>NC_059326.1:217831250-218486875 GCF_018350155.1 Leopardus geoffroyi | reverse complement strand
TAAACATTGAAAAAAAAAAAAATTTAAGAGGCAAAGAAGAAGACATCCTCTACAAATCACAGAGGGTGCGTGACCCTGCTGTCTCCTTGATTTTGTACTTCTAGTCTCCAGAACTATAAGACAGTAAATATCTGTTGTTTTACATCACCAAGCTATTGGTAATTTGTTATGGAAGCCCTGGGAAACTAACAGAAAGCCAACATGAGAAAGACAACATAACTTATTGTCCTATACCTGGCCTGATATGTTCTTAGCATTTTACCTCAGGTAATTTTATATAATATTGGATCATAAGATTCAGGGTCCCTCTGAACTTACATAACTTGACCAGCAAAATACACATCATCATCATCATCTAAAGATTTTCAGAATCATGGAGATTTCATTAAAATTGACTCATCAAATAATGGTCCAAAAAGAGATTTAATATAAACAAGATGGGAAGTAAAATGAGACATGTTGCTGTTTTGGGTACTACATATATATCTCTATCCCTGTCCTGATCCCTATTTCTATGTCTATATTTATCTCTATCTAAATTGTATCTTTATTTCTATTTCTGTACACTCATTATCCAAGTATTTAGAAATAAAGAGGAGGAAGGCTTTATTGTTAACAGAAAAAAATACTATTAATTTGAAGGACTTAGAAATCTATGTACTCAAAGATAGCACCACAGTGCATAGTCCTCTAATACTAATATTAGAATTTCACTTGTACATTAAACAATGTAAGTATAACTGTGATTGATTATGTAATTCTTGGGGGGGGAATCATAAACTTTGCATTACTATTCAGAAAATTTAATTAAAATGCCCATAGCATCTTAGGATTTACTTTTAGAATAATCAGAAACTAAAATTATTCTATCTCATATTCAGAGTTGTGTATAAGAAAATGAAAGCAATTTTAGCAACAAAATAATATCAAGACAATGAGGCATCACAATGGTTATGTCATCATGAACTAATTTTGTATTAACTTTGCGAATTCAAAAGCCTATGATATTGCCTCTGTCTAAACAAAAATGGTGTTGACATAAACATGCTTTCAATTACTTTCATGTATCTAAATATAGGTTTTCTCTTTTAATTAGCCATAATCATATAAAAAGTTTTATTTTAAACCAAACTTAAATAATATATTACTTTTATATTTTCTGAGGAATGATATCTCAGTTGATAGAAATATAGAATATAATAACACATTTTATAGCGCTTATACTCACCAGACAGTATTCCAAATAAGACGTATTTATGTGATGTGGTATGATGTGTGTATGTATACATACATTTTACCCTCACATTCCCTTTATGATTAGGCAGGAATGCACTGTTTTTATTATTAATTTTCAAGTGAGGAAATTGTAAGTGATGCAACTCAGATTTCAACTTTAGCAATCTGGTTCCAAAATTCATTATTTTAAAAACCATGCAAGAGGTGTGCCTGCTTGGCTCAGTCAATTAAGCATCTGACTCTTGATTTCAGCTCAGGTCATGATCTCATGCTTCCTGAGTTTGAGCCCTGCATCAGGCTCTGTGCTGACAGGGTGGAGCCTGCTTGGGATTTTCTCTCTTCCTCTCTCTCTCTCTCTCTCAAAATAAAAAATAAAATTTAAAAAGAATTTTAAAAAATATATCCTGCAAAGATTTGTAATAACGTTGATTGAACTAGAGTATATTATGCTAAGTGAAATAAGTCAGAAAGATACAAATACCATATGATTTCACCCATACGTGTAATTTAAAGAACAAAACAGATGAGCATAGAGGGGAAAAAAAGAGAGACAGGGAAACAAGAAAACAGACTCTTAACTATAGAGAACAAACTGAGGGTTGCTAGAGGGGAGGTGGGCAGGGAGATGGGTTAAATGGATGATGGGCATTAAGGAGGGCATTTGTGATGAGCACAACGTGTTGTATGTCAGTGATATACTGACAGCGATATGTCACTAAATTCTCCACCTGAAATGAAAAACAATCCATAAATGCTAAATATATGCAAATATTTAGTAAATATATGTATTTGTGTATTTATTATATATGTATACACATATATATTCAAATGTGTCATCTTGTTATAAAAAAATGAAGAAATAATTTATGCTTATAGTAAAGCTATTTATATAAAATTACTAAAGGTAATATCCATGGTGCTGTGAAGAAGAACAGATACATGAAGAATGTTTTATTTGCAAATATTATTACAGATTTATCTGTGATTTCAGAAAATCATACCTATTGAGACTATAAAAGAATGAAGATCAACATGAGTTACATTTCCCTTAAATTTCTGTTTTCTTGTTTTGTTCTTATCTGACTATTTTATTGCACTTGGCTCTCTTGCACTTTGCAGATAATTGCATTGTTTGCAAATTGAGGGCTTGTGGCCACCCTGCACTGAGCAAGTCTGTCAATGCCATTTTTTCCAACAGCATTTGCTTACTTTATGTCTGCATGTCACATTTTGGAAATGCTCACAATTTCCAAATATTTTAAACTTTGTCATTATTATTGCATTTGTTATGGTTATCTGTGATCAGTGATCTTTGATGTTACTATTGTGACACAACAATATTGAAATTAGGCCAGTTAATAACCCTACAAAGGCCTCTAAGTGTCCAAGTGAAACAAAGAGTCTCATGACTGTCACTTTACATCAAAAACTAGAAATGATTAGCTGTGTGGGAGATATGTCAAGAGCCAAGACAAGACATAAGCTAGACCTCTTGCACCAATTGGCCAAGTTGTGAATGTGAAGGAAAAGTTCTTAAAGGAAATTAAAAGTACTACTCCAGTGAACACATAAATGATAGGAAAGTGAAACAGCCTAATTGCTGATACAGGAGAGGGTTTAGTGGTCTGGATAGAAGATCAAACCAGCCATAACATTTCCTTTAGCTAAAGCCTAATCCAGAGCCAGACCCTAACTCTCTTCAATTATATGAAGGCTGAGAGAAGTAATGAACCTGCAGAAGAGAAATTTGAAAGTGGCAGACATTGGTTCATGAGAAGGCTTCTCTATAACATAAAGTGCAAGATAAAGCAGCAAGTGCTGATGTAGAAGCTGAAGCAGGTTATCCAGAAGACCTACTCAGATAATTAATATAAGTTGATACACTAAACAACAGATTTTCAACATTCTGAGAAAGCAGTTTTGGAAGAAGATGCCCTCCAGGACTTTATAGCTGGAGAGAAGTCAATGCCTAGTTTCAGAGCAATAAAGAACTGGTGACTCTCTTGTTTGGGGCTAATAAGGTGGTGACTTTAAGTTGAAAACAATGCTCATTTACCATTCTGAAACTTCAAGGACCCCTTAAGAATTATGGTATTCTATTCTGTTCATGTTCTATAAATGGTATAACAAAGCCTGGATGACAGTCCATCTGTTTACAACATGGTTTACTGAATATTTTAAGCCAATCATTGACTCCTATTGCTCAGAGAAAAAAAAAAAAATCCTTTCAAAGCATTGACAATGCACCTGATCACCTAAGAGCTCTGTTGGAGATGTACAACGAGATTAATGTTGTTTTCAAGCCTGCTAACACAATGTCCATTCTGCAGCTCAGGGATTATATAATTGTGACTTTCAAGTCTTATTATTTAAGAAGTACATTGTGTTAGGTTATAGCTGGCATAGATTGTGATTCCGTGGATGCATCTGCACAAAGTAAATTTAAAACCTTCTGGAAATGATTGACCATTCTATATCCCATTAAGAAAATTTATGATTCATAGGAAAAGGTCAAAATACCAACATTAACGGGAATTTGGAAGAAGTTGATTTCAACCCTTGTGCATGTCTTTGAGGGGTTCGACTTCAGTGGATGTGGTAGAAAGAGCAAGAGACTAGAATTAGAAGCTATGCCTGAGTTGCTGCAATCTTATGATAAAACTTGAGTGGATAAAGAGTTGCTTCTTATGGATGAACAAAGAA
This sequence comes from Leopardus geoffroyi, assembly GCF_018350155.1. NCBI lineage: Eukaryota > Metazoa > Chordata > Mammalia > Carnivora > Felidae > Leopardus > Leopardus geoffroyi. The sequence goes on along the minus strand of NC_059326.1, from coordinate 218,482,936 downwards.
ATTGGTTTCCTGAGATGGAATCTACTTCTGGTAAAGATGCTCTGAAGATTGTTGAAATGAAAACAAAAGATTTAGAATACTTCATAAACTTAGCACAGTGGCAGTGGCACAGTTTGAGAGCACTGACTCCAGTTTTGAAAGATGTTCTACTGTGGGTAAAATGCTATCAAACAATGTTACATGCTACCAAGAAATCATGCGTGAAAGGAAGTGTCAAGCAATGTGGCAAATTTTATTGTTGTCTTATTTTAAGAAATTGTCATAATCACCCCAAGCTTCAGCAACCACCACTGTGATCAGTCAGCAGCCGTCAACATCGAGACAAGCCCCTCCATCAGCAAAAAGATTACAACTGGATGAAAGCTCAGATGATAGTTAGTAATAGTTAGCAATAAAACATTTTTTAATCAAGGTATGTACTTTTTAGACATAATGCCATTGCACACTTAATAAATTATAGTCAAGTGTAAACATAACTCTTGAATGCACTAAAGAAACCAAAAATCCATTTGACTCTCTTTATTGCCATATTTGCTTTATTGCAATATTCACTTTATCGTGGTGGTCTGGAACCAAATCCACAACACCTCTAGATATTCCTGCATTGGATGCAATACTTTGGTTTTTCTTTCCTACTTACTCTTTCTCCCTTAAGTGTCCTATACACAACATAAATCATACCTTTCTACTATAGAAATTTCTTAAAAATAATTCTTCCTCATTTCCTTCTAAATAAATGGAAGAAAGAAAGAAATTCTTCTATGGCTCCTCCACTAAAAAAATGAAGCAACATTTATATTTGGTAGAACTTACATGTTTTTGTCATAATTCAAAACTTTATTTCTATAATATAGCAAAATAATTTTAAATTAGAATTGTCATGAAGATTTTCAATGTTTTGTTGAAAAACTTCAACTCAGTATGCATTCTAAAAGCTTTAATGAAAGGTATCTGGAAATAAATAATAAGTAAGTAAACAAATAAATATAACTTTTAAAAACTGTCTTTTTAAAAATGGTATTTAAAAAATACTTGACAATAAAATAGAGTATATAAAAGTTAGCTTAAAATCGTTTTTCTTAGCAGGCATAAATTTAACTAAAGAATCAGTGATTTTGAAGTTAGCAAGGATCTCTAACAAAGCCATTTGTTCTAGTCCTCAAAGACTCAGACAAAAATGGGATTTTATCCGTATGTTATAAGTGAGGCAACAAGAGCCAGATAGATTATGTAACATTGAAAGATAACTCATAGTTTCTGGAGGGCAGTGGCCTGGGAGGAAGAGGAGGAAAGTTCTACAGTCCTTATTTCTGAACATTACCCCTCATATAAATATTTCACTCTATTTTCTCTAGATTGATATTATTTCAAATTAACTTTAAATTATGCTTGAAACACTATGTACTAGCTATAGTGCCTTCTTTTAGAATTTGAGTATCTTCCTGTTCAATTTGAATTGATGACTCCGATATAAATTAGAAAACTTGCTGTGTTTATGTATTTAACTGTTATTGTATAGATTGTGTTTGAGAACTTATTGTGGGGACAACTTCAATTTTGTGTTTTGTCAGAATAATTTAAGACTGATCATAGAACACTATTTTTACATTCTAGACCCAGAAAAAAACATTTTCATAACTTGTCTACTTTGGAGAACAGTAATACTTGACATTTTTCACTTCTTGAGCCAACATAAATATTAAAATTGATTTTTTAGTTTATACCTCACAGAAATTTAATTCTTGTTGGTGAAACAGGGCACATGTAGAAGTTAAATGAAACTATGTCTAACCTGAGGAAATTTGTTTGAAAAAAAACTATTTTGGAGACGCCTGGGTGACTCAGTCGGTTAAGCATCCAACTCTTGATTTCAGCTCAGGTTATGAGCTCGCAGTTCACAAGATCAAGCCTCACGACAGACTCCTTATGCTGACGTAGTAAAGACTGCTTGGGATTCTCTCTCCCTTTCTCTCTCTCTGTTCCTCCCTGACTCATGCTCTGTCTGTCTCTCTCCCACAATAAATAAATAAATTTTAAAACATATTTTTTATTCACTGCAGTCTTTCTTTCACCTTTAAATTGTCCCATAATATGAGGTTCATTTTCATTGTAAGACCTAGTTCGTATTTAACTCTTGTATTCAAATTTGACTGGATAAGGAATTTAATTTAGTAATTCCAAGGGGAAGAAAAAGGTTTACACAGTGAATGTAAAATTAAAACATATATTACACTTTCTGCCAACACTAAAACATTAGAATTAAGTCTAAACATAAGATTGCTGAGTGCTCATACTGGTGGGTCTGCTGGAGTTACATTTTTTAAAAGGAATACTAGAAGTATTTATTTGTATATCCACACAATATTTAAATAGTTACTGAGGAAATACAATGTTTTAGGCACTGAAGGTGGTATTCTGTGGGAGTATAAGGAAAAAACACATCAGGTAGACAGCCAAAGTATGAAAGGATAAAATGAAGAATATAATATGATTAGAAAAGAAATTTCTTATTACAATAAAATGAACTAGTTTAGATAGAGAAAGTGTATCAGATTGAGTTGAAGACTAAACAAATGCCATTTATACAGTAGTTTAAGGCAGAATAATAGGCGAAACTAATAATGCTTTCATAATCATATAAATCAAGGTCTGAGTCTGTCATTTTTCAGCTGTGTAACTTCAGACAAATCTTTTGCTATTTTGGTACTTCTAAGCTTTGATCTGTGCTGGTTAAGCTCTTTGCTAATTTCTCACTGATATTCCATAATCCACAAACCCAGAAAAGACGAAGTCATTGTCAGTGCTTACATTGGGGAATTAATACAATTAAATTGCTAAAGTAGATAATATAACTTGGAAATCATGCATAAAATGTCTTAGAATGGAGTTAGAATATAGTTAGAGTGTGCAACAGTCTAGGTAAAAAGCAAAAATTCTCTACTCTTTTTTCGGATACTTAGAAAAGCAGCATAAAGATATAGAAAAGTCAAAAACTAACCCTGATGCTATGTTATGTTAAATTTGCTACTCCCATAGCACTGTCCTAAATTAAATAGCGGTCATGGTTTTGAATATTCAGTAATTCTCTATGAATCTAGACTCAGCACAATAGCAGGACACTATAGTTAACAATCTGTACTAATAGTTTGTATTGAGAGTCACAGAAGATAACTATTGGAATAATCGTGTCAGTAGGAAATTTGACACAATGGGAAGCTGCCACTTCCCATTACAGAGTAATCCATGAATACTACTCCCTCTCCTAGGGGCAGCTTTCTACAGACTTAGCTTCACAACTGAAAGAAGATATTTGGGTGGTGTCTACATCATAGTGCAAAGAAACCCAATTGTGGTATGAATTGCCTTCATCTGCATAAAATTTCATATTCCTTTCTGTTTCAAATCTATGCTATGATTGAAAGACAAATGACTTTGTATTATTCATGACAAATACTTTATAATGCAATATTTGTATGATGTTATACCTTGCTGCAGAAGAAATCGTTAAAACAAATACATATTAAAATACTCTTTATATATTTTGGAATTGACAACTTGATTAACGTACATCCATCACAATGAATGGCAACATAAATGCCATGCCAGGAATTCTGTAATTAACATGATCTTTCATAGGACAATTGGAATTAAAGGGAGGGTTGACAGCTTTCCTCTAGAGAAACTGTAAAGTATATGATACATCTTACCAGAGTTTAAATTTAATTTGTTTGTTTCTATTTTATTAATGATGGATTTATACAGTGGGATCACAAAACAATGATTGAAAAAAAACCCAAAACACAAGAATTAATGTGGAGGGGAAATATGTTTTCACTTGTATCACCTAAGAATGTCTTAAAATTCTCATGGGCAACAAAATATTGCAAAAATAAATTTTATGTTATTAATATACATAAAATCAATTTCATTTGTATTCCAAATTCAATTCAAAGGAAGACACAGTAGGTTTATACGTGTTGGTAGTATAGTCATGAGTAGAAAGTAAAAATTAGTAAAACTAACATGATAAAACCAGAAATAAAATTATTAGTAGTATTAGTAGCAATAACTACTGTTTGCAGCTCTTCTATTAAGTTTGAAGGCAATTAATACATAGTAAGTCTAGTTTTTAATATAGATATCTTTTATATTATTTCCTATGGAACTACTGTCCTAAAAAGTTTATTTAGAGTAATCAAAAGCTACATAATAGTAGTTAATATTTAGTTCATATGTTTCTACCTTAAATATCCACATTCTTTCCAAATAAACAAAGTGGGTTCAATAAAATGTGAAACTCAAAACTAGGTACGGGGTATGAATCTTTATAATCTGAAGTGCTTTAATTCTAATCTCCATAGCACAGTCTAAGGAATATAAAAGCCAGCTAACTTAAAATAACCCATTTTTTTTCATTTTCTATTTTCATAGGAAATTAAAAAAGATATTATTTGTGCCCTACTCTTTCCAAATAATAATAAGATTTTAGGGGCTGTTGGGAGGCTCAGCTGGTTAAACATCCAACTCTAGATTTCTACTCAGGTCATGATCTCACAGTTTGTGGGTTCAAGCCTCATGTTAGGCTCTATGCTGGCAGTGTGGAACCTGCTTAGGATTCTTTCTTTCTCTCCCCCTGTCAGCTCCTCCCCTGCTCATGTGATCTTGCTCTCTCTCTAAATAAATAAATAAATAAATAAATAAATAAATAAACAAACAAACATTAAAAATTAAAAAAATAAAAATTAAAAAATAATAAAATTTTACATTGATATATGTCCACTATCCAAATCATTCACTGATGTTTATCAAGAAATCTGTGAGAAATAGTCTATAGTTTACAGTATGTCTATAGTTTACAATAAAACATATTAAGTGGAGCTTCCGTCTCTAGATTATATACATGGTAGAGATGGATTGGAATTATTAATGTGACAAAGTTTTTGAGGTCAGAGAAAAAATAACAACCCATTTCCATGAAACAAAATCAACCACTCTATGATACTAGGTTCTGACCATAATTCAAGCAGATTTGTGGTGAAGGTATTATGAAATAGAAATAGTTCACATGTTTAATTTTAGGGGTTTTTTTTGAAGCATTTGAGTAAAAATAAAAGTAGAATTTTAATACAAATGAGGAATTTTTTATTAATATATAATTATATATTTTTTATTTATTTTTTATTATATATTTATATTTATATAATTATATATTTTATAAATTATATAATTTATAAATGAGGAATATAAATTATAAATGAAAATTTAAATATTAAATTTAAATATTAAAATATAAATTAAAGGAATTATGGCTGGAGGTACAAATTTGTGAGTCTTGTGCCAATGGAAAGGAATTGAAGCTGTCTATGCAGGTGGGAGTGCTATAGAATGAAAGGAAATCAGATCCAGGACTAAGTCTTGATAAAGGTCAACATTAAATGGTGGATGGAAAAGACTTATTCTGTAAAAGACACTGATATGGAGAAATATCAATGGAAATAATTTGTTTAGTGTGTGCAAGCAAAGAAAATGTTTTAATAGTAGGCTATGATAAACAATATCAAATGCTGATACAAACTACATGAGTCAAATGAATAATAAGTGCTTGAGAACATGGGTTACATCAATGCTGTTACTAAGAGAAGTTTAGGTGGAGAAATGGGTGTAAAATCAATAATAGTGGGTAAATTTATTGCAGGGAATTGGTTCCTTAGGTAATGGAAATTCAAAGGTCAAGCAAGATGATGCCCAAATCAAGACATTATCAACAGAAGCCACTACCACCTCTATACTACAGGAAAGAAAGGAAGACAGGAGTTACTCAAGACCCAGAGAACAGATTCATATATAGCAATCTAGAACCATGTGAGCTTTTCAGGTGACAGTGATAGAGGAGGCCAATCATGGCTAGAGGGCTAGTTGGGGCTGGGGGTGGGGATTGTCACTCTTCTCTGGGTGGATACACCTAGGTGCTGCATGGAAGAAGGTACCTGCATGCGTGCAGATAGTCAACACTGGTGAACACGCACCAATGGTTAAGTGCCCCAACCGAAAAGCTTTAACAGTAACAATTTGAGAGACACTTTAAAATTTTTAGAGGTACATGAAAAGTAAAATATTGACTAAAACAATTATCTTAATAAACAAAATTGGCTTTTTTCCCTTTCTGTCTTATTCTGCTTGGTCCCTCACTCCTTCCTCCCAGGCTAAACTCCCAAATACTTTTTTGGTCCCAAATACACTATCTGGCCCATGTACCAGGCTTGGCTTTTGGAAGAAATCCCAATTAACAATTTGTGTTGGGGCGCCTGGGTGGCACAGTCGGTTAAGTGTCCAACTTCAGCTCAGGTCACCATCTCGCGGTCTGCGAGTTCGAGCCCTGCGTCGGGCTCTGGGCTGATGGCTCAGAGCCTGGAGCCTGCTTCCGATTCTGGGTTGGAGATTTTTGAATGGATGCACTTAAAACCTGTAAATTCTCTAGACTACCATGAACTGTAGGAGAGCAGAAAGCATTGCAACCCACTTGCTGGAGATCAGCTACTTCTTGTCTGAAGACTCAGAAAAGATCCAACCTTAAGAAATACATTCCTTGGAGCACTTGGGTGGCTCAGTCAGTTGAGTATCGGACTTTGGCTCAGATCATGATCTCGTGGTTGGTGGCTTTGAGCCCCATGTTGGACTCTGTGCTGAGAGCTCAGAGCCTGGAGCCTGCTTTAGATTCTGTATCTCTCTCTCTGCCCCAGCCTGCTTGTGTTCTCTCTCTCTCTCTCTCTCTCTCTCTCTCAAAAATAAACATTAAAAAAAAGAAAGAAATACATAAGAAATACATTTCTTGGTGATCTTAATCCATTTACCCTCATTGCTTTCAGAAGAAAATTATCATGGCAAGAATGCAGGACTTGCCTAATACTACTGGTAGAAGAAATAATCCATATGGGAGTGGCCCTTCAGGCATTAGACTGAAGAAGATGTTGATTGAAATTGATAAACAGGAAGTAATAAGTAGATGTGGGCCATAAATTAATTGTCTAAATATGGAAAGTGAGAAAAAGAACAATAAAAAAATAAAAAATTAAAATTATACAATACTTGAAATAACTAAATCATTAATAAATTGGTTCTATTATCTCATGGAACCCATTTACATTTAAATAAAGTAAAAAGGAAACTTTCTATGGTGCTAAGTTACAAATATGATATACAAATCAAATACAAATTTTTAAAAATTTCTTTTATAATGTTTATTTTTGAGAGAGACAGAGACAGATCATGAGTAGGGGAGGGGCAGAGAGAGAGGGAGACACAGAATCTGAAGCAGGCTCCAGGTTCTGAGCTGTCAGCACAGAGCTTGACATGGGGCTGGAACTCATAAACCATGAGATCATGACCTGAGCCGAGGTCGGACGCTTAATCGACTGAGCCACCCAGGTGCCCCTCAAATAAAAATATTATAAATAAAATATGAAACACTTAAAAATAAATAAGCAGTACATATATTCTTGACAAGCATTCATGTACCTATACTATACTTTCACTGGTAATTTCTGGAAGAAAAATCTTTTCTTAGTCTGGCTTTATAGGTTAACTGTTTAAATTAAAATAATTACCTTCTTGAATTTGCAACTCTTAGTCTTTGACCCCTTCAAATGGCTCTTCTTTATAACATAATATTTTTTAATTGAGAATATACTTTCCCTAGAAGACAGAGGTATCACATAAACAGAGTAAATTTTGCTATGTAGAGCATATTCCCTATTCTAACATTTTTCATATTAAAATGTATAAATACTCCAGATTGCATATTTTCATAGTATCTCCATTTGTAGATTTAAAAACGTTTTAGAAACTATTTTTTCTTTTCTTTATTTTTTTATGGTTTCCTTGTACTTTTATGGCACTAGACAAATTGTAAAACAGTTTTACCTACACTATCTCATTTGATAAACCTGTGTATTATTAAAATCTCCATTTTACACATTTAAAAATGTAGATTGAGGGAGGTTCCACTGCTAGTGAAGAAGGATTGAAACCCTCGGTGTCTGCCTTGTCTTCCACATCACTCTTGGTGTTTCTGGCAGAGGTGACGATTTGTCCTGCCTTGTCACTCTCACTCCTATCTGAGCTTCTGTGTCCCATGAACACAGACTTGGCAGGCCAGGGTCAAGGTCAAGTATCTCAATGTGTCTCTATGAAAAAGTGTGCCCCCTCCCACCACCCAGCCAAGAGCAGGGCTGAGAGGAACAGGCCCTGGTCTCACTGGATTGTGATCTCACCAATCCTACATTCTGTACAAGATGCTTTAGCTGGGGTCACTTTGCACTGAGGCTTGGGAAAGTCAGAGTTGAGTCCCTCAGGAGACTTTGAGGACAAACTTCAAATGTTCCTATGTAAAATTTTAAAATGTAAAAATTTCATGTTTTTTATGTAAAGTCTTACAAAAAAAAAAGACTATCCCTTTCAAAAAGAATCTTCCTTTTATCCCTTAATCCTAAGGTTAAGCCCATTTAATTGAGAATATATATATTTAAATGTTTATTTGTTTTTGAGAGGGAGAGACAGAGCACGAACAGGGGAGGGCAGAGAGCGAGGACTGTCTCTGAAACAGGCTCCAGGCTCTGAGCAGTCAGTCAGCACAGAGCCAAAGTCAGACACTTAACCGACTGAACCACCCAGATGCCCCTGAAATGAGAATTTAAACACAGAAAGAGGGTCACTGAGCCCCACTGGATGTGGAAGGCTCTAATCCCTCTTTCCTGCCCTGTGAACAGGCCACAGTGGCCCTCTTCACGCCAAAGAATCACGGATGTCCAGGGAACTCTGCGGATCTGGAAAGCTGCAGCGTGCCTTTCCGGGTGACATTTCTTTCCTCTAACACAGTTTATTCTCAGTAATGGAAACAGGATAGACAGTTTTGGTATTTAATTATTTCCAGTTAAGGCTGAAATAGTATTTTCATTCTCTACTCTCATTTTCAAGGGTTGGTAACTTTCTGAGACCATTCATTACTATTGGGGCTGAGATTTTGTTCCAAACCCAAAGGTGAAGTGTCTAGAGAATTTTCCTAAGCAGGTCTGAGTGCTAGAAGGTGCTTTCAAGAGTTATATCCTTTTTTTTCCAACTGAGATATAATTGACATATAACATAGTTTTAGGTGTACAAAATAATGATTTGATATTTGTATGTATATATTGCAAAATAATTGTCAGAATAAGTTTATTTAATATCTATCATCCCACATAATTACATTTTTCCCTTGTGACGAGAATTTTAAGGTCCACTGTCTTAGCAATTAGATAAATATTTCTGTAAGGAAAACTACTAAAATAAGTTGACTATATTACATTATTTGATTTCAGATTCTGCAAAACTATAGGCCTGATATGTTTTATTCAATTGGTATTAAAATAAATGTATCCAATTAAAAAGAGTTCCTTCAAAAGATTACTCTCACAAGCTGAGATATTTTAAAGCACACTTGTAAATGTCATAATAAAATCATATACAGTCTTTCATTTCATGCAAGAAAACTTGCATGATTTAAACCTACATATCAGTTTTTTCCATTTGCAAGTTTTATTTTCGTAATTATAAAAACTTCAAATCTGAAGTTTAATGTACCATTTTTAATTATTTTGATTTAAACTACCTAATTTTTTCCATAAATATTTTTTTTACAAAAGGGTCAGTTCAATAGTAATCCAATGCCATTGTAGATCTTAGATTGATTTGCAGGGTTTTTTTGTTTGATTGTTTTTATATTGCACATATATGGGCAGCAAAGAGAAAACTTGCTGTCCACGCTGTTTTTCATCCCACTTTGCACTATTACAAAAGTTTTATGTTCAGTTTCTGTAACTAACTTACATAAGAATATGCTTCTGGTCAAACAACTAACAGTTTTATCTCAGTAGGTAGAAAATCAAAAGGTTTTGCTATTTTTTGAGGCAATTATGAATTGCATATTTATATCACTATCCATTCAAAGTACATTTTTGCTTCATAAGTTCCTTAATTCAATAAAAATATCTTTTCATACGATTCTGTGTTCCATCAAAACGCAAATTTTCCTATTAGCACAAAAATTTGCGTTCATATTAGCACAAAATACTTCTGTTTCTTTACTATTACTTTTTAGACTGGATTTATAATAACATATACACAAATGTCAGATTTTTTCCTTTGGTGTAATGGATTCCCAGAAGTTTTCATTTGTTTGTATTAATTGGATGGGGGGGGAATAAAACCATTATTGAATTAATTGGCTTTCTTCACTGAAGTATATGATGACACTGATATAACTGTTCTTAACTGTTTGTGAAGTATTTCTTGTGCTAAGGGAGGTGGTAAAGAGCAATTGCCCATACCTAGGTGTTGTATTGATAGGAGGGCATTTGGATAAATACCAAAATCAAAATTGATATAATTTATTTTAGTGTATATTATATTGCCTTAGTGTTCACAAAATCTCATTATATTGTGATAAGGTTTTTCACATGATTGGGTTAAACTGATATATCACCAAACTAGATATGCCTTGTGTCACAGTAGTTCTAAAAATTGTCTTATAATTTCAATTTGGAGAAATTTCGTATGCTGAGGATTATAATCAGATTTGTTAATAGATTTAGTAAGCAGTATTTAGATCCACAAATGATTCCTGGATCTTCATAAAAATAATTCATATCATTATTATTATTGTTTTATTTCTAGCATATAATTTACTTAAATCAAAACTATTACTGATTCTTAAAGTAACATCTAGATCCATGGAATATTAATTTTCCATCAGAATTTGAATCCTGGGTAATATAAAGAAAACTTCTAAAAAAGCAGTATGTTGCTCTGTGTTTACATCTCCTCTCCTTTCTGTTGAGACTATACTTTGATTATAGTCTCACTAAACATTTCTTTTTGGATTAGTTTATGTGAATTTTCTATTTTACAGTCATGCAAAGGATTTCATTTATTCTACTTTACTTATAATCTATTGGAATGCCACTCTGTTCAATATTTCATAAACATTTTCTTTTTGTTATAAATAACTTTTTCCATCTTTAAAAATATTTTCAGCCTATTAAGAGTCACACAATAAAATATACATAGGGTTGTTTTTTGCAAGTGTATGTTGTCATAAAAAAATATCAAACAACTGTTCACATTAAATGAGAGCCTACTGGGGATATTCAGAGTTTTCCCCAACAGTAGCCATGATTTGATCCTTTTTAAAAAGATCTTTTGGGGGCGCCTGGGTGGCGCAGTCGGTTAAGCGTCCGACTTCAGCCAGGTCACGATCTCGCGGTCCGTGAGTTCGAGCCCCGCATCAGGCTCTGGGCTGATGGCTCAGAGCCTGGAGCCTGTTTCCGACTCTGTGTCTCCCTCTCTCTCTGCCCCTCCCTCGTTCATGCTCTGTCTCTCTCTGTCCCAAAAATAAATAAACGTTGGGAAAAAAAAATTAAAAAAAAAAAAAAAGATCTTTTGTTTTTATTTGTTCTACTGAATATGTCTAAATTAAATCTAGTGCTTTGCATTTAGTAATTCTTGCCATTGGGTGTCTGAAAGTAGTTATAAGCTGGTCTTTGAAACACGGTTCATTAAATTATTCCAACTGTCAAAGATTCCAGAAAATATCATAAATGATATTTGAATATCCTAAAGACTGTCACTGTAATTAGCACAGCTGTGATCATGTTTCCTAGCAATGCATTCAATTACACACCATACATGTCACAAAGAAATCTCAAATTTTAGCCAAATTCTGGCTTGTAATGTTTCTTTTTTTTTTCTCAGCATCATTATAGCATTTTTTTAATGTTTATTTATTTTTCACACACACACACACACACACACACACACACACAGAATGTGAGTGGGGGAGGGGCAGAGAAAGAGAGGGAGACACAGAATCCGAGCAGGCTCCAGTATCTGAGTTGTCAGCACAGAGCCCGATACGGGTCTCAAACCCACGAACCATGAGATCATGACCTGAAGTGAAGTTAGACACTTAACTGACTGAGTCACCCAGGCGCCCCTCATTATTAACATTTTAATCAAGGATTAGGATAACTGTTTACCTCTCAATCTTCATTTAAGCCAAAAGTCTGTGTTTTCACAAGTAAAAAAAAAAAATCAATGAAGCAGTCATGAATGTATACTTAGTTGTTTTCTTCCTCTTGTGTTCAAAAATATGTAATAGAAATCAGTTGTTTAACATGGTATTGACCTTGTTATAATCTACTTGACTTGAGCAATAGTTTCTTTTAAAACTTCATGTATATTATACAATTTTAGTGATAATTAAACTATAATCTTGTTTGAGTTCTCCATCCTAAAGGGTAGTCCTTTATTTTATCACATTTTATCTAAAATGATTTGGTATTCAAGCATCAAATTTTGAAATTACTTCTACAAAAACCAGAAAACGTATATTGTTTCCTGGAAATAGTGAATGATTAGTACTATAATAATTGCCATTATGATTGACTAAAAGTTAGACATACGTTATATTTTAAGTACAGCATGTCAATGATCTATACCAATATAACTTTGTTGAATAACTATTGTGTAGTTTACACTATCCTTTTCTTTTTCTTGTAGTAATTGCTGTTTTTTGTTCAAGTGGAAACTGCCCACTTTCATCGTTTCTAGTTCTTAAAAATTAAGCCAAACCACCTTTTAAAATATTTTTCTTCCTTTCTTTTCTGCCTTTTTTCCCTGGGTTTCAACTTCATAATTTCTATATCTATCAAGATTTCACATTTCATTTATTCCCAACCACTTAAATGTTTTAAAATGTAAGCAAATTGTATTTTGTGTAAAAAAGTAATACACTGTCTTAAAAGTAAAAGACTGATTTAATGCTCCATGGTTTCAGAGATCCAGAGTCCTTCTATTCTAATGCTAAAACAAATGTGCCATACATGTTGTGATCCACATTAAAAACAACAGGATGTAGGAGGAAGTTTTAAAAATCTGGATAAAATGTAAAACCCAGCAGGAAATTGACACTCTGCACTTCCATTTCCATCTAGAATTTAATATCACGTCCACTTGTATCTAGAAGTCAGGCTTCGAAAACATGTTTCTTTTAGTAGATATGTGTCTGGTGGGGGGAGGGGGAATTTAATAAAGATGAGAAAGAAGAAGAAAGAAAGAAAGAAAGAAAGAAAGAAAGAAAGAAAGAAAGAAAGAAAGAAAGAAAGAGAAAGAAAGGAAAAGAAAAAGAGAAAGAAAAGGAGAAAATGAGAAAGATGGAAGGAAGGAAGGGAGGGAGGAAGGAAGGGAAGAAGGAAAGAAAAAGCCTATCATGAACAATTAGTATTCTCTGTAAGTTTGGATCCCCAGTTATTTAAAAGTTTGTTGTTGTTTTAATTAGAACCATTGAGTGACATTTACTCAGCGTTTGCTTGTATATCAGATTCTTCTTCTTGCCCTTGAATCTACTGCTATAAACTGCTATATTTAATATTATGTTTGTTCTGAAATAATATTTCTTTTCTGAATTAGGAGTGGAACATATGTAAATTATCTGTTAAATTAATTTCATAAGATTTTATTTAGAATTTTATGTAATAGGTATAATGCATGAAACTAAATGTATATTCATATATATATATATATATATATATGTATAAAGATAAATCTGTAACTTAATTTTATATGTGTTATCCTTTTCAAGCATTTAAGAGTTTTGGAATGAAAACTTAATTATCACAAAATGAATGTGAAATGTTCAGTATTTATTTATCTCAAATATATTTCAAAATTATACATCCACATGCACAAATCATGGCTAATACAAAGTCTCTATTGATCATTAAAATTATATTTAAAAATCAGCTAGATTTTGGCATCGATTGCACCTTGCATTGTTTTGTTTTGTTTTGTTTTACAGTTTATCTTCCTCATATCTAATTCTGCACTTCTCATTTCTAATTCTGTTTCCATTGGTAGTTTTGCATTTTTTGTTTATTGGATTGTCAAACACTTACCTATTTTATTTAAAAAACAAACAAGCTGCTGTATTTACTTATCAAATTGAGGCTCATATTTATCACTGCTGAGTTGTCTGAGGAAAGAATATAAATCACACATAGAACTTTGTGTTGTTTATTTTGTGAGGTTATATGGCACTGGGATATAAGTCCATGAATGGTAGGTAGCATAAGAGTCTTGGTAGACAGAAATGTGCTCTTTTTAATCCTTAGAGAAAGAAATTATAGATGTCTGATACATAAGGTATGCCCTTTTGCAAGGATGCAAATAACTGGAAGTTGTGGAAGTAGAGCAGAGTAATCCTTTGAAAATGTAAATGTTTTTTAAGGTTAATGTCAGTGTTGAGATATATTTTCATATGACTTCCTTTTTCTGAAGCGTGATGAAAAGGAAGGAATTGGATCTATAGGCTACAGTTTTTTATTTTCATTAGGCAAAATGTTTGTAGAATATTTGGAAAGACATCAAAGATGTTTTTATGAAGGACTCTTTAAGACAGAGTGGAGGAGAGGGAGTGGAACATGGGAAAAGGAAACCAAGATCTACATGGGTCATTCAGGGCACAAAATAATAGGGTTATCATATTGATGGAGATATGATAGGAAGGTGAGTTATGCTTTTCTTATATGCAGAAAACAAAACAATCTGTCAACTCAAGGAATTGCGGATCAGTAGTAAAGGGTCTAATAGTGAACAATATTCACAGAGAATCAAGCAAAATCCTTGAATTGATATAAGAACAAAGAGCTGCTACAAGTAACACCTACATACAAGATAAATGCAGATCAACACATAGTGACTCTGTTCCCTGGTCACTCAACGCTTGTCCCAGATGCACCAAAGGATTGGAGACCTGAGACAAGATTGAGGAGATAAAATTCATTGATCCGAAAAGTTACACTTTCAAGAGTGAAAGTGGGCCACTGTTGGAGCAAGAGTGGCAATGGCCCCAAAAAGCTCTAGCTTCATCCTTTTAAGCCTGCTTTGTGTACACATAAATTTGGCTTTGATTGACATTTTTGATTGTAAGCTGGTGGTTATAGAACATTTTGGCCTCTGCACATGGCACCTACCCATGATGCATTCTCTTATAATTGTATTTATTTATGTATTGTACATTTATGAGTGTCTAATGAGCTTTTGTCGTGACTTTAAAGGTGCTTAAAGGCAAGTTGTACCCTTTGTGTGCATGCTCAGATCTTGGAAGTCCTCTTGTGGCTTTTGAGCCAGCTCTGTGGTTAGCCCCTACCTGTTCTGTTAGGTCCATAGAGGTGGCTCTGAAGTTGTGGCTGTCAACCCTGGGAGGTGTCACCGAGGGTGTTGCCATCTCCTGCTTTATCCCTCCTTGTTCATGCCTAACTAACTGCCTAACACTCCATCCTCAAGTGATTGAACCCCAAATCATTGGGAAATGGGATAATGGCTTCTTCAAGCTGTTAGGAGGCATTGTGAAGGTTTTGAGAGTTCATCACTTGCTGACTGTCCAGAGAGAAGGCAGTGGTGGCTGGAGGTGTCCAACCAAGAGTTGTAAGCATCTAAGGTTAGTATCTTTGCTTGAGGACCAGTTGGAAATTGACTACACTTAACCTGGAGGAGACAAAGAATACCAACATTTTGATTAGTTTTGGTTTAAAGAGTAACATTAAGAGAGCCCCTAGAATGAGGGGACTAAAGGAAGTAAGGGTGTAATTGTAAACAGTTGTGGACAGATGACCCAGGAAGACAAGTATTCCCTTGGTATGGAGATTTTTAAGTAAGGCAAAGAAGGAAGTAAAGGATTTGGAGGAGAAATGATCCCAAATCAGGGACAAAGAATTGAGCTATAAAAAGGATAAGGTGGCTATGGCAAACTCTATTCCTTTTTTTTTTATGTTTATTTATTTCTGAGGGGGAGAGAGAGAGAGAGAGAAGCAGAGAGAGGGAGACACAGAATCTGAAGCAGGCTCCAGGCTCTGAGCCGTTAGCTCAGAGCCCAGTGCAGGGCTCAAACCCACGAACCATGAGATCACAACCTGAGCCAAAGTTGGAGGGTTAACTGACTGAGTCATCCAGGTGCCCCTGGCAAGCTCTTTTCTTAATGAGATAACACAGAGAAAGACAGAAGACTTATTTGTCATGGAATCTTTTTTTTAAGTTTATTTATTTTGAGAGAGAGAGAGAGAGAGAAAACATGCATGGGGGAGGGGCAGAGAGAGAGGAGAGAGAGAATCCCAAGCAGGCTCTGCGCTGTCAGTATGAGCCTGATGCATGGCTTGAACCCACGAATCACGAGATCATGACCTGAGCCAAAATCAAAATTCAGTTGCTTAATTGAATGAGCCACTCATGCCCCCATAAAGAATCTTTTTGAAGAGTTAACTTCGAGTGTTCAAGGGATTCACTAGGAGTAGACATCTGTGGTGTCTGCTGGGGGTTGATTCCAGGGTTTAACTCTGGAATGATGGATCAAGCTAGGGATTCCTGGTACCTTGATGGCTATAGGGGAAGACAAAAGAACTGGAAAAGGCCCTTTCTAAGTACATTCCAGTTTGGACTTAGGGCAGCCATCTTCTCAGATTTTGATTAGAACTTGGTCATCAGGTTCAAATAGAGAAGGTGTCTCTTATTTGGTAGTGGAAACTGTTAGGATGCATTCCTTTAAAGCCTGCTGAAATTTGGAGAGAGAGATGATATGAGTTTGTATTCCTAGGGTCTCTGGATCTACCAAAAAGTCTGTAGTGAGGAAGAGTTGCCAGCACAGGGCCTCAAAAGGACTTCAACCCAGGGCCTCCTTAGGAGCTGACTACAGAGAAGAGAACGTGGCTAGGTTTCTTTCCAGTTTAGTGACATTTCTTGTGTGAGGTTTTTAATAATAATTTTTGGGTATAGGCTGGCCCTTTATACCTTTATACCTGTGGCCTCTAAGCACAATAAAGGTGGTATTTGATACCCAGTGCTTTGGAGACAGATTGAACCACGGTGGCCACAAACGAGTGTCCATTGTCACTTTGAAGTGACTTTGGGAGGCCAAATCAGGGGATTATTTCCATGTAGAAGTTTGCGGACTACTTCAATTACCCTTTTGGTCTGTGTGGGGTATGCCTCTATCCATCCTATGAAGGTCTCAACTGCATGAGGAGGTATTTGTATCCTCTGCAGGGTGGCATCTGAGTAAAATCTATCTGCCAGTGTTCCTCAGAGTAGTATTCATGCCTCTGTATCAGTTAGATTAATTGAAGCCAATGGATGCCCTCAGGGCTGGTATATGTTCAGGTGGGGTAAGAGGAGGTTATTTGTTGAATCACCTGGGACAGTCCTTTACCTTGGAATGTTCTGGAAATGAAAGTTTGTAAGGCATCTCCTCAGGGGTAGCACTGAGGGTGTGGCCAGCACCTGCTTTATCCCTCCTCCCTCCTGCCTAACTAACTGCCTAACAACCCTGGGTGTGATATGTAAGCATGAGGTATGTAGTAGCATATGAGGTAGTAGCAGCAGAAAAAAAAAGTTATGACTTATTTGCCTCTTTTCTCATAGAGTTGGAGTCTTTGTCAACTCCTCTTGAAGTAAGCTTCTGACTGTTTTGGTTAATACAGTGTAGCAGGAGCAATAATGCTATGACATCCAAAGAAAGATTACAAAAGGCCCTCCAGCTTCATCTTGGTCCCTTTTGGAATGGTCCCTCTGTGGGGAACCGGGGTGACTCAGTTGGTCGGGCGTCCGACCTCATCTCAGGTCATGATCTCCCAGTCTGTGAGTTCAAGCCCCACGTTGGGCTCTGTGTCGACAGCTCAGAGCCTGGAGCCTGCTTCAGATTCTGTGTCCCCTTCTCTGCACCTCCCTCACTCATGCCCTATCTCTCTCTCTCTCTCTCTCTCTCTCTCTCTCTCTCTCTCTCTCTGTCTCTCTCTCCCTCAAAACTAAATATTAAAAAAAAAGAAAGAATAGTCCCTTTTAATGGGCCTTCCAGATGATCCCTTGCTGGCCCCCATTTCAGCCTATGAAATTCCAAGCCACCAAAAAAAAACCTCATGTAGGTACTCTGATCAACAGTCCCAGCTGAGTTCAGCCTAAGAGTAATCCCAGCCCTGTCATCAGACATATTAAAGAAAAAGAAAAAAACTTCAGTTAATTTCAGCCGCATCATTTGTGTCCCTGTCAGGTTTTAGAGTCTTCTCAGATGAGGACCCAGTCTTTGTGGAGCAAGAACAAGCTGTCCCTACTGTGTCCCCTCTAAATCCCGATGCAGAGAAACCATGGCCATAATCAAACGGTGCTTTATACCTTAAATCAGGGTCATTTGTTAGGTAACAAAAGGTAATCAGGAAAAAAATCACAAACTCACATGTGGTTGATAGGAAGGGAAGTTTTGCAATGAGCTGAGAACAGAAAGTACATATGAGGCAAGAACAGGAAAGCTGCATTATTAATATGTATATTTACTTACCCTTTTATATGTAATTTGGAATTTTGTGACAGATACATATATACATCCATCCGTACATAAACATGCAGTGAATACCACCTCTATGCACATTTAGGCTAAAAAACAAATTTATGATCTAGCAATATATGCCAAATATTGCTGCACATTCTTTTAACAGAAATTCTTATTATACATTCTTGATGAGACTAGAATCCAAGTGAATATTTCTGTTTAGAAAAAATATGTTGTGATAAAAGTATGTTTCAACAAAAAATTGGTAGATACTTTTTGCAGAAAATTAAACATAATATATTGACGTTTCGTATCATCTAAATAATTTCAGTGTTATTAGTTCTACAATATTCAAACTGTTCAAATTTTTAATTGTACTGTTTTTGTTTTCATAATTTATTAAAGTATAAATGATAAAAGGAAATATATATACATTACATATGATATAATATTTATATGCATATTATTATAGATTATATATGTTATAATTATAATACTAAAATATTATATATATATGTAATATTTAAGGTTCACCAATGTACTAAATTTTAAAAATTGAAAATACCCTATTATTACCACCAAGATGGAGATCATTTCTGTAATCCAGAAAATTCCTTCATTCTTCTTTCCGGCTAAACTTTGCCTGCCATTCATTGAACATTACCATTTACTGATTTTAGTCAGCATGAATCAGTTTGCTTGTCCATTTATTTTATATAAATGGAATCATAGGTGTAGTAGACAGTCTTTAACATGACCACTAATAATTCCCACTTCCTGATCTTCATGCCCTGAGGTATTTCCCTCCCCTTGGTGTAGGCTGGACTTAGTAATTTGCTTCTAGTGACTGGAATATGTCAAAAGAAGGTTACTTCTAACATTAAGTTACAAAGAGACTGTGTCTTCTACACTGGGAGCTCTCACTACCTCCCTAGAAAGTCAGCCTCCACCGAGCTCCACAGAGCAAGGAACTGAAGGAAGACTCACAATCCAATACTTCAGCAGGAAACAACTCCCCCCAACATCCATATGAGTGAGTTTGAAAACAGATCCTCCCCTTATTGAGCCTTCAGATGCCACATCCCCAGTCAATACTGACTGCAAAGCTGGGAACTTGAAGTCAGAGGTACCCAGTTAAGTTGTGCTCAGATTCCTGACCCACACAAACTGTGAAATAAGAAATTGTTGTTTTAGGCCACTAGGTATTCCTGTAGTTTGATAAGCAACAGTAGATAACTAATACATATATGATGCAGGTTTGGGTTTTCTTGTGTTCAACATGTTTTCAAGATAACATGTATTTGGAATTCATCCGTGTTATAATATGTAGCAGTAGTTGATATTTTGCTATACCTAAGTAGCATTACATTCTATGAAAATGCTAGAATTTTTATCATCCCCAGTTGTTGGAATTTTAACCATTTCCTCTTTGGGTCTACTAGGAATAAGACTGAGTAAAAATTGGGTTTTTTGTTCCTTCGTCAGAACATATAACTACATTGTCTTTTTAAACTACATTTCCTTTTTCACACACCCATTAACAATATGTAAGAAGTTAACTTGTTCTACATCCTCTCCAACATTTTGCATTATAATAGTTTGCTTAATAGTAGTTGTCCTAGTGGTAGGAAAGCATGATCCATTGTGGTTCAGTTTGCATGTCCTTGATAACTAATGATATTCATAATTTTTCATGTGCTTTTCAACATTTGTATATGCTTTTTTAGTGACATCTGCTCAAGTTTTGCACTGTTTACCTATTTACTTATTTATTTATTAAATTCAATGGCTGTCTTCTAAATACTGATTTCAAAAAGTCCTTTATATCTCAGAAATAAGTGTTTTTTCAGATAAACCTACAATGAATATTTTCTCCCAGTGTGTAGCTTATACATTCGTTTTTCTTATGGTGTCTTTTGATGAGCAGATTAGCTATGCTCATTCATGTATTTACATATTTACCTTTTATTTTAATCTTTATTTCCTCCTACACATTTGGACTTCCATCTGGTGTCATTTAACTTCAGAATAGAGAAATTTTCATCATTGATTGTTGCACAGTTCTCCTGAGACAATTAAAGTAGATTTTTAAAATTTATTTTAATGTATTTATTTTGCTTCATTTTAAAAATGATGTTCTAAGATAAAGAATTCTAGGTGTATTTATGTATTGTTGGGGAGAATACAAACAGGCACAGCTACTGTGAAAGTAGCATGGAGTTTCCTCAAAATGTTAAAAGTAGAACTACGCTGTGGGGCACCTGGGTGGCTCAGTCGGTTAAGCGTCCAACTTCACCTCAGGTCATGATCTCACAGTTTGTGGGTTCGGCCCCGCATCGGGCTCTGTGCTGACAGCTCAGAGCCTGGAGCCTGTGTGTCTCCTTCTCTCTCTGTTCCTCCCCCGCTCATGCTCTGTCTCACTCTCTCCTTCAAAAATAAATACAAACATTAAAAAAAAAAAATAGAACTACCCTATGATCCAGCAGTGACACTACTGGGTATTTACCCAAAGAACATAAAAATACTACTCCAAAGAGATACATACATTCCTATGTTTATAGCAGCATTATTTACATAATAAATAAAACATAAATATATGGATGCAGCCCAAGTGTCCATCAGTCGATGAATAGTTAAAGAAGATGTGGTAGATATATACAATGCAATATTATTCAACCATAAAAAGGGATAAAGCCTTGCCATTTGTAATGACATGGATAGAACTAGAGTGCACTCTGCTAAGTGAAATCAGTCAGTGAAAGACAAATACCATATGACTTCATTCATACGTGGACTTTAAGAAACAAAACAAAAGAGCAAAGAGAAAGAGAAACCAAGAAACAGACTCTTAACAAAAGACAACAAGCTGATGGTTACCAGAGGGGAAGTGGGTGGGAGGATGGTTTAAGCGAGTGATGGAGATTAAGGAGGGCACTTACCGTGATGAGCACAGGATGATGTATGGAATTATTGAATCACTATGTTGTACACCTGAAACTAATATAACACTGTATACTAACTGGAATTAAAAAAAGAAAAATAAAAGAATTCTGTTCTGCCCCCAGCACTATAAAGATATAATTCCAATGTCTTCTTTCTCAGATTTTTTTTTCTGATAAAACTTTAAGCATCATTTTTGTTTACTTATTTATTTGCAATATGTCCTTCCTCAATATTTTCTGTTATTTCTTCTTTGTATTTAGTGCACAGACCTTTGACTGTGATGAGTCGTTTGATTTTCTTAGTGTTTATCCTGTTTTGGACAGACTGAGCTTCCTGAATTTTTGAGTTGAGTCACTATAACACTTTGGGACAATTCTTGGCCACTCTTTTCTAAAATATGTCTTGGGTCCAATTTCTTTCTGCTCCCTTGGTACTCAAATTAAATGAATGCTAGAACTTTTGATGTTTTCCACAGATCTTGGGTATTCTCTTTAATTTTATTGTTTTTACTCTTCATCTTTGACGTAATTTATAGATTGGCTTTAAGTTGACTGATTCTTTTTTTTTCAGTTGTGTCTCATTCTGAATTTCAATAATGGGTTTTTAACATTATTATATTTGTTAGTTCTAGCCTTTTCATTTGTTTCTTTTAATAGTCTCCATTTCTACATTGAAAATTGCCATCTGTTTATGTATCAACTTTTTCCAAACTTTTTATCTAGTATTTTTCAGACTTATTTAAATTTTTTTTCTGATTATTTCAAAATCTTCTTTTGAACTTTTCTCTCTTGAATATGGGCATATGTTTGTGTTACTTTGGAATTTCACAATGTTAACTGTATGTAGACTACTGTCTTTAAAAATAACAAGCAGTGGAGGTTGACACAAAAAAATGTGATTTCCAGAACATACCCCATATTCTATCAGGCTGCAAGATTATATGACTGACATCTAGTCAGTAGCTTAGCTGCATTTGACTTTTTTTACACAGGTTTTGTTAGATTTACTTCACCACTCACTTCAAATATTTTGAGACCATGATCAGTACCTGCCCTTTCATAGGAAGGGGATCTGAGTATCTCACTTGGATTTATAGCTCTGATAAAATTCATCTCTACTGTGGGAGATTCTTTTTGATTTTCAACCTACTTCTAGATTTTTCGGTGTGGGTGTTTTCTATGCTCTCTGCTCTGCTCAATTTTTAACTGTCTCATATGTCCTCTCTTCATGACACTCGCCTGTTCATGGCCTTCATCAGGCTGCTGCCTGGCACTCAGTGCCAGCCATTGGTGCTTTGAAAGTGCTTCTCGGCTCTTCTGCCTTGTCCTGACACTTGGGCTGTTGCCTTAGATGCTGGAGTGCCTTATGCCACTTTATGGAGAACTGTGTCAGCTCTGGTTCCTGGTGCCCACCTATTGGCATTCTCTTCATATTTACTTGGTGAAGACCATCAGGGAAAGTGTTGCCAAGTTGGAAGACACTCACTCCATGGCTGGGAATCCTTAGGGCTCTAATTCATCATGCTGGCCTATACACCGACACATAGCCCTTAAAATCAGTTGTTTTTCTCCCTTTTCTTTTTCTTTTCCCATGTGTTCCCATTCTGTTCTGCATCCAGAATAAAAGATTTCTGGGATAAGTAACTAAGGGAATATTATCCCTGATAAAGGGCAATTCTTTTTCTAGAATTTGTTTTGTTTAGATTTTGTAAATGCTTCGTGCTCTGACAGGGAAGAGAAAGCTATGACTTTATACTTTATTTGGCTTGATCGTATTGTTATAATAGGAGTGATGGTCACTTATAACTACTACATTCTAACCAGACCAAAATTATTTTTAATAAACATTTAACTTTATTCACAAAGAAAGATGTCCACCATAATAATTTTATTTTTTATTCTGTTTCTTTGTATGTGACACTGTCATATGTGAAAAGTTTAATTTTAGACATGAGTCACTTCTTAAAATGTTGTTTAGTAGCTTTAGTGTTTTCAGAATAATAAATATATAATTTAAGTTCTCAATTTATATATTCAGTTGAGAACTTGAAAAGTGTTTCATTCTAATATTCTCTTCCATGAAATTTAAGCTTTATATAAATCTAGAACTCATATATTAACTTAATATTGGTAGAGATACAAAAATGCTAAGCCAATTAATCATTGTATTTATCACTATCAATTATACATTTGTAAACTGGTTTTGGCTCAGGTCATGATCTCACGGTTTTGTGAGTTCGAGCCCTGTGTCAGACTCTGAGCTGGAAGAACAGAGCTTGCTTGGGATTCTCTCTCTCTGCCCCTCCACCACTCACACTGTCTCTGTCTCTCTCAAAATAAATAAATAAACTTAAAAACATTTTTAAAAAGCTCTGAGGAGGAAAATAAGTGTGTATATTTTTTATTAAATTATTTATTTTATTTTATTAAATTTCAAATGCACAGTTAACACCTATACACCCTTCAAACAGATGCATCAAATGTTAGTATCTTGCCACACCTGTCCCTCCTCTCTTTATCTTTCCTTTTGCCAAATCACTGCAGATGGGAGGAAATTCCACCCATGTATGTCTCAGGAAAAGGCCATCAGGTCTATGTAACCATAATAAAATTACTATAAATTACCTACAAAAATCAAGCGACATAAAAATATAACCAAACAAAATAGACCTCCCTATTTTCCTTGGCTGCCTCCACAATTCCCTTTTTATCTTCTAATTTTTCCGTCCAGATTCCTATACAGCATGTTTCTGTGAAGTCTCTTTTATCTTGCCCAAGCTACATCATCACCATTGCTCCTCTCTATTCTTCATGACTTTTGAAAAGTACACACCAGTTACACTGAAAACGTGTCCTGCATTGTGAATTATCTATTTCCTTTTGACTAGATTCTGTCAATAATTTCTAAAAATCACATTAAATATATGATGCTGTCGAACTCCTTCTATCCAACATGCATACGAGGGTGTCCCACATTTGTGATGGAAAATTGAACATTTAGTTAAGGAAGAGACTGACAGATTTCATTATTATTAGAGTATATTTTTCAATTTGTAATTAAGAAGTAAACTGTAGGATTATTCTTTAAGATCATGTAAAGAATCTTTTCTTTAACAAACATTCATTCACATAATGATTTTTAGTATCTCTTGAGTATCTTTGTCTGAATCTTTAATAATTGATGATTTTTAAAGACTATCAATTATACGTTTGTAAACTGTCACATCACTACAAAAAAAGAAACTTTCTTCACTTTTGTTTCTTTTTCTCCTTACGGATTCAAGTAATTTTTTAGTTAATTCAGTTTGTTATAATACATTACTGTCATGATTCTTCTTTATACTCAAATTGTCCTCAACATGATCATGGTCAGCTTTTCATCCCTTTTCATCTTAGTCTTATGTCTTATTTTTTTTTGGATATGTTGTTGAAATACGAAACACATAAAGAAAAATTCATAAGCAATTTTACTCCTTGATTCATTTTCACAAAGGGAATAAATATTTTTATCTGTTAATCAGATTAAGGAAATGACCTTTGTAAAAATCTAAACAATTCTGATATCCTCTCCCAATTACAGTCCTCTGGACAGCCACTGTCCTGACTTGTAAGCTTTCCAGGATGGTCAGGAAAAGCCACTGCATCTCACAGTGCTGGTAGTCATTATTCTTACCAGAACAGGCAAGTGCAGGAGTTCTTTGATCATCGAGACTCATGCTTCAGAATTAATTATTCATAATGCTACTACTATATGTCACTAATTGCTATTATCCCATTTCTCATTAGCTGTTACTGATATCAAGTCCAAGGATCACATGTAAATGAATTCCTGGATCTCATTTTTAAGGGCCTGTTTTCTGGGACCACTCTTTGAACCATATGATGAGCCAGCCACGTCTCATCAGAAAAGCAAAATCTAAGTTAATTATGTCAAACCAGAGAGGTTAATATGTGGATTTAATATGAGTTATTGGAGAAATGAAATGTGAAACAGGCACATGAGGGAACACTGAAATAGTAACTTCAGGAAGAAGTTACTACGTGGAGTGACAAAGGAGAAAGCTTTTGGTTATTACTATGTAGAAACTTAAAGAATGGATGTAGTGCTTAATTTTACGTGTCAACTTTACTGGGCCATGGCATGCCCAGATGTTTAGTTCAATATTTTTCTGGATGTTTTTGTGAGGATGTTTTTGAATGAGTTTAACATTTACATTGATGAGCTGAGTACAGCAGATTGTGGGTGGGCCTCATGGAATTAATTAAACATCTGAACAGAACAAAAAGGCTGAATGAGAGGGAACTCCTGTCTGACTGCCTTGAGCTAAGACATCAATTTTTCCTGGGTTTCTAGTCTACAGGCTTATGGACTGGAACCACCATTGGCTTATAGTGGAAAGCCTCAGGTCTTTGGATTTGCACTGGAAATACTCTATAGGTTTCCTGGGTCTCCAGTTTGGTGAATGCAGATCTTGGGACCTGTCAGTATTTATAATCACACACACACACACACACACACACACACACACACGCGCGCGCGCGCGCGCGCGCAATGATGCTATTTCTGGAAGTGCTAGGAAAAAAGCAACCACTGCTTGAGTAAAGAGCCATTTCTGTGCTAAGTCCGTTAGGAAAGCAAAGAAAAAAAATGGAGAAAATCGTTTCTCTGTCCCCCTGCTGTCCAGTCTTCCTTCAGTGCCACCTTCCTGGTACTAACACCTAACAAAAGAGTCAACAGGTAAAAAGAAAAATATCATTTGCAGAGATCCAACACTCATATCAAAGAGTAGTTTAATAACCCTGACTTCTGGATTATAGATTAGGTTTGTCAAAATTTGAACTTTATATAAATGAAATCATTGAGAACAAATAGTACGTACTATTTTGCATACTATCTGTGTGTCATTTATATATAACTCCATCTTATTTAGTGTTGGCAGATATCTATATTTTCATTAACATTTCTTGCATTTAGCGCTTTGAGGGTAAATTGACTTGCCTTTATTTTTTTTAATTTTTTTTTAACATTTTTTAATTTTATTTTCGAGAAAGAGAGAGACAGAGCATGAACGGGGGAGGGGCAGAGAGAGAGGGAGACACAGAATCGGAAGCAGGCTCCAGGCCTGTTCGACGCGGGGCTCGAACTAACGGACCGCAAGATCGTGACCTGAGCCGAAGTCGGACGCTCAACCGACTGAGCCACCCAGGCGCCCCTTGACTTGCCTTTAATTTGCTATCTGTAATTTCTAAAATGGTCTTCAAAAGTCCAATTTATGATACCTAATTTCATTCTGTATTAAAAAGCTTCAGGTTCACATGGTCCAAGGGTGAAACTGTAGGTCTTCCTGTGGCTGCAGCAGCTTGAGAGCAGAGTATGAACTGTGGCGGCCAGAGTTATGGCAGGACGGGCCTTTACAAAGTTTCCTCCCCTCCTTGACTGAGTTTTAGTTGTAAAGAGTGCAGCTTAACAGTAACCAAAGGAGGCATCATGCTTCCAGAAAAATCTTAAGGAAAACTATTGCAAGCACTAGCAGTTAGCTGTTGGATTGGGCTCTAAAGGAAAGGGTGGAGAACTTCAACCAGTTAGCATGAACGTTGGAAATAGATAAAGCTCTTCTCCCAGAATGTGGAGACACCAAAGTAGTTCTGGTTGACAAGGATTATTTCTTATGTAGAGACAGTGACATTCTCAGAAAGTATGTGGACTGAAATAAACCATTACTGAACTGGCATCACGTGAAAGCTGTCCATTCCACTGAAGCTGTGAAATTATTCATCATGTAGATAATTTGCATGTCCCTCTTTTATAATAAACTAATGGTATCTCCCCCCCCCAATAAGTCAATAAGAAGCTTCAGATTTTTGTTTTCTGTGATATTTTATCCTTTTCTGAAATGAAAAGATTCATATTTGAGAAGCACAATAGTTACTTCAATCTTAGATTGGATTAAAACAACTCAGATTTTGGGGCGCCTGGGTAGCGCAGTCGGTTGAGTGTCCGACTTCAGCCAGGTCACGATCTCGCGGTCCGTGAGTTCGAGCCCCGCATCGGGCTCTGGGCTGATGGCTCGGAGCCTGGAGCCTGTTTCCGATTCTGTGTCTCCCTCTCTCTCTGCCCCTCCCCCGTTCATGCTCTGTCTCTCTCTGTCCCAAAAATAAATAAACGTTGAAAACAAAAAATTAAAACAACTCAGATTTTAACATTTCAGATTGTGCACTATGCTGTTAAGATGGTAAAATTATCTGAAATAAATTTTAAATTAATCGACAAATGTTTCATTTGTCAATTTCAAAATGTTTCGATGGGTAAAAATGAAAAAGTGTTAAAAAACACTTGTAAGTATGTGATTGAGGAAAGAAGATACAGTGAAATCACTTCTAGATTAACTGCTAAGATATATATTATCCAAGATTGCTTTATATATAATTATATATGAAAAGATAACATGAGTTGGTAATTATACATTGTAATTTCTAATTCATTTTTTAGTAATCTCCCCCCAACATGGGGCTCGAACCCACAACCCCAAAATCAAGGGTCACATGCTCTTCTGCTTGAGCAGACCAGGCACCTCTGTACTGTCATCTTAAACAATGAGTTATTAAAAAGTAAATTACATAATTTCAAGGCAAATTTGCATATCTGATGTTCATTATATGGTCACTCAGCATGTTTCTGATACAAAGGTAGTTTAATTTTCAGAACTGACCAAGGAACATTAACTTAAATATTTTAAACACAATTTTACATATTTTTATACAGTTATAAAATACTGGTAAATATATACTGTCCAAAAATATTGAGTTATCCTGAGGTTTTTATTTATAAAATAGATTTAAAAATCAAATGGCAATGTTCCCATTATAAGATAGCAAGTATCAGGGCACCTGGGTGGCTCAGTAGGTTAAGCAGCCACCTTAGGCTCAGGTCATGATCTCATGGTTCATGAGTTCGAGCTTCCCTGGGGCTCTATGCTGACAGCTCAGAGCCTGGAGCCTGCTTTGGATTCCGTGTCTTCCTCTCTCTCTGCCCCTTTCCTGCTCATGCTCTGTCTGTCTCTCTCTCTCACTCTCTCTCTCAAAACTAAATAAAAGTTAAAAAAAAGAAAAAAGAAAAAATAGCAAGTGTCTTTTATTTTCTATTTTTAAGTAGGTTCCATGCCCAATGTGAGGCTTAAACTTACGACTGTGAGATCAAGAGTCATACGCTGCACTGTTTGAATCAGCCAGGCGCCTTGATAGTGAGTATCTTTTTTCAACATGTCCATAGTTTTTCCTACAGTCATAGTCAGGATATTATCTAATAATTTATTAGTATGAACAATGTGCAATTCATGTTTTTAAAGCCATAAACTGATTTTTCTGACCATATCATCCATTCTCCATTCAATTTCACACTTAGAGCTAAGAAATTTTTCACTGGAGAGCAACTTGGTAATTTCATTTGCTAGATTGAAAACTTTTTTGTTATTCCTTATTACCGATAGAATAATGTTTAAACTAAAAATCCAGGAAATTTCATCATAAAAAAATTAAAAGTAAAAACTAATGTGTTTTTTAAAAAACTAATGTGTTTCAAAAAAAATAAAAAAACAATGTGTTGGTTGCTTATTACATATTACATATTTGAAAGCTATTGTTTGAGTTATTCTGCCTTTTATTTAGTAGATAAGATTATTATCCCCATTATATAAATGAGAACAGAGAGGATTTAAAAAGTTCAATGACTTCCCCAGAGACACATAAGTGTATATAGAAATTCATCCACACTTTAAATCTAGAGCCCAAGCTTATCCACTTTCAGGATCATTGTATTCACGATAGATGTTCTTCCCAAAGCAGTCAAGAGTATTTATTTATATTTTACATTCTATGCATATTCTCCATGCTAAAAATGAAATCAAAAATATATTCCTGAATAGATTGCTGTGACTTTTTTTTCTACCAAAACAAAATGTTGGTTACTTACCTATTTCAGGTTCTATTTCTTTCTAAAACCTTTCTTATAATACACTTGCCAAAAAACAAACAAAAATTTTAAAAAAAACCCACCAGCCAGAAGGTTTCTTTCTTTGTAACACCTAAGAATTTCTTATGCTCACATAATTCAGATTCAGAAGATGTTCTATTTTATCATGTCTCTAATTTGCGTATGGGAAATATTTTCAAATGTAAAGCATGGTTCTCTCCGTCTAGATGCACCTCATCGTCCTCTTTCTATGTTTTTTTCTTTTCCCCTGCCTGAAAAAGGAGAGGAAATTTTCTCTACTTTTAAATTTCGTAGACTTCTCTCCCTTTTCTTCCATCCAGCCCAGGCAGACATCTATTTTCTGTCTAGGAATATGCTTTTCCTGTCTAGGGTTTGAGCAGTATGTTTTTTCTCTGGCAATTTTCTCTTGCATGGTGCAAATGATGTTAGATAAGTCTGTGTTTGGCATCAAAGTTGTATTTGCCTTCTGCTCATTTACGTTGTGAACTGTGCACACAGGAAACAAAATGTTTCCATGGAAGAGGGAGAAGGAGTCAATGGGAAAGTATTCAAATCTCAATGTAGTATGCCAGACACAGTCCCTCACAACAAACCTTTCTATCTAGCAAATAAAGTTGAATTACTTTTCATTGTGTCTTCCTTCCATAGAGAAATTTAATGTATCCTTCCAAACAATAGTGCTTAAACACAAAGCAGTGTCATTCTACAAAGGTACATATTTTTTTCCTTATGGTCTCTGTTTGAAGAATGAACTTATATATTGGCTAAATATTTATATCCTTCTATATTTATATTATCTTATTTCTGACTGAGATTACCCTTAGCCCAGATGTAATCATTCTCCAAAATAGATGAGCTCCATAGCAAGTGACTAGTAGGTGAAAAATAGGAAAATCCTTGAACAACTGTCTTGTTCAGTTTTTAGATTTTTACATATAAGCATCTGGTTCCCTAATCCATTATCCCAGCCATACATAATTTCTCTTCTGAAACATTATTCTGCATTTAGTCTCTGGATTTAACAAACACAATGTCCTCTGTTCATGTATGTCCAAGGTGGGGAATAGATCAAGCAGAAAAGTACTATGTGAACAGTACCTACCTAATGTAATCACAAGATGGAATTTCTTGTCCCTTTCTCATTTCTTCTAGACCACAATGTCTGCCTGGAGAATGGAAATGGATGCTGATTGATCACTTATGTTTGCCTAGCTAGAATGGCAGCAAACAATTTTAGTTGTCTGATTTCCAAGACTACTTAGCCTTACCCCTTCTCAGTTAAGTTTTCCTTAGTTTTGACCTTTGCAGACCTGGCGGCTCTTCAATGGGCATAGTTTAGCATGAACTCTCAAAAAAAGAGGGAAAGTTTTTTCCTAAACACAAAATAGATAACTTAGAATTAAAGCCATCATTTCCCCTACTAACCAGAGACAGGGCACACATCTCTTTGAACTTGCTACTCTTCTAGATTTTAGTCTTCTCCAAGGCATAGTCTACTTTCATGTATCCATACTACACAGTACTAATGGACATATATTCCTGGGGAAATCCCAACACAATTGTGTTGTAACATTGCTTTTGAAATATTGTGCTGTAAAATAGCTGGAGAAAGGATTCCAACATGTATTACATCTCATAGACAGCTAGGTTGAATATACAAAAGGGCCACTCTAGATTTGTAAATTCCATCTGCACTTGTCAAGCTTGAGCTTGAGCTGTGCCCTATTCATCTAGGGAGATCTTTACTCAGCGGTAAAATTCTAATTCCAAAGGAGGGGTCTTAAAAAAAACTAATCCAGGGGCGCCTGGGTGGCGCAGTCGGTTAAGCGTCCGACTTCAGCCAGGTCACGATCTCGCGGTCCGTGAGTTCGAGCCCCGCGTCGGGCTCTGGGCTGATGGCTCAGAGCCTGGAGCCTGTTTCCGGTTCTGTGTCTCCCTCTCTCTCGGCCCCTCCCCCGTTCATGCTCTGTCTCTCTCTGTCCCAAAAATAAATAAACGTTGAAAAAAAACTAATCCTATGCCTTCTCTTTTCAGATAATTTACTGAGATAACTAGAAAATATATTCTTATTAACAAATCTAAACAACTTGCTTTTTCTCTCCTTTTCTTTTTCTCT
Source organism: Leopardus geoffroyi (assembly GCF_018350155.1). Lineage (NCBI taxonomy): Eukaryota > Metazoa > Chordata > Mammalia > Carnivora > Felidae > Leopardus > Leopardus geoffroyi. Next base: position 218,451,485 of record NC_059326.1, on the reverse strand, counting down.
TTCTTCCTCCCTTCCTCCCTTTCTTCTGCCCTTCTTCCCTCGCTCCCTCTCTCTCTCTTTCTGTCTTTCCTTCTCTCTCTTCCTTCCTTCCTTCCTCCCTCCCTCCCTCCCTCCCTCCTTCCCTCCCTCCTTCCCTCCTCTCTCTTTCTCTCTCTTTCTTTCTTTCCCAGCCACACTGTTCTCACCCAGAGATTTTTAAAGCATGCATTCATGGGGCGCCTGGGTGGCTCAGTCAGTTAAGTGTCTCACTTAGGCTCAAGATCTTGATCTTGCATTTCATGAGTTTAAGCCCCATGAGAGGCTCTGTGCTGATTCTGTGTCTCCCTCTCTCTCTCTCTGCCCCTCCCCCACTCATGGTCTGACTCTGAAAAATCAATACTTAAAAAATTTTAAAAAAACATGCATTTATTAGATCACAATATTGTCAACTCAGTCTCAGAGTGGTCCCCTGGTCTCCTCACAATGGCTGTAATTTATTACAACCTTATACTCTACATCTGTTATGAAAAAGGCTCTTGATTGCTCCCTCAAAAGCAACTGATTATAATTCTAGATGTTGTTAATAAGCTCTTTGTGCATATCTGTGATTCTAGAAATTTTTAACTGTGATTTGCTAAGTCCCCACATGAATTGGGAGTAGATCTCAGCCTTCCAATTGAGATTTGCAAGAAATAAGCTTTTTTCTATTTTTTTTAAATTGTTATTTAAATTCTAGTTAGTTAACATATAGTGTAATATTGGTTTCAGGAGTAGAATTTAGTAATTCATTACTTACATATAAAACCCAGTGCTCATCACAAGTGCCCTCCTTAATACACATCACCCATTTAGCTTACCACCATCCACCTCCCCTCTAGTAACCCTCAGTTTGTTCTCTATAGTTAAGAGTCGCTTATGGTTTGCCTCCTTCTCTTTTTTTCCCCTTCCTCTACGTTCATCTGTTTTATTTCTTAAAGTTCAGACATGAGTGAAGTAAAGCCATATGGTATTTGTCTTTCTCTGAAATTTTACTTAGCGTAATACATTCTAGCTCCATTCATGTTGGTGTAATTGACAAGATTTTATTCTTTTTGATGGCTGAGTAATATTCATATGTAGGTGTTTGTGTATACATACACATGTGTATATATGTGTATATATATGTATATATATATACATATATATATATACCATACATATGTGTGTGTGTGTGTATATATGTATATACCACTTCATTACCCATCCATTAGTTGATGGACACTGAACACTTGGGTTCTTTCCATAATTTGGCCACCGTTGATAATACTACTACAAACATTGGCGTGCATGTGCACCTTCAAATCAATATTTTTTTGTATCCTTTGGGTAAATATCTAGTAGTGCTATTGCTGGGCCATGGGTATTTCTATTTTTAACTTTTTGCAGAACCTCCATACTATTTTCCAGAGTGGCTGCATCAGTTTGCATTCCCAGCAACAGTGTAAGAGGTTTCCCTTTTCTCCACATTTTCACCATCTGTTGTTTCTTGTATTGTTAAGTTTAGCCATTCTTACAGGTATGAAGTGATATATCATTGTGGTTTTGATTTACATTTCACTCATGATGGGTGATGTTGAGCATCTTTTCATGTGTCTGTTAGCCGTCTGGATGTCTTCTTTGGAAACATGTCTATTCATGTCCCTGCCCATTTCTTAACCAGATTGTTTTTTTGGGTGCTAAGTTTGATAAATTCTTTACAGATTTTGGAAACTAGCCCTTCATCAGATATGTCATTTGCAAATATCTTCTCCCAAATCATAGGCTGCCTTTTAGTTTTGTTGATTGTTTCCTTCATTGTGCAGAAGGTTTTTATCTTTGTGAAGTCCCAGTATTTCATTTTTACATTTGTTTCCCTTGTCTTTGGCAATGTGTCTAGTACGAAGTTACCTTGGCCCATGTCAAAGAGGTTGCTGCCTGTGTTCTCCTCTAGGATTCTGATGGTCTTCTGTCTCACATTTAGGCCTTTCATCCATTTTGAATTTCTTTTTGTGTACGGTATAAGAAAGTAGTCCAGTTTCATTCTTCTGCATATTACTGTCTAGTTTTCCCAGTACCATTTGTTGAAGAGATTGTTTTTTTTTCCACTGGATATTCTTTCTTGCTTTTTGAAGTTTAGTTGACCATAGAGTTGTAGATCTATTTCTGGGCTCTCTATTCTGTTCCATTGATCTATACGTCTGTTTTTATGCCAATACCATACTGTCTTCATGACTACAGCTTTGTAATATAGCTTGAAGTCTGGAATTGTGATGCCTCCAGCTCTGCTTTTCTTTTTCAAGATGGCTTTGGCTATTTGGAGCCTTTTGTGGTTCCATACAAATTTTAGAATTGTCTGTTCTAGCTCTGAAAAATGCTGGCGGTATTTTGAGAGGGATTACATTAAATGTGTAGATTACTTTGGGTAGTGAAGATATTTTAACAATATTTGTTCTTCGATTCCATGAACATGGAATGCTTTTTCATTTCTTTGTGTCCTCTTCCATTTCTTTCAAAAGTGTTCTATAGTTTTCAGAGTACAGATCTTTTACCTCTTTGGTTAGGTTCATTCCTAGGCATCTTATGGTTTTTGGTGCAATTGTCAATGGGATGATTTCCCTGATTTCTCTTTCTGCTGCTTCATTATTGGTGTATATAAATGCAACAGATTTCTATATGTTGATTTTATATATTGTGACTTCACTGAATTCATGTATAAGTTCTAGTAATTTTTTGGTCGAGTCTTTTGGGTTTTCTACAAAGAGTATCATGTCATCTACAGATAGTGAAAGTTTGACTTCTTCCTTGTTGATTTGGATGCCTTTTATTTCTCTTTGTTATCTGATTGCTGAGGCTAAGACTTCCAGTACTATGTTAAATAACAATGGTGAGAGTGGACATTCCTGTCTTGTTCCTGACCTTAGAGGAAGAAATAAGCTTTCATAAGTATATAACAACTGGATTTCCTACTGCACACCATTCTGATGGAATGACAGGGAAAAAAATTAAATCAGTCTTTTCTATGTACCATCATTTTCCAGGATGAGTTGGAGCCTTTGAGGAATGGGTTAAAAAGTACCAGATAATAGGAGTTGGCATCTAGAATTTTTCCTAACATTTAAAATATTATGTAATGCATTATTTAATATCTATTTCTTCAAATATCTATTAGATCTTTGAGAATAGTACTGTGTACTTTATTTAACTTTATTTTAAAATGTCAGTAAATTTTAGTTCAATGAATTCTATCTTTTACTTTGTTATTTCCTGTTTTTTAAAAAATGAGAGACATATAATGAATTATTTTGAATCAAATTATGAAACTATACAATGTATTTATACAAATAAGTATGCAAAATCAATTATATAATTGTTATTTGTCTGAATCTTTGTATAGATTATTTAATAGTATTTACAGAATTCATTTTAAACACATTTTGAAGCTCAATTTTGATTAAATTTATCCTCCTCTATAAACTTAATTATCCCATTCTCTTCATATACACACATATAAATACACATACATGTATATATGCAAACATAATTTCAGAGTATTGTTTGATGGATATTAGAGTTTATAAGTTGATGCCACAAACCATGTCCTGTGGGAAATAGCATGTGTGTGTGTGTATGTATGTGTGAATTTGTGTTTATGTATGTCTGTTATTGGTGTAGAAAATAAATGAAAATATTTGAAAGAAAACACGGGCAGTGCTAATTTGCTTAGCTTTTACAAACTAAAGTAACTATTTTGGATGGCATAAAAACTCTGTGATTGGATCAATCCATTTATTATGGTATCCATATAAATACTTTTGATCAAACAAAATTGTATACATCCCTGTTATAATCAAATATATTTTAAACTCTTTGTATGTTTTATGATAGTCAAGTGAGTTTGCATGTTAAACTACTCTTACAGTAAAAGAAAACATTGGCCCTGCTTTTATGAAGATATAATAGAATAAAGTGAACTAAGTAACTGAGATATTGCAAAATGCCCAAAAATATTTTATATATTTTGGATCTAAACTTAGGCTAATTACCAGAAAGAGAAAAAAACATAGAAGACAAATAGGAAAAGTCATTAATATCTTATATTTATATACTTTGCTTATGGTTCTTAATATTTTACTGTTTAAATAATTACATATCAGATAGCTCTTTCTGCCCAGTGGATCCTGTCCCTGTGTTTTAATAAAACCACTTTTTTTACATAAAAAAATTTACATCAAATTGACATTATTAATATTGGTTTCTACCAGAAATAAAGCAGTAGGTAAAATTTAAAAATGTGCTTCACTCAACATTTTCACAATTGGCAATTCTCATTCATTTAAATTAATATATGGGTACATTTTAAAATTAAATGAAAATAGTTCTAGCTAGTGCCTCAAAATTCCCTGTTGTATGGTATAACCTAGACTTTAAATGACTCATAAATATAACCTTAATCAATAATGAATTAACAGCAATGTTTTATAATATAGTTGAAAACATTTTCCTACTGCTTCATTAATGATAAAGATAAGACCAGTTGCATCCTTGATTAAGCTAAAAATGTGTCAGGGCTATCACACTTTATTCATCATTTACATATAGCCTATTGACAGTTCACAATTAAAGAAACACACACAAAGATAGTAACATCATGATTCAGTGCTAATTAACTGTTTTTGCTGGAAGTCTTCCTGTTAATATTATCATGTCATGCTTGAATATTTTGAACTATATTTTATAGGATATGTTTTATATAGTTTTAATTAATCCAACATTTTTTGTTCATTTTTGGTACTAGATAAACAAATATGACCCTTTTCCATCTTACAATTCAAATACAGCTTTAAGTAGAGTATAAAATTAATATCAATCTAAACATACATATGAAAATTTTAAGATTAATCATTATTACCTAAAATCAACTATATAATTGTACTGAGAGTAAGATATCCAAATTAGAATTGACCTTGTGTTGAGAACATTATTTCTTTTAAAAATGCTTAGTTTGGGGCGCCTGAGTGGCTCCGTTGGTTAAGCATCCGACTTCATCTCAGGTCATGATCTCATGGTCTGTGAGTTTGAGCCCCACGTCGGGCTCTGTGCTGACAGCTCAGAGCCTGGAGCCTGCCTCAGATTCTGTGTCTCCCTCTCTCTCTGACCCTCCCCCATTCATGCTCTGTCTCTCTTTGTCTCAAAAATAAATAAACATTTAAAAAATAAATAAATAAAAATAAAAATGCTTAGTTTATGTACCCAGATGTGGCACCAACATAGTAAATACAATTTTTAGATTCTCTTACCTAACCATAACAGTTGACATGTTTTTCCTTTTTAAATTAAAGACATTATTTTTTAATGTTAAGATGCTTTGTGGTGCTTGCGTGGCTCAGTTGGTCAAGCTGCCAATGTTGATCTTGGCTCAGGTCATGATCTCACAGTTCATAAGATCAAGCCCTGCATTGGGCTCTGTGCTGACAGCAAGGAGGCTGCTTGGAATTCTCTCTCTCTCTCTCTCTCTCTCTCACTTTCTCCCCTCTCTCAAACTAAATAACCTTTAAAAAAAAAGTTAAGATGCTGTAAACTCTACAAATTCTTTCCATAGAATTTTAAACAATTGTTACAAATAAGTGTGTTGCCCAGTGTGTGTTATATGTGTGCCCAGTGGTGATATGAGTATTCTGGTGTTAACCATTTATTCCACCCTCCATAGCTTGATGAAAAGCTCATTGTGGTGAAGAAAAATATGTCTTTAATATTTTAGCTCATCTCCCATTTTCATTTCAGTAATGTGTTGATCAAATTTAGTGTCCCACTTATGATAACCTCTTGGCTTCACAGCAGATGCATTGATAACAAAATGTTAGAGCCCTCAATGGCAAATTTGAAATTTCAGAGTAGAAGACCTCCTCAACTGCATTAAATGTCATATGCTTCTGCACTACTCATAAACCCTTAAAATTAAGTAAACACAGATCTGTTCCCCCTAATTATTCTAGTGTAAGGTATTCCAGAAAAGCCTTTGAATGTCCTCTGAGTGACAAGAAATATAGCAGTAATTTTTTCATTCCATATTACAAGGAAGACAATCCTTCCTCCACTTAGTCATACCTAAGAGCCCCATATTCTGTTATTATTTCCAAATCCCAGAAACACAAAATATTAAGTGTTTAAAATGAGCCTAAACACAATGTTTAATTCTTAGCTATTGATGCCAAATTATATTTAGTAAGGCCTATATCAAAAACTCTAATAAAACTCATGTCATATAAGAATTTGAAAATGCAAAAAAAAAAAAAAATGTGTACAATCAAACATAAAACTACTACATGACCTAGCAATTTAACTCATACATATTTATCCAAACTAAATAAAACATAGAGGCACACAAAGACTAACATGAAAGTTCATTTCAACTTTGTCCACAGTAGCCAAAACCTGGTAATGACCCAAGCACCAATCAATGAGCTAATGGACAAATTGCAATAAATCCAATATATTGAAATACTAATCAGCAATAGAAAGTAGTGAGCTGCCAATAAATTTGAAAGCATTTATGATCATATTATGTTGGGCAAAATAAGCCAGGCACAAAACCATGTTTTGTTCAATTACATTTATATGACATTGTAGAACTGGAAATTAATCTACAGTGTCAGAAGGCATATCAGCCATTACTTGGAACTAAGGGAAAAGAGCATGAGGACACTTTTAGAAGTTATAAAAATGCTCTGTATTTTAATTAGGGGTGGTGAAAACCATGGTATATGCAGTTATCAAAACTCGTTATAGGGGCGCCTGGGTGGCGCAGTCGGTTAAGCATCCGACTTCAGCCAGGTCACGATCTCGGGGTCCGTGAGTTCGAGCCCCACGTCAGGCTCTGGGCTGATGGCTCAGAGCCTGGAGCCTGTTTCTGATTCTGTGTCTCCCTCTCTCTCTGCCCCTCCCCCGTTCATGCTCTGTCTCTCTCTGTCCCAAAAATAAATAAACGTTGAAAAAAAAAAAAAAAACTCGTTATAAAGTCACACTTAAAATGGTTGTGGTTTTTTACACGTCAATTATACCTCAATAACGTTGACTTACATTTTCAAAAGTACTAATATTCATTCATTGCTTACTACATATGCTTGACTATTTAATAGCTTTGCATATACTCTTCTCCTTTCATTTGATGATTCAGAATTGTGTTAACAGTTTATAATGTTGCAATTTTTTTGGCATCTTATTTGCAACATAAGTTTTAATTATAAAATAGGTGATGAAAATCACATAAGTAGGAATAAAAATGTTCAAGTCAATCCCATATCTCACTTACACAATAATAATAGACTTAATTCAAAAACTAGTCTTTTCTTAATAATACAATTATTGGAATAAAACCTACTCTATTCTACTGCCACTAATGTAGTATAGTCTTTTTGATATGTTTTATGTTTCTTAATTTTACTGCTATAAGACTTTGATGAAGGTTTCTGCCTATAAAGTAGAATTCCACCAATTCAAAACATTTTTAAAATTATTTCAATTAGAATCTTTTCAATACCTGCTTAACACTTGCATTCTCATGAGAAAGGTATATTTTATTTTAGTCAGAAAGTCAACAAGTACTTATTGAGCTCTCGCAGGATGTCTTATATTGCACTAAGCAAATTTATTACTTCCTTACAAGTACCTATGAAACATGGGGATGTTTTCCCAGAGTTGCTGTGAAACATATTTCACAGTATTGATTAAATAAGGATGGAAGAAAAGAGAAGAAATTGGCATTTCCATGTAAGATTTTTCCTTTTTTTGACATAGTATATGCTTTCAATGAAACGTCTCCCATTTGAGTATAGAAGACAAATTGTATCGTGAATAGTATCATACCTTTATCAGACACTGACACTAACTTTAAATACAACTCTTTGAGAAAGATTTCTGCTGTCCCTGTGCATCCCTATGAACAAATAAAGGATTGGAAAATGAGATATTGAGGCAAATAAAAATTCCCTTGGGTCTATTTATTTCATATAAGCTGCCTAAGTGAAACATTCTTTCCAATGCTAAATCCTACATTACAATTTTCAAATTATGAAACAGACAACTTATCTGAGCCTTGATCCTTTGATTCTTCCCTGTAAGGATACTCAATTCCTCATTCAACCATCAATCTCCTCCTACAAGCCCACGCCAAAAATTAATTTGAGACTATGTCAGAGAATATAGTCAATGTTAGCTACTTCACAAATAAAGTAATAAGACATGTAATAATGTTGTTTGGAAGATGTTGGTTTGAGATGCAGAAGTACAATCATTCAGACTTGTGCATGTGTGTGGACACAACACTCAGTGAGATTTTATAAGATTTTTTTCTTAAATCAGAAATCATTGGTTATTTTCTGAAATCCTAAGTGCAGTTTTCCCCAAATTATAGCTTTTCAGTGTTCTTCTAAGTATCCAGTCAGAAAGTGATATAAATGTGTACTTGAAATCGCCCCCTAAAAAGTGTGACTGGTATGGTTGTGCTTCTGTAAAGTATTTAATCATCAAACTATGAAAAATGATACTAGTGAGAAGATGCAGTGACTAGCCAGTGGGTCCTATTTTAGAATAGACACAGTTTTATGTTTCTTTTGTAAATGTTCTAGACAAAAAACTTACAAATGCCTATTTTGCTGATCCTTATCATACTTAGTCTACCTTTAGTTCTAGTACAAAATAACAATTAAAATGAAAACAGTATGCCCACTACTTTTTTCTTTTACTTTACAATGGTTTAAATGAAATAATATAGCAAAAAAAGAATACTTAAATGAAAACAATACACATGCTATTTATATGCAATGCTCAGCCCCTTGAGTTCAAAAGGAGTAGAAGAATGTTATTATTTCTATTAGAAGGAGGACTGCATTCATTTCTGTGAGTGGTTGACTTCAGGGTAAGTTACAATTTAAAATTTCCTACTGGGTTAATAGCAAGTACCAAAAGTTCAGAAGAGCATTAGTAATTACTTCTCCTAAAAGCCAAGATTTATTGGGAATATCATGCAGTTTAGCATTACGCATATCCTGATCTTTTCATTGTGGCTTAAAATACATGCAATTTAATGTTTCTGTTCCTAAGACATTCAAAGACTGTCATGATCAGGGTAGTTTATTTGACTATCTCAAGATAGTGTGTGTGTGTGTATATATATATATATATATATATATATATACACACACACACACACACATATGTGTGTATTCTTTGTGAAACGCATAAAACAGTATTAGTAAAAAGATGATGATCAGTTTTCAACATCTCTGATCTATGATGAATAGTCATATATGTAACAGATTTCTTTGGCTTTAGCTAGTCTGGTGTAATAAGGGTAGTAGCAGGGTGATTCAAGAACTAGCTAAGGAACTGTCTAAGGTTTTAAGGACCACCATTAAGTATTTGTTACAAATGTGAATCAACCTCAAATTCTGAGATGGCTGTGGCTTCAATCCACTGACATGCCAGTTAAGTTCTATATTACCTTTGTTTTTCGTCTTCTCTGCTCCAGAAAGAATCTACTTGGCTTACTGCTCAGATGTTTGTCAACGTCATGGTGGCTTCCTGTTCCATCGTATCCTTGACCCTTCTCATTGTCCAGCACTCTGCTCCTCTAACGCTGCTGCCTTCTGTTCCCACTGAACTAGAGCAAACCCTTTTTTTTTTCCTGGCTTTTATTTCACTCTGTTACAGTGACAACAATTTGGAATTGCTCTAAGCACTCATTATCTCACAGCTATTTTAATGATCTATTTATTTATTTCTTGTTATAGACTTCTCAGGCTTCCTCAGAGGACTCAGGGGATGGGCAGTGAAAGAGAAGCCAAGACAGAGGGTTGCCGGAGCAATTAGCCATGATGTACTAAGAACCAGTCTGTGTTTGACACGGAGCTCAAGTGCCTCTGTTCTTTCTCCCAGATGTTCATTCCTCACCCTGAGGTGCCTAGGTTTGCTGTGTGAAGAGAGGTAAGTGCCTTGCTGGCTTTTCACATATATTGAGTAAAATGGCCTTAACAGTGCCCTAAGCTTGACTCAATTGTAGACAAATTTCCTCCAGGTTACAGACCCCTGCCCTCCCTTATCTTACTTACAAACAAAACAAACAAACAAAAATGAAAAACAAAACAACAAAAACACACACACAATGTGTCCATTGTAATTTTTTTCTCTGCTCCTCTGAAATGTAAATCTTCTCCCAGAGGTTTGCCAGTTTTACAATTCAGGACTGTTTTTTTGTTTCTGTATTTGTCTTTGTAAGGACCTACTAACTATCCCTCTGAAATGTAATCATCAAGACACAGAGCCTTATCTCCTCCCAGTTTCTGTGAAAAGTCAGGAGCCTCACTTTGATAAACACCAGTTAGCAAAAAAAAAAAAAAAAAAAAGTGACCCATACAATTCAGGGAATGCTAATTTCCTTTAGAGAGGGTTCCTACCTTGGTTTACACTAGAAATTAAAATCATATAAATTATAATGGCATATATAATTATATGTTCTAATAATATACAATATACTCTTCTATTAGAATATAATTATTAGTATTACATTGGTATTACAAAACTATAGCACAAACTATACTGGAAACATATTATAGTTTTATATTAAAACTGAGTGCGCTGTTCTGTTAGTGTGGCAAACTGAGGTCGTATGAGCCAATGGGGAATCAGTCTCCGCCAGCAAAATAATAAATTTGGAAGTTGGACTGGGAAAAGAGCGTGCTAACATGGGATGAAAATTTCGTGTAAGATTAAATCCTATGTACAGATCTGAGCTGCTTCAAGTGAATATCTTCCTTATTTAGAGGATATTTTAAAACACATCTTGGCTCTTAATTCTCCATAGCATCCTAACTTCCCTACATAAATAACCAAGATGGAGTTTGAACTAGATTAATCTGTGTCAAAGAAAATGACCACACTAAAAAAATCCATTACTTGAGTGGTAAGTGGCACTATTTATGCATTAATGCACTCTTCCCCAATAAATAGGCATTTGTCTTAAGAGCTATAAAGGTGCTTATTTCTTATTTCTTAAGAAATAAAGGTGCTTTATTTCAATCAGTTCGTACAGGTTCTTATTAGAGTTTGGGATAAGCCTATGTTACAAGACATGGACTCAGAGCAGGTGAGAATCATACAACTCTTTAGGATTTAATATGACTTTTGAGAATAATTACTATATCTGGGGAAAAGGTACATCTGGGACAAAGAAAAGAATAAAATGGAGAATTACAGAACATTTTTATATTTCCTAAGTGATAAAGATCAATATGGGAAAATAAGATACACATAATTTTTGCAGTAAAAACAGAATGAGCCTAAATTATTATTTCCTTCTTGCTGATTGCTAATGAGATAAAGGAGGGAAATGGCAATATAGTTAAGAACAATGTACACCCTGGGTCACACTCTGCTTTTGACTATGGCTTCTCCATGTACTGCCTGAGGGACTTTGATAAGTTACCTAACCTTTTTCCATCTCAATCTAGATATTTGCAAAATGGAATAAAATATTACCTACCTCATCATTTTGCATAAATTTTAAATAAGTTGATATCGATTAGGTCCTCGGAAAGAAAACAGCTTCGGCACATAGCAAACATTGTTAAATTATTTGTTGAATAACATAAAATAAAAAGCAGAATATCACAAAACCAGTTCACCATGAACAATTACGGAAGAAATGGGGCTCATTTCTGTGGAATGTAACTCAAAGCCTGGTGACTGAAAGAAAGATGGCACAAAGCAGAACCAGCACATTAAGGATCCTAAAAGCACCTCATACAGAAGAAGCCACACCATAGAGTCCTAAAAAATAATCTTGAATCTGGTGAGAAGCATATTGAGTGGTAAAATGTCTATTTCCTCTTCCTTTCTTGGAGAACTGAACAAAGGTGTCTGAAGAAACTGGTGAGCAGGGTGGGTACCTTGGTGGAAACAAGGGAAGGTGAGAGAGATACATATGATGGTAAGAGGCAGGTGTAAAGTGGACAGTGATAGATTTGGGAGATGGGATTAGATACAATAAATTCAGATTCCCTCACTCGTGCCCTCAAGTGGGGATCCTTAAGGGGGGTGGGGGAGGAAAAGGACCACTTTCATACAAGGGAAAGAGAGTCAGAAGGCTTCTTCCTCTTTATTAAATAACCAAAAGCATCCCATGTAAGTGGAAAAAGAAGTCATCCTTGGTTATTTGGGAACTTGCAGATTCATCAGGAGGAACAGATAAATTGAGATTCTGCTTCCCTTCCACCTGCCTCTTCAGAGCCTCACAACAAGAACTCACCGGGGGTCAACTATCACCTTTGCTTCTATGGAGCATCAAACAACTATGTTGACTAGACTGCAGAGCTACTGTCACCAGATACATTTTGCAAACTGGTAACCATTAGGAGCTTGTGTTGCAGCTAAATAGAAAAGTTAACACCATCGTTGCTCACATCTGCAAAAAAAGGAAATCCTGTCCTGAGTTTCTTTACTCATGCTATTCTCTGCTGGAGAGAAGTCTCATGTGGGCATATCTGAGTGACAGAGGACTCTGCTCCAGCTGCAGATAAATTTGGAAATGTGAGTCTTGATACCTTTGCCAGAATGGTAGGATTCATAACATAAGGATATAGAAAAAGGGTATTCAAAAACCATCATTTTCTATCCCTTCTTTCATATTAAACTTCTAATAACCAACACAAATCAACAACAAAATGTGTAACAAAACGTCATGTTATACAAACAAAAACACATGTTCATAGCAGACTGAGTGTCCTGGGCCAGGTTATTTTAATTTTAATTCAGTTTTTGATCTTTTAATTCAAACGTGCTTATTGATAAGGATATATTTAGTGCAGAGTTTTGGAGATCAAAAAAGATAATACATGTGGAAACATTTCTGGATAGAAGTTGATAAGTACTTTTAATTTTTTTATTGTGTCAGTCTACAAGAACAAAATCCTATATTCTTTACCTGCTCTTTTAGTTTTTTCCAATTTTTAAAAATACACCACAGTTAAATTATTAATTATGCTTATTTTTTACTGTCAGTTTCCCTTGCTGAAATTTTAGGACTTGAGGACGAAGATCTTTGTCTATTTTAGTCAAATGATGTTTGCCAAGAGCTAATATGAGCATATAATAAATGGTAGGCCCTTAATAAATATTTATTTATGAATAAATTTATTTTCTTATTTTTTTCTTTTCTTTTCTTATTTTTTTTTCTCAGTGATTCTAATTCTATTTTTTTCTTATTCTCATATAAACACATTAGCAAATTGTGAAGTTATCCAGGACATATTGAAAGGTTAACCTAAGATATAAATGGGTAAATAAACAAATTATGGATAGCAGAATTGGTACATAACATGACTTTCAGTGTCACTTTATAGAATAAGCCAAGATTTTTTACTTGAAAATTTTCCTAATTGTGAAATAAAGATGGACTATAAAAGATATTTAAACCTGGTGGCTTCCATCGGTGTTCTATAAATATTATTTTATAAATTCTGGAGATTATATAACTGAATATTTATTCTGAGAGATAGGATGCTTTTTTTTTTGAGATATGACTCTTAAGTAGAAAATATGGGGTGTCCTAAGCATTTCTCAAATATTGTTTTTCACAAACATTATGTGAAGTACAAAATTGTGTTTCTCTATTGCCAGTTGTATCTGTTCTCAAGGTTTATCCCATTATGAAAAATGGGGTGTAATAGAGCTTAAAACTGAATGAGCCTTTGACAATTTGGTAGATCCGATATTTTTCATGCTCCTCATTTCTGGAAAAAAATATACTCCTCGAGTAACATGTATATTTAGGTGAAGGTAAGATGAACGGCTAACTTCCTGAAATGAAAGATAGAATTCAACTTGAAATACTTCCCATCACTTATGCTCAACTCTCTTAGAATATTGTATTAAATCTCAAGCAGTTACATACCTTTAAAAGTCAGCCAACTGAGGCTTATTTTTCTTAACTATATACATCATTTTTATTGTGTCTACTCAATATAGAACTAGGCACTGTCAGGATATAGAAGCAAAAGGATCAAACATTTTGGGTCATGTGTTATATACCAGAGTAATCATTTTATTTTATATTCACAATTATCTTTGAGACTGATGTTACCATTCTTATTTTACAGATGAGAAGGCTGAAGCTGATTAACTTATTCAAGGGCAAAACATTCTTACTAATTCGCCATTCTCAAAAGACTAACTAGAACTTGTTGACTGAGAATCTAGCCTTTCAAGCATACTATTTTTTAAAAGCACTCTGAAATCTATCCACACCCTTTTCTTTTTATTCAAAAAGGACTTAATAAATGTCAGTTCAGGATGTCACTATTACTGGTCCCTCAACCCCCATCAGGAAGTTGGCCTGTCAGTTTCCTTCTACCATGCTCGAACTTTGAGGATAGCATGGCTTCCAAAAAATTTTCCCTGCATACAGGCAGATGCTTGATTACATAATAATAATAATAAAGTAAACAATATGACAATGTTATGCAGTTCCTTCTTCCAGCTTCCTAGGAGTTTTGCTTCCAAATTTACCTAGACTTCAATTGAAAGTTTCATCATAAAATGGTAAGTCAGGCTTCATCTTCCATATTGAGAAGTGTTCTTTAAGAACACTATATAAATGCAAATAAATAAATGTGTACAAGACACTATCTGGCATCTATATGTATATATAGCTACAACTATACATACACAGGTGTTATGTTCCTATTGCAGCTGTAGCAAACTATCAAATCAAAGCAATTTCAAATTACACAAAATTTTTATCTTACAGTTCTGTAGGTCAGAAACTGAAAACAGCTTCTACTGGACCCAAATCAAGCTTTTGGCAGGTCTATGCTCTCTCTGGAAGCTCTAGGGAGGAATCTGTTTACTTGCCTGTTCCAGTCTCTAGAGGATACCCACATTCCTTGACTCGTATCTCCCATCATCAAAATCAGCAATAGTCACTGTCTCATATGACATTATTCTGACATTGACTCTTCTTCTGTCTCTCACTTCCATTTTTAAGAAATGTTGTGATTTCTTTGGGTCAAACTGGGTAACCCAGGATAATCTCCCTACCCCAAAATTCTTAATGATAATCACGTCTATAATCTTCCTCTTGTCATGTAAAGTAAGATATTCACAGATTCCAGGAATTAAGATGTAGGCATATTATGAGGGCAGTGATGTGGAAATTGTTGGGGTTCAGAGCCAATGGCCAAGAAAGAATTCTTGAGACGTGTTCCATGCAAAAGGTAGTTTTATTAAATCACAGGGACAGGACACATGGTCAGAATGAGCTGCCCTGGGGTTGTGACAGGTGGCTAGATTATATACTTTCAAGTGGGAGGGGGTTAGGGGTAACATAAGTCTCTATAGAATTTTGGAAGCTAGGTTTCTAGGACCTTAATGGGACCAGCTGCTGTGAGGAAAATGTCATCGATTAGTGTTTAGTAAAACCTCAGTCATGAGACTCTTCAGATGTGTATCAGTGGGGCATAAACTTGGAGTATGATTGCGAACATCTATCTTGGGAGGGGTAGAGATAAAAGAAGTTTCCAAAGGAATTTTTATATGTTAAAGTAGACTTACAGGATCCTGGGGGTTTAAGATAATGTTAAACTAAGAGCCTTTTGCCCTTAGCAAAGTATCATCATCTGCGCAGCTGAGCTCCTAAGGGAAGGTCACTCTGCCTGATTAAAGGACTTGTTAATGGGCTGTAGACAGTAAGGAAATTTAATTTTTTCTTTTGCCTTTGTTTCCACATCAGGCATTATTCTGTATGTGTATGTGTATTCTATAATACAGTTTTAAAAATCTGGAAACTGGAAGTATTTAATGGGCAACAGTTTTTGTGTGAAGAATCTAATTCTTGCCTGAAAGTAAAGAATTGGAAGAGGTGTGCTTTATTTTTAAGTCCACAGGGTGCTATTTAATAAATGACTGCTCCAGTGAACTGGAAGGTCTACCTTTAAATAAGCATTAGTTCTTTCATATTATTAGAATGTTAGAAGAGAAATTATAAGAAAAATGGTGCTCCAGGGTTGGATATTTGAATAAAATACACGCAAAATATATGGCAATATAAATACTATACTAACCTTAAAGTAAATGTTATACATAAACAAATATTTCATTCACAAATATGTTTTTCTACTACAGTTTAAAATAAATAGATAATCGAGTTATTCCTCAAATTACTAAATAAACAAAGGCATCTTGTGTGTGTGTGTGTGTATATATATATTTTTTTCCAGGAATATTTCAAAAAGCAGATGTACAATATCCTGTTTCTAAAAACTGTTACTTCTGTTTGTATATGAGAACAAATCATATAGTTGTCCCAGTGTCTTCGATGTGATTTGATTTAGGGTCCAAGAGTGAATGGTCAACAAAGAATTCTTGAGACATTTTTGGTACAAAAAAGAGTGGTTTTATTAAAGCATGGGGATGGGATCCTTGGGCAGAAAGAGCTACGGATAGTGAGGAGCAATTGGTTATACAGTTTTAAGTTGGGGAGAGTAGCGACAAAAGGATTCCAGAAGCATTTTTATATGTTGAAGAAGACTTAAGGATCCTGGAGGCCCCACTGGGGTCAAGTTAAGGTTGCTTTTTTGCCTTTAGGCAAAGCATTAGCATTAAGATAGTTGGAGTTCCAAAGAAAAGGCCTCCTCGGCCGGTCTCATATATTTGTCAATGGGCTGCAAGCTACAAGGAAATTTAATTTTATCTACCTTTCCTTTTGCTTTTGTTCTCTACGAAGTCTTTAGTAATTCATAATTTCTTTGACAAAATCATACATGAAAAATTTGTAGTCAAGCCCTTTTCCGTTTCAAAAAGGCTATTAAAATCCACCTGGATCCACCTGGAACAGGTAAATATTGAATTAAAATCAGTTTTTAAATCTCCAAGGCAAATATAGATGAATAACTTAAGAACATCTTAAATGGGGAGAAAAATAGCAACCTAAAACTCTACAGGCAGAGAAAGTACTTTAGCTAACCTTCAAATTAAACAATAGAAAATTACCGATTGCAAACAAAATTAACCATTTTGCATACGTAATTACATGGGTTTTATTTATTTATTTTTTTTTTTTGCATCATTAGATACAACTTAGGAAATTTAGCCTTAGCATTTGCCTATTTTGATCAGAAATATATAAATATACAAAAGACTTGCCCTAATACTATTATGCATCAATTTTCCTTCAAATCACTGATTTAATGCAAAGCAAATTGGTCCTGTTGCTTCATTGCTCTAGTCATTTCTTTCTTATGTAAAGGAACGAAAAATAAAATTTCCCTCTACCCTCCTAGGTTCTTGACTGAAACACCTACCTAATAAAAAGAAAAATTAACAGGACAAAGATACATAAAAGTTTAACAATATGTATACTTCCTATATGCATGGGAGATACCCAGAAAAACTGAGCAACTCTGAAATGGCCCAAGCCACCACCTTAAATAACATCTTCAGATAAAAAGGAAAGGATACGGTGAAGGGGACCAGGAAAACCACTGTAAACAAAGGTAGTTGTTATGCAGATTAAGTCCTTGGGGCTCAGCTCTTTGAGTGCCCAACTTAGGCTCAGGTCATTATCTCCTGGTTTTCGGGTTGAGCCCATATTAGGCTCCGTGCTGATGTCTCAGAGCCTGGAGCCTGCTTTGGATTCTGTGTCTCGTGCTCTCTGCTCCTCCCCTTCTCACACTTTGCCTTCTCTCTCAAAACTAAATAAAACATTAAAAAACTAAAATAAAAAAAAAGTCACTGCTCTTGACTATTTTTCCTTTCAATGAAAAACAATGGATTCATCTTGCTTTCTCTCATTTTTAAAATTTTATTCTGCCTTTTCCCCAAGCAGCCTCTCTTCCTCCATTTGTTAACTATAAAGATCTTTTGTGTATGTTGTTGTTGACCATGTTTAGGGTGGTTAACACTGAATTTGTTATAGATGTAAGTGAAGGGGAGCGGCACATAACACCCCAAAAATGCCTCTTCGCCATATTTAGGGCTGATTATTTTTCAGAAACTGCAGACACAGGAGAAGCTCTGAGAACCAGTGGAAGTGATCCTTTTGTAAGACATTTACATTTATAAGGGAAATCTCCCTTTTGTAAGGTGTCCAACTCTCTCTGGGGGGAAGGGAGGGACCAATATAAATCTCTAGAAACTCAGAGATGTCAAGGGCTTAATCTGCATAACAACTACCTTTGTTTACAGTGGTTTTCCTGGTCACCTCACCTTCTCTTCTTTTTAGCTGAGGAGGTTATTTAAGGTGGTGGCTTCTGCCATTTCAGAGAGTTGCTCAGTTTTTCTGGGTATCTCCCATGGATATAGGAGGTATACATGTTATTAAACTTTTATGTATCTTTGTCCTGTTAATTTTTCTTTTATTAGGTAGGTGTTTCAGTCAAGAACCTAGGAGGGTAGAGGGAAATTTTATTTTTCATTCCTTTACATAAGAAAGAAATGACTAGAGCAATGAAGCAACAGGACCAATTTGCTTTGCATTAAATCAGTTATCCTCAAATCTGACTGCAATGTATGATCATTTGAGAAGTTTTGAACGGATAGGAGTGCTTTGGCTCCTCCCACAGGGGTTCTAATTAGCCTGCGGAATGGCATGGCAATTTCAACATTTTAAAAGCTCTTCAGGTGCTTCTAGTAGGCTGCTCAGATAGAAAATCATTGAAGGAAGCAGTGAATATGTCAACCCTAGGAATTTTTTAATTCTCTTCTATACCAAGTACATTGTCACTTGTTTGAAATAAATTCTCTTCAGTTGTCAAAGTGGCTCAGTAAGATAGATGTTATTATCCCCACTTTACAGATGAAACACAGACATTAAGAAAATTAACGTGATATGTTCAAAGTCACACATCTAATAATTTTAAACACCAGGGTTAGAAGAAAAATGTGCCAGATTAAAAAACTCATCCTTTGCAATATTCTATCCTCTAGAAGCTAGCACAATCTCCGGGACCTAGGGGCCATTAAAATCCAAGTTAACTATTGTCCATAAATCCGTTTGTGCTAGTATTCTTAAGTATACCTACTTATCACCAAAGTCTATGCATATGCAAAATGAAAATATTCATATTTGGAATAGCACTAAAATATAAATACAAATATATTTAAATAGATTGACAACAAAATATTACTTTAAGAATAAAAACATTATAGAAAAGGGGCATCTGAGTGGCTCAGTAGGTCAAGCTTCTGACTCTTCATTTCCACTCAGGTCATGATCTCACGGTTCATGAGATCAAGCCCCACACTGGGCTCGGTGCTGACAGCATGGAGCCTGCTTGGGATTCTCTCTCTCCCTCTTTCTCTGCCCCTGACCTGCTCACACAGGCACGTGAGCTCTCTCTCTCTCACTCTATCTCTTTCTTTCTCTCTCAAAAATAAATAAATAAACATTAAAAAAAAATTACAGAATATCCATTTCTACTCTTCAGGTATGCTTTCCTAATTGAACCATACTGTCATGAAATCTTTAACACACAATATTCTTTTAAGGAGATATACCCTCTGTCACTTCTAATTTATCTTATCTTTATAGTATTCAACATAAAAATATAACTCCAGATTGTCTCCCAGTTTTTATTTGAATATACAAAGTTAAAATTTGATTTACTTCACTTAAAAAATATTTGAAATATTATTGAAAACAAGTGTATTTCTGGTATAATTCCTAGTATTCTCCTCTCTGGTTATGAACTAAAATCATGGGATGTAAAGCTTGTAAATATTTGGTAAGTTAATTTATCATGTTGTATTTATTTCATGAGAACCCGAGTATTACCTTCCTAAAATTTTTGCAGTGGTGTATTCCAAAAATAAATCACAATCATCAAGACAGTCCAGTAAATGAGCAAGATTCATGACCTGCAAACAGCAAGTTTTAAAGTCTGACACTGACACTGCGTTTATGACGCCCATGATGTCTTTTTGCATCCTTCAAATTCTGCCTCCCCTTTCCCCAAAGTGTGTGATTCTGCCTTAGTTGTAAGGACAGAAATTTCCGTTGTTTTTCTTTTCTAAATAAAAACCTTTGGAATACTTAAAGGCAAATTGGTTTAAACCTAACTAGAATAACCTTTGTTTCAGTGCTGAGTACATTTTGCATGTTAGCTCTTCTGTTACATTTGATACCCCACTGCACATTCTATTTTTTTTCCCGTGTTTTCAGTCTTCAAACAAGAAGTTGAGTCTACATTTTAAAGAAGAGTGATTTTTTTTTCTAATTTAAAAACTAGAAATAGGTATTGATAAAAAAAAAAAAAAAAGAGGCTGAGGTGTTAAAGAAAATTAGGTAATTATCAAAAATACTTGTGAGAGAATAACACAGTGAAAAACTTGTCTGATTGTAGGATCGAATTAAAGTTAGTAGCAGTTCAGCTTTGGCTAAGATCTTATTTTAAAAGAAGACTAAATAGGCATTTTTACTACATGTGGTTTTAATCAGTGTGATATAATTTTCAGTTCCTTTGATTAATGAGTGCATTCTCAGCTCTTAGGTGTTACCTATTTGTTCAGAAGCCATAGAAACACTTCGATTTAACTGGCTTAAACACAATTTTTGACTTACTTAATTAGCTTCTCTAGAGTTGCTAATAACCATACAGCCTTGACTGTGAACCATGTAATTATTTTGACATTAATTCTCTCCCTGGGATATCTCATGCTTGATGTCATCATTTCTCCACTTCAATTTCTGGCTAGTAATTTTACAACTGTAATGAAACTACTATTGGAAGATGTGTGTGAATATTATACCTTAAAATTTTGTGACATAAATAGGTGTCAATTTTAATCTCAATCTAATAGCCACTATATGCTTTATAATACCTGATAAGTTACCAAAAGGTGAGATGAGAAAACCAGTTATATACCTTAAGGAAAGACGAATCAATGTCAGTCTTATGAAAGCATGGATATACATTTTTAAAAATTTGATTCAATTCTTTATATTAAGTTACCAAAAATTTGGCATACCAAAATTATGGGTTAGACATTTTTCGACCAAGAAAAATTCTCTTTGAAATTATACCTTTGTAAATATATGTGCGCACTTGAGAGAGAGAGAAAGAAAGGAAAGAGAGAGAAAAAAACAGGGGGATCGAACTGCAAAAAAGAGAGACAGGTGACTGTTAGTGGTGAAAGAAAGAATGTTAATATGGCAAATTTATTATGCATTACATTTTGCCTACTCCCCAAATATTGTAATGTCTTAATTTTCAATTCAGGAAAAAAAAAATTTACTAACACCAACTACATACACAAAGAAATGAAGCTAGGTAAATGCTGATGAATAAAATGACCTATTGGATTTTGAAGTAAAGGGGCTCAGTCAGGTAGTGCTCATTCCCTCTTATACCACAATCCTCAGGAACTTTCTATACCCCTTGAATCTCCAGTCCTTTGAGAAAACCAACTTTTTCCCCTCCCACGATTCTGTGGGACTATCTTGTCTCTCTTTGCCCAGGTCAAATTCTATGGTTGATCATTATAATCATTCTCCCTTACTTCTCTCACTCCATGCCACTTGCTTGGAAAAAAAAAAAAAAAAAAAAAAAATCACACCATGGAAACACTTTTTCTGAACCTCTGTTAGTGCAGCTTCTTGGAATACTGAAAAATACATTTTTTTAATTTTTTTTTAATTTTTTTATTTTTTTGACAGGGAAAAATGTTTTTAAATTACATACTCAATCCATTTAGGTGCAATACTTTTCTTCATTTTTCAGTGAAGGAAGTTAGAAATTAACTTTAAAAAAGCAATCAGCAAATGGCAAACAAATTTCCTTCAAAGTCACAGTCACATATAGAGTGCATCCTAGAAAAGAGGAGGGGCAGGACAGGTTCCACCCGCTTTCATGAGTTTCATCAAGTACTAGACCTACTCAAGGGTGGAGAGAAAGGCAACTTTCAAAAAGGAGTGTGTTATTAAATGAGGCATTTACTATACTCCTTCCTAAGAGCACCAGGTGGGGGACAAGTGTTCTAAACTAGATCTAGGAAGTGGAATGTAGAGTCAGTCCATCCTCCTTCCCTTAAGGGCTGTCCAATGGTTACTGAATTTTAAAAACATGACTAAATAAAAACAAAACCCATACACACTCCCCCCCCCCAAAAAAAAGAAAACAAAAACAAAAAGAACAAAAACAAAACAAAACCCCTAAATGTCCCAGATTATTCTCCAGAGTGGATGGAGCCCCGGGAGCAGCTTCAACAACCCAAATTAGTCTGTTACAGAGTCATCACAAGCATGCCTTGCTTTTAAAAAAAAAAAAAATTTTTTTTTTTGAAACGACAAAACAAAAACTAGTACTAACCCCTCTTCTGACAATACACAGTAACTCAAATTAACTAGTACTGAGGAGGGGAAGGGGCCCATACCTATGGGCCTTGTCTCACACGAGTGCATGTGGGTAGGTGCAGGGCATTTGTCATTATTGCAAAATCGAATTTTAATTTTTAATCTTTAGTTTGATTTAACATCGCTTTCGGTACCGTGCTGACACCAGCTGTGTGGAAAGGGCTCTGGAGATGTTCAAGGCAGCACACGCCTGCGGGTCTTCTTCGGTTCTGGAGGCTCCAGGGCAGCCAATATTGCTTAGTCAAATACATTCTTTAGGGTGTGAGTGCAGAACACTCCACGTACTTGACCGCCTTCAGGTCACGGGCCAGCTTTTCAGCAGTCTCTGGAGTGACAGGCTCCTGTTTGTTCTTGGCAAGTTTCTCAATCATACAGGGGTCATCTCGGAGATCAATTTGGGTCCCAACAAGCAAGAAAGGAGTCTTTGGACAGTGGTGAGTTATCTCAGGCACCCACTTCTCCTTCACACTTTCAAATGAGGATGGAGACACCACGGAAAGACTAGAAATACATCTGTTTGTGGATAACTCAGGGATTGTAATCTGTCATAATCATCTTTCCCTGCAGTATGGAAAAGTCCAAGAGTATGCAGCTCTCCACTAATCTTAACTGTGACTGCATAGTTGTCAAAAACAGTCGGTACATGCTCCGATGGAAAATATTTGTTGTGTAGGATATCAGGAGACAAGTTTTACCAATGGCACCATTGCCCACAACAGCACACCTAATTGTCTGCATTGCCGAAACAGTTTTGTATCCACTTTAATATTTCAAATTCAGTGATGACCTCAGCTTCTGATGGCAGCTTGAAAAATACATTTTAAATTCGAAATCTGGAACCTGGAGTGTGTCTTTATGTGTCCAGACATCTTAACTATATTTTTTATTCCATTATTTTTCCTAGTTGTCTTAGATAACTATTTTCATTCTTCTTTTCTCCTCCAGTGATTTATACCAACTTCTCTGTCTTTTGTCTAAATTGGTAAACATACTTTTATTAAGGAAATTGAAGCACTTGAAAGAGAATTTTTCCAGATTCCTCTGCATATCAGCATATCTCCTACCTCCTAACTCATATAATCTCTTTTACTGCTTGTTATTATATATGAACCATTCATGATCCTCTTTATAGTTAATGTCCTAACTCAGGCATTAATTTGCTTCCCTTTTTGCCTACTCCAGCATATAGCTTCAGCAATGTCCCATATTTCTAATACAGCCTGTTTTTATTTCTATCAAATCATTTACACTGCTATAAAATAAAATATTATTCTTCCAAAGTAAAAGAGAAGGAAGAGGAGGAAAGTGGTGGAGGGGGAAGAAAAGGAGGAAGAAGAATTTCCTAACCCCTACCTGTCACATTTTGCTTCCCTCCCTTCAAATAGCACTTATGAATAAACTATATACATTGTCTCTAATCTTTTCTAGTATCTCTTTAAAGACTTTTTCATCACAAAGCAATCTAACTCGCTTTTGTCAAGTTTACCAAGTTACCAATCTAACTTGCTTTTGTCATGATACCTATGTTGCTATTTCCAAAGGCCACTTCTCAATTCTCAGTATATCTAACCTAATAGCAATAGTCCTCAGAGTTAGTCACACACTCCTTAATAAAGTTAATCACTAGGATAACACATATTATTTTGTCTCCTATTTCCATGGCTGCCTCCTCAAAGTCTGCCTTATGGGTCATTCCTCTTCTTCCAGATACCTTAAGTTTAGAGTATCCTATGACTTCATGATGTTTTGTTTTTTTTTTTTTTCTTAGCTATGTACACTCAGACCATACATCAGGTGACTGATATGCACTTAACACCTGAAACACGTTTTTACAGAACTTCCAAATTTGTATCTTCAGCACAAATCTTTCTCCCTAACTCAACATATACACTCAATTTCTTACCTGAATTCTCCTCTTATGTATCAAATAATTGCTTGCCTTTCTTCCTTCCTCTTTCTTTCTTTCTTTCTTTCTTTTTCTTTCTTTTGAGTTAAAGAGAAAGAGGGAGAGAGTTCAAGTGAGCAAGAAACAGAGATAGAGGGAAAATCCCATGAGGGGCAGAGAGAGAGAGAGAGAGAGAAGTGGGGCTCACCAGGGGCTCATGTTTTACCCAAAGCTAGGCTTGTGCTTACCCAGGGCACGAGCTCAAGAACTGTGAGATCATGACCTGAGCTGAAGTTAGATTCTTAACAACTGGGCCATCCAGACACCCAAATAATTGCTTTTCTAATTTAACATTTCCAACACAGAGCTCTGATCATCTGTGCCAAATCTTTTACAGTCATAGACTTTCCTATTCCATTTGATGGCCATTCTGTTTTTCAAGTTGGAACTCTCCTTGAATCTTTTCTTACCTATTTAATTCATTTCTTAAAACCCAGAATTTAGCCACTTCCTACTATGTCCCCTGGTACCTTGTCAGTGTTTGTCATTTTAATCCCTCAGGTATACAATTACAGTTGTCTTCTACTTCCATCTTTGCAAATTCCCAAAATCTGTTCTCAATGAAATATTGAGAGTGGTCCTTTTAAAAATCTAAGTCTAATGGCATTCATGCCTGCACCTAGAATCTTCCTCAAACTCCTTATTTTATTCTGAGTAAAAGCACAAACACTTATAGTCATCTAAAAAGGCCATCCTGATCCTAAAACAAGATTCTTTTCTTAGCTTATCTCCTATCATTTCCCCCTCATACTTGCTCCAAGCCTACTGGCCTCTTACTCTTCAACTATGCTTGGTGAACTCCTATTGTGAGCCTTTATACCACCTATTTCTTCTACTTGGGATAACCTTCACCTAGGCATCTGCATAGATATCTTTCTGACTACCTTCATGATTTTGTTCAATGTCACTTACTCAAAGCAGAGCACCCTAACTTCTGCCTTGCGCCTGACCCTTACAATCTTGTCCAGTTTACCCAGTCCAGGATCCAGAAGCACTTTCCATGACAGTATAATGTATATAATGTACTTATTATCTCTATAGATTGTACTTTCTCCTTCCCCTAGATTAAAAGATTGGCAGGGATCTGCCATATTTATTCTGACAGTTTATATGTCCCATTCATTTAAAATGGTGCCCAGCATAGTAAGATTCAACTTTTGCTAACAACAAACAAAACTGATTCCCAACTGTTGTATGTGATGCACTCTTTCTCTCTCAACTCTTAGGGTTGTCCGTTTATCCTTAATATACTGAAGTTTCATTACAATGCCTACATGCTTGTTTTTGCTGGAATTTGTTTGCACGTATTATTGTATTAGTGTTGTTGTAGATATTGTTTTAAGTAGTATCGAATTCTGAAGACTCATCACATTTATTATATAAAACTTGAGACCTTTATTTCTTTACAGGTTGCTTGTCATCCATACTCACTATTTGTACTTTTAAAACTCTAAAAGTATTTTGAAGCTTTTGGGTTGACACTATTGCTCTAAACTCTTTTCATATTTTCCTTACTTGTTTCCTTTGGACTATACCATGATCTAGTTTAACATGATTTTGTTAACTGTGTTGTCTTTACACTTGATCTTAATGATTTGTTGTTGCTTTGGTCATTTTAATATTTATTATTCAATTTCCAAGATTTCTGACTTTTCCTGTTTTATAACAAATTTTCATTTTACACAGTCTCCTATCTTTACAGCACTTGGTTCCATTTTGAATTTATGAATTTTAAATATATGAGTTTTATAATTTTCTTTGTAAGTATTATTCTGTTTATTAATTTTTGCAGGTGTTACGTATTCTGTATGTTTATATCTAGAATTAGAACTTCCTTGCATGAACTTAATTATGAATTGGCTTTCTGTCTTTGGGGGGGTGGGAGGAATTTCCCCTGCACCAGTTCTGGATTGTATGTGCTTCCTTCCCAGGAATCAAATAGGGCTAAATTAAATTCTAGCATGAACACATATATTTAGTGTTAACTTATGTTAACTTAAGGAACAGAGTTTCAGTTTCCTTATCTTTATAACAGAAATGTGTACGTACCGATTGTGAAAATGGATTTAAATGATTTAAATAAGAAAATATATGAACTTTCATATATATTAAGTGATTGATATATGATTAATAAGTATTATTAGCAAACTATGAAATTCTTGAGAACATATTTTGAATCTTGTTTCTTTTTATTCTCAGTAACTACCATAGTAACTGTCATACCATAGGTAGAGTTCCTACTTGTGGAGTGAATAAAGGATGGAAAGGAGGAAAAGTTGTTTGTTAGTTTGTTTTGGCATTTATTTAGAAGGAGCGTTAGTCTTTTTAACTTCTTTGTGACATTTTTTTCTGCTGTGTCTAAAGGATACTTAAATATCACAGTTGAGAGTACTGGTCACTGGTTGTCAACGCCAGGTATTAGAGTCATGAGAGAATACAAAAACACTGTGAAAATCTGGTCCTCAACTACAGAGTTTTTGATTTAGTTGTTTTTAGGTGCATCTAGTTCATTACATGTAATTCCAGTGGGCAAATGTTTTTAAAACAATAATAAAAATATAGGGTTAAAAATTAAAACAAGATGGCATCCTTGGGTGGCTCAGTGAAGCATCCAACTTCAGCTCATATCAGGCCATGATACGGTTTGTGGGTTTGAGCCCTGTATCGGGCTCAGAGGCTAAAGACTGCTTCGGATTTTGTGTCTCCCTCTCTCTCTGCTGCTTCCCCACTCACGCTCTGTCTCTCTCTCTCTCTCAAAAATAAGTGAACATTTAAAAAAATTAAAAACAATTAAAACAAGAAAAATACAAAGTCTATATATTGAACCCTAATACACATAGCCAATACTTATCTCTGATTATTTCACAGATACATCAGCATAATTTGAACAATATTTAATAGACAATAGAGCTTGAATTAGATTTTATGTACAATAACAATATGGCAAATACACAGCAAAATGTTAAAATAAGATGATAAAATAAGCAATAGTGCTGTTAATTATGTTTCAGATTTTAGCTGGGAAAAATCGTTCTGAAGATAATGTTTAAACCAGCCTATAGTTTATTCTAAAAATTATATACACCTGCATTCAACATTTTGATCATTTTAATTAATTTAAAAAATAAACCTAATTTCACTTATTTATTGTTTTTTACTTGCAACTTTGTTGTTGTTGTTGGACAACTGATGTACTCTAGGCGCTGTATTATGTACTGGTGGCACATAATAGAGACTGATACTTCTCACCTACACTTACATACTAAAAGTAATAATAAACGGTCCACACAATTATAATCAGTGTTACTAATTTTAGGGTGTAAGTTTCAGTAATGTTTTATCAGATGTCAATTCTGATTAGTATTTGAAAGACATCATATCATAATAAAAGATATAATTACTTGAAAGAAATGATTAAAAATTAATTTTCCTTTAATAATAAAAACATCTTATTTAGCATATGAAATTAAGAGAATAAAGTGGGTTCATTGTTTATGTCCAACACAGTACATAATTATATATTGTTTTTATGATAGAATACATTTTTTACAACTCAGAAAAAGAGAGCTCTGTGAGACTAATGACAGTTTCTAGCCATCTAGACTATATTTTTTATTCCATTAATTGTCCAATGACGTATTTGTATCTTAAACCTGGAGCCAAAAAACCCAACTTATTTTGACATCTTGACAGCATTCTCAAAGCATTAAAAAAAAAAGTGATATTTGTAGCAAAATAAACCTGTGAAGTTAGGGGTAATTCTATTTTAATCTAGTTGTATATTCAATGTAATAGATTCCTCTAACGCCTATGGATTCAAACAGCTATTAGGACCACCTTGAATATGGTTCCACATTATTACAAGTTTTTAAGAAATGGTCTCTGATGTCATGGACTTGGGTGCTGGGATAGAAGAATTCTAAAAATAACCCTCAATGGCCCTTTCCTTGTATAATCACTCCTTTATCTGTGGACAGAATTTATGAATATGACTAGATGTTACTCCATGATTATGTTACATTACCTGGCACAAGTAATTTTGCAGATGTAATAAACATTGTTAATCAGTTAACCTTAAAATAGTGAGATTATTTTGGTCAGCCTAATCAAATGACAAAGCTCTTTTAAAAACAGAGTTTCTTTTGTTTGGTTACAGAATGAAAAGGAGAGAGATTGTAGGTATGAGAAGGGTGCTTCCCTGCTGCCTTTGCAGGTGCAGAGGGCCTTGGGAGAAGGAACACAGGCCAGCCTCTAGGGGTGGAGAATGGCCTCCCGGCAGAGAGCTGACAAAACAAAACAAAACAAAACTGTATCCCAGATTTATAGCCACAAACAACTGGATTCTGTTGACAATCTAGGTAAGTGTGGAAGCAGATTCTTCTTCTGAGACTCTAAGCAAGCGCCTGGAACTGCCAATTCACTGATTTCAGACTGTGAGAACGTAAGAGAACTCAGTCCAGCTGATCCAATCCTGACCTAGTTATAAGACCAATAAATGGGTATTGCTTTAATCCTTTAAGTTTGTGATAATAGAAAACTGATACAGGTATGAATCCAGCTTCTGCCACTTCTTAGGTGTACAAATAGGGTAACTTAAGTTGTTATTATGGGGATATTATGGGGGATACAGAGAAGGGAAAATACGGTTGAAATGCATAGCATAATGGAACATAACAATAAAGAAAATGAGCTAAGAAGAAAAATATAGACCTTTACTTTAAATGAATCATGTATTATACACAAGAAGAAAATCTTAAACTAAGCGTTAAAATGGTTTTAATGCTAAACATTTCCTATTCTATTGTTAAACTAGTATGTATTGAATTAAACTGATAGTTTATAGTGCTAATCACAACTGCTTCTAAATCCCAGAAGAGCCCTTATATAGAAAGTGTACACAATAAGAATACAAATACCAACGTAAAAAAGCAATAGAAACACAACAACGCATATGCCAACATGGAGAACTCTGTATGTATGAATTCATTCCATTCTCATGGTCCATTTATTTGCGCTTTTTGTGTACTAACCCCTAATAGCTTTATGTAGCGTTAAGAGACAACGTGGGGCATGTTAAAAATTCTTTTAGTTGTGCATTTATGAATTTGAATAAAGAACGCGTCAAACCACGAGAAGCGAGGAATGATCCAGCAAGTGGAGCCAGGCAGGGGGAGAAAAGGCGGAAGTAAAGCAAGGGCCTCATTGATTGGCTATAGCCTAGATAGCGGCTTGTGATTGGTTGTCCTTAGGTTTCGCTCTGATAACTTTGAAGCTTTTGCGGTTTCGATTTGGTTTGTTTACCTCAGCCGCCGGGTATTAGAGCTACGTCAGGCTAATGGTCTTGTTTTATTACGAGTTAGTACTCGTAGGCGTATTTTAAACTGAAACTGAGGAGCAGAGAGATTTCATAACTTGCAGAAGACCGCACAGAGGTGAGTTTTGAGCTGATGTCCCTGTGGTTAACCTTTCTTAGTCTTCATGTCATCTTAAATTGGGTCTTGGGAACATTTTTCCACGGATGCGAGAGAACTGTTGTATCAGAATTGAGTTAAACTGCTGTAGGACACCCAGCTGGGGTTGCAGAACTGCTTGGTTTGAGAAAAATCTCCTCACTTTTGGTGACCAGAGCACGGAAGTGGTGAGCGTGGTAGTGGAGGAGGAACACAGAAGGGTATTTTTCCTTTGTGATATGTTTAACATTTACCATAGCGCCTCGCAAAATGTTGGTGCGTTTGAAGTGCCTATAAGTCATTGAAAGAATTTTAAGACAGGAAGCAGGTGACAAAATAATTACTGTAAAACAAATGTTGATATAATGACAGACACTTGACAAAACGTAAGTTGTGTGTGTATACACACATTTTGATGTCAAACCTGACACAGCTTATCCATTAAAATTATTATTTAAATACAGGAACACATAAAGCAAACGATAATAAAATAGTTACATATCTATCTTAGAGACCCAGTTTGGCTTTATTTTCACAACTACTATAAACAAATATTGCATGAGCCATTTTTTCAATATTAACTTTTAAGACATGAGGAAATGCTCATAAAATCATTTTCAAGACACAGTCCCTGACAGTTTGTAACAGCAGTGCCTATTCTAACTTGCGAAAGAACACCCCGAAATGTTTTGGGCGTCTGGATCATGCACGTTTGCAAATGTGGCATCACACAGCAGCTCAACAAAATAAATTTCTGATCCTATGTTAAATCTCGAATTGTATTATATTACATGATAGTAATAGATTTTGCTATTAACTTAGCTTTTCTTATTATTACTTCTCAAGATAAAATATTTGTGTTTTAGTAGTTTTGCTATATTTTGTCAAATGCTATTAATATGGAAATACGTTTTAGACAAAATATCTGATAAGCCACTTATTTGAAATTTTTTCTCTTATAAAGCATTGTGCTTTCCAGCTTTGTGATTATGTACTCAGCATGTTTCATAAATGAATTTTGGTGTACATTTATGCCAAGTACAGAAGTTCTTCCAAAGCACTTTTTGGAAGTACAGTTTGGAAATCTCTTCATTGTTTCCAGTTGCTAAGCAACACCCCCTCTTTGCCTGTTGCCATGGTTCCTCATGAATCAGAGATGACACAAAGCCATCTGTTTCAACCAGCACCCCTCCTTTCTCTAAAGTATGACCCGCTCTAGTCATCCAGAGGCAAGATAGAGTAAGTTAAATGTGACTTAGGTAGTCTTAGGTAGTTGTGAGAGTAAAACTTCTATAAGGTAATTTTTTTTTCTTTTTTTGTTTGAAAAGTAATCATTCCTTAAAAGAAGATAAAATCGCTATGCTGCCAAAATGCTACATTTACAATAGACTGAAAGTACAATCTGAAATAATAAAGAAGAAACAAACAGTAAAACAAAACCAAACAAAATAGCTTCAGGTATTTTAAACTATTGCTTTTATTTCCTTTAATTTACTGTGGTGCTTACTATCTGTAAATGTACTTCCTAAAATAACGTTTAAAAGAAATGTTTGGAATATGTAACTAGAGCAGCCAACTTGTTTAATCCCATGGAATCTTTGAAATAGAAGTGAACAAATTGTCACTAGGATTATCCTGAATAAAAATTGGAATTTGTCTTTGTTTTTATTTTCCCAAAGCAAAACTAATACTATTTCTTGGACTCCTAACTGGATGGTTTCAGAATGTGCCTGGAGATACGGCTACATTGAGCTTGAAAGTTTTACCAAATATCCTTTATAGATACATAAACATTTATAAAGAGAGTGCTAGTCTCAATAATTTATTCAGAGTCTGTGAAACTAAAAACAGAAAGTAAACTTTCACTTATTTGGGATGTTAATAGTTTTGGAGTTTACCAGAGTATTTTTTAGCACAGTAAATGTGAACAGTGCCCTTTATTCATAATATTCTATTACATGCTGCCATAACGTACCTTTGTCTTTCAGCTCTGTGCTGTTGCCTCTCATTTTAAAATCATTTCAAAATCCCAGTTTTAAAAACAAACTATTAAATAAGCGAGTTCTGGTGATTCACCTTCGTATACCTCTCTTCTAACCGCTTGGCAAAATGTGTCGGAAACTCCACGGACTTGCTTTTGGGGCCACATCTGAAAATGCCTTTCTTCCCTCTAAAAATAATGAATATTTATAACCAGCAATTTCCAGTTACTAATACCTAACTTGATTACATGTGCATGTATTTGAAGAGTTGTAATACTTGAACATCAGGTAGAATGTTTATCCGTTACTATGCTGCCTTATTAATCCTGAAAAAAAAAAGGTAAGGTCAGTGTTACAATATTTTAGTTTTATGACACACAGATGTCTTTAACTCAATGTGCATTTATCAAGGAAAAAGAAAGGCATATATTTCCAGTGAAATTAGATAACTAGATCTGTAGCATTATCTTCTTAACACCTATGATTTGTCTCAGATTTTCAGTAATGCTTTCCTGTACCAGTTCCCACAATTAAATTTCCTTAAGCACTTGCAAGTAAGATAAAATAAAACACAATCTACTGTCAGACCATTTTGATTACACTTAATGCTTTAATTAAATCAATTTCAATGTTTTAGTGAATATTTTGGATTGATGCCCTGGACTTTTGAACTATATGTCATATGATTCTTAATAGGACACAGAATTCGCAGTATCTTAAAAAATAAAGTTTCCTTAAATTTGAAAGATAGTCCATATTAATGTGGGATTTTCTGTTCATAGAGGACAATATACAGTATGTACCTTGTTAGATTTAGAGTTTGTGTTTGGCCTGGTGTTCTGACGCTGTTTTGCAGTGAGTATATTCTGTAGTTTGTTAACTAAGTATACTGAAATGTTTATTTAAGCCTTTGCATCTTCAATATAGATTGTTTTTGGAAAACTCGTTATAAATGAGTTTTAGCATTTTATATCTAAAAGGAATTTGTGGTTAAATATGTCATAACCTTCATCTTAATGAAAGTGTGTCTTTTTTTTTTAAATTTTTTTTTTCTCAACGTTTTTATTTATTTTTGGGACAGAGAGAGACAGAGCATGAACGGGGGAGGGGCAGAGAGAGAGGGAGACACAGAATCGGAAACAGGCTCCAGGCTCTGAGCCATCAGCCCAAGCCCGACGCGGGGCTCGAACTCACGGACTGCGAGATCGTGACCTGGCTGAAGTCGGACGCTTAACCGACTGCGCCACCCAGGCGCCCCATGAAAGTGTGTCTTAACAGAGAATATAACACATAGTATTTCTTCACATGTTGAGGTGAAATGTTTTGACATAAGTATACACCTAGGAAACCATCACCAAAATCAAAATGATAAACATATTCATTAGCTCCCTAAAGTTTCCTCAGACCCCTTTGCGCTCCCTCTCTTTCACCTCTGCCTGCCCCAAACTGCTCCCCTCCCTAGCTAATCACTCTCTGTTTTCTGCCATTATACATTCGTTTGCATTTCCTATAATTTTCTATCAGTAGAATTATATAGAGCGTGCTCCTTCTGTTTGGCCTCCTTAACTGAGCAAAGTTATTTTGAGATTCCTCCATGTTTCCAGGTACATATTTCATTCGTTTGTATTGTTGAGCAGTATTCCACAGTTTTATTTACTGACCTATGGATGAACATTTGGTTATTTCCAGTTGTGTGGTGTTACAAGGAAAGTTGCTATGAATAGTTGTTTATAAGTCTTTTTTTTTTTTTATTTTTTTTATTTTTTTTAATTTTTTTTTTTCAACGTTTATTTATTTTTGGGACAGAGAGAGACAGAGCATGAATGGGGGAGGTGCAGAGAGAGAGGGAGACACAGAATGGGAAACAGGCTCCAGGCTCCGAGCCATCAGCCCAGAGCCCGACGTGGGGCTCGAACTCACGGACCGCGAGATCGTGACCTGGCTGAAGTCGGACGCTTAACCGACTGCGCCACCCAGGCGCCCCTGTTTATAAGTCTTTTATGCACATGCGCTTTCAATTTTTTTGACTAAATACCTAAGGAGTGGAATGGCTGTATTATATAATATGCTTAGCTTCGCTTCTTAAGAACATGACAAAATGTTTTCCAAAGTGATTGTACCATTCTCATTTCTGTTCCCACCAGAGTTATGTGACAGTTTCAATTCTTACATATCCTCATCAACATCAGAATTGTGTTTTTAATTTTAACCATTCTAGTGACTTTGGAGGGGATTTTGATTTGTTTTTCATTTTATGTCATTAATGACAAACAAGATGTAGCATCATTTTGTGAGCTCCCTTGCCATCTATATATTTTCTTTGATAGTCGTGTATAAAATATATGTTTTATCTATTTTTATTTGGTTATTTTCTCATTGAGTTTTGAGAATTCTTCATATAGTGTGGATACAAGCCTTTTATCATATATGACTTGCAAAGATTTTCCTCAGTCTGTGGGTTTGTTTTTTCATTTTGTTTTTAATTTTGATGAGGCCCAATAATCGAATTGGTCTTTTGGGGGCCATTTTTTTGGTGTCTTGTCTAAGAAGTCATTGTTTGACCAAAATTACAAGAGTTTTCTCTAAGGGTGTCTTCTACAACGTTTTATAGTTTTAGATTTTACATTTAGGTCTGTGATACATTTGAATTAAATTTTGTGTATAGTGTTAGGCTAAGTGTGGAGCACAGTTAATTTTTTTACATATGAATATCTTGAAAGTTGCAGCTCTGTTTGGTGAAAATATTTTCTTTTTTTTTCTTTAAAAACAATTTTTTTTAATGTTTATTATTTTTGAGAGAGAGAGACAGAAAGCAAGCAGGGAAGGGGCAGAGAGACAGGGAGACACAGAACCGGAAGCAGGCTCCAGGCTCTGAGCTGTCAGCACAGAGCCTGACGTGGGGCTCGAACTCACAGACTGTGAGATCACGACCTGAGCTGTAGTCGGCCACCCAACCAACTGAGCCACCCAGGCGCCCCATGGTGAAAATATTTTCTATACATTTTTCCACTGAGTTAGCTTTATGCGTTTGTCAAACATCAATTATTTATCCATTGTCTATTTCTGAAACCTGCATTTTGTTTGTTGATCACTTTTGGTATGTTTACTCCAATACCAGTCTTAAATATTTGTTTTATGATGTCTTAAGATCAAGTAGTGTTAGTTCATCTTTTTAAAGTTATTTGTAGTTTGATATCTTTTGTATTTTCATATGAAATTTAGAGTCAGCTTGTTAATTTCTACAAAGAAACCTGCTGGGATTTTGAATGATTTTATTGAATTTATGTAGATCTATTGTGAGAGAATTAACACCTTAACATTTGAGTGTTCTGGCCCATTAACATAGTATACATCTCCATTTATTTAGGTCTTCTTTAAGTTCTCAGGGCAGTATTATATAGTTTTCAATGAAAGACTGTCAGAAAAATTATCAACATTTTTGTCAGATATATCTCTAAAAATGTTTAAGGTATTTTAGTGTTATTTAAATGTTTGTAATATTCATTCACTAAATTCACACTAAATTCATTTATTCTAATAAATTTTTGTTAATTTTATCAGATTTTTCCTTTTTTTTTTTTTTTTTTTTTTTTTTTGCTTTTAAGTTTTTTTCTCAAATTAGCTAACATACAGTGTAGTCTTGGCTTCCAGAGTAGATTCTCGGGATTCATCACATACATAAAACACCCAGTGCTCATCCCAACAAGTGCCCATAATTGGCTGTTGTTGATAGTGCTGCTGTAAACACTGGGGTGCATGTGCCCCTTTGAATCAGCACTCCTATATCCTTTGGATAAATTCCTAGTAGTGCAATTGCTGGGTTGTAGGGTAATTCTACTTTTAAGTTTTTGAGGAACCTGCGTCCTGTTTTCCAGAGTGACTGCACCTGTTTGCCTTCCCACCAACAGTGCAAGAGGGTTCCCTTTTCTCCATGTCCTCGCCAACATCTATTGTTTCCTGACTTGTTAATTTTAGCCACTCTGACCAGTGTGAGATGTTATCTCAATGTGGTTTTGATATGTATCTTCCTGATGATGAGTGATGTTGAATATCTTTTCATGGGTCTATATACTATCTGGATGTCTTCTTTGGAAAAGTGGCTGTTCATTTCTTCTACCCATTTCTTTCATGGATTGTTTTTTGGGTGTTGAGATTGATAAATTCTTTATAGAATTTTGATACTAACCCTTTATCTGATATGTCTTTTGCAACTATCTTCTCCCATTCCATCAGTTGCCTTTTAGTTTTGTTGATTGTTTCCTTTGCTGTGCAAAAGCTTTTTATCTTGATGAGGTCCCAATAGTTCATTTTTGCTTTTATTTCCCTTGCCTTCAGAGACACGTCAAGTAAGAAGTTGCTGTGGTTGAGGTCGAAGAGGTTGCTGCCTGTTTTCTCCTATAGGATTTTGATTTCCTCCTACAGGATTTCTCCTGTAGGTTTCCTGTCTCACATTTAGGTCTTTCATCCATTTTGAATTTATTTTTGTGTATGGTGTAAGAAAGTGGTACAGTTTCATTCTTCTGCATATTGCTGTCCAGTTCCCCCAGCACCATTTGCTAAAGAGACACTCTTTTTTCCATTGGATACTCTTTTCCTGCTTTGTTGAAGGTTAGTTGGCCATATATTTGTGGGTCCATTTCTGGGTTCTCTATTCTGCTCCATTAGTCTATGTGTCTGTTTTGTGCCAATACCATATTGTCTTGATGATTACAGCTTTGTAATATAGGCTGATGTCCGGGATTGTGATGTCTCCAGCTTTGGTTTTCTTTTTCAACATTACTTTGGTTATTTGGGGTCTTTTGTGATTCCTGTAAATTTTAGGATTGTTTGTTCTAGCTCTGTGAAGAATGCTGGTGCTATTTGGATTGGGTTTGCATTCAGTGTGTAGATATCTTTGGGTAACATTGACATTTTAACAATATTTTCTTCCAATCTATGAGAATGGAATGTTTTTTCATTTCTTTGTGTCTTCTTCAAGTTATTTCATTAGCTTTCTATAGTTTTCAGCATAGAGATCATTTACCTCTTTGGTTAGGTTTATTTTTAGGTATTTTATTGTTTTTGGTGCAATAATGAATGGGATCAATTCCTTGGTATCTGTTTCTGTTGCTTCATTATTGGTGTATAGATATACAACTATTTTATCAGATTTTTCTGCATACAACATTTTTCCTCTGTAGATAGAAACAGTTTTTCTCCTTCCTTTTTTTTTAATGTTTATTTATTTTTGAGAGAGAGAGAAAGAGAGAGAGACAGAGACAGAGACAGAGTGTGAGCAGGGGAGGGGCAGAAAGAGAGGGAGACCCAAAATCTGAAGCAGGCTCCAGGCTCTGAACTGTCAGCACAGAGCCAGACAGACATGGAGGTTGACTCGCAGACCACCAGATCATGACCTGAGCCTAAGTCGGAGGCTAATTGACTGAGCCACCTAGGCACCCCCAGTAAGTTTCCTTCTATTCATAATTTGCTTAGAGTATTTATCAGAAATAGATATTTGATTTTGCCAAATGTTTTTTCCTGCATCTATGCAGATGAATGTATCTTTTTCCTTCTTAAAAATATTTTAATATGGCAAAATATATTGATAGAGTTTTAAATGTTAAGCCAATCTTGTATTTATGACATAAACTCCACTTGGTCATGGTATGTTTATTGTCATTTTATATTTTGTTGGATTTGACTACATTAACTTTTGTTTAGAATGTTTGCCTCTATGTTCATGAGGGATATTTCTTATAATGTCTGTCTGGTTTAGAGCTGTGCTCATAGAATAAGTTGGGAAGCCTCATCAGGTTTATTGAAAATTTTTATAGAATTTTTATTATTCCTTTCTTAAATGTTTGATAGTTCACTATGAAGCCATTAGGATCAGAAGTTCTCTTTGAGGCGCACCAGGGTGACTCAGTTGGTTAAGTTTCTGACTCTTGGTTTCAGCTCGGGTCCTGATCTTACAGTTCCTGGTTTCAAGCCCCATGTCAGGCTCTATGCTGACAGCACTGTGGAGCCTGGTTGGGATTGTCTCCCTTTCTCTCTGCCCCTCCCCCCCTCAACACATGTACTCTCTCTCTTTCTCTCTCTCTCTCTCAAAAATAATAAAAATGTAAGAAAAAGTTCTCTTTGAAACACAGGTTTTAGCTACAAATTCAATTTCATAAATATGGGACTACTTTTCCCCTATTTTGTTCACATTCTCGTATATGCTCTTAGATTTCTCCACATATCCATTCTCTACTGTTCATTCTAGAATCCCCAAAACCTTAACAAATACCTCTCCTGGTCTCAGTACCTTAACTGTTGGTGTGACCCTGAACCTCATATTAGGCCATTCCGAGGCCAAGATTATTGCACTTGTCTTTTACCATCAGAGTTAGACAACTGAATATTAAGAATGTGCAAGTGAACCAAAATGGTACCAAACATATCTTCCCCTAACTCTAATGTATAACAGAAGCCTTATATCTAATGATCCATATCAGTTAACCCTCCCTGAATGATGCTTCACCTTCTTGCCTGCTGGTCCTTTGACATGAGTTGTCCAAAGTATCCAAAGTCACCTGTAGCTTTTGGTGAAAATGGTCTAGTCAAGATGCTACACTTCAGGAATTCTTGTATGTTTCCACTTGTCTTTTTATTTTATTTTATATTATTTTATTATTTTATTTTATTTTATTTTATTTTATTTTATTTTATTTTATTTGATTATTTTTTAGTGTTTATGTGCTTATTTTGAAAGAGAGAGCACATGCAAGTGTGGGGAGGGGCAGAGAGTGAGGGAGAGAGAGAATTCCCAGCAGGCTTTGCACTGTCAGCACAGAGCCTAATATGGGGCTTGATCTCATGAACTGTGAAATCATGACCTGAGCAGAGATCAAGAGTCAGACACTTAACCAACTGAGACACCCACGTGCTTCTCTACTTGTCTTTTAATGTCTTTGTCTTTGACATATAACTTTCAGAGTTGCTTCCTGGGCCCAGTCTGAGCCCCAGAGTATTTACATTTGGAATAGACCTGAGTCCAGACTCAAAGAAGAGACAGATCCAGATAATCTGTAGCTTGAAGCAGAGCCTCCATCGTGGGCTCATCCTAGACCATTTAACTCCAGCCAACCCAAAGTCACTTTGAGTCATAAAAAAAGTGTTTAATGCTACTGAATTTTGACTTAGTTTGGTAAACATATCTAACCTATCCAAAAATTGGTCTGTAAGTGGGGTGCTGATGTAACAGAAACCTAACGTTTGTGGCAGTGTTTTTATTTTTTTGGAACTGGGTGGGGAAAAAAGTGGGCAAACAAATAGAAGTCCAGAAAATGACCATGAAATTTTTATAAGTGCTTGGAAAAATAACCAAAACTTACTGGAAAATCATCATATAGAGATTTTATGATTTTATTTATTTATTTTTTTATCATGATAAGTGTACTCTTTTATCTCCATTCTTTATTTCCCCCAACCCCACCTACTTCCCCTCTGGTAACCATGAATTTGTATTCTGTGGTTAAGAGCCTGTTTTCTTGGTTTGTCTCTCTCTTTTTTTCACCTTGCTCACTTGTTTTGTTTCTTGAATTCCACATATGAGTGAAGTCATACTGTATTTGTC
Organism: Leopardus geoffroyi; assembly: GCF_018350155.1. Classification (NCBI taxonomy): domain Eukaryota; kingdom Metazoa; phylum Chordata; class Mammalia; order Carnivora; family Felidae; genus Leopardus; species Leopardus geoffroyi. The sequence continues at coordinate 218,412,115 of NC_059326.1, read as the reverse complement.
TTTCTTTGACTTATTTTGCTTAGCTTTATACTCTCTCACTCTATCCATGTTGCAAATGACAAGATTTCGTTCTTTTTTATGGCTGAGTTGCATTCCATTGCGTATATATGCCACATCTTCTTTATCTATCTATTGATAGATACTTGGGCTGCTTCCATAATTTGGTTATTGTAAATAATGCTGCTATAAACCTAGGAGTGTATGTATCTCTATGAATTAGTGTCTTTGTATTATTTGGGTAAATACCCAGTAGTGTGGTTCCTGGATTGTAGGGTATTTCTATTTTTAACTTTTTGAGAAAACTTCATACTGTTTTTCACAGTGGTTATACTAGTTTGCATTCCAACCACCTGTTACTGGTTTTTAATGTAATTCCATTGTGATCACAAAAAATACTTTATGTGCCTTAAATTATTTTAAATTCATTGAGATATATATTATGGGTCACAGTATGGTCTGTCTTAGTAAGTGTTCCATGTGCACTTGAAAGAGTAGCATACTCTATACGCCTTTGTGGTGGTGTATTTACAAACATCAATTAGGTCAGCTTGGCTGATAGATTTGATTAAATTTATTTCTTTACTGAAACCCTGACAATGATTTCAGAACTTTTCTTGTGAATGTAGATATTTAGTGGTGTAAGACACCACAAGGGCTATTTAAATGGCATCCAGAAAATATTGGTATGTTTAGCTTTTATTTTAATTAATTTCAAAGAACTTTCTTTCCTTTTGATTTCTTTTTTACCCATTGGTTAGTTAAAAGTGTGTGTTATTTACTATCCACATATTAGGGCATTGTGAGATATGCTTATGTTACTGATTTCTAAGTTAATTCAATTAGTCTCAAGGATCATATCTTCTATTACATGATATCTGTTAAATTCATTGAGACATGCTTTATGGCTCAGAACATGGTCAGTTTTTACTAATATTCAGTTATCCCTTTGAAAGAATATGTATTCTGTTGTGGAGAGTTTTATAAATACCTGTTAGGTCATGTTCATTGATGGTACCATTCAGGTGTACTGTAACCTTGCTGATTTAATGCAAGATCTGTTATTCTATAAAGTACTGAGAGAAGGATTTTGAAATCCCTGAGTAGGATTGATTTTTTTTTTTCCAGTTTGCTTGATTTTTGCATCTCTGTTAGGTTCATTTTGAAACTCTGTGATTAGGTGCATACATATTTTGTGTATGTTAGATGGGACCTAATGTTAATTAAGCATTGAATCTGGCTAATTATTTCTCACTACTGGGGAAAGACCACGATGAATACTCAGTGTCATGTGAATTTTGAGATTTGCCAATAAGGTTGGTAGGAATAGGTACTATCCATAGCCCCATGTCAGTTCTGCTGCATAGTTCTCTCTCATCCTTTCGGATATTTACCCAGCCTTAGGTTATTTCTGCATGTGCTGATCAGAACTCTGCTGAACACCGTCTGCAGGTCTCTAGGGGTTCTCTTTGTACACCTTTGTTTCTCTTATTTTGTGAGACTAGCTTCCTTGGTGTTCCCAGACTCTCTCTTTCTCTCTTTTTTTAGTCTATCAAATTGGCAAAGTTCCCCTTGTTCTGCTTTTATTGAGGTATTATTGATATACAGAACATTGTGTGTATATAATGTATATGTTCTGATGAGATGGATATGCACAGACCTGTGATTCTTATATGAAGTATATCTAATAGTCAAACTTACTGAGGCAGATAACATAATGGTGGTTGCTGAGGGATTGAGGGAGGGGATGCAATACAAGATGAATAAATTATAGAGATCTGTTGTGCAACATGGTGCCATTCTTAATTTCATCTCTTCAGCTGTGGGAGTCGGCTGTTGTCTGTGCTGGTTCCCCTCTGTACTGCATCCTATAAGCCCTAAGGCACTAGGCTGAACCACTTGTAAGGGTTACTTATCTCCTGCATTTCTCATCTCTTAGGAACGTCCTTTGCCTGTTCTCCCATGCTTTGAAAAACAATTTTGTATATTTTTCTTTCTTTCTGTTCATTTGTTTCAGATAGGAGGGGATATGCAATCAATGTTATCTTCTTGCTGGAAGCTTTTTTATTTATTTTGAATTTTTTAATTTCCTCCCCCCCCCTCTTATTTCCTAGGCTTCTTTGCTCTTGTGTTACTTCTAGTTCATCTTTATTTTTTAAATGATTTTCATTTGTACCTACTTCATTTTGTCATCTCATTCTGAATTTATTTAATTTTGATTTATGTTGTACTTTTTTTTTTGCTATCTTACTTTAACTCATTTTGAGAGAGTATGTTAATATTTTAAATCATTTTTGTGCGAACATCTTTCTGGCATATTTTATTGTTCGTTCATAGGGAGGTAATTTTCCTTTGATTCTCTGTTCTTATAGCACTTTTCTTTAAGATTTACATTGATACTATTATGTTTCTCATTTCCATTTGAAATTAGGTTTTCTAATTTCTTGCTCTCATAATGGAGCAAGGTTCAGGACATTTGTCTAATGTCACAGACTTCCCTCCTTATATTTATTTTGGGTAGTTTTCAAAATATTTTTGCTTGTGTCCTCAGATTTTCTGGTACTGTTACATAACTGCCTTTTGGGCTGGATCTCTTCTTCCCTTCTGTATAGAAAGGAGCCTAGTGGGTCGGTTTTCAGACTCCTAAGGCACCACATGTCTCTGGCTCCTTCAGTTCTTAAGCGATCCCTTTGCCTTCACCTAGCATTGGAGAAGGTAAAACCCTGTCATTTTCACCTGCTTTTTAGTAAATATCTGTTGGCTGTCCCAGTATTTTCCTTTCCTCAGGTACACCAAATTCTATCTGAATGCTTTCTTTAGTACACAGATGTTTTTAACTGCACATATCTTGTATGTATTGACAGTTTATCAGTATCTGCTCATATTTTGGAATAATTTTTCACTTAGTTTTGTTGTAAATGTTGTCCAGTTTTGGGTTTTGCTCTTTTTGTTATGTAAAAATTCAGTGTTTGGAAAAAAATATGCTTTTGTCTCTGTAAATGTCAACTTTCCCAAATTCCCCTCCAGCAACTTCTAATTTCTGCGTTTATATTTATCTTAGACTTTTCTCCTCCTAGGTTTTCCATCTGGAAACAAGTGAGGAAACTTGTTTTTTGCTAACTTTCATGTTCTTTTAGGTAATTTATGTCATAATCACAGATACCATCTGACTTAACTCAAGGTTTATTGTCTCTTATTCCTTTGTCTGTCACCTTCTTCCAAAGCAGATTGGTGTGTAGTTCCTCAAAGTGTCATTAAGGAGCATGAAGAAGCAGAGAGGGCTGTTGAGACAGAGTCCATCCATGGTTAGCTTTCATTTCATCTCACATCATTAAAGCAACTGTATTTGCTTCAGTCTTTTCCTGGTTGCTTGCTAAATTGCTCTCAGATTTTTGTGTTTTCTTCTCATCCACATTCACCAGAGCCTCCAACCTCATGCTTTCATAGATGTCTGGAGGGTATTTTAACACCTATAAACCTTTTTATTACTGTCATCTTCTTACATGATTTTGCCTATAAGTCCTGATTTCAGTTAGTATAACAATGAAAGTGTTAGATTTTAAGATAAATAAAATAAAAGTCATTTGTTATCTTCAAGTAGATCATACTCAACGAGGGAAGGAGTCAGGATAGGAACTTAACTGAATGAAGCTGAGAATTTTAGTGAAAGGTTGAAGCACAGGATGCTGTGGGAACAAAGGCATCTTCACAAAACTCCAATCCACATAATGCAAAGGTCTAGGAGGATGGCTTTATCAAAGAACAAGACAGAAAATTCAGTTTATATATATAAGTATGTGTGTGTATGTGTGTGTGTGTGTGTGTGTGTGTATATGTATGTATGTATTTTTAATGAAACCACCTTATTTTATTTTACTTTAATTTTATTATTTTATTTTATTTTATATTTTATATTTTATATACAGATCGAGTGCATGAGCAGGGAAGGGGTCAGAGGGAGAGACAGAGAGAGGATCTCAGGCAGGTCCATGTGCGGCAGGCTTGATCCCACAACCCTGGGATCATGATCTAAGCTGAAATCAATAGACATTCAATAGACTAAACCACCCAGGGGCCTCATCAATTTATATATTTTATATATACTATATGTTGATATACAGAGAAGCTGTTGCAAAGATCTATCTATGATACTTTGTAGGAAATACATGTAAAGATCAATTAATAAATTAATGATTAAATCTGAAAACAGAAGATTTCATCAGAGTTTTTCACAACTTTATAATGTAATACACTATTTACACACTATATTTTCATTTCTTTTGGATAAATCTTCTCTAGTCTTAAGTAGAGTTAATTATTTTAAAATTAATTTCCTGTAGCATACTTGAAAATTTGATAACTTTTGAAAAAAACATGTGATACTGAAATAAAAATTATCGTATTCCCCCAAATTTACTAATAAAATTAATGAAACCAACCTTATTTCACTTAAATTATACTAAAAGTCATTATTTGATTTTTCCCTAAGTTTCCACACAAGTGGAATATTAAAATGTGAGAATATAGAATACACTCAAACTCTTATTTTATTTCAGTCTCTTTCAGAAGAAAGGTAACTAGAAGGATATCTTCAATAAGTCATTTTATTCAAAGTTCTTTAAGTATGTTAATGCATTAAAAATAATGTTGAAATATAAAACCAAACCATACCAGATGAACAAACACACACATGAGGTATAATCATGAGGTCTCATTTAGGATTCAATCATTCATCCATTCATTTCACAAAGAGGTGTTATGCTTTTACTGTGTGAGAGCAACTGCATATAATACATTCCTTGCAATGATGACCATATCTAACAATGTCAATATAAGAGATTACCTAAGTAACTATGCAGGACTGAGGAAATATTGTAAAGTGCTATGAGGAAATTTTGAGTGGATCCTAATCTTGAATGGGAGAACAGAGTTACTTTTCTGAGGAAAACACATTTCAGCCAAGCAGTTATGTGGAGAAAAAAAAGGAAAGGAAATCTTGTAATGTGAACTACATAAGTGAAAGCCCTAGACAGACAAAAGGAAATTGCAAGACAGAGGCTGGCATAAATGAATCATGTTGAGAAATTCAGGGGCGGGAAGCAGAAGCCTCTGCTGTGTTAGAATAATTAAGAATCAGGCAAATCTAATACTTTGAGCTTTATTTTAAGAATGATGTGTCTTTTAAAAATGATCAGATTTACATTTTAAGAAGAGATCGGTGGAATTTCTACCCCTTAGTAAGGTCTTATCAGGCAGACCTTACAGATAACAACTATAAATTCTGAACATAGCATAGAAAACAGCTCCCTGAAGGTTTTCTATAGTGAATAAACACAGTTTCTAGCGGGGAGGACGGGCTCTGAGGAGATGAGCTATATTTGGTGATTTGCTGTTTTTTCCCAATTTTATTCCAAATAGCTACTCATAAGATAGTATGATTAACATAGATAAAATTGTCTGGTATAGATATTCTTATAGCTATTAAGATTATTAAGATAGACTTTCTTAATCCAAGCCAAACAATTTAGTTTTATAAGGGTTTAATCTTCAAGGCACCTTTTTATATTCACCCCAGATTATTAATTTTGGTAATCATTTATAATGTTATAAGTTCTATTATGTCATTACATATACAATACCGCTAGTCTTCCCAGTACCTCTAAAATGTATTCCTTCTTTTCTGTAGTTTGGAGATAAAATCCTAAATCTCAGAAGGGCAAGTTGTTCAGTGTAATTTAGTGACAGACAGGTAGCAAAGAAAGCCATGGTTTAAACACAGGTTTCCATAGTTCCAAACTGCATGCTCTTTGAATGGAGGACTTGCTGAAGAGAAATATTTAAAGTTTCTAAACACATTCCATTATGACAGAGATCAATATGCAGTTCAGCAAACTCAACTCGGTATAGATTTTTTAAAAATGACTTTTATGTTGACGAAAAACACGAGGGTGAATTATACAAACATAGTTTTCTAGAAAACTAAAATCATCACAAGGGAAAGCTTATTGAAGGTAAGTTGGATCAAGAGCCTCAAGTAGAAGTGAGGACATGGTCACTCCTCCTTCAGAAATTGGCTTCAGCTCCTTCGAGGAAACAGTTGTCCTGATTTACAGTTCAGTTTTCTGTAACTAGCTACCTCAGGATTAGCGTAATTTCCACACTGCTCCTGCTTTCTGAAACAAACCTTAATTGATTAACTGGTATTTCAGTTAGATTTATATTTTAGCTAATGTGCAATTTAGGATGTGTACTTATATTTAGTGGTACTAAAGACCACTATCTTGTAAAACCATATTCATTCATACATTTCAATGGATAACATTCTATCTTTGTTCTGGGCTAGGCATGGATGATTTTATATTATTATTATTATTATTATTATTATTATTATTTGGAGTATAATACATGAGAAATTCTCTTGACAAATTTTTAAGTGTACAATACAGTATTGCTAACTATGGACATAGTGTTGTACAGTAGTTATCTAGAACTTACTCATCTTGCATTAACTGTATCTAAAAAACACCTTGAACGGCAGTAGAAACACATTGAACAGCAACTGCCCATTTCCTACTTCCTCATCCCTGGCAAACTATTACTCCACTGTCTGTTTCTGTGAGTTTGACTATTTTAGATCATTTACATAACAGCAGTTTTTCAGCATTTGTCCTGTAACTGGCTTATTTCACTTAGCATAATGTCCTGATTCACTCTTGTTATCACATATGGCAAGATTTCCTTATTTTTTTAAAGCACAAATTATATTCCATGGTATGCCTGTACCACATTTACTTTATGCATTCATCTACTGATGGACATTTAGTGGCTCAGTATTTTGGCTACTGTGAATAATACTGCAATGAACATGACAGTACAGATAACTTTTAGAGATTCTGATTGCAATTCTTCTAAATATATGCCCCCACATTGGATTGCTAGATAATATGGTAGTCTATTTTTAATTTGGGGGGAATCTCCATACTAATTTCCATAGTAGCTGTACCATTTACATTCCCACTAACAGTGTATGAATGTTCCATTTTCTTCACATCCTAACCAATGTTTGTTTTCTTTCCCTTTCTTCTTCCTTCCTTCCTTCCTTCCTTCCTTTCTTCCTTCCTTCCTTCCTTCCTACCTTCCTTCCTACCTACCTTCCTACCTTCCTACCTTCCTACCTTTACCTTTACCTTTTTTCTATTTCCTTCCTTCCTTCTTTCCTGCCATTTTAACAGGTGGGAAGTGGTATCTCATTGCTTTGATTTTCATTTCCCTAATGACTGGTCCTATTTAGTATATTTTATACACTTGTGGTCATGTCCTTTGCACATTTTTAAAATAGGGATATTTCATTTCTTTGATATTAAGTTGTAGAAGTTACTTATGTATTTTGGAGACTAATCTCTTATCAGACACATAATTTGAAAATATTTTCTCCCATTTTTGTAGGTTTTTTTTTAACTCTTGTTTCCTATGTTTGCAGAAGCTTTTTAGTTTGATGCACTTTCATGTGTCTGTTTTTGCTTTTTGTCTTGTGCTTTTGATGTTGTATTCAAGAACTCGTTGCCAGGACTCATGTCATGAAGTTTTCCCTCTATTTTCTTCCAGGAATTTTATAGTTTAAGATCTTAGTTTAAATCTTTAATCTATTTTCAGTTCCTTTTTGTTTATGTTTTAAAATAATGACCCAATTAACATTCTTTTGCATGTGGGTATGCAGTTTTCCCAACATTATTATGGAAGAGACTCCTTTTCTCCTTCTTGGCACTGTTGTCAGAGTTTAGTAGGCTACATATTTATGAGTTCCTTTCTGTGTTCTGTTCTGTTCCATTGGTTTATATGTCTGTTTTTATTCCAGGGCCATACTGTCTTTTTTTTTTATTATTTAAAAAAAAAAAGTTTATTGTTTTGAGAGAGAGGGGGGAGAGAGAGGATCCCAAGCAGGCTCCATGCTGTCAGCACAGAGCCCCATGCAGAACTCAATCTCATAAACCACATCATGACCTGAGCCAATATCAAGAGTTGGACACTTAACTGACTGAGCCACCCGGGCACCCCCCTACTGTTTTAATTACTGTAGCTTTGTAATATATGTGAATTCAGGAAGTGCGATGCCTCTAACTTTGTTCTTTTTTCTCAAGATTGCTTTGACTTTTGTTGTCTTTCATGGTTCCAAGTCAGCAAATCAAATTGGCCAGCACATTAAAGGACCATACATCATGACAAAGTAGGATTTATCATTGGGATGCAAGGATGTTCAACAGAGGCAAATCAAATAATGCAGTATAACACAGTAATAGAATATATGATAAAAATCACACAGTCATCTCAATAGATGTAGAAAAAGCATTTGAGGGATACCTGGGTGGCTCAGTCAGTTAAGAGTCCAACTCTTGGTTTAGGTTCAGGTCATGATCTCATGGTTCATGAGTTTGAGCCCTGCAGCTGGCTTCATGCTGGCAGTGCACAGCCTGCTTGGTATTCTCTCTCTCTCCCTCTTTCTGTGCCCCTCCCCTGCTCTCATGCTCTCTCTCAAAATAAACTTAAAAAAGAAAAAGCATTGGACAAAAATTTAGCACCCTTTTTTGAAAAACAAAACAAAAAGTGTAAACATGCCATATATGAAAAGTCCATAGCGGATGTCATACTCAGTGCAGAGAAACTGAAATCTTGTCCTTTTAGATCAAGAACAAGGCAAGGATGGCCACTCTCACCACTTCTATTCAATGTACTGGAAATCCTAACCAGAATAACTAGATGAGGAAAAGAAATAAAAGGCATCCATATTACGAAGAAAGAAGTAAAATTACATGATATTTTCAGGGAACATGTTACTATGTGCAGAAAATCCTAAGGATTCTGCAAAAATACTATTTGAACTAATAAACAAATTCATTAAAGTTGTAAAATACAGAAATTAACATACAGAAATCAGTTGTATTTCCATACACTATGAACTGACAACACTTACTAAGAAAACAATCCCATTTACAATATCATCCAAAAAAATAAAATACTTAGGAATAAACTTAACCAAGGAAGTGAAAGACCTTGTACACTGAAAACTACAAAATGTTGATGTAAGAAATTGAAGAGGACACAAATAGGAAGACATCCATGTTCATAGTTTGGAGGACTTAATGTTAAAATCTCCATACTATCAAAAATCTACAGAATCAGTGCTATCCCCATCAAAATCCCAATGGCATTTTTGACAGAAATAGAAAAAAAAAATCCTGGGCAGGGATGATAATGAACATAATAAATATCCTTAATGAAATGAAATGAAATGAAATAAAAACTGAAATTGTAAACAGATATAGACTTACCCCATAAAATAATTCACTCGTAAGGTGTTGATGTACCTCAGACAAGATTTCAAAGTGTAACAGTTTCTCTTGCATATGTATACAGTTGTGAATAATGCTAGATGATTATTTGCTGAATAATTACTCGGAGAATATTACTATTTAAAAATTAATTATACCATCATTTTCTTGCAAAAAATAGATGCATGCATGTTCAAACCCCCAGGAACTGAGAGCGAAAGATGAACATTAGGGAGGAATATCAGTCCAGAAAAACTATTTCTCACAAATACTGGCAAGTGAAGGATAAATGAGAGAAACTGGAGGAAATAACTCAAATGTAACATCTGTCTGATCGACATCTTCAGAATAATGAATCATCGCTCACGGGAAATTACAGAATTGAATTTTATGTACATTTAGCATTACACTAACTCATTGGTTCCTAGACTCCCAATTTGAATCATGGTATATTTTCTTAGAACTCATAGTCATACTAAAGTGAAAGGATTTTTCTACCTTGTTATTCACAAGATTCTGTAAACATTAAGGAATTTGACATGATCTAGTGTTGTTAAATCTTTAAATAATTAGCACCTTATCTAGCTATAAAAGTAGACACTATTATTAGGTGACAGACTTTAGTGGTTTGGTTTCAGAATTAGCATGAGTTATCTTTTAATTACTTCCAAAGTGATGTCTTTTAATTACTTGGATTGGACTTTAACCTAGTTACGCTTTCATATTAATAAAGATTACCAAAAATAGTTATCATTTAAAAGAAAACAGAGACACCATCATTCATACTTACTATCTTGACAAAAAGTTTTAACTAAGTAAGTGCTCAAAGTATCCAAAGAAATATGCGAGTTACTATATTAGAAAGATTTACACATAGTATAGGAGTAAAGGAATGCCTAAAGATAACTATATATTTTGAAGTAGGTACTTATAAAAAGTAAGACTTTTTTTTTTCTTTGCAAAATAAAGTTAGCAATAGTAATCTTCATTTCTGTGGAGATTAAACAAAGTGATAATGTGAAAGAAGGTGAAAGCTGTAAGGTAAGAATGATATTACCTTTGGATCTTCTTCATAGAAATATCTCCCCTATTGCTTAGCTACAAGTGGAATGATAAGTGGAACCCAAGAGGTTTATTAAAGGTTTATTTGTGTAACTTTGGAGAAAATTAAATAATGCATGACCAGTTGGGGATACCATGAGACAGGAGTAGAGATTAGCTCTTGAGGAAAGAGGAGTAATTAACTAAAAATTTTGATCATGCTAACTAAAATAGATGGATAAAGTAGTTAGTGATTCAACCATATTTGTGTAGTATAAGGTAATAAGCTAGCTTCTATGAAATATCTAAAGATTTTACAAACTGGGAAGGGCAATGTGACTTAATCATCTAAATTAAATTAATAGTGAACAGTATAAATAAAACTGAGGGCAGTCTGGAGAGGCCTCATGGAAATACAAGTTAATAGTATGTCTTCTTTGGAGGTGAAGAACTGGAAAACAGTATGGATTCTTACTGAATGAAAACTTAGCTGCTGTATATTTAGTGCTGGTATATTTTCAGGCAGGATCAGTACTGCACACTCCTATTGTGAATTTATTTTGTATTTTCCTGATTATTTATAAAGTTAATTGTCCTTTTATATATTAAATAATCATGTAAAACTATATTCACTGTTTAATAGCAAATAAGTAAAATTATTTTGTTATAGATTATTGGTCTCCTCACTCTTGGAAATAAGAAAATGCGGTAACAACTTTTGTGTATCCATATTTTATACTACTATAAGATGTTAAATATTCATTTTTTAAATTAAATTTGCTTTTTAAAATTTTATTTATTTTGAGAGAGAAAGAGTGAGAGAGAGCGAGCGAGTGGGGGAGGGACAGAGAGAGGGAGAAAGAGAGAATCCTAAGCAGGCTCCATACTGTAGCACAGATCCTGATGTAGGACTCAAACTAACAAACAGTGAGATCATGACCTAAGCCTAAGTCAGACACTTACCCTGCTGAGCCACCCAGGCACCCCTGGATGTTAAATATTCTTGTAGGTTTTATTTTGAAATACTTCTAGAATAAGTATGGCTAGTAAGTTATAAATCATTCCAATTTGATCAAATGCAGTAGTAATTTTTCAAATACATAGAGACACAGAATTCTTTGAGGAATTGCAGTGTTCAAACAGATCTTTTCACCAGCTCTGAAGTCCATTCTTGACAACAGGAAAATAGGAAGTACAAGAAGAAGACAAAAGAAAGATGAATCTGCAAGTACAACAAAGGAAAATGAGAAAATAAAACATTATATATAAAGACCTAGTACTAGCCACACTTTGAAGAAGTTAGCAAAGTGAAGAATGCAATAAATAATAAGAGGTTACATAAGACATTAAGGATAGTGTGGAATAGAGATGGGGAATATAAAAGTAAGGATGATATTATTCCATTGTTCATTCCCTTAAATCATCCCCTACATCCTTCATTATCCTTTATCTTCTACATCACTGCATTATAACTACACACTTTATAAAATGAAGACTTTTCATACAGCTTAGGAGTTAAGATATTGCTTCAGTTGCTTTGCAGTTTTACGTTATATGCTTTATATTGTTCTCTTTCCTCTCCCATTCATCTTTGGTAGCTTGATCGCTTCAAATATGAAAGAATCAAAACCAGCTATTTATTTTTATAGATGGTAAAACTAGGATTCATTGGTGTAAAAGTTTTGCTCAAAGCCCTATGGTTAGTTGCTATGATGAAATTAAAATCCAAGGCAGGGTTAATCCAAAGGTAGCAATATAGAATTTAATGGTAAAAGTATGCAATGACCTCATCTAGACCAGTGTGATTAAGGCAGAATGTTCTGTCATTCAACAGGTAATTAGCAAATGCCTGTCTGCCTAATGTACTTCATAGAGATAATGCAAAAATTAGTATAATTCATTTTCTATACTATCTCAGTCAAATGACGTAAATAGGCAAAAGGAGAGGAATGTATACCTTTTTTCACTGTTATGGTATACGTATGGAAAGGGTGCTATGGCTGTACATAAGAGAGACATTTAGGAAAAATTTATGAATGTAAATTGGGGAAGAGTGTGTGGTCAGAAATGTCAGGTAGATAATATGAGGCCCATAGTTTACAAAAAGAAGAGAAATTAGCCCATTAAAAGCCCTAGTCAACAAACAGGCAAAATATGTATTCTAGGTGAAATCAATGATGAGAAAGATGAACTAATTTCAACATAGTTGGGATTCATATTAGTGAAAAGGGATAGGTAGTAAATGAGGGTGTCTGTGGGATATAGTATCAGGGAGATGAGTAATGTGGTGTTAACTTATTTTGATAGCATATATTATTCTAAAAGTAATTTGATAACACTTAATGATATCATTGTAGGCAGGAATCATTTAGTTGTAAGAAAATTTAAAAAAAATTAGAATAATATCTTTGTTAGGCTGTTGATCTCTGATGACCAAGCTTTACTCACTTCTAATGATGTATTTAATTTCATAAAGTCCGGTATCCCTGTGTTTCTCCTCCCCCATCCTAAATGTCTCTATGTCTCATCACTGTAACTCTATAATATTTTTTTAAGGGGAACTAGTTACATGAAATGTTTGCCCCTAAAAAGAGGAGGCAGGTTTCCAAAAAACAATATTTTAAGAGGAAAATGTTGCTCTTAAGCCTGGAGTTCATGGCATGAGTCTGGCTGGTTAGGTCACACATTGTGATACTTAAATTGAATCTGGATGCAAAATAACATAGTCATAATTGAGTGGACATCCAGATGTCCCAGAGGCAAAATGCTCTTCCACTTATATCCCATCACTGGCTGTAATAATACTCGTGTACAGCAGCAGGGAAACAGCAATGTAAGAGACACTGGAAATATCCTGCATATTCTGTATTGGGTAAATGGACAGTAGGTTCATCTGTGAGATGAATTCTGGCATCTCACCAAAAAAAACGAAGGAATCAGCTTAAGCCAGACTTCATGAGAGACTGGAACATGAAACTAGAAAGTAACCAGAAGCTAAAGAACCAGCTGCAAATTTCACCTGCTTAGCAAAACTGTCATTCTTTATTCTCTCTTAGTGGTTACTACATTCTTCTCACTGTTTGAAGATTGGGTTTCAACACAAACTTAAAAAGGGAGAGACTATTTTGAGGGTGCTACTGTACTAATACCATTTAATATGGTGTTTGGTACATATTGGCTGCTCAGTAAATACAGTTTAGTGGTCCAGCATCTCTCTACACAAAAAATGGAAAGTGCTTACTCCAGGTTTCTAAATGCTCTCTGAGGTTGAATATTCATGAAACAGACTGGAATTGCCATGATCAAATTACTAATTCCTGGTAGAGAAACACTAGCCCTGTAGGATTTCCTTTTTTTCAGTGTTCATTCAACAACATGAGTTAGAGTAGATTCTTGAGAAGCAGATTTGGCTGAAGGGATAATGGAGGCATAGAAAATAAAAAGGCCATGAGGCACACATGGGTGGCTCAGTTGATTGAGCATCCAACTCTTGATTTTGGCTCAAGTCATAATCCCAGGGTCATGGGATCAAGCCCTGCCTCGGGCTCTGCACTGAACATGGAACCTACTTAAGGTTTTCTGTCTCTGTCTCCCTCTGCCTCTCTTCCCCACTCATTCTCTCTCTCGCTCTCTAAAAAAAGTAAATAAATAAATAAATAATAAATTTAAAAATGTCTTAAGAAAATACAAAGGCCATATCTTTTCTGTGCAACTCTTTTGCACTAGAGTTGGTGAAGAGAATAGGATTTTTTCTTTAATAGAGTATAAAAGCCCCCTAAATGTTTTCCAAGAGGTAAGATAATATAATACAGTCATTATGTCCTTAGAAATTATCACTGGAGGCAACAGAATTCTTTGATGTTAGGAAAGATGGGATCCTGAGTAGTTAGCAAAAGGGAGTTAGTATAAGGTAATACATGGTGCCATTAGAAATGCAAGGGACAGGTGCCTGGTTGGCTCAATCGGTTGAGCGTCTAACTTCAGCTCAGGTCATGATCTCACAGTCTGTGAGTCCAAGCCCCACATTGGGCTCTGTGCTGACAGCTTGGAGCCTGGAGCCTGCTTTGGATTCTGTGTCTCCCTTTCTCTCTGCCCCATCTCCTGCTCATGCTCTGTCTCTGTCTCTCTCAAAAATAAACAAACATTAAAAAATTTTTAAAAAATGCAAGGGAAATAATGATATACTTTATAGCTATTAGGGTGAGATATGTCATGTAATCTAAACATATATCAGTATATTATAGGACTAGGAATATGATACAGTAAAAGGTTTAATTTAGAAATAGGAAAAATCTCAATGCTTGTAAAGTCTAAATGGGCATGATCTTAAGGATCAGAACTGCCAATGTCATATGTGTCCTTCAGTGTAACCATGGGTAACTATGAATGTCAATGAGGACACTTAAATTCACATCTCTGAAAAATGTTGTTCCTTAGGTAGGTGTACTCATTCATTTCAGCAATGGATTATAAAATTAAGAAGTCCTTTGGGACGTGTGGATGTCAGACACCTTGTGGAATATTGCTTTTCACAGAGGAGCTTCAGAAGATTATAATATCTTGCTAGTTTAAACTACATTTTTTGCTGCTGCTGATTAAATTTTGTAATCAAATATTTTGGCTTTATCTTTGATAAGGTAGGTAACCTATGTATCACATTACAAATACAATTTTACAGGAAATAGTTATTATTTGGTAAATTTAGGCAAAATTGTAAAATCTATTCAATATTTTATTTATTCCTACTTATTTTTTTTCTTTTAATTTTGATGAACAGTAGTCAAATCTTGGTACATATGAATGCCTCATTTCCAAAAGCCCTTATCTTATGGGAATTACACATATTCCTTGAAAGGTTTTGTGGGAATCAAAAGTGTGAGAGAATTTTTTTTTTTTTTTTTTTTTTTTTTTTTTTTTTTTGCTAAATGGAAGGGCCTTTTTCATATGAAATTATATGTACCATTAGGGTGTACAAAATATATTTTGATTCAAACCAAAATTAATAGTGGGCTGAATTGGGATTGAAGTAGAGCATAGTTTATAAATAAAATAATCCACAGTGAGATAACAGCGGTATCCAAAATATTTAATTAGAGCAGTAAAGACACAAATGTATCTTAATTAACTTGCAATTACACAATAATGGGTGCATGCCAGTTGATGAGGAAGGTCAACCGGCTGCCCTCCTTGAAAGTAGACTCTGACATACCTATGGGAAGTCAAAGCCTTGGAGGGCAGTTTGCATCCATTAGCATGAGTTTACGGTTTAAAATACGTATGGGTTACAGAGATTGCATATTATCATTTATATTGAAGGAAATTTAAAGATCTGGAGGACAAACTATACAAATTATATCAAAACAAAAATAGCAGTTTTTAAAATCATCATTTTTGCTACTACTGGTTTGATGCATTTGATCATTTGCCACTCAATCCACAATTCTTTTCAATTTTAAATACCAAGAATCTGTCATGTGGAATTATATTGTTGACTGAAACAACTGAAATCTGACAGCTTATTTTGATTAAAAGTATAAACAACAGTATTAGGTATGTTCTTAATCTCTACAGTATGTGTCATGTGATCTGTTAATAAATTCAATAATAGTATTCAATAATATTTACCTATTATGTTTATTATTAGACTTTCTTATGCTTCTCTACCTTTATGTACTAATTTCCATGATCTGGGCAAATAAAATCAGCCATTGTCTGCCTTCCTCCTTCTTGATTTGAGCCAAGCAATCTGAAAGGAAATCTAGAACACAATTCATCAGACACATATTTATTTGCTACCTTCTTACTAAGTAAAACAAATCTTTCATAATTAACTCCCATAAGAAAGATTGTGATGGCCTTGTTTCCTCTAAAACCCAAAAACTGAAGATTAAATGCTAAGAAAAAAACAAAGACAACAGAAATCCCAGATGACAAAATCTTTTCCTTAATAAAGCTTCTCACGAGTTTTTCCAGAAGTTCAAAAACAACTCCAAAGTTAAAGACTGATGAACAGATTTTTTTTTTTTTTTACTTTGCACAAAAAGACAGAAAAAAAGGAAGGGAAGGAAGTTTTATCACCCTGTTAACCCTGGGGTTAGTATCTGTTTTAGGTTTAATTCAGTGTTAGTGAACAAATACAGAATATTCTGTGCCTAGCACTTTCAGAATTTTCAGTTATTTTGCTTTTGCAGAATGGTCTCTTTTAGATATCTATGACCTATGTGACAGTAATGCTTTCCAGGCAAAACCAAAATAAACTCAAAGGTGGAAAATGGAGCTGGTTCAAATGTCTTTAGAATAGTTTGAGCATAATTATATAAATGCTTCTAAATCTCAGTGGCATATTATATTTCCCAAAGATGCCAAAACAATATCCCCAGATCCTTTAGCTCTTTGAATAAATACAAAGCTCTAGAACTTTGACACTCTTCTATTGGGAGGATCACCTTGGTTTCACCCTCCCTTGAATTCGGTGAACTCTTCTGTCTGTTTTGATCAATAGAATATGACAAAAGTGATTTTTTGAATTCTGGGACGATATTATAAAAATGGCATGCTTATTCTTTGAACCTGTACACAGTTGAGTGAGGAAACTTAAACTAGCCTACTTACAAAGCGCATATGGAATAGGTAGGTGTGGTGGTTAGGGTTGACAGCTTACTGGAGGTTGCAGATTTCAGCACATATATACTTTTAGACCTATGATTGAAGACACTTGATGATTACAGTGCGATGGTGATGAGTTGTATTGCAGAAACACATCACTCTGCCTAATTTCCTGACCAAAGAATTCGTAAGAAATATGAAATGTTGATTTATACTGCTAAGTTTGGGGTGGATTGTTACACATACTAGTAACTGGAGTGCTTTTGTGTCAGAACGTTAGATCTTAAGTATGTCACCATTAATGGTGATGTTACTTGATTCAAAAAGCAGGTTATCCAAAAATAGCTCTGTGCACTTAATCTGGGTTGTCTGGACAATGTTAGTTGAAGGGAGCTTGCCTTTCA
Source organism: Leopardus geoffroyi (assembly GCF_018350155.1). Classification (NCBI taxonomy): domain Eukaryota; kingdom Metazoa; phylum Chordata; class Mammalia; order Carnivora; family Felidae; genus Leopardus; species Leopardus geoffroyi. The sequence goes on along the minus strand of NC_059326.1, from coordinate 218,394,741 downwards.
CTTCTCAACAGAGACCATGCACATCACCTCTGTTTCCCATATGTCCTGTGGCTTCCACATTCTCATAGGGGGACTTCAGTATCCCATGGTCACCGAGACTTCCATGATCTGGGCAACAGCTGATACCAGACATCTCTAGTGAATTACTGGTACCAGAATCCAGATGAAGCTAGTACCAGGTTGTCTAGTAGAACATTTCATGGATAAAGTCACTCATACTAATAGACTATACAATTGCACTAGTAGAATATACAATTATAACAATATGGAATAGAGTTCATTTACTAAATCAGGTACATACACTTACTGCCCAACAGATGACCTGAACCCTGACACTTCTCTTTATGCAAATAATGGGAAAGTTGGGAATCTGAATCTTTTACTTCCTGAACTGGCTCTGAGATTTTTTTCTTCCCCCAGGTGAACCAGTTTCTTAACCCATGCTATGTGACATTGTGGAATTCACCAAATATGCTCTTGTATATATAAGTAGTGACCTAGATTTGACACAAGACAATTAGGAAGTCAGTTATCAGTTACAATTCAAGATACTTAAGTTCAACATCACCTTTTAAAATTTCTTAAATTACATGACTGTAAAGAAAAAATTCAAGACTTCAGAAAGTTTAAAGTTTAATTATTTTATTCTACCAATAAAATGATTATTCAGGGATCAATTAATCAGTTATTTAGGAATTAATAAATTCTTATATGTTGAATAATGAGGAATATGCAGTACTCGTGTCAAGCTAGCCTAACTCAATTGCATTTGTTTTTCCAGATATTGCTTAATTTTCAGAATATTTTGTCTGTTAGTGGTGATATAGTTTATAGTTCTTATTTGGCAATTTTTACTCCAATATTTCTTATATTTATATGACTGTTTCCCACTGAAAATTTTACTTTTCAGCCCAAAAAAGAAAAATCTCATGGCTCAGCTGTGTTACTTTCACTGAATTATGCATGTTCTGTGCATATAATATTGCCTAAATTTTTAAAATCCAGAAATGCTCTAAAACCAGTTTTTAAAAGGAAGTTTATAACATCTTAGTTTATCAAATCAACTCATTGTACACCTTAAACTTACACTATATTATATTTCAATAAACCTGGAGAAGTTTAAAAGCCCAATAGTATGCTTTTTCATAAGAGCTTACAATTCTCTTTTAAATATTATGGTAGTTAGCTCAAGAATGTTTGAGCTCTCAGTTTTGTGGAAGGAAGAAATTCCTGAAGAATGTGTCCATGGATGAAAACCTGAATGCCAAAAGTAGTAACACATATATAACCAGGCCAGATATCTATGTAGTGATAAAACTGCAAGCGATAAGGTATATTTTCAAACATACTGACACTTATTGGGGTATATTACCAGTTGGAGAATATTTCTGCTGAGAGTTTTTCATGATGCTATCTCATCAGTATTCAGTCAAAGGGAGCTGTGCACATATCAAGCAGATAAAAGCAAGTCCTTGATTAATACACAGACTGTTTTTATCTACACTCTTACCAAAAATAGGGCTAAACTTCTTTCATTCCTCTCAACATACATGACTATGTCACTGAGATATTTCTCTTTCTTCTTAGATATTATAGTGGAACCTGATGTCCATTATGGAGTCCAAACTCCATTCACTTAAGACATGGCTTTTGCTCGGGGCGCCTGGGTGGCGCAGTCGGTTAAGCGTCCGACTTCAGCCAGGTCACGATCTCGCGGTCCGTGAGTTCGAGCCCCGCGTCAGGCTCTGGGCTGATGGCTCGGAGCCTGGAGCCTGTTTCCGATTCTGTGTCTCCCTCTCTCTCTGCCCCTCCCCCGTTCCTGCTCTGTCTCTCTCTGTCCCAAAAATAAAATAAACGTTGAAAAAAAAAATTAAAAAAAAAAAAAAAAAAAAAAAAAAAGACATGGCTTTTGCAGACCTATTCTGGTTAATATCATTATATATTTACATATTTTTCCTATATGTGTTCCTAATACCCTTTGACAGTTTATAACTGTCCCTCTTGCTGATCAGAATGATACTTCCTATAAGATTATAAACATTATAAATTAAAAAATAATGCAACTATCTCATAATTCCCATTCATTTCAACACTGAATTATAAAAAGGCTCTGTTAGGGATTGCTTAGATTAACAACTTTTCTTTTGACTGAGCCTGTTTTCAGACAGACATACTAGAAAGTAGAAGCAGACCCACCGAATGAATGTCAAATAAAGGGAAAATATAGCTAGATGGGAAAATTCACTATTTAATATCTATTGCACACATGATCTTCTCATTCAATATCATTTTATGTCATTCTAATAATACCATTTTTTTTTCTTAAAAAAAACTTATCTCAGCGGTTGCTTTGCTTGTACCAACCAAAGTAGAAAGGATTCGTCCATAGAATATCACAAGGAATGAATCCCTATCTGTCTGTCATTCTTAACAGGAAGGGAGTGTCACTGCTTAGATATATGAAAAAATTAAAGGAAGGAAACAATGAGCAGAAGTCTGAGGAAGCACTATCTTGAGTAAAACAATGAAAGGGAAAATGATTTTCAATACAAATTATATAAATTGTGTCTGTTTTGTTGAGGTCTGAATTCTAGTGTGGTCAGCCTGCTAAGACCATAAGTAAATTCAGTACTCTAACAGGTTATTAAGTACAAATATAGGGCTTTTTTTGTGAGAAGATCATTATTGTGTTGAAAAATGGTGGATAAAACATTTGGTCGTTCTTTCCATTCCCATTTCCCTTGTTATATTTGCTGATCTGTACGTAACTTAAAAATATGCTATAGCTATGGCACACTGATATTTGAAGAAAAAATAAATTTTGCATTCCAGATAGGATGAGCCACGAGTCTTTCCATAAAGTTAATGACTAAGATAAAATTCTGCCTTCATCTAGGGGACAACCATTGTATCAGGGACAGTAAAACCTTGGATTGTGAGTAATTTGGTCTGCAAATGTTCCACAAGATGAGTAAACATTTCCAATAAATTTTAACTTGATAAATGAGCGATGTCTTGCAGTATGTGATGCAGTATGGGATGCCAAACGTCACATGACCACAACTGAGACAATGGTTCTTTTCTCTCTCTGGATGTGGGATAGTGGGTGATCATCTCCCATGTTCAGATGCTTGGTCTCAGGCCACGGTGTTAGAAATAAGTGATTTTTCAGAACTTTGGAAGGTGCCCACAACTGGTACTAGTGTATTTTTTTTTTTTTATCACTTCAAAGCATCTATGAACAGTCCTTTGCTTTTCCATACAAGAGGAAGCTTAGGAATGCTTTGCTTCATTCTAGGTCATTGGATAGGTTTCTTGATAAGTTGCACAAAACAAAAAGATTCCATTGAGCCAATAGACAGCAGAGATTCCGTTAGTGATAGTGAAAGTTGTCATACACAATAACCTTCCTCTCTCTTGTCTCCCTCACACCAGCCAGGAAGGATTTCAAAGATAAGTGCAGGTTAATTTGTTTTTCTTTATATTTTTTATTTATTATTTTGTATTATATTACAGCATGGTAATCATTTTTATATGAATATTTTTGGGTTGTGGAATGAATCATCTGAGTTTCCATTTTTTCTTATGGGGAAATTCGCTTTGATACACAAATGCTTTGGATTACAAGCATATTTCCGGAACTAATTATGCTCGCAAACCAGTGTTTTACTGTAATAAAATCTGATACTTATCAAGTTGAAAATAGTCTGTGGTTCTTAACTTAAATTGTATACACATAATATTAACCCTGAGGAAGGCAATGGCTAAAATTCATCATAGTGAAATGGACATGCAATAAATGGTTGATTGTTGGCTACAGTTTTTTAAGTTGTCCAGAGTCAAGAATTACCTTATTTTTTTTTCTTTCCAAGTTTTTATTTAAATTCCAGTTAGTTAATATACAGTGTAGTATTAGTTTTAAGTGTAGGATTTAGTGATTCATTACTTACATACAACACCCAGTGCTCGTCACAGCAAGTGTCCTCCTTAATACCAACACCTATTCAGCTTATTCACCTGCCTACCTCTCCTCTGGTAATCATCAGTTCTCTATAGTTGAGAGCCTGTTTCTTGGTTTGCATCTCTCTCTCTCTCTCTCACCCACTATGTTCATTTGCTTTGTTTCTTAAATTCTACATATGAGTGAAGTCATATGGTATTTGTCTTTCTCTGACTTATTTCACTTAGTATTATACTCTGTAGCTCCATCCATGTTGTTGCAGATGGCAATATTTCATTATTTTTATGGCTGAGTAATATTCCATTGTGTGACTTTTTTTTTCCATTCATCAGTCAGTGGACATTGGGCTCTTTCCATAATTTGGCTATTGTTGACAATGCTGCTATAAACTTTAGTGTACATGTATCCCTTCAAATTAGTATTTTTGTATTCTTTGGGTAAATATCTAGTAGTGCAATTGCTGGGTGATAGGGTAGTTCTACATTATTTTTCAGAGTGGCTGCACCAGTTTGCATTCCCACCTACAGTGTAAGAGTGTTCCCCTTTCTCCACATCCTTGTTAATACCTGTTCTTTTCTGTGTTGTTAATTTTAGCCATTCTGATAGGTGTGAGGTGATATCTCATTGTAGTTTTGTTCTTTATTTCCCTGATGATGAGTAATGTTGAGTACCTTGCTTTTGTAGAAAAACTACTGTGTAAAATTCAAGGAGTAATTGATTATTAAACATTAAAAATTTTAAAAAGAAATATCTCATAAGGCATATTCAAAAAGATGAACTTCTAGAATCTTAATAACTCAAAGCTATTTTACATGTTATATATGAATAAGTATATATGCATATAAATTTATAATATCTTTTGCAGGAAAATATAGAGCTCAACTTCCGATATGAAAAGTTCATTAACTTTCAGTACAAGATGCCAGATAAAGTTACCAGATAGGATAGAGAAGGGAAGGCTACAATTTTCTAGTCTGAAGCTGCCTTTACTCTTCTCTGGACATCTGCTGTAAAGAATGATTTACAGTCCCTCTGGAAATGATGTTAGGGTGTTCCTCTAATTACCAAAAAGCTAATTAAAAGACAAATTATTGGAAAAGCTTCAAATGTAACTCACCTGTTGGGCCACAATCTATCTGTACCATATAGATAAGATTCTAGAGAATTTGTATAGTCTTAGCCATTAAGATAAACATGAAGAATAAAGCCAAGTTAGATAGATTTGAGGGTGATAAAAGGTGTCACTAAAGAGCAGTCACCATTTGTCATTCCAAACAGGAACTGCTGGATCTCTCCCACTAAAATTAAATATATAAAATTTATTGGAGGACATTCACGGCTCTGATGCTAGTCTTACAGGAAATGGAGTTGTCCTTTAGCATCATTACCTCTTACTCTTTTGCTGTTTACCTCCTTTATCTTACACAGTTGTTTCTTATTTTTTCTTTTATACATTATCTGTTGAATCTCACCAATAGTCAATTTGAATTTTACTCTCTTCTACATGTTTCAATACAAGCAAGAACATTTCATTTTCCCCTGTCCTCACAATATAACTTAATGACAGCTCTTGGTTATATTGATATTTATTATTTGTTCTAAGTTTGAACATTGTAGCCAACTGAAGTAATATCACATTCATTTTCTTGTACATTTTCTATGTGGTCATATACATATACCTATATATTTTTTCATTAATTTATCCCTAGCTCTTTGATAGACTTTTGAAACATCTATGAAATTGTCTATATCAGATATTCTACTTTTTTGGTCCCTTCTAGATTTCTTTGTCTTTCTGTTATTGTCTGCATGGGTTGATCTCTATTTATCTCTCCAAGACACTCTTACATTTTCTTGAGTCATTTTTATTTCTTTTCCAGGATGTATTTCCTTCATTTCTTTTCTAGAATGTATTTGATATAAAGATATCATATCTTTATCTTTCTTTTTTTCTCCCTATTTTTGTATAGCACATAAGTGTATGGAAAGCAACGATTTTGAGAACATTCAGATCTAAAGGCAAAAGGTTGCAATTGAGTGAGCATAAAATGAAGTAAAAAATTTCACATTGTGGAATCTCTATAACCAATTTTGATTGACAGTATTTTAATTAGAGGAACATTGGCAAATTGTTCTAAATGATTTTACCTACAAAATCAACTTCTCCCTCTCTTTAATGAGAAATTAGTCATCCTCTGTTTATAGTTTAAACCTAGTTTAAGTTTTCCTAGAGGCTTTAAAACAGATGGTAGCATCTGCTTAAAGCTGATACGGTTTATTAAAGTAGAGAAGTACCTAACCACTGAAGTTTTAATTCAGTTGTTATCAATCCTTCATGTATCCTCCCACAAAAATGCTTGAAAGTTATTTGTATGCCATGGAAATGTAAATAACTTAGAAGTATGAAAAGGAAGATAGATAAAAGCTGACAATGCATACTTTCTCTAACAAGACCAAAAGTTGTTGATTCCATTTGATTTGCTATCATAGGTATATTTCCTCCCACATTTTGAAAAAAATCTTTCTCGTAATTTCTTTAAAAAATTTTTATTTCATTTATTTATTTTTGAAAGAAGGAGTGAGACAGAGCACGAGTGGAGGAGGGGCAGAGAGAGAGAGAGAGGAGACACAGAATCTGAAGCAGGGTCCAGGCTCTGAGCAAGTGTTCAACACAGAGCCCGATGCGGGGCTCAAACCCACGAACCATGAGATCATAACCTGAGCTGAAGTTGGACACTTAACCGACTGAGCTACCCAGGCGCCCCCTTTCTAGTAGTTTCTTAATTTTTTTCCTTGTTTCTTTTCCTTTAAAAAAAAAAATGCTTGCCATTGGTGCTTTACATTGTTCTCTGACTTTTAGCGAATACATCTGAAGGCACTATCGACACTAGCTGGTTCTCCTGTAGGTTTACGTACTTTAAGCTCTGCATACTAAAGGTCTAGAGAAGAAGAACAGGTATTCATTAGTCTACTTTACTTTAGGTATATGTTATAGTTAATGTTATGTGTCGACTTGACTGGGCCATGGCATCCAGACATTTGGTCAAATACAGTCTGGTTGTTGCTGTGAAGGCATTTTTTTACATGAGATTAGCATTTAAATAAGCCAACTGTGAGTAAAGCAGATTACTTTCCGTAATGTGAGTGGGCCTCATCCAGTCACTTGAAAGCCTTAGCAGAAAACAGACTGAGATCCCCTAAGGAAGAGAGAATTCTGTCTCCAGATTGCCCTTGGAATCAAGCTACAACATCAACCTTTCCCAGCATCTCCAGCCTGCCAGCCCACCTGGTTGATTTTGGACTTGTTAGCCTTTACAGTGGTGTTAGCCAATTCCTTAAAATAAATTTTTCTCTCTGTATGTATACATATCCTGATGGTTCTGTTTCTCTGGCGAACTCTGAGTAATACAGTACAGTAAGAGTCACAGTGCCAGTTTAAAGACAAAATTTAGAGATGTAGGAAAGTTTTCTAAGGAAGAGGAAGTGTTGGTGTCACAGTTTAAACTTAGGTCTGTTTTCAACATTGTCTCTGGAGGATAGTTACTCATAATACTACATTTGAAGAGGATTTAGTTCTTTCCCTGCTGGCTTCTAAGTTAGTTTTATTGTATGGTTTTTTATAGTTAGCATGAATGAATTGCAATGTTCTATCAAAAGCATTGCCTTTATACAGTAACAGAAATAGCTAGAGTAAATATTCCTTCACTTGTTTAAGTGGTTCAAAGTAAAAGCATTTAGAGTCATTGCATTTCCATGCTGTTTTCCCATGCACTGCACTGAAAGAAACTGGAAAGTTGGAGGCCCTGTGAACAATTAGGCCTCAGAGCTAAGTTGTTAATATGGAAGTGCATTCAGTTATACTTTGTATCCCAAAAGTATGCTAATTTAATTCACTCTCCCTTGTTTTAAATACACCATCCTACTATGTATAATTCTTTACTGAAATATCAAAAGATTGTAGATATTTAATAGATTATAAAGGCAACTCAAACTCTATAAAAAGTTTGATGTTTAAAAAAAGTAAAATTTTGATTTATTTTGACTTTTAAAATACATAATTGTTTTGGGGCTCCTGGGTGGTTCAGTTAGTTAAGGGTCTGATTTTGGCTCAGGTCGTGATATTGCAGTTTTGGGGTTCAAGCCCCACATCAGGCTCTGGACTGACAACTCAGAGCCTGGAGCCTCCTTCAAATTCTGTGTCTCCCTCTCTCTCTGCCCCTCCCATCCTCACGCCATGGCTGTCTGTCTCTCTTTCTCTCTCTCTCAAAAGTAAATTAATCTTAAAAAAATTAAAAAAAAATAAAATACATAATTGTTTTTTATGATGTTAAATTCACAAACTACAGTGGAATATTTTGGAGGAAAATATAATTGCTGAGCCATTCTTCTCTTTGCCTCCCAACAAAATCAGTTCTTCGCTACTCCTCCCTAGATTCAATTTCCCATGGCACAAAAATTTAATTTTATTTTTTGTGAGTATTTCTAAGAACTTCCTAAACATGCATTTCCTAAGCTCAGACTGCTTATTGCCTTAACCCCAAACAAATATCTCCCACAACCCAACTCTACCACTCAAGTATGTTTTATGAAATGAAGGAGCCACAGACAGATGGTTCTCTGTGGACTTCAGAACCATAGTACACACTCTTGTGTATAAGTTGAAGCATATTTCTTCACAGGATGTGGAAAGGATGGTGTCCATGTACCCGCCAACTCTTCTGCTGATGAGTAACAGCCTGATTCTTTGATGTGATACTTGTTGATGGCATTCATAGGCAACACACAGTGACTGCTCATATGGAGTGGATTTCAATGCCATTGTATGGCTGAAGGAATTGAATGCCCCCACTTCCCCATAACGATGGAATATTTCTTCAGAAAAGCCCATAAGGAGATGGGTACACATTGTCAGTGAGTCATTAATACTCTTGAGAGGACAGGTTAGTGAGGACTAACAGCTCTTATTGGCTAGGTGGCTGGGTTATATACAGAGTACAGGTTGCCTGGAGCAGATACAGAGGTCACAGATCCATGCGCCACAACGCCCAAGATTTGGTAGGTCACTTTTATTTAAAAAAATTTTTTTTAAATGTTTTATTTATTTTTGACAGACAGAGCATGAGCGGGGGAGGGGCAGGGAGAGAGGGAAACACAGACTCTGAAGCAGGCTCCAGGCTCTGAGCTGTCAGCACAGAGCCGGACGCGGGGCTTGAACTCACAGACCACGAGATCATGACCTGAGCCGAAGTCGTACGCTCAACTGACTGAGCCACCCAGGCATCCCAGTAGGTCATTTTTCAACCAGGTGATTGTGGAGTTCATGGTCACTGAAGCCTGAAAATCTGGTTTGAGTGGTAACTGGATAGAAACAGACTGAGGATTGATAATGATTGGTCTAATTAATCAAATGGGAGGATTAAGGGAGGAGACATACCACCATTTGTTGTTTTTCTTTATTTTTACTTTAGCCATTCCAGTGAGTGTGAAGTGGCATCTCACTGTGGTTTTAATTTGCATTTTCTTTTTTTTTTTTTAATTTTTTTTTTTTTTTTTAACGTTTATTTATTTTTGGGACAGAGAGACAGAACGGGGGAGGGGCAGAGAGAGGGGGAGACACAGAATCGGAAACAGGCTCCAGGCTCTGAGCCATCAGCCCAGAGCCTGACGCGGGGCTCGAACTCACAGACCGCAAGATCGTGACCTGGCTGAAGTCGGACGCTTAACCGACTGCGCCACCCAGGCGCCCCAATTTGCATTTTCTTAATGACCAATGATGTTGAACATCTTTTTTCAAATACTTGTTGGTTTTTTGTATTTCTTTTTTGAGAAATGTCTATTCAAGTATTTTGTACATTTTTTAATTTGGGTTGTCTTTTTGTTAATAAGTTGTAATACTTTTATCTTCCTTATGTTATTAAACTTTTACCAGATAAATAATTGGTAAGTATTTTCCCATTCTCTAGGTTGTCTTTTCCGTTTCTTGATAATATTCTTTGATGCAGAAATCTTTGACGTTTTTATATAGTCCAACTTATCTATGTTTTCTTTTCTTTTTTTTTAAGTTTTGGTGTTACTTCTAAGAATCCACTTTCAAATCAGATGTCACGAAGATTTACCTCTGTATTCTTTAAGATTTTTATAGGTGTATAACTTAGATTTAGGCTGTTAATCAGTTTTGAGTTCATCTTTGCATATGCATTTAGGTAGGGATCCAATTTCATTATTTTGCATGTCCTTATGAAGTTTTGGCACTATTTATTTAAGAGCCTATTCTTTCCCAATGAATGGTCTTGGTACCCTTGGAAAAATTCAATTGACCGTGGATGTTTGGCTTATCTCTGCATTCTGGAATTGAGACTCAAGGCTGCATATCAATTTCTACCTGATTCCTTGTGTGTGGTTACTCACATCTCTGTTTCATTCACTTGGCAGTCAGTGACCTCAGAGCGATATTCTTAAATGTCTGGATTCAATAAGAAAAGCTAAACAAAAAATTCTGCTTTTTTACGTTATTTTGATAGATGCCTCCCAAGAAGTCACTTTAACCCAGTGTGGTTGAAATGATGTCCACCCTGTGTGCCAGCAAACATTCAGGCTGGTCAAAACACACAACTCAAATTTTTGGAGGACAAGATCTTTATATTCACTGTGGCATCAGCAAACCACATCAAAAATGCACACTACCATCCCAAGATTGTCTACAATAGGCTGGGAATCAGGGACAAGGAGCTACTTGCTGAAATAGCAAAATTCAAAATACTACCAGTTTCTTTCTTCAGTAAGCACTCCCCTGGACACCACAAGCATTCAACTAGACAAAAAAGTTCTGAAATAGTTTATTCTAACAGTTCTTGCTAGCGCACCAGTTATTTCAGTGCGGGAACCAATTCTTAGAGCTCCCTACTCCACCAACTTCGAGGACATCATCCCATTGTTTGTAATTTATATCTGTTATAAATTATAACAGTTATTATATATACAGTATTTATGTATTATTCAATATAAATCATTAATGTCTGTAATCATCATAGAGCTGTTTCCTAGTATAATTTTTGTGGGTCTTAGTTTGCATCTGACTTTTTCTATTTTTGTTTATGCCCATGATTTCCACATACTTCCTCACATGCATACTTCCCTCCCTGTTCCTGGTTTGTTATTTCACATCTTTTAACAGTTATTCATATATAATTTCTCGTTAGAATTATGGGTTTTCTTGCTTTATGGGAAATTACCTTTATTTTCTGTTTTTCCTTCATTCTTTTTTTTCCACAGTGTATTTTAGCTTGAGGAACTGGGCAGAAACATTCACTTCTATTGTAATTGAAATCCCTAGCCACAGAAACATTATTTTTAGGATCTAAAAATGCAATAAATTTAAATTTAATATTTTTCTGCTTGAAAATATATAGAAATCATCATCTATTCATAGTAGTGGTAATTTATCCAGTAGCTAATACTTTTCCTAAATGCATATCAAAACCCAGGTAAGCATACATAAGTTATTATGGTAATGTCCTTCAGATATGCACTTTAAAGAAAGAATTATATTTTCAAGTATTTCATTATGATGATACAGGTGTACAAATTATATTGTAATATTTTCATTACTCATATATAATTTTTTTTCTTTTTTCTAATAAGACAAGGAACTACAGAAAGTCTCAGGCTTAATAAAAACACAACTTTATAATAAATACCACAAGGCTTTTCTGTGGGTACTCCTAATTTAGCTGCTAAATTTATGTTAATATTAATTCATGTCTCCTAGAAGATCGGAGAAAATATTTTATTCAATTTTATTTTCTACTAAATTAATCCAAAACTGATATTTAACAAATTTGTTATGGAGCCATTACCTTGAGATTAGAATTTCTTGAATTTATATGCTATCATAAATAGATTTTTTAAAAACTTAAATTACGAATGCTACCATTCTGCATCTTAATCTTTCTTCTTTTCCAGTTCTAAATCATCATGGCTTATATATATATTCGGTCCTTAAGGCAGTAAAACATAATCCAAAACAAATTGAAAATGTCTTGAGTAGATGTATCTGTATAGTTTGAGGATTTTGTAAAGATAAGAAAAAGAAAGACATTACTTCCTTTAGGAATTCAGACAAAATCTGTAAAATTGAACATAATGTGAAAATGCTTTGATTACTTGGGGAGATTTATGAGTTCCTGCTTTTATTACCTTAATTCCTTGATTTTAGATAAAACATTGATAGAGTAAATTACTCATAATGTGCTCTTCTCAGCATCTTTGGAAAAGTAAATGTTGATACTATAATTTTTAAAATAATTTAAGTGTTTTAAATAGGGACAGTATATTTAAGAATAGATTATAAAAGTATAAGATAAGGTCTTTGTGAATTTACAGAAAAATACAATTTCAGCACATAATCAAATGCAGTTTCTGAAGCGGAGTTTTGCCACAGGTCTTTCTGAAATAATTCTGCAACAGTGAACTCCCCTTGTGGTAAGTGATGTTCCTAACCTCCTAAAAACAGACAGTGATTAAGGTCAATTCCTTCTTCAGTTCAGAGGATTTAGACTATCAGTAGAATTATTAATGACAGTTTTTCATTTATTCAGCAAATACAGATCTCTGAAAAAAAGGTGAGTATCTCTTATGGGAATTAAAAGACATACCATTTTTGATAACATATTACATATTGTCCATTGTTCAAGGACATAAAATTAGGTTTGACACATCATATCCAAAAAAAGCAGCAATTTTCTAACTCACACAAGAAATGTTATCATCAGGGGCGCCTGGGTGGCGCAGTCGGTTAAGCGCCTGACTTCAGCCAGGTCACGATCTCGCGGTCCGTGAGTTCGAGCCCCGCATTGGGCTCTGGGCTGATGGCTCAGAGCCTGTAGCCTGTTTCCGATTCTGTGTCTCCCTCTCTCTCTGCCCCTCCCCCGTTCATGCTCTGTCTCTCTCTGTCCCAAAAATAAATAAACGTTGAAAAAAAAAATTAAAAAAAAAAAAAAAATGTTATCATCAGCCATAAGCCATACATATGTCTCCATTTCTATTATCTGAATTTTCTTTTATCTAGTTTTTTACCATGTACAATTTTAGAAAATATATCCAATAAACCCATAGATATATGGCCAACTAATATTTGAAAAGGGAGCCAAGAATAGTCATTAAACAAAAGACAGTCTTTTCAATAAATGGTACTAAGGAAATTGGATATTCACATGTAAAAGAATGAAACTAAGGCGTGTGGGTGGCTTAGTCAGTTAAGCATCTGATTCTTGATTTCAACTCAGGGCATGATCCAGGGTTGTGGAATTGAGCCCTGCATCAGGCTACATGCTGAACATAGAGCCTGCTTAAGATTCTGTCTCTCCCTGTGCCCACTTCCCGTGCTCACACTCTCTCTCTTTCTTTCTTTCTCAACAAAAAAAAAAAAAAAAAAAAGAAAAAAAGAAAAAAAAAAGAATGCAATTAGACCCCTATCTTACACCTCTCATAAAAATTAACTAAAAATGGATTAAAGGCATTCCTGTAATGCCTGAAACCATGAAACTCACAGAAGAAAATATAGGGCAAAATTGTCTTGACATGGGTCTTGGCAATGATTTTTTGGATATAAAACCTAGGGCACAAGTAACAAAATCAAAAGTCAAGGATTAAAAAATTAAAAATTGCCTGTACAGCAAACAAATAATCAACAAAGTGAAAGACATCTATAGAATGTGAGAAAATATTTATAAATCCTCTATCTAATAAAGGGTTAATATCCAAAACATATAAAGAACTCATACAACTCTATAGCAAAAACCAAAACCAAATAATACAATTTAAAAAATGGGCAAAGGACCTTAATGGACATTTTTCTAAAGAAGATATTTAACTGGCCAACAGGTACATGAAAATGTCCTCAACATCACTAATAATTAGGAAATTGCAAATCAAAACCACCATAAGATATCACAGAACACCTCTTAGATTGGCTACCATCTAAAAGGAGATAACACGTGCTGGTGAGAATGTGAAGAAAAAGGAAGCCTTGGGCACTCTTGGTGGCAATGTAAATTAGTGCTGCCACTACAGAAAACAGTATGGAGATTTCTCAAAAAATTAAAGTTAGAAATACTGTATGGTTCAGCAAGTTCACTTTTTCTTATTTATCCAAGTAGAATGAAATCAGTACGTTGAAGAGATTTACGCACACCCATGTTCACTGCAGCATTATTTACAATAGTCCAGACATGGAAACAATCTAAGTGTGTATCAACAGAATAATGGGTAAAAGCAATGTACTGTTTATCTGTCATTATTTGTCATATCTATCTGTCATATCATCTATCTATCATTATCTATGTATCTATGTATCTATGTATCTATCTATCTATCAATCATCACAAGACCTATAGAAATGTATAGGAATGCTATTAAACCATAAAAAAGAGGAAAATCTTGCCCTTAGGGAAAACATAGGTGGATCTTGAGGGCATTATGTGAGACAAATATTCTATGATTTCACTTACATGTGGAATCTAAAATGAAAACAAACTCATGGAAAAAAATAACAGATTTGTTTTTGCCAGAGGAGGGGTGGTGGTGGTGAGACAATTGGGTGAAAGTTGTCAAAAAAGTACAAACTTCCAGTTATAGGATCTGTAATACTGGGATGCAGTATACAACGTGATGATTATAGATTAACAGTGCTGTGTGGTATATTTGAAAGTTGGTAAAAGAGTAGATCCTAAAACTTTCTATCCCAAGGAAAAAAAATTTGCAACTATATGAGGTAATTGATGTTAACTAAACTTATTATAATTATTTTGCAATATGTACTCATGTCAAGTCATTGTATTGTGCACATTAAACTTACACAGTGTTGTATGTCAATTATATCTTAATAAACTGGAAAAAAAGGAAGGGAAGAATTACCTTTATTTAAAAACATGTAAGTATAACAGCAAGGTAACAATGCAAAGGTAAACTTAAAGGTAAATATAGCTTCACTTTCATATTTATGTATTATATTATGGACTGGTTTTTAAAATTACTTTGGAATGTGGATCAATGAAAGTTAATATTTTCTTTAATTTTTTCAATGTTAGTTAAGTAATTTGTCAATCAAAATATTCATCTCCACTGCCACAGCTCTGTTTAAAATCAATCACCAGGGTTACCTGACTGGCTCAGCCAGTAGAGCATTTGACTCTTGATCTTAGTGTTGTGAGTTCAAGCCAGACATTGGTGTGGACTGGATGCAAAAATGAAATGAAATGAAATGAAATGATATAATAAAATAGAATAATAAAATAATAAGATAAATAAAAATAAAAATAAAATTAAAGAATAAAATTGAAATTAAATAAATTACTAGCTATGAGGTACAGTCTAAGCTAATTAATTTGACATAAAACCTTCCACAACTGAATCTGGTGTCCTTTTTCAGTTCGTTTCCTACTCACTATTCATCTTCCAAATACCAAAGAAATATTTCTTGTTTTTTTTTTTTTAACATTTATTTATTTTTGAGACAGAGAGAGGCAGAGCATGAACGGGGGAGGGTCAGAGAGGGAGACCCAGAATCTGAAACAGGCTCCAGGCTCTGAGCTGTCAGCACAGAGCCCGACGTGGGGCTCGAACTCACGGACCACGAGATCATGACCTGAGCCGAAGTCGGATGCTCAACCAACTGAGCCACCCAGGTGCCCCAAATATTTCTTGTTTTTAAGAATAAGCCGGTTAATCACTTCATTTAGGCAGACTTTTGTTTTGTTTTAAAGTTTTTATTCATTTATTTGAGAGAGACAGAGACAGCACGAGCGGGGGAGGGGCAGAGAGAGAGAGAGAGAGAGAGAGAGAGAGAGAATCCCAAGCAGGCTCTGTGCTGGCAGTAGAAACCGTGAGATCATGACCTGAGCTGAAACCAAGAGTGGGACGCTTAATGGACTGAGCCACCCAGGGGCCCTTCTTTCTTTTTTAAATATTTATTTATTTTGCAAAAGAGAGCATGCATGCTCAAGCTGGGGAGGGACAGAGAGAGAGGGACAGAGAGAGAATTACAAGCAGGCTGTGCACAATTAGTATAGACCCTGACACAGGGCTTGTACCCATGAACTGGGAGATCATGACCTGAGCTGAAAAAAGAGTCGGGCACTTAACTGACTGAGCCACCCAGGTGCCCTTAGGCAGACTTTTCTAACAATTATTGATATCAGGAAGGGCGGGGGGGAGAGGAATTTATAACTAGTCTTGGATATTACCATGGATGTTTGGTATTACCAAACGTTTGGATTACCATGACGTTTCTCAGGCTATACTGCATGTCAGTCTTCCCTTTGTGTTTGTTGTAATTTCTGTAGTAAGAAGTTCATTTAATAGAAAGGTAATACGTTCTTATCATCATCATCATTATTTCTATTATTGTAAGCCATCACCTGCATCCTCTCAATCAGTTACTGAAAAATAATAAATAAACCATTAAATATTAACATAGGGTCTATGAATAGATGCAGTTATTATAAAAACAGCGTCAGCATCAGTAATAACAAAACAACCAAAAACATAAGTTGTCAAAGTCTAATTGTATTAGTGAACATACACATTTGTCTATTTGTTCATCCACTTTCTCCTTCATGTATAGACATATATTCAGCAAATGCTTTAAAAATATCAGGAGCTATGTTTAATGGAAGAGGAACAAACACAATTTATAATAGGTGGTCCCAGGGGGTTATCTAGGCTAGGAGGAGGGACCTCCATTCTGACTAGTTCCACAGTCTCAGCTTTCACTGGTTTATACACGTTTCACACACCTCTCCTATCAATATTGGATGTTTGCTGAGAGCTCATGGGGAGAAGAAAATACATTGCAATGAAGTACAAGAGTCAAGTAGCTTCCAAAGCCTTGAAGGAGATAATTAAGTAGAAAAATCAACCAAAATTAATTGAGGGATCAGAAAGTGCATGAACACCTGCAAATTCATTTTGGTAACCAAACCAGTGTGATTCTGTTTAGTTCATTAGCTATAACTGTGCACGTGTGCGCACTCATGCACGCACACACACACACACACACAATGTGTGTGTGTATGTAATATATACATACTAATATATATATATATATATATATATATATATATATATATATATATATATATATATATAAAATTCCACTTACTGTTTTCACAACCTAATATACTTTCTTTTCTTTCTGGGTTTTTTTTTTGTTTTGGCAATTAAAAAAATACACTATGGGATTAATCAAAATATAGCCATACAGAAGCCTTCATAGAGACATGCTGAAATCCATAGTTTAAAATGACATTTCAAATAATATCATTAACAAAATTATGTGAGGAAAGATCAAATAGTTGTATTAAAAGTTACCTCTTGGGGGATTAAGATAATCTATGAACGTGATTCTATCATATAACTGCTAATTTTTGCTTGCTGCTTTTTTACTTGATATTACCTTAATGTTTGAGGGACACAAAGTTACTTTTGTAGTTTGTTAGAGCTTTATCTATTTTAGCAATGTTTGAAAAATAATCTAAACATGTATAAGGGAATGATAACTATCTCCAGTATACTAACATAAAGTTAAAGCATCTTTTCTGTTCTCATTATACAGAAATAGATGGCATACCTGTAATTTCATTATTTTGAAAACATATCTTGTCTCTAGACTATGTTCTTTTTCCATTTTGAAATTGAGCTTTAGAATGAGTTTTGCAATATTTTGTTTTTTTCTGCAGTGATATAAAATACGTATAATATAATGATAAGGTACATTTCAAATAATGTCTCCTACATGATATAAATTATACATCTTGTGAATTCCTTTTGTTAAGATAGTGTTGACTTTTCTAGAAGTCCTGAAAAAATCCTGTATTTAACTAGTTCAAAATGAGAAGGGCTAGAATAAATTGGAATGATAATTGTTGGATTTAGTCAACTCTGTGTGGCTGGATTCAAAGTTTAGAAGAATATATTAATATTTGGAAAACAGTTTTCATTCAAGATATTATTTAATTTTGTTTATTTTTGTATCTTAACTGACTCTGGTGAAGAGAGTGTCCTTTTTTGCACAGTGAAAAAGCTGCATTTCTCAAAATTGGTGTCATTTAAGTCATAATAGTCTTCTTGTACTATTTTGGGGATTGATTTTCGTTGGAAAACACAAAACAAAGTTTCACACAGGGCCTAAGTATTTCAGAATATAGCACTTTCCCTATAAATGCAGTTTAACACAGGGCCTAAGTATTTCAGAATATAGCACTTTCCCTATAAAGTGCAAAAAATAGTAATTGGAGGATGAGCAGCTTGTAGATGTTCATAAAACATTTTAAAAATGAATGTGTGTCACTTAAAAACTTTGCATTTCTTAATATAGAAACAAGTTATATTAAGCCATGAGAAAGGACAGGTTTTTATTTTTTTCTTCCAGAAAATGCCACCATATCTACAAAATCTCTTTCACTTCCATTTTAAAAGATACCTTACTCATAATTTCAACCAGATTGAAAAAATCGTCTCATAAAATTTCTGGTACAAGAAGTTTACTGCTTTGCTCTCTTTTTACAAGATGTGTTTCTAATTATCTTTCTTCCATATAAATGTATATTTCAAGTGCAACACAATTATGACCAAATTGATTGGTTCTCAAGATATTTACAGCCTCTTAGATTTCTATAGTTCTGTGTAACGGTTTTTATAATTTTATTTTAAAATAGTTTTCCATTTACTAAGAATTGACCTTATTGACTCAAACTCATTTAATTAGTCTTTTACTATATGCATAAAGAAGTTCCCTTTACATTGCTAATACTGGTGCTTTGTATTTTTTACTTTTCTTCATCATTTTTGTGGAAGAATTAACCAAAGTTTATAATATTTTCAAAGAACTATTATATTTGTTTTAATTATTAAGTTTTGTTATTTTATATTATTTCCTCCATTCTGAATTTTTAAATTTTATTATTTTTTTCTGGCATCTTGAGATGGTATATTCACTCAATGAATTTCTACTGTATTTTGTTATAAATATATGCACTAAAGGCTATGAAGTATCCTCTGAGCAAAGTGTAACTGCATCTCATATTTCATATGTTGTTTCTTCATTATCCTTCATTTATTTTTGTTTTAATATTTCTTTTCTTTTTTGTGTGAATGAGAGACTGCAAGCAGGGAAGTGGGGGTGGGGTGGGGAGAGTGAATGTTAAGCGGGCCCTATGCCAGCATTGTTCCAGACGAGGGGCTTGATCTCATGACAGTGAGATCATGACCTGAGCCAAGATCAAGAGTCGGACATTTAACCAAATGAGCTACCCAGGCACCCCTGGTGTAATATTTCTTGTAAATCATAGGTTGCTTGAAGTGTTTTGTTCCAAATGGGTGAATTTTTGATTGATTGATTGATTGATACTCGTTTCTACTGCATCACAGATGTCTTAGAAGAAGAAATAATATAAGTCAAATCTTGATAAAGTCGTAATGTATCAGAATTCCTGATAAACATTCTGAGTGTATTTACTAGTGGAATGTTAATGGAAGGTCTTTATTTATAAAAAGTTTTAACAGTACATAATCTGTCAATATAATTTAAAAAAAAATTTTTTTTTTTCAACGTTTATTTATTTTTGGGACAGAGAGAGACACAGCATGAACGGGGGAGGGGCAGAGAGAGAGGGAGACACAGGATCGGAAACAGGCTCCAGGCTCTGAGCCATCAGCCCAGAGCCCGATGTGGGGCTCGAACTCACGGACCACGAGATCGTGACCTGGCTGAAGTCGGACGCTTAACCGACTGTGCCACCCAGGCGCCCCAGTATAATTTATTATAAATAAATGTTTTTTATGGATTTATGGTATGCCAGATTGTCCAAAAAATGTGGAGTAGTCAAAAAGCCTGCTAATCAGTTCCATTAATTAATGGCTAAAAGTGATGATATTCTAATTTTTTTTTTTACATTTATTTTTGAGAGAGAGAGACAGAGTGTGAGCAGGGGGGGCGGGCAGAGAGAGAGGGAGCACAGAATCAGAAGCAGGCTCCAGGCTCCAAGCTGTCAGCACAGAGCCTGATGTGGGGCTTGAACCCACGAACTGTGAAATCATGACCTGAGCCGAAGTCAGCTGCTTAACTGACAGAGCTACCCAGGTGCCCCCCAAAAGTGATGGTGTTCTGAAATCAAAATAACTTTTGTTGTGTAGCAGTCTCTGTATTTACACTGCTTGGAAGAAACATTTTCTGTTAAATCTCAAACCAAAGATAGGCCCAAATATATGAATCAAAAGAGCATTTTGGTGGAGTTGTCATGGGCTGTGACAAAATCATTAATTTTGATAAATATAACATTAGGTTCATGTTTATCATAATCATAAGCCAACCTTGGGTTAATTGCATCCATACCGTCCTACTGCAACTCGTTGCTACTTATAACCTAATCCGAACCAGCCACTTGACTGGCATTTCTGACTCCACCTAAGACTGACTATAGTCTCTTCTGTATAGAATATTATAAGTAAATTTTCACCAAAGCATAATAATGTCAAAAACACATGGTTTTGGGGCACCTGGGTGGCTCAGTCAGTTGAGCGTCCGACTCTTGGTTTTGGCTCAGGTCATGATTTCATGGTTCATGGGTTTGAGCCCTACGTCAGGCTCTGTGCTGACAGCAAGGAGCCTGGTTGGGATTCTGTCTCTTCCTCTCTCTCTGCCCCTCCCCCTCTCACTCTCTTTTTTCTCTCTCTCAAAATAAATAAACTTTAAAAAAATGCATAAAAATATGGTTTTTAAATGAGCAACTGAAAGAACTTCACAGTTTGAGGACACCCATGACAATGGTGGAGGTCAAGAAATAGAATGTTACCCATGTTGCAGAACCTACCCTAGCTTTCATCCCAATAACTACACCTTCCCTATCCCATGGTGAGAACTGCTGTCTTGCCATCTAACACTGTGGTACTTTTGCCTGGTTTAATGTAAAATGAATGATAAAATATGTGTGCTTTGCGTGGCTTCTTTTTCCAACATTATCTCATAATGGCCATCCTTGCTGAGTATATTTCTTTTATTTTCTATCACTACACTGTTGGTGAACATTTGGTCTGTTTCCATCTATCTGCCATTATAAAACCATGCTTCTCTGATGGACATTTTTTTGTGGTATTTCAGTATTCATGAACTCATGTATACCTATGAGTACAATTATCAGTCTTGAGTGCCTATATTAATAAATTTACTAGAAAATGCCAAATGATTTTTCCAGGTTGCCCTACTGATCTATAATACCACAAGCAACATATGAGACTTCCAGTTGCCTCACATCCAACACCTGTTCTTTTCAGGCCTTTATAGTTTGTTAATTGTGTGGTGTGTAATAGTATCTCATATTTTTCTTAATTTTCATTAATGAATCATGAATTTCCATTAATTTGTTTTTAATTTATATCACTGCAGCTGATAATATGAAGCATCTTGTCAAATGTTTATTGGTCATTTGGATATTCTGTTTAATGAAGCATCTAAAAATCTCTTGCCTGCTATTCTATTTTAATGTCTTTTTTTCCTATTGATTTGTAAAAATTTATCATGTTTTCTGGAAAAAAGAAGATCCCCGTTCAGTTTTACTCTCATGATGGTTTTTAATTTTTCTTAATGTTTATTTTTGAGAGAGATAGACACAATGTGAGTAGGGGAGGGGCAGACAGAGAGGGAGACACAGAATCCGAAGCAGACTCCAAGCTCCGATGTGGGGCTCGAACTCACAAACTGTGAGATCATGACCTGAGCCAAAGTCAGACACTTAACTGACTGAGCCAGCACCCAGGCACCCCACTCTCATGATGATTTTTGATCACAAAAGTTGTTAATTTTAATGTAGCTCAATTATTAATATTTTTCTTTATGTGGAGTGTTGATTTCTATTTAAAAATATTTTCCCCCCAAGTTCATAGTTTACCCATTCTGAAAGTAATGCTCCGTATCAAAGCATCCCAGTATTCAGTGGCCTCAAACAACAGTATTTAATTTTTCATGACAAGTATGCAGCAAGGTTGGTATTGGTAGGGTGACTCTGCTTCTCACTGAACAACATGTGCTGCTGCTGTACTGCCTTTGCTTCGGGCTTCAGCTCAGTTGGAATGGCCCTCCAAGTGCCTCTCGTCTTCCTCCTAGGACTGGAGGGCTTGCTGGTTCATGTTCTTCTTGTCAAGACCAAAGTGGATGATGAAACCCTCAAAGCTTCCTAAATCCTGAGCTTCCAAATGGCACCTTGTCATTTCTGGTTTATTTTAGTTACATACATACATACCTACATACATACATACATACATACATACATACATACATAAAAAGATTGGCAAAACCAAAGTCCAGAGGGGACAAGAGGTTGATCTACTTCCTCATTTTAGGGGCAGAAATGGCAGACTCATATGTCAAAAGTTTGGGTTAATAATGAAATATATTTCATGAAATAGTGAAAAATATTCTCATGTATATTCTCATATAATCTTCATTTTTTAACATTCTTTTTTAGATATAAATTCTACCTATATCTGATTACTGTGAACGGCTAAGGTAGGGATCAAGTTTTTATTTGCATTTTTATATGGGTGTTCCCATTTAATAATTAACATTTTTTTAAAGACTGGCTTGCTTATGCAGTTCTGAAATGACATTTTGATAAAGATTAGCCTACTGTTAGTCTCTATAGCATGTCTTGGGCTATAAGTGTATCCTTGTGACATAACCACATTATTTTATTGTTACAGCTTTAATAATATCTTAATAGAGTAAATCCTCTATTTTTTTTTCTTTTTGGAGAATATTTCAGCTTTTCATGGAGGAATACAGTCCATATAAATTTTAGAACCAGATATTCAAAATCTGTTAATTTTTTTTGATGGGGTTATGATTGGAATTAAATTGAATCAGTAGAAAAATTTGAGAAAAATTTAAATGTTTACAATGGTAAGACTTATAATACTTTAAGCAACTATAAATTGATTTCGGTCTTCATTAATGTCTTGTAGTAATGTCTAATAAATTTCTGTACAGAGCCTGGCATATCTATTAGAATTTTTACTGAGCATTTGATATTTTTCATTTATTTGTGTTATATCATTTCTAAAAATCATGTTTTGTATCACTGAAATATAGAAATGCATTGATTGTATCAATGGCCTTGCAAACAGTAAACTTTTGGATCCACTTAAATTGGATGACACTTACTTGAGGTCTCTGTGGTTTTTATAGACTAGATCATACCATCATCCATAACAATTCCTTTTTAAATTTCTTTTTTATAAGTTTATTTTTGAGAGAGAGAGAGAGAGAGAGAGTGAGCCCGTGAACAAGGTAGGGGCAGAAAGAGAGAGAGAAGGAAAGAGAGGATCCAGAGCAGGCTCCGTGCTGTCAGCACAGTTTCACGAACTGTGAGATCATGACCTGAGCTGAAATCAGGAGTTGGACACTTAACCTCTTGAGCCACGTGGGCGCCCATCCTTTTAAAATTTCTTATACCTTCTTTTTCTTCTTATTCACCTATTGCACCTGTCTAAAGTCACTGGTGCAATGGTGATAATGCCAGTATCAGAGGAAGATCTTCCTGGCTGTTTTGTAAAGTATAAATTAATTCAGTTTACTTTTCTGTTTCAAACACCCTAAAGTTTTCCCATAAAAATTAAAATAAAATTTGAATAGTCATGGAACTCTGGCTACCTCTAGCCTTTTTTTCCTGTATGTTTTCCCTCGATTATCTCACTTTAATTATATTTGGTTGTTTGCTGTTTACTTTTATTTATTTTAAAAAGATGCACATAATTCTCTTGGTGGGCAGTACACATTTAACGGTTTCCTCTAGCTTGCCATATTTGTTCACATCTAGAAATCTAACAGTTGATTTTTTCCCAGTATTTTAATTTTGAAATAGTTTGTTTTACAGAAATAGTTGCAAAAGTAGAACAAATAGTTCATGTGTACCCAAGGAAAATATATTATATAACCACAAGACATTGCCAGCACTCAGAGAATTTATGTTAATGTACTGTTTTTTTATGTGTTTATTTATTTATTTTGAAAGTGGGGGAGAGAGAGAGAGAGCGAGCACAAGAGCAAGCAGGGAGGGGCAGAAAGAGAGGGAGAGAGAGAATCCCAAGCAGCTCCTGTGCTGTCAGTGCAGAGCCCGATGTGGGGCTCGATCCCACAAACTGTGAGATCTTGACCTGAGACGAAATCAAGGGTCAGACACTTACCCGACTGAGCCACCCAGGTGTCCCTGTTAGTGTACTTGTTAACTGGGCTGCATAACTAAACTTGGATTTTGGCAGATTTTACATGTACTGTCTTGGGGAGTGGGAAGGATTTGGCCAGGGAATAATTGTGGTGTTTTATCACATGAGTAAAATATGTTTCAATAACTGTCACCTCAGTCAGGATGCAGAACTGTTCCATCACCACAAAGAAATCCCCCCTGCTAAGCCCTTGTCAAACCTTTCCACCAATCCTAAACCCTGGTACTTGCTTATCTATGACCGCCATTGTAATTTTCTGTCTTTGAGAATGTTACCTAAATCTAATCATTCACTATGTACCTCTCTGGGATTGAATTTTTCTTCACTCAGCAAGATGCCCTTGAAATCCATTTAACATTTATGTATCTATCAATGGTTTGTTTCTTTTTGTTCCTGAGTAGTAGTTCCTTGTCTGTTTATCTATTCACTGTTAAAGGACATTTGGGTTGTTTCCAAATTCCATGTTTTTGGCTATTACATGTGCAGCTGCATGAAATTAACATTCTCCCAGTATTGTTACTTGTTTCTCAGTCTCACTTCATTCATTCAGGTCTGTAATAAAATGAGATATAATATTCTATTTCCTATATACACTGTTTTCTAACTCCCACATTGTAATGTAAGTCCCATATCAGATTGGACTTTATTCATCTCTCACATCCTGATTCCTAGAAGAATTCTTGATATAAATTATTCTTATTAATGTTTAAGTGTTAAATGTTTTTATAAAACTACTTACTATTTCTTATTTTATATAGCTCATCAATAATTCCATATACTCCATCATTAGTCCCCATTTCCCACTGAGCCCTTGATCTTGGTATCACTATTTAAAATCAGAATGTTTGCTCTATATTATACAGATACCAAGACTTATCCTAATTTTTCCTTCATACGCAGAGACTACGTCTTGTGAATATCTGCTATAATTCTAAACTTCAGTTCCTAAATAAACATCATCAATGCATTTTGAGGGGTGACACTTGTGTTCAGCTCCTCAACTATATAATGCAATTTTGGTGAAATATTTTTTACCTGTTAAAATGTTAGGTTACCATTATGTAACCTGCTGTTTTTATTTTCATTATTTTGTAGAGTTGTGAGTAAATAATAGTATCAATACAGACATTTAGAGAGTATTCAT
This sequence comes from Leopardus geoffroyi, assembly GCF_018350155.1. NCBI lineage: Eukaryota > Metazoa > Chordata > Mammalia > Carnivora > Felidae > Leopardus > Leopardus geoffroyi. Next base: position 218,369,362 of record NC_059326.1, on the reverse strand, counting down.
GGAAAAATAAAATCATTTACTTATAAAGCACATTCATAAGACTATAGCCTTAATTATTTTATAGAAGACAGGCAATAAATGATAGAAGATAGTTTAGGTGTGAATAAAATTTCATTCATTCTGAAATACCTGTTGCTAATTTTAGTTCAACAATGGACATGCTAATTGTGAGAAAATACCATAAACATGTGACATGATTCTAATGTCTCAGCTTCCCCATTTTCTGTGTGAGAATATAAACAGAATGTTTGGGGTCGGTAAAGTCATTAGGATAGAGCACAGTGCTAATAATTAATAGGATTTACTTTCTTTAGCCATTTAAAGACCATTGAGAATCTGATGTAGATAGGCGAAAACTGCATGCAAGCAAGACCATGAGTAAACATTTTTACCTTAAATAATATATAATCTGAATAACTGAAACTTACCAGAAACATACATGTATACACACACAACCCCCTACCCCACTATACAGTGGAGTATGGCTGCCAAATCTAAGACAATGGATGTATAAACTACCTCTCATTATTTCCTAAGCTGTGCTTTCTTATGATTAATTTACAAACATTTTTGAACTTCTACCTTCATGTTCTGTAAGTACCATGAGGTCTACAAATTGAAATAATTGTACATTTTAAGTATTACTTTAATAGTCAAATGTAAGTTTTTGTAACAGTTTTTCATTATAGAAGGCATCTCTCCCTTTACTACATCTAAAAACATAAAGTTTAACTTCCATTAAGATTATTCCACTAGTCAACTTTGTAACTCCAGTTCCTTAACTTATTATTTTAAAATTTTATTTGTTCACTCAATAAGCATTTATTGAGCAGTTTTTACAAGCTAAAAGTTATGCTTGTTGTATAGAGTTGAAAACAGTACAGATAATTCCTAAAAACTTATATGTACACACACAGATACACACACACAATGAAAAGCCATCAAAAGAGAATGAGAAGAAAGTTCTAGTGCAGGAGAACAATGTTGAGATAATATAAACATGAAAACTGATATGCCCATTGAATTTATCAATGTGAAAGGGACTTTAGGGATGAAATTTAGGTTCAGTAGTTTATTATGATACATCGTTAAGAGTTGTGAAAGAGAAATTGTGAGTATAGAACTTTAGAAGAAAGAAATAGGCTAGTAGCAAAATAGGTATGTGACAAAAAGATACTTTGTTATTGCTTTGTGTGTGTGTGTGTGTGTGTGTGTGTGTGTGTGTGTGTTTTGTTTTTTATTTTAATGGGAAAGACTAGCATCCACTTCAATGTGTGGTTGTAGTTGAACTGTGAACGCAAGATGTTGAAATACATTTCACAGAGGATAATAGATATGCCTGACTCGGTAACATATGCTCATTCTACTGAAAGTCATAGTTGCTTATTTAATCAGTGCACTGAGAAAAACCATACAAAATTATTACTTTCTTCTGTCAGAAGTTTTCCTTCAATTCTTAATTCTACTTTCATTTACTTGATACCATAATAGAATTTTCTCAGTGTAGGAAATGCTAGATTATTGTAAGCAGAAATAATCCACATTAAACTTCATATTTTGTAATGAATTATAGCCCTGTTTTTCTGTCTATGAAATGCAACATGATGAAAATATAGAGTTCACTAATGTTAACTTCATTGCTGATTGATAATTGACAACCATGTATATCATAGTCTAAATGTTGAGAACTCTGAAAGAGAATAAAAAGTCCTAAAGAAGAAATGTTAGATGTAGAGTGGTGAAGGCATCGAAGGAAAATGGAATATAAGGGTGTAAAGCAAAGGAACATTATTCTTGGAAACCAGCAAAATAAGACATGTTATGAAGGTAAATAACTATAAGATCATAGAAGTAAAACAAGGATACAGTTCTTAAAACCTGATTTTTGTCCTATACTTAAATTATGTTATTTAATGGAACTAAATCTTTATAATTGATTATAATGTTTCAATACCTACTCTCAATGATGAAGCCCTTTATCTCTCCCTCAGCCTAAACGTACTTTATTACTTTATTTGACAAATTTACTAAGAGTCTAACATGTCCACAACTCTGAAAAGTACTATAGATAAAAAAAGATGCCCCATTTTGTGAGGAGATCCAATAGGGGGAAAATGCATATAAACTGATAAGCTGCAATAAAATTTGCTAAATGTAATTACAGAGGTTACAAAATGTGCTACAAAATGGGAACAGAGAGAACTGAGCAATTATACACCTAGGAAATAGGGGAACACTTTATTGAGAAGGTAATATGTAGATGTTCCCCGAGTAATCAGTAAGAGAATCTTCACAGCCATTAAGAATGAGGAAGATAGATCTCAATGGAGAACTGGGCAAGAAGCTGCAAGGACAGTGTTATCTTCTCACATGCAATTGTAAAGTTCTCATCAGAGAAATTGGCATGCCACCTGATGAACTAGAATATGGTAAATAGGAATCCTGTGCTCAGAGAGCCCATATGTCTGTGTTCTGATGTAGAGTACCTCTTCTAATTCCTACCTTCTTTTTGCGGGTATCTTCTATTATGTATCAATATTGTCATTAATGTGTGTCCTTTTGAGGCTATTTTAGTCAAAATGTTATAACTAGTCTTAATAAAAAGACTGTAAAGTCTCCATATGTCATTCTTAGGAGTCTTACTGGTTAAGAGAAAGGTATAAATTGAGCCCAACAATGAATCTAAACTGTATTTCTATTTGACATGGATAACTTTACAATGCCATTAATTAATTAATTTTATTCCCTTTTTTTTTTTTTTTAGCCTCTCCTTTTTTTTAGTCACTCTTTAATTTTCCGGTATAGTTAACACGTAGTGTTATATCAGTTTTAGGTGTACAATATAGTGATTCAGTAATTCTATACACTAATCAGTGATCAGTACATAATTCAAAACATTTTTAATGTTTATATATTTTTGAGGGAGAGAGAGAGTGTGAGCAAGGGAGGGGCAGACAGAGAGGGAGACAAAGAATCTGAAACAGGCTCTAGGCTCTGAGCTGTCAGCACAGAGCCTGATGTGGGGCTCCAACCCACGAACTGTGAAATCATGACCTGAGCCGAAGTCGGACGTTTACCTGACTGAGCCAGGCTCCCCAACATAGTTTTTTAAAGTGTTCTGTCTCCCAATGTATTATGTTGAGTCTGTGGATGAAGAAATCAACCAAACTGACTTGGCCCCTATCTTACAAGATTTATATTTGGGAGCTGGTAGGGAGGTGTGCATTAAATCAACCTTGAAAACATTATTGATTTAAAATTGTGTTGAGTACTACAAAGGAGATGCACATGTTGTTTTAGGAAAAAAGTGAAGCTAAGCTTTCTAAATAGGGAATAATTCCCAGAAAAAGATAAAGACGGATATTATCATAAGAGAATATGGTTCCTCCTGCAGCTGCTGTTATTAATATTTAGTTCAAATTATCAGAGCATTTTATCTTCCATATGCCTGATCACTATTCAGTTTGGCTGCATTTAGTCATCAATTTAGCACTTTAGAAATTAACTAGGTCTTGGTTTCAGAGTCAATACTACTCCTTCCTCTTGCCTGACATCTAGTGGGAGAGAGAATCAGTGGGAGAATTACCAGGGGAAAATAAGACAAATCCCTAAAGGGAAAGAGCAAAGAAGATACTTTTCTGGATCACTGTATTTTATAGAATGAGTAAGACTGTACACATTTATTATGATAGTATGCTTCTCTGTGCTTTCACTGTGTATTCTACTGCGATTTTAATATATTGCCCTACAAATTTCCCTAGTAATTAGCTGACAGTATCCTCCCCTGATGTTGCATCATTGGCTGAAAAGTAGCTTTCTCCTCATTATGGCTTTCTTCTCACTAATCCTGAAATACTACATGCATTTATAATTTAACATGACCTCAAATTAGCTTATTCAAGCTCTTCCTGGAATATGAGGGCACTATTTAATGGCGTTTAATTTTTCTGTCAAATCTAACTTTCAGACTCACAGAGATGAGGATAAATCAGCATATGGATTTCAAGGTTAAGAAATTGACTCAAATATCATACAAAATAATATGCCTTTAAAAGATTTTTTTAATGTTTATTTTTGAAGGAGAAAAAAGATAGTGAGCAGGGGAGGAGCAGGTAGAGAGGGAGACACAGAATCAGAAACAGGCTCCAGGCTCTGAGCTGTCAGCACAGAGCCTGATGTGGGACTTGAACTCACAAATTGTGAGATCATGACCTGATCTGAAGTCAGATACTCAACCAACTGAGCCATCCATGTGCCCCAATATACCTTTTATATAAGAATGTAATCAATGTATCTTTGTAAAGTGTAGAAGTACACGCAAATGGCCTTAAATAGCATGTCAAAAGATACTTAATTGAGGTACGTTTTACTTCTAGGAGAGTAGAAGTAGCTACTGACATTCATAGTTTCATTACCAGTAGCTCTACCCTGAGATAAGAGGAAAAACATGTATTTACAATCGCTGTATCATTTTTAGGTCTATCGTGTGTGTGTGTGTGTGTGTGTGTGTGTGTGTGTGTGTGTGTGTGTGTGTACAGTATGTCACTGTACCTTTAGATGGTTTTCAAGTTTCTTTTTGTAAACAACTAATTCTATAGGGAATTTTTAATTGCCCACAAATAATGAGATAAAAACAGAACTTTCAAATAACTTCAGTTATGAATGCATTAGTCTCTTCCACAGGCAGGCTCACACTGATTAGTAAAATAGAAAGTATGAATATCTTGATATTTCCCGTGGGGAAGTTTAAAAGTAACTTTTCATCATCTTTAATCTCCGTATATTCATTTTCATATTCTATTTTTTTCTGACTTTGCTTTTAAACTCCAGTGTCTTTAGGAAATCCCATTATTTCACTTTGCTTTATGGTTGACGTTATGGCCTTATGTTTTTCACTGCTCTTTTGTTGTTTTGTGAACAAGGAACTGTTCTCAATGGCAGTGTGTAATAATCACAAGAAAATTATAGTCACAAACATATAAAAGGATAATTGGTCAAGTAGGTTATATTGGGTTAAGAGATTCTCTAAAATTGGCAATTTTCTTTAAGTTATAAAGAAAGTGTTTTCAAAAACTGGTGAGGCATTTGCAAGGAAAAATGTACAGCAATAAAACAGGTATAATAAAAAGGAAGAAATGAAAAACTTAGGTGAAGGTTACCAGAAACGAATTTAATTGAATGCCAAATACAACCATAGATTATATTTTTAGGATAAATAATCAAATGTATAATGAAAATTATATAAAAACTCACATAATTTTAATATTGTAGATAGCTAATATACTCGCCAAAATTTGATTGCCCCAATAGGGAATAATAAGGGCTAATTGTCATCAACATGGAAGAAACTAGCAAATTATGTAAAAATGCCTGTGAATCTGTATAGTACTTGGGGGAAAAAGAAAATGTGTGAGCCTCTAGAAAATAAAGTATACTTTAAAAAATACCCTTTAACTTGAAAAACTTAGATGTTGAAAGAAATGAATTGAAAGCAGAAATACATGAGTCCTTTTGAAACCTAAAGGCATATGGTAATTCTCTAAAAATAATTTTAGTCATGTAGTACTTAAGAAAAATAATCCTCCATTTGAATACAAAAAGTTCTTTGAGGAACACGATACCTTCTATTTGGCCTGAAAGCATAGATCTGTAGTATATTAGAAGTTGAGAAAGCTTTTGAACATATAATGTCACTTTTACGGCATGTACTAAATTGATACAAATTCCCTGAAAATATAATATATTAAATCAACACATTTATTGTATACTTGTCATATAAAGCCATGCCTACCTGTGTATAATATGATCCAGGCCCCATGTGAAGCCATGTAGACATCTTTTGGAAAGTTATGTCATTGTAAAAAGGGCCAAGTTCTCGTGAAATGAGAAAACATGTGACCTGGCTTTCACTGGTCTGACACTTAGCAAGAAAACCACAGGGGCGCCTGGGTGGCGCAGTCGGTTAAGCGTCCGACTTCAGCCAGGTCACGATCTCGCGGTCTGCGGGTTCGAGCCCCGCATCAGGCTCTGGTCTGATGGCTCAGAGCCTGGAGCCTGTTTCCGATTCTGTGTCTCCCTCTCTCTCTGCCCCTCCCCCGTTCATGCTCTGTCTCTCTCTGTCCCAAAAATAAATAAACGTTGAAAAAAAAAAATTAAAAAAAAAAAAAAAAAAAAAAGAAAACCACAAACCATACTCATGGACTTGAGCTTCTTAGGCATTATTTGTGGAGTCTGTAAACAGGAACATGCTCAAGTGAAGATGAAGAGGAATGCTAGAAAGTTCTTGAAGGTACAGATTGTTACAGATTTGTTGCTGTATTACCTCCGAGCTGTTTCCTCTGACATCTTCCTAGATGAGCCACTGGATCAAGCTAGATACATACAAAGTGACAGGATGTGGGTTTCACAGGAATTACTCTGGTCAATATGTTTCATGCTCTTATCTAAGCTGATTAAATATGATTGCATACTCCGATTATTTATAATAACTCTGATATCTATCCAGACATGGAAAATCACTAAAAATCTTCAACTTTTATTTTTTTTAATTAAAAAAAATTTTTTTAGAAGTTTATGTTATTTTTTTTTTTTAATTTTTTTTTCAACGTTTATTTATTTTTGGGACAGAGGGAGACAGAGCATGAACGGGGGAGGGGCAGCGAGAGAGGGAGACACAGAATCGGAAACAGGCTCCAGGCTCTGAGCCATCAGCCCAGAGCCCGACGCGGGGCTCGAACTCACGGACCGCGAGATCGTGACCTGGCTGAAGTCGGACGCTTAACCGACTGCGCCACCCAGGCGCCCCAAAAGTTTATGTTATTTTTGAGAGAGAGAGAGAGGAGAGAGAGAGCACATCTCATGGTATCATCTCGGCATATCCTAATACAACCAGTGTCAAATTCAGCCTTTAGTATGAAAACATTGTAGGTTAATTAACATTTCACACGTGTGTGAGTATGAGAGGAACTTGGGTACAGAAAAGCTGAAGCAAGTCAAGTTTCTCAGAAGCAAGTAGTGAAGAATGTTGGTGATAGGTGATTTATGCTGTGTGTGTGCTTGTGAAGGTGTGTGTGTGGGGGGGAGCAAGTTGCAGAGCATTCTTAGCCTAACCGTCAGTGCAGGATAATTGTATAAAGACCATCGAAAAAATATGTGAATATTGGATTGGATCTATTCTGTAGGGACAATGTGAAATCCCTATGGTAAAAATAGAAGATAATGCAACATTGTTTTTGGAGGGGGCACTTCCCTAGTTTATTTCACTTCTGTAAAAGTGTAAGAACTGTTTATGATTGATTGATTCAAAATTAGATATCCTAATAACAGGTCAGGTAATGTATGCTGAAGTCACTAATTGGTCATGCTCAAGGCTTGGTATGCTCAAGCCTTCTGTTCCCATCAAAAACTTCCAGTCACTGTGCTTATTTTTCATCTTCCGTTGGCACCGCTAGGCCAACATTTAATAATTAAACTACAGTGTCAACTTTCCCTGGATCTCCTGCCAGGCTGCTTTTCATTTTTCTGCAGTGGTCAGCAAAATATGATTGGCCTTACTACATATTTATTATGGATAAGCTTTTCTTATCGATAGTCTTTTCTTATGTTCCCCATAGTATCAATTCTAAATGTGTTGTATGTTTCTGTATATCAGTAAAAGAAACTTTACTTATGGTACTGAGAATTTTTAGGTTATTGAGGATTTTCCTTCAGCTCTTCTCTGTTAACTGAAAAATACCTGTATTTTGTGCCTATATTAAGTCACTCTTACTTTCACTCACATTCTTTTCTAGCCTTCATAAATAATTTGTTTGACCAATTAGTGACTTTATATCTTGTTCTTGACTCATCAAAGTTTAATCTGCAGTGAATCAAACTCTTCCTCACTTGAATGTATTTAACAGGCTTTTATCTATGATGATATTGCTAATTAACATCCCTCCCACTTGCTAATGAACTATATAGTTATGAAACAAGTAGTATTGATTTAAGTCAACCACTTAACACAGACTATTCAGAATGTGTCTTATTGCCTGTCACTATATTTAAGTTGTTGTTTTAAATGTTACTATTATATAGATGAAAATCACCAAAATAGCACCATCATTCATTCATGCATTCCATCAACATTTATTAGCTGTACTGGTAAAAAAAAGATTGGTCCCTGGCTTAAATAATTTACATTCAACTGAGATGGTAGAAATTCAACAAGTAGAAAGATAAATTATCTTTCAGCTGATAATAAGCACTATAGATAAACAAAACCTGGCAGGTGAACAGAAGAATGGATTGTGCTCTTATAAATAGATCAGGAAGGTCCCTCTCTTGTGGCAACCTTTCAGCCAAAATCTGTGGGAAAGGAGAAAATTCTCCCAAGGGAGGGTCGAGACAACATGTCTAAGGCACAAGCAAGATTGGTCTGTTTAAGGAACTTTCAGAGAATCAAACATGTTAAGAGGATAGTGTTAGGGGAAGAGGCCAGGTTACATGAGCTCAAAGGAAAAAGAGAACACAAAGAATTTTGGATTCTATTTTGAGTGAGATGAGTACTCATTATAGGTAAAGCACAAGAGATCCCTAGTGTGACATATTATGAGAGGAGCCCTCTGGGTGTTGTGTGGGAAATAAATAAGTAAGGAGAAGGGGCAAAACTCTTTGTTGTACAAAAACTCTTAAGCAAGATGGCCTTAGAAAATTTGCCCTGGTTTCCAATGTGGTTCTCCTCTGCCTGCCTATGAGTTTACTTATTTGATTACTCTCTTTTCTGTTCTCTAAGTGTAAATGCCAGAGTTTTCTCTTCATTGGCTAATCAGAACATTTTCCTTTTTTTCTGGTTTTGTTTCCCTGAGAATACTTCAAACTTTTGTAATGTAAGCCAAAAAGGACCAATGGCATTTTTATTGGTTTACAGGTAGCGAGTTTCTTTCTGTTACATTCATATATACACATGCATATACACATGGGTATATTTGCACGCACACACATACATTTGGTTGGATTGTGTGTAAGTTCGAGAGATCAGTGGACACCTCTCTCAAGAAGATTCAGTAAGAAAAACCTACTCTAAGGGAGCTCTGCAATGTTGCTTCATATGTATGAAACAAAGTGCAGGGGCTTGGAAGGAATATTGAAAAAGGAAATATTTAAGGATTTAGAAGCTTTAGTGGATCAAAGAGTTGAACTCATTCCCAGGGCAAGAAGATAAATTAAGTAATAAGGTAAGTAATAAGAGTAATAAGGTAAGTTATCAGGGGATATTTTTATCAGTGCCTTGTCCAGTATATTTACAAATAAAAGATTATATGCACTAGATGCTTTATCTGACAAGGTGTACCCAGTATAACTATTAAAGCCTGGGTGAGGAGACTGGGTAGAGTGTATCAAAAATGGATGATTCCTTCTGAGAACCTTATAATTAATATTAAATAAGTATACACTAGGTTTTGTGTAAACAAGATGGGATGGGTAAAATAGTTACTAGATAATTTAAACATTGCTTAGAGCAGAAAACAAAACAAAATCACTATAAAAGAAGAGAGGACTAGAGATATTTTATAGAAGTGTTAGTATAAACATAACCATTAGAAGAATATACAAACCTTCCCTGAAAACAAAAGTACATATTTTTTTAAAGTAGGCTCCACACCTAGTGTGGAGCCCAACACGGAGCTTGAACTCAGAATCCTGAGATCAAGACCCAGATGCTTAATGGACTGAAGCCCCCAGGTGCCCCTAAGGAATAAAGTATCCTTTGAAAAAAAAAAGACACTACAGAGGTGCCTGGGTGGCTCAGTCCATTAAGCATCTGACTTCGGCTCAGGTCATTATCTCCCAGTTTGTGGGTTTGATCCCACGTTGGGCTCTGTGCTGACAGCTCAGAGCCTGGAGCTTGCTTCAGATTCTGTGTCTCTCTCTGCCCTTCCTCTGTTGTGCCCACTCTCTCTCTTTCTCTCTCAAAAATAAATAACCATTAAAAAATTTTTAAAAGCTTTCAGATTGTCAGAAAAACATCTAAAACCCTTCTGTGTGGCAGTAACACATGCGGAAGTAACACGTGTAGAGGTATTTAAAAGGTGAAAACTAAAAAAAAAAAAAAGTCAAACATATACCAGGAAAATTCCGATAAACAAAAATAGAGATCGTACTCTTGATATTTAACGAGTTAGATCAAATATTGATTGAGACAAAGAGGACTTTTTTTTTTTTAATAGTACAGGCTACATACCTAGCAGTGGAGTTCATACAGAGAACATTAATAAATATTTGTCTAAAATTCAGAACATTGCCAATTGTCATAAATCTGAAACTGTGGGAGATACAACCAGAAAAAGTTAACAGTAGCAATAGGCATCTTCCAGGGGTGGAGTAGACCTATAGCACATAACCATAATAGTTAAAGGAGATATTATATGTAACTATGGAGCTTGGGCTCTGTGATGGTTAATATTACCTGTCAACTTGGGTGGGCTGTGGTACCCAAACAGTTGGTCAAACATTAGTCTAGGTGTTTAAATTAATATTTAAATTGGTGGATTTTGAGTAAAGTACATTGTTCTCTGTCAGTGTGCCTCATCTAATCAGTTAAGGGCTTAATAAAATAAAATGTCTGAACTGGCCCTGAATAAGAGAAGATTCTGTAGCAGATAGACTTTAGATTTGAATTGGAACATCAGTTGTTCTAGGTTGCCAGTTTTCTGGGCCATACAGCAGATTTTGTATGTGCCAGCTTCTGTAATTGTTAGCTAGTTCCTTATAATAAATAGATTTCTATATATATATACACATCCCATTTGTTCTGTTTCTCTGAAGAACCCTAATATTGACCTCAATAAAAGATACTACTCCTTTTTAAGGATCTGCAGAATACTCACACACACACACACACACACAAAGAAAACAAAGAAAACTGGTTATCCTTTAGTCCACAAATTTAATCCATGATTATAAAGTGGTATTGAGAAAATGGAATTCAAGGAAGGTTTCCCAGATCATAAAATTTACATGATGGATAGGAAGGAGCCATCCTTGCAGAAGTTGCTGGAAAAGCCCTTTAGAGAAAGGGAGTAGAAAGAAAAACTCCCTTGAATTGAGAAAGAAAATCTCAGCATTTTCCAGTAACAAAGTAAGCTTGTGTGGCTTGCCCAGTATAAAAAAAAGAGACTGTGACATAAAATAATTATGTAGGAGGATTCAGCAAGGGCCACATCACAAAGATCATACTGGAAAAATAATTTATTCCAAGATTAATCATTTCATGGGAATTTTTTAGTGATCTGATAGCGTTAAAAATTGTATATAATATTTGCAGAGTTAAAGTAAGAAATGGAGCAGAGATACCAGTAATTAAGTCATAACATGTGGTGACTGGGGTAAGTTAGAAGGAGTGGATATGCAAAGAAGTGGAAACCTTGAAATTTTGCATGTAAGATCAAGCAAGTTTACTGACTGAGTAGCTATAGGGTTAAAAGATAAATCAAGAATGATATAGACAAGTGCTTAGGATCTTGCTTTGCAGTATAATAAGTGATGAGGTAATTATAGTGTACTATGTAGCATTTGGAAAGGACAGATAACCAGGACTTGGGAGACCAATTAATACATTCTACAGGAAGGGGAATCTAAGCTAAACCAAAAGGGCTAACAGGGAATGGGCATAAATTATTTTAGCCAACAAATAGTATGTATAAACACCTTGGCTAATATAGAGACAATAATAACTATGCTGCACTAAATTGAATCGGTTATAAAGCTGGTGAAGTTATCAGGTGCCAAGTTATGAAGGACCATATGAGGCATATTAAGGATTCTAGACATTATTTAGAAGGTTATAGATACTTCTTGAAAGTTATTAAACTTGGGAGTGACATGATAAGATTTGCTCTTCAAAAGAACACAACAGGTGCCCTTTAGGAGATTACAGAAAAACATTATTAGAAAAAAAAAAATTAGACATCTGTTTTAAGAAACTAAGAGTAATGGTGGTCCAAACTTGGGTAAAATATAGAGGTCAGAGAGAGCATTGTGGGAGAAATTACGTGATTTAGCCATTGGTACATGATAAATTCCTTATCAGATAGATATTCATAGGCATTTATTTGAAAAAAAAAATGGGCTTACTTTAAAATACTCCAGCACTATTGCAAACCACAGAAAGTAGAACAAATAAGATGGTCAAAATGTTGGTAATTCTTGGATTGAATGGCAAGCACATACATTCTTAATATAGTGTTCTCTTCATTTTTCTCTGTGCTTTTAAATTTCTATTTACAACATTAAAACTAGTGAGGAAGGGGTGCCTGGGTGGCTCAGTCGTTTGAGCGTCCCGACTTACAGCTCAGGTCATGATCTCGTGGTTCGTGAATTTGAATCCCGCGTCAGGCTCTGTGCTAACAGCTCAGAGCCTGGAGCCTGCTTCGGAGTCTGTGTCTCCCACTCTTGCTGCCCCTCCCCCACTCATGCTCTGTCTATCTCTCTCTTTCTCAAAAATAAATAAACATTAAAAAAGACTTAAAACTAGTGAGGAAAAACACCCCTTAGAACTACCAATGTATGGAAAAAAGAGTGAGGCTGTTTATGTCATGTCTTTTGGTAGTGATAGGAGCAGTATGTAGAAAGAATGCTTTTCTGCCATGTATTTGCAGCACAGTTACAGGGGTTTTCTGCACATCTCATAATAGAGTATGCCACTTTTAAAACGGAACATGGCCTGCAGTGGGCCTGAAGGCAGCAGGAAGGTTGCTTGTCCATAATGCTGCCATGACTGTGCTGCCTGTAGTGTGTGGGGGGCTCCTCCGGGGAAGAAATCTAGGAGGAATTGAAAGCACATTTTCCACCCCCAATTACAACTTTCATTTTGTAAGATTCAGACTCCTGAAACTCCCTGATAATTGTCTTTCCCTGATTACATAAAAGATGTTTCAAGGAATTGAGGACTGGGGGAAAAGTGTGCTCATTCATCAAAAGGTTGCTATATATCTCAGTAACATCCTCCAGTTAAGTAAATAAGAACATCTTAAATTACATTATTGGTTTCTGGAACGATTTAAAATTATTATTATCATTTTAGAGCTTGCTTCCTTATATTATTGGACATAGTAAAGGAAAGCATTTCTATGCAGTCTAATTTCTAAAGAGCTAACTTTCATAGTTTCTTTTCACTATAACAAAGTATAGGAGGCCAGAAATTAGGTGGAATATAGTCTATCACAAATAAAGTGCCTTGGAAATGTTTCTTGAAAAAAAGAATGTGCATCGGTGCCTGGGTGGCTCAGTAGGTTAAACATCTGTCTTCAGCTCAGGTCATGATATCATTGTCCCTGAGCTGGAGCCCCGCTTTGGTGAGCCCTGCTTCCCTTCCCTTCCCTTCCCTTCCCTTCCCTTCCCTTCCCTTCCCTTCCCTTCCCTTCCCTTCCCTTCCCTTTCCTCCCCTCCCCTCCCCTCCCCTCCCCTCCCCTCCCCTCCCCTCCCCTGTCCCTTCTCCCCACTTCCCCCCACCCCCGGGATTCTGTCTCTCTCTCTGCCCCTTGCTCACTTGTGTCTTCTCTCTCACACACACAAAAAAATGCGCATAAAACCCTATTGCATTTTAAAGAGTAAATGGGAAAATTAGAAGGTGTTTATGAAAAAAATATGTAGATTTTACTTACACGTGTAGATTGATATTACATACTTCTCTCCTTGTTTTCTACAAAGATGGATATAGTCCTATTACATAAAATGTTACTGATGGGTATGAATGCAAATACACTTTATAGTTATTTAAAATAAGGCCTTAAAATTATAATATCCAATAGTTTAATAATGATAGCAAAATATAGCAATTTTATTCTTTTTCTGTAATTTGCTGAAAATAAATGTAAATCACTAAATTAGAAAAATCCTTGGTATTAAGCTAAATTATAAATTATACAGCTATAAAGAATAAAACTTAACAATAGCTATCAAATAACTAAAATTTGGGTAAAATTAGAAAAAAGCCAAGTGAAGTGTCTTGAAAATGAAAAAAGAAAGAAAAACTGACCAATGGTGCTTTATAGGTTAAAAAATGTGTTTGGGGTATGGAAATAAGAGGAGGAAGTCTTCTAGTTTGACCCCTTACCACATCACAGACCACAGTAACCAAGAAAAATGGCCTGGAGGTGAGATCATGGCAGAAAAGAGATCGGTTTCAGTGGCCTCTGTAATTACTTTCCCAAGTAGATTGTAGAGTAATGAATGCATTGGACATCACCAGCGAAAGCACTCTGACTACAGTTTGTCATCATGATGATCTCCCACCTAGAGCATATGCTCGTCTCAAAAGGAGTTCTTAAAGTGCAGAGAGACATATGGCTCCAATGAGGGAAGACCTGAATGTAAGAGATAATCTATTCTAAAAAAATATACAAAAATTAAACCTGCCGGCTACCTTCTCTCCTATCTCCCAGGATACTGCCTCAAATGCAATATTTTCATTGCATAAATAGAGATGTAGACAAATGTGTACCTATTCTATATTGACATTAAGCAAAAAGAATATCCATGCATAGATGTTACAAAGAAAATGGAATAAACTACAAAAATTAAAAAAAAAATACTGGATGAAGAATATATAACAGGAAGAAAATTTTCATGCCTGAACAAAATTTCAAGTACATAAGCACAATTCATTATGAAGAAAATTGAATATGTTTAGAAATATTTAAATATATAAGAAAGAATAATTAATAAAAGTTAAATGAAAATGTGCTGACAGAATTAAAAAAAGAATGGGAACTACATCTATTTTGATTATTTAACAACATTAAAGCCACATGTTATGGAAAGAAAGAGAACAGACTTTGCTAAAAATAAATTCATGGACCTAAAGAATATGTTTCAAGATTTGACATAAAATGAAAAAGGAACAAAAGTATAAAAATTACTAGAAGAGAACTGTATTCGGGGCTCCTGGGTGGCTCAGTCAGTTAAGCTTCCGATCTTGGTTCAGGTCATGATCTCACAGTTTGTGGGTTGAAGCTCAATATCAGGGCTGTCAGGGCAGATCCTGCCTTAGATTCTCTGGCTCCCTCTCTCTCTGCCCTTTCACTGCTCGCATGTGCATGCTCTCTCTCTCTTTCTCTCTCCCTCTCTCTCTCTCTCTCTCTCAAAAATAAACATTAAAAAAAGAAAATAACCATATTCAGACAAGTGGGCATTCTGTGTAAGCATAATTGATATTCCTGAAAAACAGAGTAACATTACATAACATATGAAAATAGTTTAAAATGTTTTAAAAAGGTTTTTGTGAAGTAAATGAATATAATGTGTAACTATTTTCCAAAAAAATGAAACATTTAAAACTAATTAGGAAAATATAAGTTTAAATGTTAAATGTTAAATTAAGGAAAATGAGGAAATGTTAAAATTAAGGAAACAGTATTTTTGTTTCACAGAAGAAGGAAAGAATACATTCTGTTGGTCTCATACGTCCTTGTAGTAATGTTTAAGTTCATAAAATAAGGATTTTAATGGCCTTTGAAGAAAAGGACTCTTCACGAAATACTGTGTTCTATGGTGTTTTTTTTGTGATTAGAGAGTAAAGAAAATAAATTACTTTCATTCCTTTTATGAAGTCAGTATGACAACATAAAAATCAGTCAAAGTGAAACATCTTTTATGGATCACAGACACAGTCTCCTTCAGGTTAACTCTCTAAAATTTTAAATTATTAATTTTATAAATAAATGAGAAAAAACTATATGAGCTGTTTAACTCACCTCCCTTGGCAAAGTGTATATTCATTTTATGTTAAATAATAATAACAACAACATAATAATTATTTTTGATACAGTGCTACGGGCTATATTTTGTACCCCAAATTCATATGTTAAAGTCATAACCCCCATTAATTTCAGATGTTACTGTATTTCAAAATAGGGTCTTTAAGGAGGTAACAAGTTATTTGTGGTCATTAGAATGGGCCCTAAATTATTATGACTGGTGTCTTGAAATTCCTCAAATTACCTTCCTTGCTGACACCACACATTCTTGCATGCAGTATATTACACATTGATTAACATATGTAGATATTGTGAGTTGAATTTGAGGGTACAAGGAATATACACCCATTAGGCAACCTTCTTAAATGGTAACACCTGAAAAAAGGGTTTTTTTGGTGGCTTCTTGAAATGATGACAAATTTCAGGATCTGAGAATAATTGAAGAAAAATCCAAAAAAACAGTCAGCTCTGGAACGGCAGATAATGGATAAATATTCCAAAGTAAGGAGTGCTATCTTAATCTTATTATTGTGTCTAGTTTTACATTAGAATTCTCTTAACCAAATTCCAATTATCTGTCTTGCCAGGCTAACTGATGCTTTCCATTTTCTCCTTGATTTTCAGACAAATGGAGTCAGTTACATTTACAGTCAGTTATACTATAGTTATGTGCCCTCTTAAGGTCAACCCACTATGCACAGTTGTGCACAAGGAAAAATAGGGTCAGGGATAAAACTATCAGAAACATTTTAAGTGATACACACAAATTGAGAGTAACCTAATAAAAATGATAGCACAGATTTACACATGTTAACAGTTGAATGCATAAATATGATAGATATCGCACTGCACCTTGAAAAGGCCCTGAAGCTTCTAAGTATCAGAAGAGTTGCAGCTTGTTTGTTATGAAGAGGTAAGAAGGGTTATCTGAAATCAGAAGGAAAGTTGAAACACCTGTTGTCCATGGGCATGGCTTATAGCATACACAGTGAACTGTGGTAACTAGTAGATGTTTGTGTGTGTGCATGCTCGTTTGTGTGTATACTTTTATCTTCCAAGAAGGCTCGATTCTGCTGGGTGGAATTTTATCTGATCACCTAGTGATTCTTGTTGATGAAATCACATATAAGCAAATTTGAAACTAGCCTCGTGCTCAAAATATTCCCTAATATATCAATCCTGTTGGGGCAAATTCCTGTTTAAGAAAAGCACGATAGTAGAATGAACTGTATGTAGAGAATTCTTCAATTCTAAACATTAGGTAATATCATGAAATGTGTATGAATAAAATATATGTATGGAAAGTCTCTTTGAAAACAAGATGCTAAAACAATGGCATGTATTTAGGTTAGGGTGAGACAGTATAAAAATACAAGGAAAGAGTTCATGTAAACCTGCCTGTATACTCAAACTGCACATTTTTTTCTTAGAGTTTTTGTTTCACTTTAAAGATAGCAAATTTTAGGGGTACCTGGGTGGCTCAGTCAGTTAAGCGTCCAACTTTGGCTCAGGTCATGATCTCGCGGTCCATGAGTTTGAGCCCCGTGTCAGGCTCTGTGCTGACAGCTCAGAGCCTGGAACCTGCTTTGGATTCTGTGTCTCCCTCCCTCTCTACCCTTCCCCTACTCATGCTCTGTCTCTCTCTGGCTGTCAAAAATGAATAAATGTTAAAACAAAAATTAAAGACATCAAATTTTAAGTGTCAGTTTCACACTATCAAGGTAACTGATGAAAGGAAATAAAGAGAATTCTAATCACAATATCCATTTTTCAAGAAAAGAAGTTGGGCTTATATCTTCCAATAGATAGATACATTTATTTATGTTTTAGTTAATGTAAAATTATTAATTTTTTAAATGATTTTTCTCTTTAAACACGTTTGGTGGATACTGATCAATATTTTTGTCTGTCATATTAGGTTAGATGTCTCAGTATTGTGTAGCATAATTAACAGTAACTCTTTGTAACAAATACCCCTCAGTCTCAGTAATTTATTACAGAATTTTATTTCTCCTTCACATCCCTTCCATGGCAAGTTGCAACACTGTCCTCGGTGGCACTCCTCCAGTTTGTCTATTTAGAGTCCTGAAAATTAGTTAGGTCATTGTGGCCTCTTCCGTCTTCTGGAACACAGCCACTATAGTCATTGGAGAATGGGGAAAGGGAATGTGGGATGGTATAAAGGTTTCATGGCCTGGAAGTTCTATATGTCTCTTCCATCTCATCTCATTAGCTGGAATTCAATCAAAAGATTCTATTCTAAATAAAATGGGGTTGAGAAATAATAATCTTTTCTGATGCCTAGCTGATGTCTATCACAAGCCCCTAGAGAATTTTATTACATTTTATTTTGTGTGTTTCAAGTTTTTCTTTGATAGAAAGAGCTGGATCATTCTAAAGAGAAGAGTAATACATTTTTTTTTTGACAGCAATACCAATGATAGTGATACCAGTTTATTGGTCCTTAAAGTGGAATAGTTTTCTCCAGCATGCAAATGTTCTTGTACTGACTTTCTTGATGTGGCATAAAAATTTCATTATATTTCAAAATAGTAACTAATAATTAAGGTAAGGGAGGAGGATAGTTGTTGCCATTGTTCATTTATAAGAACTAATTTATACATGCCCCAGTAATTTTGTTCCCAGTGAGCAGCAATGGTAGTAGACTCTAATGCTTCTCATTCATATGGTATAGTATTTTCAAATGCTAGTTTAACATACTATCGGATAATAGTTTAACAACTAGTGTTGTTGAACACAAGGAGAAAAAAAGAAAACAAAAAACCCTGTGTAGCCACCAGCCAAAGAAGTCATGAGGAGTAAGTGATTTGCTGGCATATCAAGTGAACTGTTTGGGGGTGTTTCTGATCTCTTTGACCAATAATTTTGTCTCTATGCCATTAACATCACTGTTTAATCATACCGTTCATATTTTAAGTCCAGGGCCCACATGGCATAATTTTTCAATTTTTATTTACCCAACAGTCTGTACTTAGATTCCATCTTGTGTCATCATGATCACTACCACCATCATCATCATCTCTATTTTATAGATGAGGGAAATAGTGCCTGGTTGAATTATCAGAATTTAAACCCAGAAAGTTGACTCCAGAATTTGTCCTTCTATCCATTCTACTATGGTACTGATTTTTTTAAGTCTTTAGGCTGTATATCATCAGACAACTTTTATCCCTTTGGAGCACTACATTGTTTGATCCAATTTACAGACTTCCAATCCATGAGCAATAAATTTTGTGTTATTAACTATTCCTATTCCATTTATTATGAATTAGAAAAAAATTAATTTTGTATTGAGCTATCCTTGCATAGATGAACTGGAACCTACTTAGCCAACTATATTAATTTTTTCATACAGTGTATAATTATATTTTAATTATTATGTTATAATATAATACATTATTTTCTATATTATAGTATATTATTTAACTTGCTTATATTTCAATTTTTGCATAAATTCTCATGAAAAAGAAAGTTAAATGTTTCCTTCTTGACACTAACCTCAATAGATTTTGAGAAAAATTCTTCACTGATCTCATAAAAATAAAAAATGCAAATTTCAGTCATTTTCTGGATTTACAAAGTCATAAAAAGAACAAATAAATAAAAGTAAAATATTATTGGAAACTTTGATATCATCCATATATACCATCATTTATTTCTAGTTTTTTTTTTTAATGTTTATTTATATTTGAGACAGAAAGAGAGAGACATAGACAGAGCATGAGCCAGAGAGGGGCAGAGAGACAGGGAGACACAGAATCTGAAACAGGCTCCAGGCACCCATGCTGTCAGCACAGAGCCTGATGCGGGGCTCAGATCCACAATCTGTGAGATTATGACCTGAGCTAAAGTCAGATGCTTAACCAATTGAGCCACTCAGACGCCCATCTAGGTTTTAAAAAATAGTAGCTAATTAGTATTGGCAAATATAATAATAATAATAATAATAATAATAATAATAATAGCATATTTGTAAATGCCACTCAAAATATGCCAATCTGTTTTAAGAACTTCATATACTAATTCAGTTAATTATTACAAAAACCATATGAAGTTGATGTCATAATAATCACTATTTTTAAAATAAAAAACATGGTGAATTGGGTCTGAGAAATAAATATAAAGCTTGAAACTATTTCCTCAAGAAAAATTCTAATCTTGGGTTTTAATTTATGAATTTATGAACTTATTTATTAAATTTATGAATTTAAATTATGAATTTATTATTATTTTTAATATACGAAGTTTATTGTCAAATTGGTTTCCATACAACACCCAGTGCTCATCCAAAAAGATGCCCTCTTCAATACCCATCACCCACCCTCCCCTTCCTCCCACTCCCCATCAACCCTCAATTTATTCTCAGTTTTTAAGAGTCTCTTATGCTTTGGCTCTCTCCCATTCTAACCTCTTTTTTTTTTCCTTCCCCTCCCCCATGGGTTTCTGTTAAGTTTCTCAGGATCCACATAAGAGTGAAAACATATGGTATCTGTCTTTCTCTGTATGACTTATTTTACTTAGCATAACACTCTCCAGTTCCATCCACGTTGCTACAAAGGGCCATATTTCATTCTTTCTCATTGTCACGTAGTACTCCATTGTGTATATAAACCACAATTTCTTTGTCCATTCATCAGTTGATGGACATTTAGGCTCTTTCCACAATTTGGCTATTGTTGAGAGTGCTGCTATAAACATTGGGGTACAAGTGCCCCTATGCATCAGTACTCCTGTATCCCTTGGGTAAATTCCTAGCAGTGCTACTGCTGGGTCATAGGGTAGGTCTATTTTTAATTTTCTGAGGAACCTCCACACTGTTTTCCAGAGAGGCTGTACCAGTTTGCATTCCCACCAACAGTGCAAGAGGGTTCCCTTTTCTCCACCTCTTCTCCAGCATCTATAGTCTCCTGATTTGTTCATTTTGGCCACTCTGACTGGCGTGAGGTGATATCTGAGTGTGGTTTTGATTTGTGTTTCCCTGATAAGGAGCGACGCTGAACATCTTTTCATGTGCCTGTTGGCCATCCGGATGTCTTCTTTAGAGAAGTGTCTATTCATGTTTTCTGCCATTTCTTCACTGGGTTATTTGTTTTTCGGGTGTGGATTTGGTGAGCTCTTTATAGATTTAGGATACTAGCCCTTTGTCCGATATGTCATTTGCAAATATCTTTTCCCATTCCATCGGTTGCCTTTTAGTTTTGTTGATTGTTTCCTTTGCAGTGCAGAAGCTTTTTATCTTCATAAGGTCCCAGTAGTTCATTTTTGCTTTGAATTCCCTTGCCTTTGGGGATGTGTCAAGTAAGAAATTGCTGCGGCTGAGGTCAGAGAGGTCTTTTCCTGCTTTCTCCTCTAGGGTTTTGATGGTTTCCTGTCTCACATTCAGGTCCTTTATCCATTTTGAGTTTATTTTTGTGAATGGTGTGAGAAAGTGGTCTAGTTTCAATCTTCTGTATGTTGCTGTCCAGTTCTCCAAGCACCATTTGTTAAAGAGACTGTCTTTTTTCCATTGGATATTTTTTCCTGCTTTGTCAAAGATTAGTTGGTCATACTTTTGTGGGTCTAGTTCTGGGGTTTCTATTCTATTCCATTGGTCTATGTATCTGTTTTTGTGTCAATACCATGTTGTCTTGATGATTACAGCTTTGTAGTAGAGGCTAAAGTCTGGGATTGTGATGCCTCCTGCTTTGGTCTTCTTCAAAATTACTTTAGCTATTCAGTGCCTTTTGTGGTTCCATATGAATTTTAGGATTGCTTGTTCTAGCTTTGTGAAGAATGCTGGTACAATTTTGATTGGGATTGCATTGAATGTGTAGATTGCTTTGGGTAGTATTGACATTTTGACAGTATTTATTCTTCCAACCCATGAGCACAGAATGTTTTTCCATTTCTATATATCTTCTTCAATTTCCTTCATAAGCTTTCTATACTTTTCAGCATATGGATCTTTTACATCTTTGATTAGATTTATTCCTAGGTATTTTATGCTTCTTGGTGCAATTATAAATGGATCAGTTTCTTTATTTATCTTTCTGTTGCTTCATTATTAGTGTATAAGAATGAAACTGATTTCTGTACCTTGATTTTGTATCCTGCAACTTTGTTGAGTTTATGTATCAGTTCTAGCAGACTTTCGGTGGAGTCTGTCGGATTTTCCATGTATAATATCATGTCATCTGCAAAAAGTGAAAGCTTGACTTCATCTTTGCCAATTTTGATGCCTTTGATTTCCTTTTGTTGTCTGATTGCTGATTCTAGAACTCCCAACACTGTGTTAAACAACAACGGTGAGAATGGACATCCCTGTCGTGTTCCTGATCTCAGGGAAAAGCTCTCAGTTTTTCCCCATTGAGGATGATGTTAGCTGTGGGCTTTTCATAAATGGCTTTTATGATTAAGTATGGTCCTTCTATCCTGACTTTCTGAAGGGTTTTTTTTAAGAAAGGATGCTGAATTTTGTCAAATGCTTTTTCTGCATTGATTGACAGGATCATATGGTTCTTACCTTTTCTTTCATTAATGTGATGTATCACGTTGATTGATTTGTGAATGTTGAACCAGCCCTGCATCCCAGGAATGAATCCCACTTGATCATGGTGAATAATTCTTTTTATATCCTGTTGAATTCGATTTGCTAGTATCTTATTGAGAATTTTTGCATCCATATTCATCAGGGATATTGGCCTGTAGTTCTCTTTTTTACTGGGTCTCTGTCTGGTTTAGGAATCAAAGTAATACTGGCTTCATAGAATGAGTCTGGAAGTTTTCCTTCCCTTTCTATTTTTTGGAATAGCTTGAGAAGGATAGGTATTAGCTCTGCTTAAATGTCTGGTAGAATTCCCCAGGGAAGCCATCTGGTCCTGGACTCTTACTTGTTGGGAGATTTTTGATAACTGATTCAATTTCTTCACTGGTTATGGGTCTGTTCAAGCTTTCTATTTCCTCCAGTTTGAGTTTTGGAAGTGTGTGGGTGTTTAGGAATTTGTCCATTTCTTCCAGGTTGTCCAGTTTGGTGGCATATAATTTTTCATAGTATTCCCTGATAATTGCTTGTATTTCTGAGGGATTGGTTGTAGTAATTCCATTTTCATTCATGATTTTATATATTTGGGTCATCTCCCTTTTCTTTTTGAGAAGCCTGGCTAGAGGATTGCCAGTTTTGTTTATTTTTTTTCAAAAAACCAACTCTTGGTTTCATTGATCTGCTCTACAGCCTTTTTAGATTCTATATTGTTTATTTCTGCTCTGATCTTTATTATTTCTCTTCTTCTGTTGGATTTGGCGTGTCTTTGCTGTTCTGCTTCTGTTTCCTTTAGGTGTGCTGTTAGATTTTGTATTTGGGATATTTCTTTCTTGTGAGATAGGCCTGGATTGCAATGTATTTTCCTCTCAGGACTGCCTTCACTGCATCCCAAAGCGTTTGGATTGTTGTCTTCTCATTTTCATTTGTTTCCATATATTTTTAAATTTCTTCTCTAATTACCTGTTTGACCCATTCATTCTTTATTAGGGTGTTCTTTAACCTCCATGCTTTTGGAGGTTTTCCAGACTTTTTCCTGTGGTTGATTTCAAGCTTCATAGCATTGTGGTCTGAAAGTATGCATGGTATGATCTCAATTCTTGTATACTTATGAAGGGCTGTTTTGTGACCCAGTATGTGATCTATCTTGGAGAATGTTCCATGTGCACTCGAGAAGAAAGTATATTCTGTTCTAAATATATCTGTCAAGTCCATCTGATTCCATGTATCATTCAGGGCCCTTGTTTCTTTATTGACCGTGTGTCTAGATGATGTATCCATTTCTGTAAGTGGAGTGTTAAAGTCCCCTGCAATTACCACATTCTTATCAATAAGGTTGTTTATGTTTGTGAGTAATTGTTTTATATATTTGGGGACTCCCGTATTCGGCACATAGACATTTATAATTGTTAGCTCTTCCTGATGGATAGACCCTGTAGTTATTATATAATGCCCTTCTTCATCTCTTGTTACAGCCTTGAATTTAAAGTCTAGTTTTTCTGATATAAGTATGGCTACTCCAGCTTTCTTTTGACTTCCAGGAGTATGATAGTTCTCCATCTCCTCACTTTCAATCTGAAGGTGTCCTCAGGTCTAAAATGAGTCTCTGGTAGACAGCAAATAGATGGGTCTTGTTTTTTTATCCATTCTGATACCCTATGTCTTTTGGTTGGCACATTTAGTCCATTTACATTCAGTGTTATTATAGAAAGATATGGGTTTAGAGTCGTTGTGATGTCTGTAGGTTTCATGCTTGTAGCGATGTCTGTGGTACTTTGTCTCACAGGATCCCCCTTAGGATCTCTTGTAGGGCTGGTTTAGTGGTGACGAATTCCTTCAGTTTTTGTTTGTTTGGGAAAACCTTTATCTCTCCTTCTAGTCTAAATGACAGACTTGCTGAATAAAGGATTCTCGGCTGCATATTTTTTCTGTTCATCACATTGAAGATTTCCTGTCATTCCTTTCTGGTCTGCCAAGTTTCAGTAGAGAGATCTGTCACGAGTCTTATAGGTCTCCCTTTATATGTTAGAGCATGTTTATCCCTAGTTGCTTTCAGAATTTTCTCTTCATCCTTGTATTTTGCCAGTTTGACTATGATATGTCGTGCAGAAGATTGATTCAAGTTACGTCTGAAGGGAGTTCTCTGTGCCTCTTGGATTTCAATGTCTTTTTCCTTCCCCAGATCTGGGAAGTTCTCAGCTATGATTTCTTCAAGCATACCTTCAGCACCTTTCCCTCTCTCTTCCTCCTTTGGAATACCAATTATGCGTAGATTGTTTCTCTTTAGTGCATCACTTAGTTCTCTAATTTTCCCTTCATACTCCTGGAATATTTTATCTCTCTTTTTCTCAGCTTCTTCTTTTTCCATAATTTTATCTTCTAGTTCACCTATTCTCTCCTCTGCCTCTTCAATCCGAGCCGTAGTTGTCTCCATTTTATTTTGCAACTCGTTGATAGCATTTTTTTTTAGCTCCTCCTGGCTGTTCCTTAGTCCCTTGATCTCTGTAGCAATAGATTCTCTGCTGTCCTCTATGCTGTTTTCAAGCCCAGTGATTAATTTTAGGACTATTATTCTAAATTCACTTTCTGTTATATTGTTTAAATCCTTTTTGATCAGTTCGTTAGCTGTCACTATCTCCTGGATAGGAGGGGATATTCTTTTGAGGGGAATTCTTCTGTTTTGTCATTTTGGATAGTCCCTGGAGTGGTGCAGAACTGCAGGGCACTTCCCCTGTGCTGTCTTGAATAACTTGTGTTGGTGGGCGGGGCTGCAGTCAGACCTGATGTCTGCCCACAGCCCACCTCTGGGGCCACAGTCACACTGGTGTGTGCCTTCTCTTCCCCTCTCCTCGGGGCGGGATTCACTGTGGGGTGGTGTGGCCTGTCTGGGCTACTTGCACACTGCCAGGCTTGTGGTGCTGGGGATCTGGCGTGTTAGCTGGGGTGGATTGGCAAGGTGCACAGGGGCGGGAGGGGCATGCTCAGCTCACTTTTCCTTGGGAGATCTGCTTCGGGAGGGGCCCTGCGGCACCAGGAGGGAGTTAGACCAGCTGGAGGGATGGATCCACAGAAGCACAGCATTGGGTGTTTGCGTGGTGCAAGCAAGTTCCCTGGCAGGAACCTGTTCCCTTTGGGATTTTGGCTGGGGGATGGGCGAGGGAGATGGCGCAGGGGAGAGCCTTTGTTCCCTGCCAATCTGAGCTCTCTTGTCCGGGGCTCAACAACTCTCCCTCCCGTTGTCCTCCAGCCCTCCCGTTCTCCAAGCAGAGCTGTTAGCTTATAACCTTCCAGATGTCAAGTCCCGCTTGCTGTCCAGACACACTCGTCCGGCCTCTCCACTTTTGCCAGCCAGACTCGTGGGCTCTGCTTGGCCGGCAGTCCGCCCCTCTGCCCTGGCTCCCTCCAGCCAGTCCACGTAATGCTCACCGCCTCTCTGCCCTTCCTACCCTCCTCTGTGGACCTACGCTTGGCTCCAGTGACTCCATTCTGCTAATCTTCTGTCGGTTTTCTGGGTTATTTAGGAAGGTGTAGGTGGAATCTAAGTGATCAGCAGGACGCGGTGAGCCCACCTTCCTCCTACGCTGCCTTCTTCCAAGAGAATCTGATTTATGAATTTATACTTTGGTCAAAATTTACCATTCCTTCCAGGATTTCTAATTTTCCATAGACTTGCTTGAATTATACTTTTAAAATTATTTTTTGTTTTCAATATATATATGTGTGTGTTCTTTTCTCCTTTCCCACATAATTTATTTAATCAGACTTCCTAAAGTTTTATCAATTTATGGTGCTTATGACCAAAAAAATTATGGCTAATAGATACAATTTACAAAGACATTTTGAAAATTAGAGATACCGATGCACCAAGTATCATAAATATTTTAATATTAGGATATATAAGAAAATTTAACCTAATATATACTTATGTAGATTTTAAAACATTTTCTTATATCAAGGGAAGTGAGGTAATCAAAAAAACATGTGGACAATCTAAACAGTTGAAAAAAAAGTAAATCTTAAAAATATATGCGTTAAAATCTATAATCCACATTAAAAAATAAATATTTTTTTCCAAGGAGGTATGGAAAATCATGAGGATTTTCCACATATTATAAAGGAAAAAAGAGTGATTTATTGAATTTACTAAATTAGAGAAAAAAATATAAACAGCATTCTATGAATACTTTGATAAACACACACACACGCACACACACACACACAGAACACACAAAACACAAAACAAAACAGAAACTCCAATCAAATGAATCTTGGGTAAAAACTGAAATCATAGAATTTTTCTAAAATAGTAATATTGAAAATATATTAATATATGTGTGAAACAGAATGTAATTATGCCCTTAAACACTTAAAAACAATACCCATATTGCATATATTATAAACATTTTATGTATGTTAACTTATATTTATAAATTACGTTTGCATTATGTATATATGAATATATATTATATGTGTGTAAATGAATGTGTATATATGAATATATATTATATGTGTGTAAATATATACATTTTAGCATTAGATTTAGCAAAAAATTTAAAAGTTAAGAGCAGAAAGAAAAGAAAAATGATAAATACATTTTTAAGCAGATACCAGTGAATTAGAACACAGTAAAAAGATTTCATAGGAAAAAGCCAATGTTTTAAAATGAATTAGATAAAAATGAACTCATTTAATCATGAAAAAGGAAAGACAATCTGCATATTCAAAATAAGATAAAATGAGGAGAAAACCATTAAAAAAGGGGAATTAATAATAAATAATGTGATTAATTGGTACCACATTTTGAAATAAATTTGGAAATTAAAAAAAATACAATTTTTTGGAAAGTACTTTATCAAAATACACAGTAGTGGAGGTACAAAGTCTAATGGGTCTATTACCATATGAAAAGCAGAAAATTTTCAAAAAAAATAACACTCCACAAAGAGTAGACTAGAGTATTTTAGATCATTCTTTTCAGTTATTAATGGCAAATAAATTTAATTACATTTATACTGTTTTTGAGAACAGTTAATGAAGGAAACCATAGAAATCATATTTATTTAAGAGTTCAGTGCTGATTGGGATTAATATAGCAACCAATTTCACATACTAATATGGATATAAAATGCCAACATTAAATACTCTCAAACAAAATAAACTACATTTAAAAATTGTCACACCTAATAATCAAGAAGTGTGTATTTCATGATTTCAAAGGTTAGTAATTATTAGAAAATATATTAATATAAATATTCATATGAATTAGTGAGAGAATAAAAATTGTACAATCTAGTCCAAAAATGTAGAAGTGATAATTTGTACCTTATAACTAAATCAAAATTGAGTAAAAAGTGAAATACTTAAGTGTAAAAATATAAACCAAAAATACTAGATGAATGGGCAGATGAGTTTTATAACTATGATTAAAAAATTAAAGCTACAGAATAAAATATTTATAAATAAGAAACTCAGAAAGCAATATCTCCATTTCATATTACAGAAAAAGAGGGAGAGAGAGAGAGAGCGACATCCTTCTTAATATATAGAATATCCTAGGAATCGACAGGAAAAAACAACAACAACAACAACAAAACACCAGTAACCCAGTGGGAAAATGGTAAAAGAATGTCGTGTTATTCCATTTAATCAGGCATGCTACTGCAACACTAAGCAGTCGTTTGATATGAACAGTGAAAATATCTCTTCCTCATGCAAGTCTGTTTTGGGTGTGACTCTCCTGGCACTTTCATTATATGATTCAGGGATTTGGTTGCTATCATCTTGATAGGTCATCTCCGGGTGTTGTTTCTAGAGTTGCCACTAGGGGAGACAAAGAAATGAATAGCTCACACACACACAATAAGCTAGCTGATGCAGGAAGTGAGTGTTTAGACCTTAAAACGGTGCTGCTTTCTTGGCATCCATTTTGTTTGGCCAAGTGGCCTGTGGGCGCCTAAAAAGGACACTAGCCTCCTCTTGCAAGTGCATACCCAGATAACAGCTGGAATAATCACAAGCAAATACAAATTTCTGATATGACTCCAACAGACCTTGTGATATACAGTGCCCACTCCCCCGCCCCCCAGTGACTTCCCCTTTTGTACCCTTTAAATAAGACCTCCAGAAAGCTTATGAAAACCCACTCTTTTGGGTTTGAATTGACCAATCCAGCCTAGCCCAGGAACCCCAAGCACTCCAACCTTGGGTTCTAATTTAGTCACATACCCTAGGTTCTGCCTCCCTGCCTGCATCCTGCCTTAAGACCTGCTCCTGTGGCCCCTCCATTTATGCCATGTACTTTCTCCAAAATCCTGTGAGTCATAAAATACAATATTTCATTTTCTTTTTTGTTTCTTTGTTGGAATGAGTCTCACCATCCTGCACCCTGTGCTTCATTTACAGAATTTAACAAAATCATACAATGACACAGATCACCTACCCTTCGAGTTCATTAGAAGAATCAAAAGTGAATAAGAAATTTTTGAATCATTTGGAAAATCTAATGACATATTCTTTCAGACACGTATTATCAATTGTTATTAAATCCAATCGTTGAATGTTTGATGAGGAATTGAAGATTTTTTTCAAAGGAGAAAACTTTGCACCCTTCTAATAAGTGTCTTAAGACACAAATAATGGAACAAAAATATTAGTTCTTCCATGATATGTAGCAACACAGACATATATCACATGAGATGTATTGTTGTCAAAAATGTTTAACTTGGATTTAAGAAAGCTGTCAGATACAAATTTTGTTTAGTAGAGAATAGAGCTGAAAGAAGAAATGACACCATGAATACACATTTTAAATGTGATGGAATGTCGTATAGTCCATCAGATCTATTGCCTTCAAGAGTATATTCAAAGAAATGTACTTTTCAAAATTGAAAGAGGCTCAAAAGACACAATGACGAGGTGCAATGTGGTTCTGAATAGGATCCTTATTTAGACAAATCAATTATAAAGGAAAGTTCTCGGTATATTAGGTAAATTTTAACACAAGTATTAATATTAAATAATTATTAATATTTTATTAAATGTGTTCATCTTATTTTGCCCATATAGAGAAATGTCTTTATTAAATTTAAACATATAATAGTGCTCCTGATACGTTTTAAAAATGATCAAATAAAATATTGTTTATACAGAATGAATATTCACAAAATGTTAAATTATACATATAATTATTATATATGTACTGATATGCTACTAAGCCTTTCCTTGCAACAATATAGTTTTCATTGTATTTACTCTTTTCCTTTATACATTCACACATTCTTATTTTCTGACATTGAATATTTTCTTTACAAATTATTTTATATCTATAGATAAGTTACTTATCTGCTTCTCTCATAAAAATGTTTCCATTACTTTTTTAAAAATTTTTATTTATTTTTTTTGTGTTTGTTTTTGAGACAAAGAGAGAGAAAGTATGAATGGGGAAGGGGCAGAGAGAGAGAGGGAGACACAGAATCTGAAGCAGGCTCCAGGCTCCGAGCTGTCAGCACGGAGCCTGATGTGGGGTTTGAACTCACGAACCATGAGATCATGACCTGAGCCGAAGTCGGATGCTTAACTGACTGAACCACTCAGGTGCCCCTCCATTACTTTTTGATGCTAATTTTATATCTAATAATCTTGTTAAAAATTGCAGAAAATATGACACAAATTACTAAATTCAAAGTGTACAAAGAATTTGTCAAGATAATTGTCCTTTTACCTAAGTGTGTCTATTTAAAAATGTTACAGAGCTTGGAGAATGTAAACACTTCATGACACTGAGTAGAGAATGAATGATTAATTTAGTAATTCATATTGATGTTTCATAGAAATTACAGGTTACATAAGTATCAAAAAAATGTATATACTCAAGGAAGCATTACTCTCTGGGAATCTTGAAAATTAATGGATTATTTATTTTACCTTTTTTCAAAGCAAGAACATCTGATAATTATATAATAATTAAAGATTTTTCTTTAGTTTGTGCATATATGTGTGCTATTCAGATAACATAAAGAATAAACACACATAAAGAATAAAGAGTAAAATTGTACTAAAAGACAATGAGGATTATTCTGTAAAGTAGAAAGAATACTCTGTGTTTCATCTACAAATAACCTCATCAACAATCCACTTTCTTTGAGAAGTTAGATTTCCTTTTTCAGTATTAAATTGGATTGCTTCATGACTCTAAAGAGACAATGAACAGTTCTTTTATTTTTATTTATTTATATTTATTTGCTTGTTTGTATTTAATTTAATTTATTTTTTTAATTTACATCCAAGTTTGATTAGCATATAGTGCAACAATGATTTCAGGAGTAGATTCCTTAATGCCCATTTAGCCCATCCCCCCTCTCACAACCCCTCCAGTAACCCTCTGTTTTTTCTCCATATTTAGGAGTCTGTCTCTGTTTTTATATTATTTTTGCTTCCCTTCCCTTAAGTTCATCTGCTTTGTAGTTTAAAGTCCTCATATGAGTGAAGTCATGATATTTGTCTTTTCTGACTAATTTCGCTTAGCATAATATCCTCTAGTTCCATTCATGTAGTTGCAAATGGCAAGATTTCATTCTTTTTGATTGCCAAGTAATACTCCATTGTATATATATATACCACATTTTCTTTATCTATTCATTCATCGATGGACATTTGGGCTCTTTCCATACTTTGGCTATTGTTGATAGTGCTGTTATAAACATTGGGGTGCATGTGCCCCTTTGCAATGACATACTGTATCCCTTGGATAAATACCTAGTAGTGCAATTGCTGGGTCATAGGGTAGTTCCGTTTTTAATTTTTTGAGGAACCTCCATAGTGTTTTCCAGAGTGGCTGCACCAGTTTGCGTTCCCACCAGCAGTGCAAAAGAGATCTCTTTCTCTGCATCCTCGCCAACATCTGTTGTTGCCTGAGTTGTTAATGTTAGCCATTCTGACAGTTGTAAGGTGGTATCTCATTGTGATTTTGATTTGTATTTCCCTGATGATGAATGATGTTGAGCATTTTCTCATGTGTCGGTTGGCCATCTGGATGTCTTCTTTGGAGAAGCGTCTATTCATGTCTTTTGCCCATTTTTTCACTAGGTTATTTGTGTTTTGGGTGTTGAGTTTGATAAGTTCTTTATAGATTTTGGATACTAACCCTTTATCTGCTATGTCGTTTGCAAATATCTTCTCCCAGTCTGTCGGTTGCCTTTTAGTTTTACTGATTGTTTCCTTCACTGTGCAGAAGATTTTTATTTTGATGAGGTCCCAGTAGTTCATTTTTGCTTTTGTTTCCCTTGCCTCCAGAGACGTGTTGAGTAAGAAGTTGCTGCAGCCAAGGTCAAAAGACGTTTTTGCCTGCTTTCTCCTCGACACTTTTGATGGCTTCGTGTCTTACGGTTAGGTCTTTCATCCATTTTGAGTTTATTTTTGTGTATTGTGTAAGAAAGTGGTCCAGGTTCATTCTTCTGTGTGTCGCTGTCCAGTTTTCCCAGCACCACTTGCTGAAGAGACTGTCTTTGTTCCATTGGATATCTTTCCTGCTTCATCAAAGATTATTTGGCCATACATTTCTGGGTCCATTTCTGGGTTCTCTATTCTGTTCCATTGATCTGAGTGTCTGTGTTTGTGCCAGTACCATACTGTCTTGTTGATTACAGCTTTGTAATACATCTTGAAGTCCGGGCAATGAACAGTTCTTTTATGACCCAGTATGTGATCTATCTTGGAGAATGTTCCATGTGCACTCGAGAAGAAAGTATATTCTGTTGCTTTGGGATGCAGAGTTCTAAATATATCTGTCAAGTCCATCTGATCCAATGTATCATTCAGGGCCCTTGTTTCTTTATTGACCGTGTGTCTAGATGATCTATCCATTTCTGTAAGTGGAGTGTTAAAGTCCCTTGCAATTACCACATTCTTATCGATAAGGTTTCTTATGTTTGTGAGTAATTGTTTTATATATTTGGGGGCTCCTGTATTCGGCGCATAGACATTTATAATTGTTAGCTCTTCCTGATGGATAGACCCTATAATTATTATATAATGCCCTTCTTCATCTCTTGTTACAGCCTTGAATTTAAAGTCTAGTTTTTCTGATATAAGTATGGCTACTCCAGCTTTCTTTTGACTTCCAGGAGTATGATAGTTCTCCATCTCCTCACTTTCAATCTGAAGGTGTCCTCAGGTCTAAAATGAGTCTCTTGTAGACAGCAAATAGATGGGTCTTGTTTTTTTATCCATTCTGATACCCTGTGTCTTTTGGTTGGCACATTTAGTCCATTTACATTCAGTGTTATTATAGAAAGATATGGGTTTAGAGTCGTTGTGATGTCTGTAGGTTTCATGCTTGTAGCGATGTCTGTGGTACTTTGTCTCACAGGATCCCCCTTAGGATCTCTTGTAGGGCTGGTTTAGTGGTGACGAATTCCTTCAGTTTTTGTTTGTTTGGGAAAACCTTTATCTCTCCTTCTAGTCTAAATGACAGACTTGCTGAATAAAGGATTCTCGGCTGCATATTTTTTCTGTTCATCACATTGAAGATTTCCTGTCATTCCTTTCTGGTCTGCCAAGTTTCAGTAGAGAGATCTGTCACGAGTCTTATAGGTCTCCCTTTATATGTTAGAGCATGTTTATCCCTAGTTGCTTTCAGAATTTTCTCTTCATCCTTGTATTTTGCCAGTTTGACTATGATATGTCGTGCAGAAGATTGATTCAAGTTACGTCTGAAGGGAGTTCTCTGTGCCTCTTGGATTTCAATGTCTTTTTCCTTCCCCAGATCTGGGAAGTTCTCAGCTATGATTTCTTCAAGCATACCTTCAGCACCTTTCCCTCTCTCTTCCTCCTTTGGAATACCAATTATGCGTAGATTGTTTCTCTTTAGTGCATCACTTAGTTCTCTAATTTTCCCTTCATACTCCTGGAATTTTTTATCTCTCTTTTTCTCAGCTTCTTCTTTTTCCATAATTTTATCTTCTAGTTCACCTATTCTCTCCTCTGCCTCTTCAATCCGAGCCGTAGTTGTCTCCATTTTATTTTGCAACTCGTTGATAGCATTTTTTTTAGCTCCTCCTGGCTGTTCCTTAGTCCCTTGATCTCTGTAGCAATAGATTCTCTGCTGTCCTCTATGCTGTTTTCAAGCCCAGTGATTAATTTTAGGACTATTATTCTAAATTCACTTTCTGTTATATTGTTTAAATCCTTTTTGATCAGTTCGTTAGCTGTCACTGTCTCCTGGATAGGAGGGGATATTCTTTTGAGGGGAATTCTTCTGTTTTGTCATTTTGGATAGTCCCTGGAGTGGTGCAGAACTGCAGGGCACTTCCCCTGTGCTGTCTTGAATAACTTGTGTTGGTGGGCGGGGCTGCAGTCAGACCTGATGTCTGCCCACAGCCCACCGCTGGGGCCACAGTCACACTGGTGTGTGCCTTCTCTTCCCCTCTCCTCGGGGCGGGATTCACTGTGGGGTGGTGTGGCCTGTCTGGGCTACTTGCACACTGCCAGGCTTGTGGTGCTGGGGATCTGGCGTGTTAGCTGGGGTGGATTGGCAAGGTGCACAGGGGCGGGAGGGGCATGCTCAGCTCACTTTTCCTTGGGAGATCTGCTTCGGGAGGGGCCCTGCGGCACCAGGAGGGAGTTAGACCAGCTGGAGGGATGGATCCACAGAAGCACAGCATTGGGTGTTTGGCAGGAGCTAGCAAGTTCCCTGCAGGAACCGGTTCCCTTTGGGATTTTGGCTGGGGGATGGGCGAGGGAGATGGTGCTGGCGAGTGCCTTTGTTCCCCGCCAAGCTGAGCTCTGTCATCCGGGGCTCAACAACTCTCCCTCC
This sequence comes from Leopardus geoffroyi, assembly GCF_018350155.1. Lineage (NCBI taxonomy): Eukaryota > Metazoa > Chordata > Mammalia > Carnivora > Felidae > Leopardus > Leopardus geoffroyi. Next base: position 218,335,275 of record NC_059326.1, on the reverse strand, counting down.
CGTTGTCCTCCAGCTCTCCTGTTCTCCGAGCAGAGCTGTTAGCTTATAACCTTCCAGATGTTAAGTCTGCTGGCTGTCCAAACACACTCCGTCCGGCCCTTCCGCTTTTGCTAGCCAGACTTGTGGGCTCCTTTTGGCCGGCGGGCCGCCCCTTCGCCCCGGCTCCCTCCCGCCAGTCCCTGAAGTGTGCACCGTCTCTCCGCCCTTCCTACCCTCCTCTGTGGGCCTCTCGCCTGCGCTTGGCTTTGGAGAGTCTGTTCTGCGTCTTCTGGTGGTTTTCTGGGTTATTTAGGCAGGTGTGGGTGGAATGTAAGTGATCAGCAGGACGCGTGGTGAGCCCAGCGTCCTCCTACCCCGCCATCTTCACAGGATCCTCTGAACAGTTCTTTTAAAAGGATAGTCAAAAAATAGTTTCAAACAGAGAGGGAAGCAAACTAGAAGAGACTCTTAAATACAGAGAACAAACAGCGGTTTGAGTAGAGGGGTGGTAGGTGGGGGACAAAATGTCTGATGGGCATTGAGGAGGACCCTTGTTGGTACGAGCACTGGGTGTAGTATGTAAGCGATGAATCACAGGAATCTACCCTTGAAGCCAAGAGCACACTGTTAACGCTGTATATTAGCTAACTTGACAATAAATTATATTAAATAAATAAATAGATAGATAGAGGAAACTTGGTAAATTGTCTCATTCAGTTTCAAATTCCAAACTAGGATTATGTCTGTGTGAAATTCTGTTTAATGAGTTTTTTCCTCTCCAGTTTAAAAAAATGACCCCTCATGACGACCCCTCAGGAAAAAAAAAAAAAAAAAAATATATATATATATATATATATATATATATATATATATATATATTGGATATGGTTTAACTTATTTTGTTTTATATTCACAATATTAATCTCCTTCCTGGGCAAACATTTTCTGTCTTCACTATTACTTTGCCAGTGCATCCTTCACAAATAGTACATTGTTCTAAATATGAGCCTCATTGTTGTTAATAATAGTAAGTAATGCAAAAATACACTAGATTTAGGAAGAATGCATGCTTAACAATTCCTTAATGTCACGCTCTACCCACTTAATTTGTAAATGTTTGAACATAAAGGGAAATAACAAACAGATATTTGGTGTAATATTCTGCACTAAATGTTTTAAGTGTAATACTGCTTGATGTCTTTTATAGCAGTCTTGCACGTTACTCGTTATTATCCTCACTTTGCAAATGACACAAATAAGGCAAAGAAACTTTCTCAAAGGCATACAAGTAAGAAAAAGGATTTGAGACTGTCTGGGTAATCCCAGGGTGCTTTGCAATGTGCAATACAGTGGTGTACTACAAAATTGCACGTGACTCAAAAGGATAGTTTCTTAGATTATTTTATCTGAGTAACTCTGAGAAGACAAATGTTGAATGAAAATTAAGAAAATATTTATCTGCTAGCTTTTATCTGTTGCTAAGTTTTGCATAATACTATGCAATCAAAGAGTATTTATATTTTAGATATATTCAGTCAAAGATAACACTGCATTAAAAGACACGTTTTGGCAAAGTAAATATTATACAGTATTTGTATCTTCCACCATGTCAATAAGGGGAAAATCAATTAAGAAAAATAATGAAGTATAGACTCCTATAAATGTTTTGATTATTTCTTTCTGTGGTTGCCTTTCTCATCATAAAGCTTATCTGCTTAGTGAGAAAGGTTATAATTTCCACTTAAAAAATCATGTACATAAACAAACCAATTGAAAGTTTTAATAGAAGTTAAAATGTTGACTAAGTTAAGCAGCTTTTTCAAAGTCAAATAAACATTGTAGATTACACATATCATTTTCATAGCTTTTACTTTTTATTTGGCATATCAATTCCAAAATGATTTTTCACAAACACTTATAATTTCATTAATTTTAGTATTTCACTTCCTTGCTAAATACAAGTTAATTTCTAGGAATAATAAACTATTTTAATAAGTTTTATATAAATGTAGATTTTATTGAAATATAATTATATGTTATAAATCCCAAATAAGTTTTCACAACCCTAATTGCATTTTCATTGTCTTCAGGAACTTCTGTGTTTATTTTACTTCCTATGAAATGGATCACTACCATTCAAAATCTTCATTTGTGTTTATTTTAAATGTACTTCTGTCTGTGTAAGTATATGTACATAAGTGATATATAAACATACACATAAACAGCTGCTTCTTTGCTTCCAGCTGTGTATTTGTTAATATGCTCTTACCTCTTTTCTTTGTTTCTCCTTGGTTTGTGTTATTCCAACACGTTCAGTTCTTTCTCAGAAAGTTACCATTTTAACAATGTGAAAATATTTTCCTAACATAAACAATAGATCTTCAAGCCTAAAAGAGGAGGGAGAAAATGAAGATTGGTAAATGTCAGGAGAACTTGGCATTCAAAGAAAGCTATGAGGGTGATTCTGTATGAAATATTAAATAAAAGTGAGATATTCAATATTATGTATTGAAAGAAGAAATATATAAAACCTATATGGAAATAAAATTCTATCCGTATAATAAAAAAGGAACAAAAGTCTCTAGGAATAAAACAATTATATATAACAGTGGGTATGTAAATCATTTTCAAGAGCTCTCACCTTAAAATAAAAGCAAGTGGAATATACTTTAGTGCCTCTCAAAACTAATTTCTACAAACCAGTATTTTGAAGAGGAAGAGATGAGAAGTTCAGCTTCTACTGGAGCAACATTTTTAATGTTTATTTACCTTTGAGAGAGAGAGAGAGAGAGAGAGAGAGAGTGAGCGAGCAGGGGAGGGGCAGAAAGAGAGGGAGACAGAATCCCAAGCAGGCTCCACACTGTCAGCACAGAGCCCCATGTGGGGTTCGAACCCACGAAACATGAGAACATGACCTGAGCCGAAACCAAGAGTTGGATGCTTAACCAACTGAGCCACCCAGGCACCCCCGAAGCAACATTTTTAAAGTGTAGAAAGAAAATATGTGTTTCCAAGTAAGTCCCACTTTTCTGTTACTTTGATAACAGTGTTATTTCTATTTAATAATATTGATGATTCTTAACCTTTTCCTAGAAATGGTCCCTTGTCCATGTGTCTTAATCTGCTTAGAGGAATAAAGCAATCTTTGAAAATTTGTTCATTCAGTATGTAAACATTAACTGTTACATTAACATACCTTCTTTAAGTGTTTGAATATCAGTCGTTACTATATGTGGAAAAAATAGGAAGCAAAAAATTTTATAATCAGAATACATATATTTAGAAGGTAACTTCTAAATTTCATTTGCTTGAGTACCTTTTATCCTGTTAATATGTTTGATTTTGAAGATCAGTAATAAAGCCAGTTGAACGTTTGGGATTGAGAAATGACCATTTAATTTCTAATGTTTCAATTCCTATTAGCATGTGATATGCTTTGACTATTCTCCCCTTGAAAAACTGCCTCATCATTTCTCTGTTTTTCTCCTCTTTTTTTAGCTACTGATTTTCAATCTTGTATGATAATTGCTCTCTTTTCTTCTAGCCCAGAAATCCAGAAGTTTTAGGTGGTGCTGTCCTTTAGAACAATGTGTAGTGATGGAGATGTTCTATGATCTGTGCTGTCCAGTAGAGTAACCAGTAGTCACATGTGGCTCTTGAGCTCTCAAATGTGACAAGTGAATCTGAGGAAGTGATTTTTAAGTTTCATTAATCTTAATTAATTTAAAAAACAGTTATAAAAAAATAACCACAGGTGACTAGTGACAACTGTAATGGACAGCATGGATTTATGACTCAATCTATCCTAGCTTTTCAAATAACACACACTCTCAAGTCTTTGAATTTATTTCCATTGCTTAAATACTCATTCTTCTGCTGATCAATTTCAAAACTATACATTGAGGTAAGATTTTGCCATAATTTTAGTAAATGAGACCTCTGTATACTTAAATGTCCAAGCAAGAATCCAAAGTTAAGTTTCTTGACCCTGCATTATCACCCATATCTTCTCGTTCATAAATTTCTATTTCATTTCCCTCAGTTTTTTAAAAGTCAGTCCCGCTGTTTCCTTCATTGTCATTACTCCATTCAGGTTGTAACAATCTACTATCTAAATGAGAGTAATGGCATTCAGATAAACCTTCCTGATCCTAGACTTGGTTTCATGAAATCCATCTCAATGATACAAGTGAGAATTAGCCATCTATTTTACAAATATGTTTGCCAGATTCTTATATCTATGCTTATGGCATATATATTCTTAAGCATTTTAAAATGGTAATCTCAGATCATTAATAGCCAAGTTCAAGGCCCTTTTAACATGTCCCTGAAGCTATCATTGCTTTCAGAATTGGGTCTTTACACATGCTATTTCCAACTAGTTAGAATACTTATTCTCTACCTTCCTGTAAACCCCAATGCTTGTTATAACATTTTCTCTAGTCACACTTTGGGTTTTTTGCATATGTAGAGGTTAATTCATCTATGATTTGTTTTTCCAGCTAGCCCTTTCAAAGCCTCTCTACATTTGTGAAACAACTTGTGGTATTGATATAGGTGAAGAATGAGGTTCTGGGATCAGAATAAGCTGTCTGGGTTCAAATCACAGTACTCAGATTACTGGCCTTGTCAATCTAATAGTGACTGGGTTCTGCATCTGTAAAATTTGAATCATAATTGGATATCATCATAGAAATTATTATGACTGCAATTGAAATATCATGTAGTAAGGCTTAGGGCTAAAAAAGACTGGCACAGAGTAACTGCTTACTGTACATAAACTAGCACTAACAATAATGAAGATGATAAGAATTTCCTTTATGATGTAACTTTTAACTTTGCATTGCAGGGTTCTGTGTATGTATCTTAATCTTTTGAAAATGAGAACCATAAAAGACAGTACTATTTTGTTATTATATACCAAACACATAGAATAGAATATATTTATTTAACAATAATTAACAAAAATATTTGTTAAATAAATGAAAAATACGTGCATAAATGAATGAAAATTTTCAGGGAACTTAGAGGTATGGCTGATTAAATTGTATCGTAACTTGCATACTTTGCCCTTTTTATTTCTAATAAAGCATTTAATTTGCCTGTGATAGAGAGAGAATAAATTATTAGAAAATCATTTGCTGTGTTCAACACACACACACACACACACACACACACACACACACACACAGAAAACATATATATTGTTTGGAGGTTGAATGACCACCTCAAATTTGATGATTTACTGGAAGAACACAAAAAATTCTTCCTTTTTTCCTTCCTTCCTTCCTTCCTTCCTTCCTTCCTTCCTTCCTTCCTTCCTTCTTTTCTTTCTTCCTTGTTTTCTTAGAATTCCAAACAGCCTCCATCCCACAGACCATGAGATCATGACCTGAACTGAAATCAAGAGTTGGATGCTTAACTGACTGAGCCACCCATGTGCCCCATGATTCTATATAATAGTAAATTATACTCATGGCCAAGGTTTATTAAAGCCACAGATACACAACAAAAGCAACAAGACAAATGCAGATTGGATGGAGTCCAGAAAGAAGACACAGGTTTCCAACTTCCTTACCAAAGGCTACACAGAACTTTCTTTCTTTCTAGAAGCTTACTACAAGAATATGTGTAGAATGTCTCTGCCTATAGAAACTTAGTTAAGTCTAAGAATCTGGGGATTTATGAAGGGCAGGTCACATAGCCACATCGTATTATACTCCCAGCCATAGCAACAGAAAGTCAGGACCCCCAACAACCAAATTACACATCATCAATCTTGAATTTTGTGCAAGAAAGCCTGAGACACTGGTACAGCATGGTACATTGTTCTAATTAAATAACAAAATCATCAATCACTAACATTAAGAACCTTCTAAGGGCCACATTCCCAGGTGTTGGCCAAGGGCCAGTCAAGATTCAAAGTTCTCTTGGAGATATGCAAGTAGTGAGCAGTCATACCTACTATTTAACTCTTTCCTAACATGTAAAGAAATAATCTTCATTGTAAGAGCAAAAGGCTTACTATAGAAAATTTGGAAATTATACAAATATTTTACATTTAAAAACACCCTAGTCACAAAACCAAAGAATGGTTAGTATTTTAAATGTTAATTTTGCAGGCATATATTGCTAGTACAGTTTAATCATATTACCAGTTTGTTTTATTAGTATATGAATATGTTTTCCAATGACTGACAAAATAAAAATTTTATTTTAATTGCTTTATTCTTTGGTTTAAATATGATTGTTTAACTTTTTATGTTCATATTATTATTACTTTCTTAGTTTTACAAAAGCTGTTGTATCTATGAAATTTTTTTCTATTTGTGGTAATTTCTTCAGCATACCTTCAGAGAAGAGAAAGTTGTTGGCAAACCTTCACACAAATCTGATAAAGTCTGACTTAGACTTTAGGGTTCTGGCTTGGCATACAAGGAATGTGGAAGTCCTGACTCTGTCCTAATAACAAGTAAAACTGTGGTCACAAGATCAGCAGCAATAATAATAAGTGTAAATTCTTGGGTGTCACCCTAGAACAAAAAAGTAGAAACTCGGGGGTGGAGCCAAGCAATCTGTGTTTTAACAAACCATCTTGGTGATTCCAACACTGGCCAAAGTAAGCAACTTGGGACAGCTCTGGGTTCTCAAATGAACTGCAGATTTTAGAAAAGAAATGAATAGAAAAATCTAAAATAAATAATGATTTTTGTAATCATGGTTTAGGATTTCCAGATGGAAGAGAGGAAATGCAGCAAAAGGAGAGATGAGAGTTGGTTCACATGAAGTTTTGCAAAGGCATTAGGAGCAGTGTTTAGGGCTCTTTTGCTATAGCACCTTGTTTGGAAGGAAGGAATGGAGGGAGGAAGGAAGGGAGGAAGGAAAGAAAGAAAAGAGAGCAGGACCAGTATTTTATTCACTCTTGCAAGTAAAATACCAAGAGCTAGCTAGATTCTAGGGCTCATAATGCATTATCAGATGTCTTTTGCTTTCTCTTGTTTATACTTTTCTCTCTTTTGTGTTGGCTTCAATCTCCAGCAGGTTCTTTCTAATGTGTAAAAATGGGCCTCAGTTTTTTTATGCTTTACGTCCTTAAAATTGATCACATCTATGTCAGTGATCCCGGAGGTCTCCAATTGCTGCTGCACATGACTGGGTTCAACCCTGTAGTAACCACTGCTCTGGAGGATTGAAATTCAAGAAGACTGATCTGAGTTACGTGTCCATTCTTGTATTGGGTGGGGTTGAACATTTGACATATTGCCTCACCAGGGTGACCTGTTCTGGGACATAAGATAGCCCTGGGGAGATAATGAGCAAAATGCAGTGCTACAGATGGCTGCTTTATAAGAATTGAGCAGATATATTTGTCCCTTTGGAAATTTTTGAGGTAAACTAGCATATGAGGCAAATAGACTCAGTCCTAATTCATTCTTGGCATGAAAATTAACTGGGTTTAGTCCCAAAAGCTTAAGCAATAATTTGGAAGCAGTCTGACTCAGCAGCTTTTATAACTTCCTAGGTGGCAGGGCAGGATTCTGAACTATTGGAGAGAATTCAAGTTAGATAAAGACTAAATAGTGTCCATTCAAATTAGTGACAAAAAACCATTGGTGACCTTGGCAACAAAAGCTACAATGGATTGACAGCAAGGGAGCCAGATGGCAGTGCTTTGAGAAGTGTGAATGATAAATGAGGCAACAGAGACAGGGGGAAGAAAATGCTTTTAAAATGTTATATAGTAAAGCAAAGTTAATGAAAATAGAAGTTTTCTCAACTTATAGAAAATATGAAACAGTCATTATCACTGTGTTGTAGAATTACAAATAACTATAATTTTGTTCATATTTTTCATACATTCTAAATTTACTACATTGAACATGTATTACTTTATAGTGAGGAAAAAAATAAACAGACTTTTAAAAATAAGCATTTAGGCTAAAACCCTGAAAATGCTGTAAGGCAAAAAAAAAAAAAAATGCATCAAACTCAAAATCCAGTTTCCGGCGCACAACCAAATAAGGTGAACATCTGGATCTCCTGAAGCAAATGGAGAGTTGTGTGCTTGGCCCTGTAGCTGCTCAGTAGATCCAGTGAATTCACAGAAGAGTTCAGGTTTAGACCCCGGAGCTGTTATGGCAAACTGTACATCTAATTGACAGCTTTTCTGCTCAAAACATCAAGAATCATTCATTGTGGGCTCTAGATCCTGAGCAAGACTCTGAGGGCTCATTTCAGCAAGTTATAGCTTTGCAGTAACCTTTGCAGATTTATATAAGGATCTTACAGTGTAAAGGACAAAGTGGGACAGTGTTAGGGACATATTCTTACTCACTAAAAACCTAGGTTAAAGCTCTGCCTTAAAAAATACACACACGCACAGGCGCACGCACACACACACACACACACACACACACACACACACACACAGCTATAAAACCAAAACTTTCTATCATTTTCCATGTGTTCTCAGCTAAAATTTACTGAGTCAACCGCCTATGGAGCCATTAATTTTTAGTTTTCCATTGCATTAAATTGTAACACAATGACAAAAATGTAGAGAGCAAATTATTGATATAAAGATATATTGATGAATCTTAAGTTATTCTTGTTATTGTTCTAGTGAAAATAGTTTGAAGATTTACCTTTACTGCTAGATGATGGCTCATATTTGAGGAACTTAGCCCCTTTACTGGGAACACTATCTAGACCTGTATAGTCCCGTGTGATAACCGCCATCTACCTGTGGCTATTTAACTTTAAGTTGAACTAGATTTCAGTAAAGAAAATTATTCAGCCATTCTAAATACATTATGTGTACTCAATAGCCAGATGTGGCTGGTGGCCACCATACATTTCCGTCATACAAACAGTTTCTTTGAATAAAACTGGCATAGATGTAGACTTCTTGGAAGTTAACGGGTACCACTTACTCCAGAAGCTGGGTAAGAATGATCACTTTTGTATTAAATGATGGCTGTAGCAGAGATGACTAGGTTTCCTCAGATCATCAATATTCATTTATTAACTGATATTAATAATAATCAAGACTTCATTTCTCACCCTTGCTTGAAGTTGATAATACCAAGTGACTAAATTTCAACTGCAGATAAGCAGTCGTGCCTTTTAGTGGTCTGCAGGAACTTTCTGAAGGAGAAAGCTGACACTTGGTCTGTACTACTTCATTGAGGAAATGAGCTCCATCTTGGACTACTAAGGTGAAGGTCATAGCTAGAAATGATGAGGTGGAAATAAGATACCTGAGATCCTGATGGGCCAGCACTGCCGTATCAACCCAGGGTAGAGTAACTGGAAAAGAACTATAGCTGTACCATGTTTAACCACTGTATTTTAGGTCTTTATAACTCAGGCACAAACCAGAGAATAAAGAATTTTGTGTGGTAGTACACATGGGTTTCCATGATGGCAATCACCTCTGAATCATCGGAGGACCTGGCTTTTCCTGGCAAGTAGGTGTAAGAGATGGAAAACAGGTAACTGCTCTTTATATTGAGAGAGTTGTGCAGATACAGCCAACTCCTGATTCACATTTATTCTTTTGTCTTGTTGACTAATTGAATAATGATTTGGTTAAGAGAAAATGAGTACTTCTAGCTTTATCAGCCTGATTTCTTGTAGCTTCATCTAGCCATATGTGTACCTCTGCCTGATGATATGTAAGAAAAGTGTACTAGTCTTTAAAAACATTCAGTGTTCCCATATAAAAAGGGACAGAATCAGCTTGGGCATGTCCTTTGTCTTTTTCCCTTCACTCTTTTTCCTGATAGAATTTGAAAATGGTACCTAAAAGTGGAGCAACCCCCCTACAATATGAAAAAGAAAAATTTTATATTAAGAAGAGCAGAGAAGTTTTGTTTCATGATAGCAGTAAGTCACAAACTATTGAACACAATGAGAAAAATCAGATTTTATTTGGTTAAACCACTATAGAAGTATCTTGATACATGCAAATAAATAAAGTGCTAAATGTTACAAAGGCTTTTATAGAAAAGGTTCTAGGCATGGATAGAGACTTTCACCTATAATGCAGGGCCATTTAACTCTTGATTTCCAGGATCATATGTGAAGAGGGCAAGGGCTCATGTAGAAGCAGTAGTGGAATACATCAAACCCATAACCCCATTTCTGGTTTCAACTTAGTAGAAGCTGTAATTCTATTACTGTTCTTCCATGTGGTTATAGTCAGAGTCTCAGCCAAATATCTCCAGTGGGTGATCCATTTCTGTGCTTCAGAGGCCTCCAGTCATCTCCTTTTCCAGATCATGATTTAACATTTTTTTTTATAGTTTTTTTTTTCCAACGTTTATTTATTTTTGGGACAGAGAGAGACAGAGCATGAACAGGGGAGGGGCAGAGAGAGAGAGGGAGACACAGAATCGGAAACAGGCTCCAGACTCTGAGCCATCAGCCCAGAGCCCGACGCGGGGCTCGAACTCACGGACCGCGAGATCGTGACCTGGCTGAAGTCGGACGCTTAACCGACTGCGCCACCCAGGCGCCCCTCATGATTTAACATTTTGCTTACTTGTGCCTTTGAGCACCCCTGGAAGATTTCACTAGCCAGTGAATGAAATCAGAATTTCCTTTCGTTTCAAATAAAATCCCTCGTATTCATGAACCTCTGTAATGGCCATATCTGGAACAGGCTTATAATAATTTATCGGTTGGTTGAAGTTTCATTCTTTCTGCTGAAGAGAAATAGAAACTCGCTATGACATCTTGAAATTACATAGAAGGGGCTGGGAGTGTGGAAACATCTTTTATGTCATTAAGAGAAAACCAAGGGTGATTATTCTAACATATGAAATGAATTCGTAATTATGTTTAAAATTATTTATAAAATTATCTTACAAATTTACTTGACATTTGTAATTTAAAATGTTGGGGCACCTGGGTGGCTCAGTTGGTTAAGTGGCCGACTTCGGCTCAGGTCATGATCTCGCGGTCCGTGAGTTCGAGCCCCGCGTCGGGCTCTGTGCTGACAGCTCAGAGCCTGGAGCCTGTTTCAGATTCTGTGTCTCTCTCTCTCTGCCCCTCCCCCGTTCATGCTCTGTCTCTGTCTCAAAAATAAATAAACGTTAAAAAAAATGTCATATGGGGCACCTGGGTGGCGCAGTCGGTTAAGCGTCCGACTTCAGCCAGGTCACGATCTCGCGGTCCGTGAGTTCGAGCCCCGCGTCGGGCTCTGGGCTGATGGCTCAGAGCCTGGAGCCTGTTTCCGATTCTGTGTCTCCCTCTCTCTCTGCCCCTCCCCCGTTCATGCTCTGTCTCTCTCTGTCCCAAAAATAAATAAACGTTGAAAAAAAAAATTTTTTTTAAAATGTCATATATTCTACCAATACTTCACATATTACTTAAATTTCCCCTCTCACGTTCATAGATTCAGTTACTCAATATCATTTATCTAGTTAAGTACCTGTTGACAGCTGCTAAAATATATCCTCCCCCAAGGGAAGAATTAACTTCAGTCTCACTTTCTATAGGTTACCCAGATATGCTACAGATTTTTCAACAAGGCTTATCAAAAAGTAATCATTCAGTAAATTTGTGAGAATTTAATTTAGAGGAATAATACTTAGTCATAAAAAGCATAGCTCTAACCCAACATGCTTTATTCCAATTTATTTAATGTACAGACGTTCATCACATATTCAGGACATTGCCATAGCTGTTCTATTTAAAATGTCAATTCTAGGGGGCACCTGGGTGGTTCAGTTGGTTGAGCATCTGACTCGGGATTTCAGTTCAGGTCATGATCTTGTGGTTTGTGGAATCGATCCCCTGTTAGGGCTCTCTCTCCCTTGCCCTCTGCCTCTTCCCTTGCGTGCATACTCTCTCTCTCAAAATAAATAAATAAACTTAAAAAACATAAAATATCAGTTCTAGGATCCTGCTATAGACTATGATGAAGTAGCTAATCTCTGCTGAGACTAGTTATAAAAGGCAAAACAAAACAGTTGCTTATAGGTATCAGAGAGCAATTACCATAACCAGGACAAGAGAGACCCAAGTCCAGAAATACAGAAAAACATGATGATTTGAACACTGTGTTCAAAACAGTTTTTCCTTCCAGCGAATTTTGTATTTTCATTATTTGGCACGGAGACCAAACCAAATTGGGTACTAGTTCTTGTGGCAGAGTCCTTGGACTAGATAAACAAAATCTAGAATACAGGGATACTAAGAAGTTAGAACATGAGGCATAAGTCTCTGAAGAATACAGAGCTGCAGACGGGTAAGACTTTTATCCTGGTTGCAGTTTCCGCTTGATAAGATAATTTACACTAAACAACACTGCCCTTGGAAAGTTGGGAAACCTAAGGTAATACATGCTGCTTAAAGGATAAATTCTAAGCTTCATGAATCTTGGGAGATATAAATGTAGGCTTGGGGATTTCTAAGAAGCCTAGAAAACAGTCTAGTCATCAGAATACTTTTGAGACCCTTGATGTCTTAGGCCCTTAGGATGCAACCCAGTAATGTACCACTGGTCCACTGGTTTTCATTATCTCCCTATCAACTTAAATCATTATGAGTGGAAGATAACACCATCCAGAGGTTCTGTACTTACCCATTCACAATTTGTGTAGTCAGTCAAAAATTATCAAACATGATTTGACACATGACCAGTGGACACAATTCTCAGGAAAAGAAAAGAGAGGGCAGAATTCCTTATATAGATTATCAAGATACTGATGTTATGAGATCCAGATTTTAAAAGTAAACACAAATTATTAAAAAAATAAATATAAAACGATATTCATCAGAGATATGGAATCAAGTTTTTAAAGCTAATATAAATAGTAGTACGCAAAGTATTATAATGCAATGTAGATTTTAAAATGTGGGTTGAGCTGCAAATAGGGCCTAGAAGAAAAGAGAGTTAATACATCAGAAAATACATAGTAAGAAAATATAAAGATGGAGGCAAACAGGGTGAGGGAAAAAGAAGGGAAACACAGAACAGACATGAAAAAATATGGCAGAAACAGTGACATATTCTTACATGTGATACCTAGATTCCTAGAAGGAGAGGAAAGAGTAAGGGGCAGGCACAGTATTAGAAACAATAAAAACAAAAAACTAAACACAGTGAAAAAAACCAACCTCCTGAAATAGATCACTCTACATTTTCCTGATTCTCTAAAAAAGTCACAGAGTATAAGTATCAAGAAAACCACGTCTAGAAACATTGTTTTACTGACGGTTTCCACAACAAATTACCGCAGACCAAGTGGCCTAAAATAACAGAAACGTTTTGTCTCACAGTTTAGGAGGCAAAAGTCTGAAGTCACTGTGCCAGCAGGGGTGTGCTCTTTCTGGAGGCTGTGGGAAGAGTCCATTTCTCACATCTTCCAGCTTTTGGTGGCTTTCTGGCATTTCTTGGCTTTCCTTGGCCTGTGGCTGTGTCAGTCCAAATACTGCCTCCATATGCACATTGTCTTTTGTTCTGTGTGTGTCTGTTAAAACAGCCTCTGTCTCTCTCCTATGATTGCACTAGGGTCCACCTGGATAATCCAGGATAAACTCTTTTTCTCAAGATCCTTAACATAATCTCCTCACTTGCCAGAGAATATATTTACAGGTTCTGGAGATTCGAAAGTGAATTATATTTGGATGGTTGGAGCATTTTTCAGCCTACCACGCACATAGTAATACTACTACTGAAAGACTTAGGCAAAGAGAAAAATCACTATCAGCCAGAGGAAGCAAGACATGTTACCGTAAAAGGAGCAGCAGCAGGGGCACCTGGGTGGCTCAATTGGCTAAGCCACCAACTTTGGCTCCGGTCATGATCTCACTGTTTGTAAATTCAAGCCCTGCGTTGGGCTCTGTGCTGACAGCTCAGAGCCTGGAGCCTGCTTCGGATTCTGTGTCTCCTTATCTCTCCTCCCCTTGCCCCCCAACCTCCGTCTCTCAAAAATAAATAAGTGTTAAAAAAAATTTAAGGGGCACCTGGGTGGCTCAGTCGGTTGAGCGTCTGGCTTTGGCTCAGGTCATGATCTCACAGTTTGTGAGTTCGAGCCCCAAGTCAGGCTCTGTGCTGACAGCTAGGAGCCTGGAGCCTGCTTTGGATTCTGTGTCTACCTCTCTCTCTGCCCCTCCCCCACTCATGCTCTGTCTCTCTCTGTCAAAAATAAATAAACTTAAAAAAAATTTAAGATAGAAAAAAATGGAGCAGCAGTAAGAGTAATATCCTACTTTTCAACATAAATGATCTAAGTAATAAGACAATAAAATGAAGTTTTTAGCCTACTTAAAAAACAAATACCAAACCAGAATTCTGTAACAAGTGAAAATATCCTTTATGAGTAACAGTAAAGAGTCATGGCTAGGGGCGCCTGGGTGGCGCAGTCGGTTAAGCGTCCAACTTCAGCCAGGTCACGATCTCGCGGTCCGTGAGTTCGAGCCCCGCGTCGGGCTCTGGGCTGATGGCTCAGAGCCTGGAGCCTGTTTCCGATTCTGTGTCTCCCTCTCTCTCTGCCCCTCCCCCGTTCATGCTCTGTCTCTCTCTGTCCCAAAAATAAATAAACGTTGAAAAAAAAAAATTAAAAAAAAAAAAAAAGAGTCATGGCTAGACAGTAAAATCTAAGATAGTCATCAGGAAATCAATCCTAAAGAAAATATTTAAAAAAAGTTCTTTAGGCAAAAGTAAAAGTGTATCACATAAAATTGCTGAACAACAGGAGGTAGTGAAAAGCATAGGAAAGATAAGATATGTGGATGCACTTAAATACAATTAACTGTTAAATCATGATGCTGTGTTGGTGGGTTAAAAAGTACATTGTATTAAAGTATATGGCAACGATAGCATTATTGGTGAGATGGGGGTAAATAAGTACATGGTATTATGGTTCCTGAGTTACTTGGCTGGAAGAGCCAGGGTTTGTATGATAGGTGGTAAAAGAAGTAATTGAAGATTCAAGCCAGGGATTCATCATATAATCTCTTCCATCATGGCTAAAAGTAATGTATAATTAACATGTTAACGGATAATATGTGACAATAAAAGACAGTTTCTTTTCTTTTTAAAGAAAATTTCTTAATTCACAATCGTGATAAAAAGAAAGAAATGAACAAATCTCAGAAAGGATAAAAGGGAATAAATACTTATGAGGTAGATTTAAACCCATGACTTACAGTAAATGAAAATGTATTAACTGCTCTCTAGTGTATTTTATTATTGTTCATTATTATTTACTTTTGATTTTGGCTCAGAGGGTCATGAACACAAGGTTTGTGGGTTTGAGTCCCACATCGGGCTCTCTGCTGACAGCTCCGAGCCTGGAACCTGCTTCGGATTCTGTGTCTCCCTCTCTCTCTGCCCCTCCCCACTTGCTCTCTCTCTTTCTCTCTCAAAAATAAATAAACATTAAAATTTTTAAAAAAACACAACAAAGGGAAAAAGTAGGATAATGAAAAGCATTTCAGGATGGAAAGCATCGAACTTCTGGGAAACACCATATTCTCACAGTCTAAGCCAGGCCTCTAGCATCATAGTCAAGGGAAATTACTGAGTGCTGGAATATGAGAGGTTGCGTTCTTTGAGGTATGCCAGAAATTAAGTAATATTTAAAAGATCTATAAACACATTAGTGATAAATACCACCATTTAAAATGTCCCTCCTTATGTAGAATAATGCTTATGAAGCATGTTTTAAGATGTCTGCTTAGTAATTCTTGTTTCAGGCCTATATATTTCTCTGGCACTTATCTAATCTGTCACTGTGGAACATTGTGACATTTAGTCTGCTCTCTTGATACATGGCCTATTTGATCTGGATTCTCAAGTGCCCTGCCCAAATAGAATTTAGATGGTGTTTTTAATCACCATCCAGTACTGACATTTTATTATGCGATTCCAGTGAACTCTTCCTCCTTCTTTCCGATGAGTGATATATGAGGTTTTCTTATGGCAGAGAATGAAAGACTCTTTATAAATTTCATCTTCAATAGAAGAGTCCTCTGTTAATACATATTTCATAGGCTGTCGCAGTCAGTCTACCTTTCCTTGGCGCTCTTTGCCATTTTCATGTTTGGAACTTACTTTGGTGATCTCCTGTTTCATGATGTCATAATCCAAAATTGGATATACTTGTATTGACTGTCAAACATGTCATCTCTCTTCTCAAACTATGCCTACTGGCAGTTTAATGCAATGTGTAGCTTTTTCAGAAAGCTGTTAACAAAGTAAAAATCAGAAAGGAGGAATGACGGAAAGCTGGCATCACATTAAAAAACAAAAACAAAAACATTCCCCCTACTTTGGAGTCTTATGATTATTGATGTGGAAAAGTATGTACTTTTCACATTGAATTTATTTGGTATGAAGAATCACTAATTTCTAAACCATTCACCGTAATTTGCCTATTATTTTATTAATGTCTATATTCATCAGCTATTTATTTTTAAAAATGTTCCCAGTTTTTTCATTAAGATATACCTTCTTGAATTAATTTTCTTTTTCCAAAGTGGAAATATAATTTTAGAATTAAGCCATGATTCTCCATCTGTCTTTGAGTTAAATATATAGGCTGTTATCTACATTTATATAAATTAAAGTACCTTGAAAAATACCAAGGAATATTCAAGAGTTTATGAAGGTGGTCAACTGTTGCATTAAATTCTAATGTAAGTGCAATTCTCTATATAATCACTGAAAATCCGAGTGAAAAGTGAAAAAAAATCAAATATAAATGGGAGTAGTTAAAAAATTGTAGTACATACAGAAGTTAATATTTCACCTCAACTCAATAAATACTTCTTGTGTTCCTACTGATTTTAAAGGTACATGATAAGAGCGGAGTTTGAGATAGAGAAAAGCCTCTACCAAAAACATTGAACCCACTGCTTGCTTTCCATTTCAGTGACAAAAGGATTCAATCTCCAGAACATTTGTCAAAGAAAGCAGATTTTAAAAATTAAAACACAGGATTTTAGGATTGATAATTATCTTTTGTAAATTACTTTACACATTCAAGTCTTTCTGCCATTTTTAATTGGTTTGGTTGTTTGCATTTTCAGTATTTATAGCAGTTGACTTATATGTTATGAATAAAAACCTTTTGCCAGTATCTCTATTGCAAACACTTCCTCCATTGTTGTGACTTGCCTTTACAGTCTTATAATGGTGTGTTTTAATGAACATTCTTGACATTAACGAAGTTCAGTTTATCAATATTCTCCTTTAAAGTTATTCCCTTCCTTAATGAAAATTTGACTATTCCAAGTTCATGAAGACATTTTAAGTATATGATTCATCTGGAATTGATTATTGCCGTTTTTAGAGAACATAAAAGTCATAATTTCTTTTTTTTTGTAATAAAGGTGTTTAATTCATCAATTGCTATTTATGAAAGAAAAAAAATTCTCTCCATTTTTGGACTATCTTTTTAGGTCCAATGGTCAATTTCATTTAAACTTACATATTTATCACATTGCTTTAATTATTGACACTTAATGAGAATTGTAATCATATGGTAGTATAAATCCCCAGGTTTGTTTTCTTCAGTAGCATTTACGCTATGGCGCTAAGTAGTTCCATATTCAGTTTAAGTCATTCTGTTATCTTTCATACATCTTTAAAATCATTGTGTTAAATTCTTCCAAAATGCCTACTGGAATATTTGGGGGATTTAATTGAACCGATAGGTCGTTTTGTGGGAACAAATGTGCTCCCAGCACATTTCTAGGCAAACACCATCTCGTCACATCTAATCTTAGGCCTTTATAAGAGGTGTTATATTCCAGAGAAAACACTAAATGCTGGTATATACGATGGGTCACTTTCTTTGGGACTATGCCAAAATTAAATAAAAATAAATAGACACTGAAAACAAATTAATGATAACATCATTAAAAATGTCCCATTTATTTAGAATAATGCTTATAAGGACCTTTGACTTTTTATGATTTAAAAATTTTTAATCCATGATCATACTGTAGTTCTCCACTTTAAAACAGTTTCTGTCTTTGGGAAGCCTGGGTGGATCAGTCGGTTAAATGTTCGACTTTGGCTCAGGTCATAATCTCACGGTTTGTGAGTTCGAGTCCCGCATCGGGCTCTGTGCTGGCAGCTCAGAGCCTGGAACCTGCTTTGGATTCTGTGTCTCCCTCTCTTTCTGCCCCACCCCCACTCACACTCTGTCTCTGTCTCTCTCAAAAATAAATAAACATTAAAATTTTTTTAAAAAAGTAAAACAGTTTGTATCTTTCTTTTTCTGAGGGATAGCTAGCCTTTACTAAAATGCATAAAATTAATCTCATGTGTACATTTCTGTACCCAGTAATCCTCACCATATTAAGGAATAGAACATCCTTCCAGCATCCTTTAGATTCTCTTATGTACCTTATAGTCTCCGGCTCTTGCCTTAGTAAGCCACTCTTCCGATTTCTATAAATATCAGTTAATTATGTGGCTTTGTGAAGATAATTGAATGGAGTTATACAGAATATACTACTTTGTGTTTGGCTTCTTTCACTTCAGCATACTTTTTTGAAATTCATGGTTTTGTGTGAACTGATATACTAACATCAGTCAATATAATATACAATTAATGAATATGCTAAGTAACTAATATAGTGATATTAATATAATGTTAATTGCATGGATATGTCAAAGTTTATCCATTTGCCTGTGAGTGGACATTTTGGTTATTTTTCCATTTTGAATTATCTGGGTTGAAGTGTGGGTAAAATTACAAGACTGATTCATTTGATGCATAGATTATTTTAATTATTTTAAAAGCAATGTAATCTTCTGTGATATCTCTGTTCCTCCTGGTGATGCTAAGTAGTATTGTCTCAGCTTGTTTTACTTTATTTTAGTGCCTTACTTTTAACTCAGGTAAATTTGAGTGAGTATGTAATATTCTTGATTGTTTCCCCATTCTTTTGTTGTCCCCAAATGCAATGTGTTTTATTGTGAAGAAGAATTTGTGTAACATATGCAGAGACAAAGGGGGGTAATTATTTATGATTAGTGAATACCTATCTATGAATTGTTACATAGGCCTGTCTTCTTGTTCTATATTTTACTTCCTGGGCTGGGAAAGGAAGCAATTACGAGAATATTATACATTAAAAACTTTCAACCACATGTCTGTCTGTGTTCAGTATAATTACATGTTCTTCACATCTCTGCCTAGAATGATAATATGGATGATTACCACTGCAGAATAGGGCATGTGCTCAGCATTTGCTTGATTTTCTCTGCTTTCTTCAAAATGACTGCTTTTTAAAAATTCTTTTTAAAGATTTTTTGATGTTTATTTATTTTTGATAGAGTGAACAAGGGAGTGGCAGAGAGAAAGGGGGACAGAGAATCTAAAGCAGGCTCTGCCCTGAGGGCAGAGAGCCCAGTGGGGGTCTCAAGCTCATGAACCCTGAGATCATGGCCTAAGCCAAAGTCAGACGCTTAACTGACTGAGCCACCCAGCTACCCCTTTCAATGTGACTGCTTTTAGATATGTTTTCCATTGAAACACATCACACACAGGTGATACAATGTCTTAACTAAATGTTACTAAAATATGGGATTATATGGTTAAAATATGATTATGCCATAGTTCATTTTGTGTCCATTTTTGATATAGTTTAGACTGTTAATTAAAATAAGTTGGATGTCTTACTTTTCTTTTTCTGTTAGAGATTTATATTATTGCCATCATCTGTATATGAATGATTGGTAAAAATTTACCTGCAAAGCCTAGTGCCTTCTTGTGATAATTTTTAAAACCTTTATTGGAGGATGATTGATAAGGAATAAAACATTTAAAGTGTACGCTTTGCTAGGTTTTGACATATATATATATATATATATACACCAGTAAAACTGTCACGGCAGTAAAGATACTAAGTATTTTCTCCTGTGCTCTTTTGTAGTCCCTTTTACCTTCTCCTCCCTGGCAAACTACCTCTACAACTGGAGTACTGTCTCCAGCTCCTGATTGAATTGCATTTTCTGGAACTTACGTAATTGGATGAAAACATATGTGCACTTTTCTCTGTGGCATACTTATTTTGAGACTTGATCATGTTATTGCATATTGTTGCAGGACTTATTCCTGACCAGCAGTCCTACAGCATGGATCTAAAACAATATACTTGTTCATTCACCTATTGATGGCTATTTGTTGTTCCTGAATTTTGCTTTGCCAAGTTGAATTGGTATAAACATTAACGTGCAAGTCTTTTTGTGGACATACACTCTCATTACTCTTGGCTAAACACCTAAAAGTGGAATAATTTGATAATGTGGGAAATGTATATTTCACCTTAGGAGAAACCGTCAAACTGGTTTTCTGAATTGACCATTCCCTTTTATAATTCCACCAGAAGGATTGTTCTTTATTGTCACCAACACTTGCTTTGATTGGCCTTTTTAATTTTAGACTTTCTTTTTTAAAAATATTTTTATGTTTATTTATTTTTGGGAGAGAGAGAGAGAGAGAGAGAGAGAGAGAGAGAGAACACAAGCGGGATAGGGGCAGAGGGAGAGGGAGACACTGAATTTGAAGCAGGCTCCAGGCTCTGAGCTGTCAGCAAAGAGCCCGACACAGGGCTCAAACCCACCAACTGTGAGATCATTACCAGAGCCGAAGTCAGATGCTTAACCAGCTGAGCCACCCACGCGCCCCTTTAATTTTAGACTTTCTGAAGATATATGGTGATACCTCACTGTGTATTATATTTGCATTTCCCCAACTACTAATGTAGTTTAGCATCTTTCCAATTGCCTATTTGCTGTCTCTTTATCATCTTCGCTGAAGTGTAAGTTCAAACATTATGCTTATATTTAATTTTGTGTCTTCTAATTGAGATTTGATGCTTGCTTTTATATTCTGAATACTTTATTAGATATGCAGTTTCCAAATATATTCTCCAAGTCTAATTCCTGTACTTTTATTCTTTTAACAATATCTTTCAATGAGTGAATGTTAATTTCGCTCAATTCTGAATTATGAATTTTTAAAATTTTATGGATTTGTACTTTGATATTTATTACTTCCTTTCTCTTTATATTTTGGATTAAATATGCTCTATTTTCTGTTTTTTTTTTTCTAAATTTTGTATAGAGATCATTGATCTGAGAAACTTTTTTGTCTTAATGTAGGGATTTGTTCTGCATTTCAACATATGTGCTGCTTTCCCTCAAACTTTGTTTTTCTTTATATTGTGTTTCATTTTTATTCCGTTCAAAATACATTCTAATTTTTTTTTTGATTCTTCTTTGACCAGTGAGTTACTTAAAGGCATGTTATTTAATTTCTCAATATTGGGACATTTTCTGTATATTGTCCTATTATTGATTTCTAATTTAATTGCATAGTGGTCAGAGAACATACATTATAATACTTGCATCATTTTATATTTAATGAGACATTTTGACTCCAGATATATTCTATCTTGGTAATTGTTCTGAATGTACTTGAAAATAGACTGAATTTTGTTTTGGATAAACTGTTCTAAACAATTTAATTAGGTCAAGCTGGTTAATAGTGTTGTTAAAGTCTTCTATATTCTTAATGATTTTTCTGTGTACGTTTTCTATCAATGATTGGGGAGAGTAGCATTCTAATCTTGTGGATTTGTTTATTTCTTCTAGCAGCTATACCATTTTTCTTATAATTTGATATTCTATAGTTATGTTCATGAATGGCTAGGATTATTGAGTTGTCTTGAGAATATGACCACTTGGACGTTATGAAATGATTCTCTTTATCTTTGTTAATAATTCCTTATCTGAAATATACTTTTTATGCTATGAATATAACCATTGCAGCTTTGACTTCATTAGTCAACATGGTCACATTTTCTCTTCCTTTTATTTTTAACCTAGTGGAGTCTCTCTATTTAAAATTGGTATTCTTTAGTTAGCATGCAGTCTAATCTTGAATTGTTATCCAATAAGACAATCCCTCCCTTTAACTGGGTATGTTAAGAATATTTATATATAAGGACATTATTGATACCAGTTGGTTTATATCTACAATCTTAATAATCACTTACTATTTATCTCATCCATTCCTTGTGTCCCCTTTTCTCTTCATCTTTCTTTTGGATTAATTTTTTTTTTTTTCTGAGTCCACCTTTTCTGATGTTTTAAGCCTATTAGCAATAAATCTTTGTATTGTATTGGTTGATTGAAGAATAGTCATCCATCCATACACATACATTCCTTTTAGGGTCCTTCACTGTATTTTGTTTTTCTCTATTTATTATGGACATATATCTATATCTATACATCTATATCTAAATATCTGTATCTGCATCTATTTATCTATCTTAGATGATGATAGACACTTTCCTATACTCAGAAAAATTATTTGTATCGTAACATGAAGATTTTTGCTGTGCATAAAATTTTAGTTTTTTTTTTTTTTTCTTTTACAAGCTTGTTTATTGTGTGAATATATTTTGGACCTATTTATATGCTATAACTTATTATGCTTCACTAAGAACATGTTTATTCATTTTTTATTGATGTAAAATATACATTATATTAATAGATCATAGCTATCATTCTTTTATTGAGATTTTTTTGTTTTACCAAAATTGTCATAATTAACAAAAAATATTTCTACAGTGTATATTCTAATATTTACCTCCTTATGAATACATGGTACACTCTTTCTAGGCTGAGTGGGCCCAAAGTGAAATTGCTACTCTTTTGATATGCTAAAATTTGGTTTTCCAAATTCAGTACAATAATTTTTATCCAATTTACACTTCATTCAATAGTTTACTGAAGTTCCTATATTTATACATCTCTTGAATAATTGGTATTGTCAGACATAAATGTATTCTCTGGTTAATGTAAAATAGTATCACATAGTGTGTATTAACTTGCAGTTCCTTTGATCAGAGTTTTCGTTTTTTTCACTTTGGTTTTGATTTGTAGTTTTTACATACATTATAAATACTAATCTTTTCATATGTACCTGAACTTAAAATATTGTCAATTTTATGGGATAGCTCTGTCTTTGATTTTGTTGTCTGACATAGGCCTTTTATTTATTTTTTAAATACAGTTAAATATTCTAACCCTTTCAAATGTAGACTCTACATTTTGTATTCAAATAAGCTGCCATAAACTGGGGTCATCATGATATTCATGTATTTTCTTCCATACTTTAAAAAATATTTGCTTTTCATATATAGATCCTTAATCCAATTGATGTGTGTTAATACAGAACTTTTTTAAGGCATACTCCTGATGGTAATACCAGGGTTTTCAATAATATAAAAGGAGGCTTTACATTAATTCCTCAAGTTGGAGGAAAGCTTGGGAATTTCTACAAAAGTCATTTAGTTTCACCTTTTCTTAGGATATATTTCCTTCTAACTGAGTCCTAGATATAAATAGGTTTCTATGCCACTTTGTTAACACACTTGTTTTATTTAGTCATTTCGTTAAGGGTCCCTACTGTATTTCTCCAGTCAGAATGATCCTGTATAAATAAATATTTAATTCCTAGATACTGGGGGCAGTATTTGAAGCAACATGCATAGTGTCTGTGATTTCACTTATAAGTTTCTCCATAGACTTTATGGTCATTCTTTGAGTCTAAACCCCAGGAATTCTAGGTTCATTTATTTTGAGCTCAACAGTATGTTTAAAAGTATATTATTTAAGGTTTTTTGTGAAGCTGTATGTATAGGTTTGTATTTTCTCTCATAAGACATATTGATGGATATAATGCTTCCTTTAGCCCTGAACTGTTTTCAGTTTTCTAATATACATTATTTAAATTTTATTTTTAGTATCGATTTCAAATTATATTGTACCACAATTAAAAATTGTCTTCTCTGTGGCATTTATCCTTATGGATTTCTTAATGATTCCTTTGTGATCACTCTTGTGATAAATGTTTATGAATGTTACATGTGACCTCAAAAGGGAACATTAGTTTTAAGTTATTTGAGTTATTCAGTTGTTTATAGACTTATTAAAAGTGCTTGGCATGTCTATTTCTGTAAAAATTTGTGTGCAAATGTTCTAATCTGATGATTTCCCATTTTTGTGACTTTCATAATGTCTTTTGTGAATATAGTATATATGTAATATGTATATATATATATATATATATATATATATATATATATGTATTTGCTTCATGTATTCCGAGTCAGGTTTGCAATATTTATACAATATAATTGATTGCTGTAATTTCTTAGTGGGTCGTTTCTTTTAATTCATTAACTTCATATTAATATCATTAATAATTAATTGACAATTATTTTGTTATTAAACTCCAATTAGTTGAAAAGTAAGTAATCGTCTAATCGTCAAAATGATTATGAAATCCATCTTATTAATTACTAAATTCCTTTAATCTCTGCTAATGGACTTCATATTAAAACACAGTGATCTAATATTTAGTGTTTCTATGTGGGATTTCTATTTTGCATGGTATCATTTTTCATTGCCCTTATGTTCAGCCTTTCCGTGGCATCCTGTTTCAGATGGGCATTCCAGCTATTGCTACACTTTAAAAAGATGCACAGTTGAACCTGAAGTTGGGTGACAGTTAGTACATTTGTTGACCCTATTTACATTAATACAAATTATTGATAGAGGTGTGTTTACTATCCAGTTTTTAACATCCTGATTTCTCTGTGGTAGTTACTATTGACTGACTAAACCAAAACTCATACCTAACCCTCTTTTTCCCTTCAAAGCAATCAATTACTGTCATCTACTACTTTTTTAAACTGGTGGATGCACGTAGACCCAGGCATCTGAGAAGTAGAAGCAAATGTAGCCATTGGCACCATTCCCCTTTGCTCTTAATCCTGTTAAGGGCAAAGAGCCAGAAGCTGTGCCGACCCTCTCACAGCCGCACTCTATGTGTGCTGATACACAGCTGCCTGCTGAGGGAGATGGGGGAGGGGGGGAGGGGGGAGATGGGGGGGTGGGGGGTGGGGGGGGAGGTCGACTATTTACTGAATAGCTGAACCAGTGTGAGCACATTCTGTCCCCTGTCCTGCATTTTCATTTTCTTTCAACATCATGTTTTAATCACCCTACACTCTTTAATAAATTTAAGCTTAATTAAACCTTGAATTATACTTTTAAATTTAAGCCTAATAAAACTTAAATTACACTTTTTTCTGGGCTCTGTTCCATCACAGTGTTTCCTCTCTTACTGACTAGTTACCAGCATCAACTTGTCCTGCAGGCCAGAAACCAGGGATCATTTGTGGTTACCCACTCTCACTCTCGCCCCATACATATTTGCTACGGACTATAGTTCATTGTATATTCTCTTGAATTCACCTCTGTATTCTGCCCTTTGATACTATAAAAGTTTTCTGGTTTACCCTCCACCTTCCAGGCCCCTTTATATACATCTGATATTGCTATGAGGAAACTTGTTAAAATTCTACAGTAATTATGCCAGTCCTGTTATTAAAATTATTATGTGGGCCCCAAGATTTCAATATGATTTTCACACTCCTTGTCTTAAACACACAATTTCTCAATAGGCCATCTCTGTTGAACTCCTCCTTTGTAAGCCCACCTTTACTCCACATGCTGACCCCTCTTTAGTCCGTGGAGAATTAATTATCTTCTCTGAATGTTGAACAGTTTAACACTGTTGCATCTAAATGTAGAATATTATTTCAAAAATAATACTATCTTTTCTTAAAATCTTAAAAGGAAAGAAAACTAACTCAATCTTTCCCAAAACTGAGCACCATTGTAAATTTCTAGAAGCCTTCCTAGAAACTCTCTTCATAGTTCTTAGATGCTCCTGTGCACACCTTAAACTAATTGAAACTGTTACCATTGGGTGATATTTCTGTCATTTATTCTGACTGGACATTTATCACAGTGCAGTCTTAAAATATTCTTTTAAATCATCTCTTGGCTGCACCTTTGAAGAAACTACTCACTACTCTGAATCTTCTGATTACCTTTTCAAATTTTCTCAAGCCACTTTTTGAGAATCTTGTTGAAATGTTTTCATACTTCCTCAATAAATCACCCCAACCAGATTATTACAAGTTGTTCTTTCTCTTGGTTCAGTTTACAGCAAGCAAATACTCATATAGTATGATTTCATGACACATAAGCTGTTTGTCCATATCTGGGGTACTTGCTTGTTCATAGCTAGTTTTTGGGGTGTCAAGTTTGGGATTCACTATGAGTGAATCTCTTGGCTTCCTAATATCTGGAAGTTAAATGGCATTTTGAAAAAAAAGAAATCTTACTTAAATATAACACAAATTGTGAACCATTTGTTTTTTTTTCTCTCTTAATATGGTACTAAACATATATTTGCATTTTAAGCCATTCATAGCTTCTAGGCCTGTCTAAAAGCAAGTTGATGATTCCTCTATTCATGTGTAATAAGATAAGGGTTTGATTGAGCTCCATGCAAGTATGTGTGCTCCTTGTTGCCTTTCCATATTGCAGAGAGAAAATGCTAGCACCTTCAAAATGTAGACATTTTATCAATTGAAAAATAGAGTGTACTTTCAAAGTTATTCCCCTGTTGCTTCCAGATTGATTAATACATGTACAGTGCCTGGCATGTTGTAGAGGTGTCAGCCAATATTCTGGAAGAAAAGGGAGGTAACTCAAAGTGGCAAGTTTTGAAAAGAGCTTAATAAAGGGAAACCATAGGGAAAGTATAGGACCTTGGGGTGCCGTAATTACCCAGAGCCCTTAAAGTGCCGTGAGGCTGCAAGGTCACTGGAAACCAGGGCAAGTTAGCTGTAGGAGAGAACTGCCTTTTGAAAAGCTGAGGTTTCTTGTAGGGTCACAGCAGGCCTACGGCAACTACTAGAGCACTGATCCAGGATAATGAATACTACCGACTTAACTTTCCCATGTCTATTAGATCTAGTGTTTCCAGTGTTCTGGCCCTCAGATGCAAGGGATCCCACCGAGTCTATACAGGTTAGCTTCCCAGAGCAGACAACAGATAACAAAATGGAGAATGAATTGAGTCACAAAGGGAAGACCTCCAGAACAGTCTACTTCATTACCCCCTCAGCATTCATCCTTACATTTTATTTTGGTGAAAATGTAATTTTTACAATGCAGGAGAACTTAAAGTTCCAGAAGCTACCACATCAGCATTTGCTGATGTCAACTCAGTTCAACTTCCCCCTGAAACTGAATGTATTAGACATCATTAGTGTTCTCCATATAAGGCAGTGAGGTTAAGGTGGTGTACTCATTAATATAGTACAGTCTTCGCTTCAGTGGATGAGAAGAACTGAATTTGTAATTATGTCTCTATATTACTAGTACTTCCTACTACTTCACTTTCCCTCAAGTAGCCACTCAGTTGAATGGCTACTTTAACCAATGGGGTGAACTTAACCTTCATATTTTGGAATAATTTTTTATTTGAGTTTACCTCAGTTTTCTATTAACCAGGATTATAACGTGAGAAGGTAGTAATAGGGATCCCGAATAAATACCTAGAGTACTGGGCGCTGTCCTGCTGTCTTTCTTTTTTTTTTTTTTTTTTTTTTTTTTTATTTTTTTTTTCCACGTTTTTATTTATTTTTGGGACAGAGAGAGACAGAGCATGAACGGGGGAGGGGCAGAGAGAGAGGGAGACACAGAATCGGAAACAGGCTCCAGGCTCTGAGCCATCAGCCCAGAGCCCGACGCGGGGCTCGAACTCACGGACCGCGAGATCGTGACCTGGCTGAAGTCGGACGCTTAACCGACTGCACCACCCAGGCGCCCCTGTCCTGCTGTCTTTCATAGTGTAACAGAAACCAGTTTTCTTCTGGTGACTGAGATAAGTCTCCCTGGTGAGCACATATTCTCTTTCCCTTTGTGTTCAGTCAACAACGTGAGAATTCCAATCTGGACAGATGACAGTCATATTTTTTGCAATTCAGTGGAATTTTAACTGTATTCCTCAGAGAAAACATGCCTTTATTAGGCTCAAAGATGTCCAAGTTAACCAAGTCAAAAATTGTGATTTTGAAAAAAACATTCTCCAAATAACTTTTAGGGATAATCATATAATTTGTCTCCCCTATGCCTTGGTTCCCAGTACTAGGCATTTTGCTTATGGAAGAGATGACATAGCAGATGCTGGTTTATGGCAGTTGCCTTATCCTATAGACTGGCGTCTCGATTTTTCATGTGATCCAATTTCTGATTTCCTCACCCTTCTAATAGCTAGTTTTTTGTTTTGTTTTTGTTTTTGTTTTTTTGTGATGGAACCTGTGAGAACCAGTTAATTCTGTGAGTGTGAATCGATTGCCACATTCATTTCTTGTAAAATGTGTCCAGTGGGTCAGAAGAAGTATTGTGTGTGAATCTACAGAGATAGATACAGCAATTGCTATGGAATCAAGTTCCCTCCCCATGCTCCCTCAAAGATGATTTGTGCAATCAGATTTCCACCAAGTGGTTAGCTATTTTTTCCAGGTAAGTGGGAATGCCTCAGGGATTCAGCATTGGCTCCTGCTATGTGCATGTTTCACATGCAGTAGTGGTAGTGTCCATATTAGCCTTGATAAGAAGCTCATGTTGCTGAGCTCCTGCCTATCCACTCTCCTTGCTTCCGTTACACGTTTACAAGAGGACATTGGGTAAAGTAGCCTGGGGAAAGAAGCTGATATTTCTACTGCTGGTCATTTTATATATATGATAACCATATGCTTTCTTTGCATTAGATGCTTTGGTAAACATTCATGTGCAACATAAATATCTTCACACTTCATGGCCATGCATCCATACATCATCATTCCCCTAGACTTTCTGCACCACGTTCCAATATTCCAAATAGGGTTTCATTTGTTTCTTTGCCACTGGTCACCTAGTCAAAACTAAATATTTAGTCAAAACTAAATACTGTTCATTAATTGCAAAGATCTATCCATAAAGAATAATTTCCCTTCTCCGTTGTCTTTTAGAGCTCCTGCTGAGTGGGGTCACAGGGAAGAAGTCATTCACTTTTGACTGATAGCGGCAGAATATGCAGACATATTAATAAATCAGGTTCTCACTGTTTTCTGTTCCGTTAATTTGAGCAGAGGCACAGGTATGAGATTGGCAGGAAGAAAAAAAGCAAAAAAAGCAAAAGAAAGCAAAAGCTAAAGGAGATCTAGTTCAGGAATCTGTGACATCTGCACAGCTAGGTTTTTTTTTTTCCTTCCCTGAGTTTTAGGAACTACTCAGGCCCATGATTTTGTCTCATTGTATTAGTTTCCTGTTTCTGCACTAACAAGTTGATCACAAACTTAGTGGCTTAAACAATACAAAATAATTTTCTTACAGTTATAGATGTCAGGATTCCAAAAATCAAGGGATTCAAAGAGCTGCATTATTTGAAGGCTGTGGGGAGAGTCTGTTTCCTTAACTTTTCCAGCTTTTAGAGGACACCTGCATTCGTTGACTCATGGAACCGTCCTTCATCTTCAAAATCAGCAATGACCTCTAATTCCGTCATCTCATTTTTCTGACACTGAAACTCTTGCATTCCTTTTATTAGGACACTTATGATTACATTGGTAATCACAAGGGTCCTGCACAATCTGCAGGACAATGCTGCTCAATCCAGGATAAATTAAAAAAAAAAAAATTTAAACATTTATTTATTTTTGAGAGACAGAGAGAGAGTGCACAAGCAGGGGAGGAGCAGAGAGAGAAGGAGACACAGAATCTAAAGCAGGCTCCAGGCTCTGAGCTGTCAGCACAGAGCCCGACGTGGGGCTCAAACTCACAGACCGCGAGATCATGATCTGAGCCAGTCGGCCACTCAACCAACTGAGCCACCCAGGTTCCCCAATCCAAGATAATTTTTCAGTCTTAAGATCCTTAATTCAATCATATGTACAAAGTCCTTTCGCCATGTAAGGTAACTTATTCACAGGCAGACTTCAGCATGAGCTGCACACAACATTTCAAATGGAGAATAATTTGTCGGTAGGAAAGGTCATGGCCTTTTCCCCAAATCCTGTGATTTAAGACTCCCAGTCCCTCACTGAGGTTTATCAAGGCTTCATGAAAATTATCCCTCTAACACTCTTTCAATAACAATAGGTTTTTTGGGTCATAAGGCTCAAGTGTCAATAGTTAGCATAGCAACCTGGATCTATTGGAGAGCCCTTCTTGCTCTGGGCCAGCTCAAAATTAGCCACCTTTCAAATTACCCAAGAAGTATGCTGGAATAGGATGGTCAAATGTGATATATATTGCCTTCATAATCCGTAAAAAAGATTCTATTCTGTTTATTTATTGTATGTACTGTCCTTATTTTTTGATTGTGGTTGTTGAAAGATGCCACAATTTTTCTTTCTTTCTGAAGCATTAGAAAACATGTGCCACCCCACCCCCCGACTACTTGACTCTAAGACATTTCAATCTTATAGATCCCTGAATATTGAGGGGTCTGTTTGTTACCCTTTGGCATCCTGTGTTTTACTAAGGATTTAGGGTGTTGGCTACTTCCTGTGTGTCTGTTTTGGAATGCTCATACAACCAGAAATGTAATGGACCAGTGTTGTATTCTGTACAGCATCAAGACAACACATGTCCTTAGTCTGGAATATTTTATGACAGGGAGATAGCCCTGAAAAAAACGGGAAGGGTATACTCTTGTATTTATCATATAACAGCAGACTGCTTATGTTTTCCTTTGCTGGCAGAGATAGGGGGGGGAAAATGCATTTCTATTTCAATAGCTGTATACCAGGTGTCAGGGTCTGTGTTAATTTTCTCCAGGGGAGATACCATATCTGGAAATGCAGCTGTGCTTGGAATCACTACCTAATTATGTGGGTGATAATTGACTGTCATTCTCCTTGACACATCTGGCTATACACTGTCCAAATAGGCATATTAAATGGGGATGTGGTAGGAATTAGCACTCTTGCATATTTCACGTTATTGATGGTGGCACTAATCTTTATAATTCCTCTAGGGGTGTGATATTTTTGTTTTGTTTTGTTTTCTAGTAAGTCAGGGTTGGGCAGGTGTGATTCCACTGGCTTCTACTTGGCCCTTCCTACAATAAGAGTCCTCCCTCTGTGGATTGAAGAACCAATGTGGGAATTGTGACAGTTATCTCTTATGTTTGCACCCTGTATATAGATTTTGGGTTGAGAGGAACAACTATAGAATGGATCTAAGATTGTACTGTAGGTTCCTTGGATCCAGACTCTATCTATCGCCTGACCTCTATAAGTCCCCACTTCATTAGTTTCCAGAAACAGTTCAAAGCCAGGAGATAATAATCCCTGAAAGATTTGGTATTTATTTTCCGCTTGAGAAGGTTTGAAGAAAGATTAAAGTATATATACCATATAGCAAGCTTCTTCCTCAAGTGGATTCTGGCTCCTGCTCAATCCAGATGCTGTAAGTCTTTAAAGTCCCTTCATTTCTTAAATGAGTGGAGAGGCCATGAATCTGCACTACATAATTCAGGCAAGCTTTCTCCCTCCCAGTTCTAAAACTTTTTCTTATTATATATGTCACTGTATACTATATTATTTTGGTAATCTCATTCATTTCTAAAACCGCAGCAAATAAATTACCCAGCACTCTATATCCTTGAAGATCAAATAAATAAATAAGTGATCCATACAATGTGGCTTGTGGTGTAATTTTTTCCATCATGTCTGTAAGAGTTAAAGGCTACCACTTGGGCCTCTACTCACAATTTCATCATTCCCATTGAGATCAAGCAACCCAATTCCATTTTTGCATCTCCCACTGTTGTCTACATCTTACAGAAATCAGTATCCATAGGGACTTTCAAGAATTCTAATGGCCCCTCCTCAAAGCATTTCTCCATGCCTTGATAAAGAATAGATTTATTTCAGATGATCTCTCCCACGTCATATGAATGAAGGGTAGCTGAGTAGATCACATTCCCAACATTATGCTTCCCTAAAACTTTGGGCCAGATGCATTAGAGAATAGAATGATATATTGTACTGTCAATCTCATTAACTATAGGTGACTACTTAAAATTTTTTTGAAGTTTCTTCATTTTTGAGGGCGAGAGAGAGATGGAGTGTGAGCAGGGGAGGGGCAGAGAGACGAGGGAGACACAGAATCTGGAGCAGGCTCCAGGCTCTGAGCTGTCAGCAGAGTGTGACACAAGGCTTGAACTCACCAACTGAGAGATCATGAACTGAGCTGAAGTAGGATGTTTAACTGACTGAGCCACCCAGGCACCCCTATAGGTGAGTGCTGAAACAATGATTTATTTAGCAAATTTTTTAAAATTTACATCCAAGTTAGTTAACATATAGTGTCATAATGATTTCAAGAATAGAATTTAATGATTCATCACTTAAGTATAACACCCAGTGCTCATCCCAACAAGTGTCTTCCTTAATGCCCCTTGCCCATTTAGCCCATCTTCCTCACGCAAAATCCCTCCAGCAACCCTCAGTTTGTTCTCTGTGTTTAGGAGTCTCTTGTGGTTTGTCTCCTTCTCTGTTTTTATATTATTTTTGCTTCCCTTCCTTTATGTTCATCTGTTTTGTATCTTAAATTCCACATATGAGTGAAGTCATATGATATTTATGTTTCTCTGACTGACTTATTTTGCTTAGCTTAATACACTCTAGTTCCATCCCATTGTTACAAGTGGCAAGATTTCATTCTTTTTGATGGTTGAGTAATATTCCATTATATATATATATATATATATATATATATATATATATATACACACACACACACACACACACACATACACACACACACACATACATATGTGTGTGTGTATATATATATGTATATGTATATATGTATATATATATATACACACCAGGGCTCTTTCCGTACTTTGGCTATTGTCAATAAGGCTGCTATAAACATTGAGGTGCATGTGCCCCTTCGAATCAGCACTCCTGTTGCCTTTGGATACCTAGTAGTGCAATTGCTGTGTCATAAGGTAGTTTTATTTTTAATTTTTTGAGGATCCTCCACACTGTTCTCCAGAGCAGCTGCACCAGTTTGCACCCCCACCAACACTTATTTACCAGGTTCTTAAAGTAACTTTCAGGCATTTGAGCCATTGCATTATACCATGACTTGTAGGTGAAAAACCTATAATTTTCCCAGTCAATCGTTGTCTTTTATCTAAACCCCTTATGATTTTCTGTCAAATACCCCCTCTCCCAGTGGAGCAATACTGTTAAAGTTTTGCAATTATGTGTATAGCTGTACCCTACCAAAAACCTTTTATTTTCAAGACATTTTTGTAACTAATATAGACTTAAATTTTTTTTTCATATTTATTTTTGTTTTTTTTTAATTAAAATATCCATTCATTTATTCCATGCACATCTCTGAGCAAGGCATTGAATTGGTTGTTGGTACTCCACGTATGATTAATCTACGGGTATTGCCCTCAGAGTATCATTCCTGCCAACGTTCTGCAAAAACTGGCCCTTCGAGGAGGTGAATAGCGGCCTTTCCAGTACATTTTCTTATCTCATATTTATTCTCAAGCAATTATTATTATTTTTTTTACTGAGCATTACCAGCTTTTATTATTATTATTATTATTATTATTATTATTATTATTATTTTAATGTATGAAATTTATTGTCAAATTGGTTTCCATACAACACCCAGTGTTCATCCCAAAAGATTCCCTATTCAATGCCCATCACCTACCCTCCCTTCCCTCCCACCCCCCATCAACCCTCAGTTTGTTCTCAGTTTTTAAGAGTCTCTTATGCTTTGGCTCTCTCCCACTCATATTTATTTATTTTTGAAGGAGAGAGAGAGAGAGAGAGCGAGAGCCTGAGTGGGGAAGAGGCAGAGAGAGAGAGAAGGAAACACAGAATCTGAAGCAGATTCCAGCCTCTAAGCTGTCAGCACAGAGCCCAACACAGGGCTCAAACTCACAAGCCTTGAAATCATGACCTGAGATGAAGTTAGATGCTTAACTGACTGAGTCACCCAGGTGCCCTTGTAATATAGCCTTCCATTTATTTTGTTTTGTTTGTTTGTTTTCGTGCTATCTTGACCCAGCTGGAGGCCCTGTTAGTTTTCCTTTTTGAGCAGTTAAGATTTAATTAACACAGCCACTTCCCTTACTGATTCTCATGCTGCAGGCCACTATGCACCCACCCTCATTACCCCAGGACCTGGTACTAGCCAACTGGGGTTAGGCCTTATGCCCAGGAGTCCACAACATTATTTAAATTAGCCAATCCATAGAGACCTAGGACCAAACCTAGCTAACCCCACCCTACTCACTCTATATAAATTGCCCCCTAAGCTCCAGATTTCTGTTCCCCTGTCGCAGGTTCAGCTCCCTATGTGGCCCTGCCTAGCTGTCTTCTCTCCTTGGAGCTAAATAACAGAATTTTGCCCCTTGTGTACTTTTGAGTGTGTGTTGTGTCACACCATCAAAAGAATCTTTAAAGCTTATAAATTTTTTTCTTTAATGTTTATTTATTTTTGAGACAGAGAGAGAGAGAGCATGAATGGGGGAGGGTCAGAGAGAGGGAGACACAGAATCTGAAACAGGCTCCAGGCTTTGAGCTGTCAGCAGAGAGCCCGATGCGGGGCTCGAACTCACGGACTGTGAGATCATGACCTAAGCCGAAGTCGGACGCTTAACCGACTGAGCCACCCAGGTGCCCCATCTTTAAAGCTTATAGAACATTGATACTGTGAGCAGAATGGTGTGGCCATGACCACTGATTCGTCCATATCCTGTTGGAGGCTAGCTGTAATGTGTAAACTCCAGCAGCTAGACACTTACCCAGATTGGTCTTCCTTAACACAGGAGGAGTGATGAGCCGCTTGAACCACATTTTCCAGATTTTGCATTCCAGTGGGTTTTGGTCACAGCCTATATTTTCATAGCAGGCTATTCCAGGATTTCTTATGGCTTTCACTTTGATATTTCTTTCTTATTATTTGAGACAGAACCTTATTATTTGGTTTATCCATTTGTTTCTGGCAACCCCTTTAGAAGAAGGTGTTGGTTGGGCTACCCCATGGTAGTGAAATAGCACCCTGCTATCACTTGTGGTGACACTTAGGGGTAGCAGCTACTTTCTTCTTTGCTGCCACATAGCCAGCTGCTGTCAACAGCAAAATACAGGATCTCCAGATCCTCAGGAGTACTGTGAATTACACCCTTAAAGCCCAGTAGCCCAATGTTTAATCCAAAAGGGATCTCTGGAGCAAGGGAAATACCTCATTCTTTGCATCTCCCATCCCAAACCCAACACCTGCCAAAGTTACCCAGTTGCATGACAATGCAAGGTCCCTAGCTAAGGTGCTTGAACCTTAGTGAGTGCTTCTCCAAATTAACATACCAAGGGACTGAGGATTCCGACCAGGGGGCTATCTGTGCTGTCCTAAGAGGAGCATACTCTAGTTCTCTAAGTGCAAGTTTTAATGGAAGCTGGATTGGAAAGCTTTAGAATGAGAGAGACACCTGGACTCCCCCCCTGCTCCTTTCCTATAACCACCTAGAAATTCTGCATAAGGAGTTATTAAAAACAAACAAACAAGAAACAAAAAGCACATAAAAACCTAGATTACAGGTGGGGGATATTTTAAAAATTAAAAATAAATTATAATTTGACCGAATTGGAAATCCAAAATTTACTAAAATAATTTATGTAACATAAAGATAGAAAGGACACTGATTGGCTTTTGGACCTCTGCATCATAGGTTCTAAATTACATTTGGCATGTGCTAAAATTCACCAATTGATAAAACTTCATGGATTGATCAATACTGGGGTTCAAATTACAGGTATACTTGGGGATCCTACTGAATTTAAACATGATAACTAATAATTTGAGGATTAAATAATAATTAAATATGATAGAGAAAACTCAGTATACCTCACTTTATAGATTTGCCTAAATTTTCCAAAGTCATAATACCCATTGCCCTATAATATTCCATAATGGGTATGAAGAGTCTGGCACAATGAATACCAAACTGAAATTAAGTTGAGCCTTTGGCAATTATAAATTGGCTTACCCAAATAAGACTCTGTGGACACCCCCATTTAAGTTGGTTAAGATGGTTCAATGAAAGTTAAAATAGGACCTCTAAGTATTAAAATGTATTAGTATACATTATAATTATGAATTATGAATTAATTCATTAATTATGAATTAATGAATAGGTGATTATCTTCACTGCTTCACCATTTGACAGTCTAATTTTGTCTATTCTTAAGCCTAAAAGGATGAATGGTGTCTCACAGTCCCATACTGCAAGCTTAATCCAGTATTACTGAAGTTACT
This sequence comes from Leopardus geoffroyi, assembly GCF_018350155.1. Classification (NCBI taxonomy): domain Eukaryota; kingdom Metazoa; phylum Chordata; class Mammalia; order Carnivora; family Felidae; genus Leopardus; species Leopardus geoffroyi. The sequence continues at coordinate 218,299,043 of NC_059326.1, read as the reverse complement.
AACTTCATCCAGTCAACAGCCAGTAAATATTTTGTTAGTATAGATTTAGCTGATACATTCTGATTAGTTCTATTTTAACAGCCTCTCAGCTGCAGTTTGCCTTCACCTCCAAGAGGATACAGTATAGAATTTTTAGGCTTCCCATGGGTTACCTAAGCAGCCTTGCCATTGCACACAGTTTTTTCAGTGAAGATTTCAACTGCTTCCAACTTTTTCCAAGAGCACAGAGGTGACATTGCATTGATGACATCCTCTTCCCAAAAGTTTCATTTGACACTCATTAAGGATTCACATGTCCAGTATCTTTTAGTCATTTTTGAGTTCTGGAGGCAACATATTCCTCACTTACAAATTTTACTTAATCTCACTGATGTTGCTACTTATAAATCCATTATAAACGGAGTTCTCTCCAACAAAGGCTGTAAAATCTGTGCACATCAAAATTAATAGGCATTCCCATTAGTTCCCCCAGAAATGCCCTGACTGCGGAGTCTTTAACAACCTCTTGCCCATTCCCTGGAATCTCTGGACCACCTGTGATGACCATAAATTGTTGGTGGGTTTCTGACTCCAGAGATTACCTTTCTCAACCCAGTATTATATACCTTTAAGTGAAAATTGCTGGTCATGTACTAGGATCTTTTGAGAATAAAGACTCTTACAGATTCTTAAGCCAGTGTACCCAGCTTCCCATTGCAGTTAGTTCCATGGAATTAGAACCACATAAGCTCAGCAAGACTGCAATGGCTTCTTTGATTCGGGGTGGAGCCAAACTTCAGCCCTTTTCATTTTCCACATGCAGGAGGGGATGGTCTCCCCTCTTCTCAGTCTTTGACAAGACACAAGACATTAAGTGCTGGAGGGGGTCATCCCTCCTCAAGACCCCTTGGCTACCAGGGGCATCTCTAGGGATTAACTGAGTCAGTAGGAGTGGGAATCCATAGAATATATGAATGGCATTGCCACCATCAGAAAATTGCTGGAGCTAAGTGAAATGCTTTCCATCCCTAATAACGATGTCCCAAATAAAAATGGGACCCAAGGTGAGCACAATAGGCCAAACTTCAGAGTGATATTTTAGTACTGGATGCCAGAAAATCACTCCATCTGCACATGTTTTTTTACAAAGTTTTGGGCCATTGCCTAAAAGTTGTCCCCTTTAGGATTAAAAACAAAACACACACACACACACACACACACACACACACACACACACACACACACAATGTCTGGGAATCTCTTGCTCCACAGATTTATGGAAACGATCAATCAAGTCGGCATATCTCTACATAGTCTAAGGTCACAATATAATGTCTCATAGGACACTCCTTGTCCCCTTGGAGTTTCAGACATTGCTAACAGAAACCAAGGAACACATGTCACTTCTCTGAATACACAATGCTATACTCTTTAAAAGGCATGCAAGAGAATGTTCATCTCTCCAGTAGGTACTAGACAGCCAGTTTAATAGAGACACATTAGAGACTCCTATTTATACTCCAGTCTGACAAAGGGAATTCCTAAATGGGTCTCTATCTTGCCCAAAGCCTTAATCTCTCTTAATTCAAGCCCTCTTGGCTGACTTCTGTCTCACGCCAACTATAAAAATACATTCCCTTTGATGTTTAAAAGGGGGACATGTGTCTCTGCCATGTGCATAGAGACTAATTATATATGAGGTTATTTAATAACATCTGTTTCTATACTTATGGATTTTTTCAACCTGCTTCTGTTCCACATTGGGCTGGAGGTCAAATCAAAGGAGCATTCTCTCCTGGGTCCTGTTATACATAGGCTGTCCCTCTAGTATTGAGCCCATGTGAACCTAAGCTTCTACCACCTAAAAAAACCGCCTTAGTATTTAGGTTATAAGGAGTGTTTACTTAGTCCAGTCTTTCCCTCAAATCCTCTACAGGAAAGTAGAGTGTAAACTACCAAAAGGGGGATTAAAAAAGCTTGCTTCATAAATAAAAATCACATTCAGAAGTAATAATAAAATCAATACCATATCCCAAATTATAAAACCAGACAGCTCTTCCTTGGTAATAGTACATGCTGGAGAAAAATCAACATTAGGCGACAAACACCTGTCAGGTGCAGCTGCACACCCTTCTGTTTACTGTCAGTCTTGTTATTACTGGTCTTGGTGCTTTCATTGGTTTGAGATTCAGAGCTCCAAACCCTTCAAGTATTAGCCATTATTTCAACCAAATATGGCAAATGCTAAGACCCACTTGGGTCTTATCAAATTTTGTTAATACAAGCACTGTAGACCAAAAATCTTGCTAGCTTCCCTATCAGCCACCGAACTGACAAAAGAGGCTTAGAGCCCATGGTGATTGGTTCAGATAGAGGGTCTACCTACAGAAAATATCAAAGACCTACCAATATCTTGATTGTATCTTTGTGGTACCCTAAGCAGAGTACCCAGGTGAACCACTTGGGTCTTCTGAACTGTAAACTGTAAGATAATACGTTTGTGTTGTTTTTAGATGCCAGGTTCACGTTGAATTGTTGTGAACTCAACTGGCAATTGAAATTATACATGTAAGTATGTATAGGTCCACACACATATATGTATAATATATATATATACATATATTTTGTAAATATGAAATGATGAAATGGAGAGAGAACAATATTCAGAGATAGACATCATATTTTAAAAATGCTTATAGACATTATTTAAGAAACACTCCAATTAGTTAAGGTTCTCAGTTACCTACAACAGGATTCACTCTGGTTAGATAAAAGCAGAAAAGAAACTTCTTAAAACTTAAAACCATTTTAAATGATATTAGGAATTTCAGAGTCTCCAAGAAATCTAGAAGCCAGTATTATGTACAGCAAGATCAATGCATTGGGGCATCACTAACTACATTACCAATTTTGCTGCCATCCCCATCAATACTATAGCTTCTTTGGGTCATACTAATTACTTGCAGGGTTACTGGCTGAAAACCAGTATGGTGGCTTCAGATAGATGGACATAGCACCAAACACACTAAAACATGGTTTCTGTGTATGAACGGTATATTTGATTGGCAATGTCTGAGACCGAGCATCAAAGGAAACTATGAGAATCAGTTCTGGTGTACATCTTAGGAAAGCAATAGTCATTATATGAGAAACAGTACAAATACATATAGGGCTTTGTAACTACAACAACAATTAGACAGAGTTGCTGTTAAATGTCACAAAAACATTTTTGGTGAAATGTTTTCCATAAAATTAATCTTAATAACGTTAAATAAATCTTTTTTCCCCTTATTTCCGGTAACTTTTTTTTCTTTTACAAAGATTTTATCAATGGTCTTGGCAGAGCAAAATCCAGACTCCAGATCTAGCTGCTGAGGCGACCCTGTTATACAATTGGTACTGGCTGTGTCCCAGTAGGCGGATCTGGCTTCCCACCCTTCTGTTCTGAGATGGGTGTGGTGGGAAGTATCTCATCTTTGATTTCCACAATGCTCACATGATCTGTCAGGGACTTCTTAGGGCCAGTCTTACCACTTGTGTCCCAGGGAAGCATGATCTTCACTTTGATGCCCAGGACACTCTGTCTGAGCAGTGTCAGTGTAGTAAACGGAGCCCCCACTGTGAATCATCAGGCCATCCACAAACTTCTTGGGTTTAGCTTTCTGTCCTCAGAGTTTCCCGGACACCAGCACCTCACAGCCTTTGGCCCCACTCTCCTTGATGACCCGCAGCACGGGCCACAGCAGCCCTTCCACACGGCGAGGCCTCCTAGGGTTTTGTAACACAGAGACTCTGCCTGTGGTCAGCACACTGACCTCTTGGGGCCAGCTTTCAGCATAAAGCTCTACACTGCATAAAAACTCTACAGGGAAACCAAACCTCTGCTGAACCACAGCAGTCAATTCTTGAATCCATAGGTCCTTCTCCCCAAGAACATCCTGCGTCCTGTTGGCCAAGATAATGATTTCTGTCCTGGTTGATGTAACTCGGACCCCAACCCAGGAGTCGCCATCTTCAGCCAGCTCCAAGTGGGAAACTCATTCCGTTCAGCTTTGAAGATGCCATCACGGACAAACTTCCTCTCAGAAATCTGCACTGCATGTACCAAGGAGCCCCACCACCTTTACAATAAGACATTCCAAAATATTCTAACCTAAATGGAATTAGTAGGAATATACAAGATAACATTTGTGTAAAAATACTTTCCAACCAGTAAAATCTCGATGATACATAATGTGGGATTTTCAGCATGGTCCTAAATTAGATGGTGAAGTTAGCTTTATATACATTATAGTAGCTAATAATTATAATATTAAATAACACTATAAATTTGTGGCATTCAGACTCTCAGTTTGTATATTTAGAGAGGTAAATATAAGTAGCCAAATGTTTTGGATCTCAGTACAGGGGAAAAAAATCAACTCCATACCTGTAAGACATTAGTTTGAAAAGATTTTTCTCCCTTTATTTTAAGATTCTTAGCACATCTCATTTTCATAACAAGAACTGAGTTATGATTTTTTCACATTTTGTATCATAGCATAATTCAGTGCAGGGTTTTCGGAACCATAATTCCTAACCGTGTACTTTGCTTACAGATTCACTTGAGAAATCTCATTCTTTTTGCACATCCTGCATTGAAACAGGCAGTTTGCTCCTACCTCGAAATAATGTATTGATACTAATAATGAAAACATCTAAAAAGGAAATCATTCCAAAGTAATATTTCTTGGGAGATGAGTTGAGTTATTAGCAGTTTGTTAGCAGGGACTAAAATTCTTCATCTTTTACCCTTTCTGGGATTAGAGCAGTGATAACATTTCTTTTGTAGTTCAAGGGTAAAACCGTATTTTAAAAAGTATGGAGTCAAATGAGTCTTAACCTAAGTGATTCTTTGAACTTACAGCATGGCGGTTTGACTTGTAAAGAGATGGCATAGAATCTGTAAAAATAAAAGAAAGAAAACCTTCTTCAGGCTCCTTCTCAAGGAAAATTCTGTGTATTCTGGATAAACTGATAACTATCTTTGCACCTAGTGAGAAGCAGAAACAAATTTACACTGAAAATTAAATAAGGCAGCAGGGTGTGTGTGTAAACTTTTGTAGTACAAAACCTCATGAAAATGACATATGTAAGGAATATAGTGGCATTACAAGTAACCAGATTGTCTCGATTGGGGCACTTGATAAATGTAATATCGCCAATTCTTGTATATTTATATTGTATAACCTTCTATGTGACACACTAAACTTCCCTTGGGTGTAACCATCCTATGCTAAACATGGGCCCGTGTACAGTACAGTAACATAGATTCATGATCTTACTTAGGTTTGGGAAAGCAGAGGCAATGCCTATTGTAGTTTCAAATGACTCCTGTGTGAAAATATTTTTACTCAAAAGTTTATTCAAAGACACAGTAAGCCTAGAGAAACATTTCTTTTTTTTAATTTTTTTTTCTTTCTTTTTTTTTTAGTGTTTATTTTTGAGACAGAGACAGCATGAGCGGGGGAGGGGCACAGAGAGAGAGGGAGACACAGAATCTGAAGCCTGCTCCGGGCTCTCAGCTCGCAGCACAGAGCCCGACGTGGGGCTTGAACTCACGAACTGCAACATCATGACCTGAGCGAAGTCAGATGCTTAACCGAATGAGCCACCCAGGCGCCCCAGCAACATTTCTTTTTTAAGAGTTAAGTTTATAAGTTTCACAGATCTGGGAGCTTGTTAATAATAGCCAGCCTAGGATTTACAGTTTCAGTTAAATGTTGAGGTAGACAGAATTCCACAGTGGTCTCCTGTGACGCACACTTTTATATAATCCTTCCCCGTGAGGGTGGGCAGAACTTGTGAATATTACGAAGTATCACTCCTATGATTAGGTTGCTAATCAGCTAACTTTTTGGCAATCAAATAGAAGATTAATCTGGGTGGGACTGACCTAATCCTTTGACATCTTAGATTAAGCATCCTGAGAGAGTCTCCTGTTAAACTTGAGGCTTGAGGCGGGACACAAATGGCCAGGTTGTGAACTACATGTAGAATTGCACCCATAGGGCCTTGCTTCTGCAGCCACAGGGTAAGTGGTTCCTGCCAACACTATGGGAGCTTGCAAGAGTACTGAGCCTGAGATGAGACAATAGCTCCAGTTGGTTCCTTGATTTTAACTTGCTCAGAGCCTGAACTGAGGACCTTGCTAACTCATGCCTGGCCTCCTGATCCATGCAAACTATGAGATAATATCTGATTTTCTCAACTACTAAATGTGTGGTAATTTGTCACACAACAATAGAGAAATATCACAATAGTGTCTTACAAAATGTCTTACAATAACTAGTATTCTAAAAAATAATTGGTAATTGCAACAACTCAGTTTCTCTGCAGAGTATGGATGAAAACTGTGAATATCCATAGTGCTAACATAACTGAGGAAAGAGAAGATAATAGAAGACAATAGGGAATTGTAGGACGTGTGCAGAATTGAGGGGTGAACTCTAATTCAGCAACTGGCAATGATGTTAAATGTGGCCAAATCTTACGTTTCTTTAAAAACAACCAAAAAACTCTAGGTTTTTCTGTGTGTGTGTTCATAACATGAAATCAGTTGGCAATAACATGCTCCATCCTCTGCAAAAAGGAAAAAAAAAAAGAAAGAAAGAAAAAGAAAAAAAAATCCGTGTGGACCAAAAAAAGAAGTCAACAGGACAGTGTTTTGTAACCTGTAGCATAAAGTTTAAGAATAAGTACATTTGCCTAAGTTCTCCTTTTTAAGATAATCTTTGTGATTACATATTTGTCCATGTGTAAACCCTTGTTCTTTTTGTCTCATTCACTCGTTTCCCCCCACCCTGCATTCATTTATTTACAAAAGAAATACTCACTGAGCATCTGTTATGGGACAGACACTATTCAATGCATAATGTACAAAGAATACAAAAATATCCCAGCCCACATGAGGTTTATTTCTCCCAATACCATACATGGAAAAGATAATTAAAATATATACAATGTAAATGTTGATAAGACCTGTAAGGGGAGAAAAAGTAAAGAAATTACAGAGAATGCAAGATTAGAAATGGGTGGTGGGGTGGAGAAAGACTGTTTCATGTGCATGTACTTTATTCCAGGTGGCTTCCTATGTGCTAGACCAACAGAGTAAAGAGGATACAGTGCTCTTTCTCAAAGAGCTTATTATTTGCTGAAATTGATGTACAGGTAATCAGACTATGTTCTAATAAGTATTTGTGATGCGTGACAGGACACAGCAAAGGACAGGGTATTAAGCAAACATGCAGGAATGCCAAAAGTGGACTCTGAGAGTTCCTAAAATGTGTGTAAGCTTTCAAATGTTTGCTAGGAATTTTAATTAAATAACCTCTAAGTATCTTTTGACCCTCTGAGCCTCTGTGATTTAAATTCAAGGAAAATATTTTCAAATTCTGTATGAGAATGCAACCTGTCAAACGTGAGATCTCCATAACATCCCAGGAATCTTTTGGAAAGTAGTTTTCCCCATAAACTTTCATATGAAGTCATGCCTAGAAAGACATTTGATATGTGGAAAACATGGAGAGAGTTTGGTTCTGAACTTTGCAACATTTCCAGAGGCACAACAATCCTAAAATTTCAATTTTCAGAGTCACTAGAAGACAAAGGTGACCTTAGATATTTCAGATATGTTCTCCTGATGTAAGGAGTCTTTAAGCTGTGGTAGGGAGGAGATGGAAAGGATCTAGACTTGGTGGAGTAAATTATCACTGCAGGGAGGACAAGATCACCCTAGAGAGGAAACTGCTGTATCCAGATTGGAGTAGAACAGGTTTTAAGTACTAGTGAAATTCAATAAAGAAGGCACAAAGTTTGCCAGAGTGACTTAAACATGTCAGTTTACAGAGAGTTCTACTAAAATTAAGTTTACAAAAATAAATTCATTGTTTTTCTCCTTGGAAATCAAGGGCTGGGTATCTTGATGACAGTGACCCATGAAGCCGTCTAAGAAGGATAAAGGGAAGCCTGGGAGCCGCCCAAGCTCTTTTGCCCCAGGTTGGCTTCTCAGTATCAGTGGAGCTACACAAAGTGGCTACTTTCTCCACTGTAGCAAGAGAAGCCCAGCCATGGAATGGCAAAGCTTGAAAGCATTCTTTCCTACCTCCACGCATTCCTGAGAAACCTCTCGAAAGAGTTCAAGAAAATTCAGTTAATTCAAATCCGAGTAACAAAAATGGAACCTACTTTCAGCAGAGATAGAATTACATGGACGATTACATTAGAATTTGGGGAGAAAAAATACAAAGTGTTTGTCCCCCTATACACTGCTTTCAAACTTGTAAGGATTCTCTTTCAAAGATGGTCCTTGATGGAAACCAGAGTGGATATTTTCAACCACAGTGTGTAGCAGTAAATGAATTACAAATTAGGTGACTTTGGTAATCACAAAATTCTCTTTTTTAGAGATAGTTTATAGTAAATTGTGACCATGTTAAAAGTTTTCATGTGTTTGTTTCCTGATTTAGCAGTATTGTGTACACTTTCAAAACCACTTTCTGTATCTTCTACAACTATATGAAAGGTTTCCTGACTCCAAAAACAAAGAGGAAATGACTAGTCTGTTAAAAGAAAAAACAGAAGGTTGAATTAAATTGCTTTTCTAAAGGACAGCACAAAGTAATTACGTAGTAAGGGGTTAAGATCTGGAGCAAATTTAGCAGGGTATAGTAGTTAAATGTTGCCCTCTAAAACCTAAAATATTGGGGGATTAAGATAAAAGTAAGCCATTCATTATCAATAATGGGTCATTTTTTAGAAATATATTAATGCTTTTTTTAAGCTATTACTTGTGTGCAACTGTTGAATTTTTTCTCTGTTGAAAAATCAGTGCCAAGGACGGTCAGTAGAAATAGGCTATCTCCTTCTTCTCTTTCTGTAATTTTCCACAGTGAAACTTTGAATACTGTTGCAACTCTCTTTTCCCTGGAGTTGGGTATGCAATACACATAATGAAATAGTACAGTTGGATTGACTTCACCAGTTAACTTGGTGAAATTGCCAGTTGATCTTGGTCATTGAATTGACTAATTAGTCAGCCAGTATCTTCTTACAAGTTGAAACTTTTTACTGTGAAGAGATCAAAACTGTCTTTCCTTCATGTGATCCCAGTTCCTATTAGTAAAATGCATTCAATTCATATCCCTTCTCTTTATCAGGCGTATGTCCACCTTTCTAATCTTTCCTCCCAGGAATAGGACCCTCATGGTGGTAAAGACTGTGGTCCAAATGATTTTTTTTTCTCTGTCTTTGTTGAATTTGCTGCACGGTGGATAATCAGAACTGCATCCTTGTGATTTTGCACAGAGGAGTCTCACTGTATGACCATTATTCCCATGTCATTTGGATATCATGTTAACACTCACTGTAGAAGTCCACCTGCTTCTCTTTTTCCTTCAAACATGAGGTATTGTGTGTTATGTGGCTTCCTTGGGTGACCTCACATTATCGAGCAACCACTAATTCTCTTAGCACAGTTGTCTTTCGTGTGGCATATTAGCCCTTGAACACCAAATGGAGGCCAAGGAAGATCAAACTACCAGTTGGTACTTACTAGTTTGTTTTCATCTTTAACTTTGTCTTTGCTGTTACTCCATCACTGCTGGATGCATGGAGTCCCAGCTTTTATGTTCCTGTACTTTTCCCTCACCTATCTGGATGTCTTTGGGTACTTTAATCACCTTGTTTTATTCCAAAGTCTCTCCATGCCGGTATAGCATTTCCTCTTTTGCTTTGCTTTTGGAAATGTCTTGTGCATTCGTCTCCCTTTTCTGCTACCCTGTGTTGTAGTGCACACAGAGATCAAGTAATCCAGCCCTGATGGTGAAAAGATTGCAAAGAAAAAAAAAAAAAAACAACTAATTTTCTAACACATCCAGGTTCACTATTTCAACAAGATTCCCCAAGTCAGCTTCAAATTGTCACTTGAAATTAACCCACCTCAAGATTATTATACTCTAATAATCCATTATTCTTTTCTTATTGCAGTAGTTTGCACTGCTCAACTCCTGAATTTAATGGTAAGGGATTGAAATGGAGCAGAAACACACAAAATAGAAGACAAATTCAAAATGCCTTTATAATCCATTGTGTAGTCATGGAATAATAGTTATTAGCCATGTTTTCTCTTAAATTCGATTTACTTCTCTTGAGTCATTCATCTTAATCAACCCAGTTTAAATAATTACCAGATAATATCTGAGCAGCCTCAATAACTCAGGATTTAGAATGGCAATACAGAATTTATTAAGAATGACAATTATGATTAGGTAATAAATGGCATACAACTTACTAATGACTAACAAAGACCCACATTAATAAATGTCAAGTTAAAATTTTGTATGTGCGGCTATGCTAATAACATTAAAATCCTTAAACACTATAAGATTGCTGAAAGTCTTTGGTAAGGGTGGATATAAATATTGGTTTAGTGAGGATCCTTTCCTTTTGTTGTTCTGAGTTGCAGTATTTATCAATCTTTTGAACCCCTGGTGTTCAAATCTCATATATTGATTAATATTTGTTATTTCTTTGTATTAACACTTTGACTAACAATTATATAGCATACTAATCTATCCTCATTTAGACAGAGTTCATACTTTAAGTAAACTATGTTCGATTGCTAATTTTCTAGAATGAAAAGTGTTCTTTTCATTCTAGTTAATATGTAATTCTTTTCATTCAATGCAGAATAAAAAGGAAATTGGATGACTTTAAATAAGTCCAAAACCTGAAAATTACTAATCACAGCTGCCTTTTACTGTAGGTTATGTGTCCACTCTGCTAACATACAATTGTTCAAATAAACCACAGTGACTAACTGGTGTAGCCTGGATCTCTGTCTTTTTATGTATCTCTGGCCTATTCTTTAAAAGGAATCCCACTGCAGACAATCTTTTGGGCCTTACAAGCTTGCAGTAAAGCAGTATTTAATATTCCTTCTGACTTCAGAAGCTGAGTTAAATTGTTTAGATTGTTTGCCTGCATTCTGACATAAATGCCTACTTTAACTTGGCAGATATCTAATGTTTGGCATACTGTCATTATTATACTTGTTGGTCTAAAGAAGTAATTTGAGTTTATATGGCAGTGACAGTTAATATTTGAAGGTTTCAATTAATCAGATATATATTGCATACTAGATGGAACTATAATTCAGGTTTGTGTTCATTCAACTCTTTTGGTGCCATACACAATGCACGGAATGGAAGTCAAATATTTTCTTTGAATTTATATTTAAACTCACAAAGAATATAGTGCGTAGTTACCAATTTCAGAAAAAAAATGACAAGTTTGTGTTTGAGATTATCTTTTTTTTGTTTGAAATTCAAAAATTTATTATTTAAATTATTTCCATGTTTTTCAAATGACAGAAGATACAGCAGATGTAAAACAAAGAAGCAGTAATAATTAAAACATATATGTGCTAACATGCATTTATATATCAGTTTTTAAAATTAAATTATGATAGTGTCACATCTAAAACTGAATACCTGGCAGTTTCTGGAACACTTATTTAAATTAGTAGCTGTCTGCTAAATATTCTGTGCTAAATAAATGTTCCACAAGTAAAAATAGTCCCAAATCATCTTTTTGTTGGTCATTAATTATCATTAACACATTTATTTATTAGGGGGACAGGATCACCTAAAACAACTTAGAAGTATTCCAAAGCCAGTGACAGCTAGTAATGACTCAATATTAACATCGTGCCCTGAAAATTATTCATTCAACTTATATTTGAGTAGAGGAACAGTTTTAAAATGTGATTCTTATTTTCAAGAGTGCATTTAAATTAATCCAAGATGTTGTGGCAATGGAAATTCCTAAGGAGTTGAGAAATTATTGGAAGTGCACCTGACAGTGTGAATTGCCTTGAAGACCAATTTATGTACAAAGACTTTCAAAGATTCATCAAATTTATATCTATCTATCCAACTAAGCTTCACATAATTTCTTATTATAGGATTACTTTAAATCAAATCTTTAAACCAAACTGCATAGTTTGTGAGATCCACATATAAAAATTCAAAGAGATTATTTTCTAAATTTTATTATTCTCTATTATGCAGCAGTTTACTGGTTACCTTGAAATGACAGAAATTCTGCAGCAAAATGATTCTTGCATAAACTGGAATGCTAAAACATTTTGGGGAATAAAAGAATTCCTATAAATGTTTAAATAAAAATTTTATTGTTACAGAACATTTTGCCCATATTAACATCTGTTCCTGTTTGGGGAGATTTTCTTCTTGGCAAGGTAGGACTGTATCTATCCAATGGTTCTCAACCAGTCCCAGAATGCATGGAGAGCTGCTCAAAGAGCTCATCACTCTGCACCTGTTCAGGCTGCACAGCCCAATTTTGAACTGCAGAGTGAAAGCAGAAAAACACACACAAGGTGCTGTAACTCTGCAAAAAAGAATCATATTATGTGTCCCTTGTTGTCAGAATTCATGAATGCCCCACATAATGTGATAGTAAAAAGAAAAGTCTTTGGATTTATCCTTACTGTCTTTAAACCTTTAGGACCATATAGTGCTGTTAGAATCTTCTAAAGTGAACCTTCAAGTGTAATTAATTATTAACCGAAGTTAAATGCTTCATACACCATATTTTCTACTTATTCAAATCAGTCATGTTATGACAGACTAGCCCATGTATCTGCAGGAGAGTGCTGGTTGCTTCCACTAACTCAACAACTTCTTGTAAGTCACTTAACTTTAGATTCCTGATCAGTTTTGTTTCCATCGTTAATACTGAGGCCTTCTGGAATCAAGGACAGAATTTGAATCAGAATTCAGGAGTCCAGAGGGACCTTATTTATTAGTAGCTCTGTCCTGGGAGACAGCACATAAAAGGCTAATTGGGCTCAAAGTCTGAGGAAACAAAGTTCCACTCTTATAAAGTGCAGATTTACACAATTCCATGGATTCTCAAAGGATGCCTTGGACCTAAAAAAGTCTCTGTACCTAAAACATTCTCCTTTTCCATATCACTCTTCTTATTCACATAGTATGAAGAAGCCACCGTTTCATTTATTTTCTTGAAAATATTTTATTTTGAAAAAGTATAAAGATTCAGGAGAAAAAACAGAGTTTGTTTTATTTGAGAAAGAATTTGGCTCCTACGACCCTATTTAAACTGACAATCTTTGGGAAATAAACAGCAGTTGCAAATAATACAGTGAATTCAGATATTCACAAACAGGGCCAATAAAATACAAATTTAAAAAATGAAATCACTCATTAGGTTTCTCTAAGTTCCAAAATATCTTAGAATATCTTTAATTCTATTTAAGCAGAAAACTGATGTAACCCGTAGGAAGAGCCAGCAAGAGTTACAGAAATCTGAATATCGCTGCTGCCAAGATTTACTTTTAATAAAATTAGCTGAAGGCTAAGTTTTAAGAAATTCCCATTACACAACCTTGAAACTTGGAAATCGATGATGGTGTTGGTTTTGAGCCCATGTGTCTCTCAGAAATGAAGTGATTTGTTACTTGGGATAGCTAATCTTCTGCCAATAAAAGCAGTCCTGGTGTTGGTGATGGGGGTCTAGGTACCACTAAAAAATATATATCATTGGGAGATCATGTCTTTCAGTAGATGGAAAATATAAATCACGCTATGAGAGAAACTTTATAGTTCTTGTACCCAGCCCAAAACACTGTGACTGTGCATTACCCCTTCTAATCTATACTTCTTGGTATTTTGGGTTGTCACTATTACTATTGAATAAATGAATTAATGCTAGACAACACATATTTTAATGAGCATATATAGTAACAAAAATAATTGCATAAAATATGTTTAATTGTAGTTGATTTTTTTAACAAATAAAATACTTATAAATATTTCTTATATTACATTTGGGTCAAGGAGTTGGTTTAACCTATAACTATAAAAGTATTTCTTGTGATCTCTATGCCCTTGGTCTCTAGCGTTCATTCAAGTCTTGTTTACATCGTACTGTGAGCTGAGGGCAATTTTGTGCAAATATGAAACTAGCATTATATTCTTTTCCAACATACCCCAAATTTTTCAATAGATAATTATTGCAAAAAAGACCTCCAATTTGAATTATTGTTCCATTTTAGTATCTTGAAACAAAAATATCTACCAGGGTAGCAGTCTGTGATTTATAAAACATTTTTGGGTGAATTATTGTCAAATAGTTGTCAAATTTTGTCAAATTATTGTCAAATTTATAAAACATTTTCGGGTGCTTCATGTCAAAATTAGACATGAAGCAGGCAGTATAAGAATTATATAATCATTTAAATAAAAATCAATAATTGAGGACACCAGGTCGCACAATTACTATATGAAATGCATTGGTATTCCTTTTTTAAAAAAGATTTTATCCTTAAGTATCTCTACACTCAACTGAGTCACTCATGTGTCCACATCAGTATAAGTTTTTTAATGAGTACTTAAAGGGTCCGATTATGTATGAATTTATTGGAAGAAGAATAAGAGAAATTTCTGGCGTGTTAGGTTAAAATGGGATTGAGTAGAGAACATGTCATCTGTCTCAGATTGTAGACATGGATGAAACTGTGTCCATCTCATAATTTTAAGGGATGTTCCATTTCCCTGAGAAAAAATTCCAAGCAGAACTCTTTAATGGATAAGAGACCTTTGCCAACACTTGTGTCATAGAGCATCAAATGGCCTCACAGAGGAACAAGGAAAATCATCAAAGATACCCAGGAAAGGTGATAACAATCACCGAACTTAATGGTGCACAGTGGCAAAAGATGGGGCAGAGGTGTTAAATAGCATTAGAGGAAAGAAACCAAATCAAAAAACCAGATAGCTGAGTAGACTTTTTATAAGCTAGCACTAAGGCACACTTTAATCCAAAATTTCACAATTCATTTGGAGTCCTGCTTCCTTTTCATTCTTTGTTTCTCTGAGTTTTGGGTCCAGTCTGAGGCTGTACTCCATATGCTAGCAAAAATGGTGGTGTGAATTTTAGTCCTTAAAACACCCATGTCATTCTGTCCTTAGGACAATTCCTACCTTCTCAGAAAATGGTTGAAATTTACTATGATTCAACTAGATAAGGTCAGATGCCTACTCCAGAATAATGCAGTGTTCTCAGAAAAATGGACAATTCTGATCAGCTTAACCTAAGTAAAGGCCTTCACTCCTTGAACTAGGTGTGGAGTAACTTTTCTGGAAGATGTTTAGTTCCTAAAGTGGGTTTGTCAGGGGGTCGCCAAGGAGGCAAAGAGGGTTAATTATTGTTAAGTGGGCAACCATCAGTTGCTTTCTCTCAAAAATTTTGAGCTTCTCTCAAAAATAAACGTAAAAAAATTTAAAGATTTTATATAATATTTTCAGAAAATCATGTATACCTAAATCTTTGGATTTTAGCTGTGTTTACTATAAGGAATCCTAGGCCAAGGATATTTGGCTAAGAGTTTTGATAAATAAGGACTCTTCTACTTTCTTTCTTTTTTTTTTTTTTTTCAACGTTTATTTATTTTTGGGACAGAGAGAGACAGAGCATGAACGGGGGAGGGGCAGAGAGAGAGGGAGACACAGAATCGGAAACAGGCTCCAGGCTCCGAGCCATCAGCCCAGAGCCCGACGCGGGGCTCGAACTCACGGACCGCGAGATCGTGACCTGGCTGAAGTCGGACGCTTAACCGACTGCGCCACCCAGGCGCCCCAAGGACTCTTCTACTTTCAAGACAATATTAAAAGTCTCTTTAGGATGACTTTCAGTTAGCAATTTGCAAGGAAATTAGACCAGGTCACCTGTCTCTTTCCCTAGGAGCATTTCCCCAGTATTCAGGTCAGCGATGAATCATGGTCTAGCTTCTTTAACTCTTTTTTTCCCATTTGTATTCCTTTCAGTTTAATATCCCCTTGCTATGTATATTTTTAAGTTTTTAAAAAATATTTGTCTTACAAAATTTTCTCCAAAATCTTTTTACAAAGTAATATGCAAAAGGACCACTGGGATTTGAATTTTCCAGTGAGAAATGGCAGTCCCCCCTACAGCCAGGGTAATGTGACTCCATACCTTCTACCTTCCCTCTAATTCAGACTTTCCAGCTCAGCAGATGTACGATTTGCTACAAAGCTAATAATAACATTACATTCACTAGAAATTGCTCTTGGCCCCTACTCCCAGTCATCTAACTTTATTTTGACAAATAGAGAATCCTAGAACTGTCATAATAGAGGGATTCACAATTAGCCTTAATGAGGCCAGATGAGGTAAACTTATGACCCAGCCTAAAGTATCTCTGGAATATACACTGTCAAAAATAAAGGTACTGATACGATGTTTCAGGGCTTCAATTTACTTGGAATGCTTATTTAATCTCAGACCTGGGAACACTAGATTAGGAAAACAAAAGAAAAAACGTGTTGAAGAGGTAAAAAGTTACACAGTTAGGCAATTGCATTCTCCACCAACCAGATTTTAGAAATCTTACTTCCTTTCATAATTCAATTTGAAGGCCCACTAATTTAACTAAAATATCCCAGCTTTTTATAAATTTATGTATATAACTGAAGTACAGTTGACACACCATGTTATGATAGTTTCAGATATACAATATAGTGATTCAGCAGGTCTGTATACATTATGCTATGCTCAGGCGACACTATTTTAATACTGTTGACTGTGTTTCCTATTCTGCACCTTTTATCCTTGTGACTTACTCATTCCATAACCGGAAACCTATACTTCCCACTCCCTTTCACCCATTTTGCGTATCCCCTTCCCAATGGCTACCATCTGTTTTTCTTTGTATATATGGGTTTGTTTCTACTTTCCTTTTTGTTTTTACAACTTTTTAAAGTAACAAGTATTTGCATTTTTCATTCTGTTTTCAATGAGGTCACTGTTCTAGGGACAGTAAGAGGGTTGTGAATTATTCACCTTGATTGATATATGTTGATCAAAAGAAATTCATCCAGGTAGGCCAAATTGATAGACTTTGCTAAAGATCTTAAATTGCATTCTTCAAGGCTGGTTTTGTTACAGCATAGGGGTAGTGTAGAATTAGGCATCATTCTGGTTAATACCTACATGAGGCTAGAAGAGAAGTCTCATGCAATCCATTTGACATCTATGCCCTGGAGAATTTTGCTTACAGCTGTTTTTAAGTGATGCCTTTCCTGTGTAGATGGGGCACAGTTCTTTGGCACAGTGACCCTGTAGTTTGATTTTGTCCTTGGGTTTCTGTCATCTTAGTCCATCAGACACAAAATCTAATTACTGACACAACTAGAACCATCTTTGGGATATAACCATCTTTGGGATATAACCAAGGCATCTGATTTAGCCTTATAATCGTTTTTGAGTCTTCAACTATGTTTTGGTTTTTGGTTTTTGGTATTCTTTTTTTTTTTTTTTTTGGTGGTTATCTACATAAACTACTTCTTCAAATTTCCACAAAAATTACATTCATTCTGAGCCTATTTGTCTAATTATACATAAGTGCTATTGGCTAATCCTAAGATTCTGTGCATATTATTATAATGCATTGAGAATGGGAGACACATATAAATATATAGAGATCAGTAGTTGAATTAATGTAAAAGTTAAGATGTTTAGGAAAGTTTTGAAATTTTTATTATGAAAAATTATGTATATATACATATATTCCATCATCAAGCTGATTTCCAAACATTGAAGTGTCCCTTAATCCAGAAAGTCTCATCAGTGAGTCAGGTGGCCAGCTTTGCCTTGGCGGAGATAGAATCTGGGGCTCTGACAGTCATGGGAGCAAAAGATCTTTGGAACCTTCTCTCCTTCACTTCTTGGGCAGTGAATCAGCCTCCCTCTGAACACAGTAAACTCCCCTTGAATTCTGTTCCCTTCATTGTGTTCTTTGACATAATCCAGTTTACGAGTGGGCTTTACCCCACTGCTCCCTCTTGTTTACTACTAGAAGGCTGTTTTCCCCAAACTATTGAATGTAGCTTATGATTTCCACTTTTATTTCACTCTCAGTAGGAGGCAAGATATTAGCTTTTCATTCAGGCCTTTTCAGGTTCTATGGCTTTAATTGAAGCAATAAATTTAGCACCTTATTTGAGAATTATCTGTTATAAATCAGGATCCTCATAATTGGATTTGAGTTCGTTCAGACTAGGATATAGAGAGTGAATTTGCTAAGGTGTTTGAGGAGTTTGGAGCATGGCTGGGGCTGCTCCCTTCACCAATCAAACTTTGATAATAAGCTGTCAAACTTTTAATAGAAAAACTATATATATTTACATTTTTCACTCCATTTTTAAAAACTAAATAAACAAAACCACCCAGCCGATCAGGCTGTCATTTCCTCACAGGCCTTTTCAAGTCTCCCCTACAGCCTCCCTTTCTTTTGTAAGGTGTGGAATTTTCCCCCTAATTATGTAGTTCTTTTACCTTTAATACCTTCTCCTGAATATTCCCCTTCCTTTCCAAGTGCAAGTTTATACAAGGCACCCAAGATCAAGAGCCCACCCTATCACCACATCTAGAAACATCCTTGTCAATGGCATTGCATTCATTTGTTTTGAAGTGCCAGGGTGGGTCAGTTGGTTGACCATCTGATTCTTGATTTCAGCTCAGGTCATGATCCCAGAGTCGTGGGATAGTGGGATAGAGCCCTGCGTCAACCACTGTGCTGGGCTCTGTGCCAATCATGGAGCCTACTTAAGATTCTCTCTCTCTCTCTCTCTCTCTCCCTCTCTCCCTCCCTCTCTCCCTCTCTCTGTCTGCTCCCATGTTCCCCACTCTATCACTCTCTAAAATAAATAAATACATAAATTAATTAATTAATTAAGTTTGTCTCTGTGGCTATTATAAAGACAGTAGGAAGTCACTTATATGGTTAATATTTTGACTACTTAGGAAGGATTCCATTTATATGTTGGGAAGGGTAGGACCGTTACCCTTCTCAGGGTAGATGTGCCCAGTAGCATTTATCTACTGCTGCAGATTAGATGGAATATGCCTGGAAACTCCTGTCCATAAATATGTGCAATCTATTGAGTATCTGTATCAACTCACATAAATCCCTTTCACTCAGTAGAATAAAAAATTAGTGATGTGCCTTCTGAATATTAATTCTAAGAATATGTGCCTATACAACTCACCAGGTTTCTGTTGATATTGTTTCATAAAACAATCCAGCTATTTAAAAGAATACTCTCTTTGGCCTCCAGATATCTGTATATTCTTACAGATAATAGAAGACCTTAATTGAGTTACCTTGTAAGTGAATATCACATTTCTTCACTGCCATAAGGCTTCTTAAGCCAAAGGCTTAAGAAAGCTTTTCAGGGATAGGTAAACTAGTCTTACATACAGAGTTTTCTCTTCATTTCATTTATTCTTTCAAATTTTTAGACTTAACGAAGGCTGTTAGCAATTACCAAGGAAGAGAAATTCTGCTATCTTTCTTTCAGTCTTATATTAATAATTATTTAACTACTGGATCTCTTTTCCCCAAATTCCACTGGTAAGACTCCCCACAATTTACGCCATCATTTCCCTCATACAAAGGATGGGTATGCAATAATTCTGTCATCAAATTCTCATTATGTTTTTTTTCTCACCTTTTCTTCTAAAAAGTACCCTATTATGATTTATGAGCCTGTAAAGCAATCCTATTCATAATGCCAATGAAAGGTAACACAAAAATTGAATTGTCAGATCTGACTCACACAAATCAGAGACATTACCCAGCATTTAATGTTACTAATAATATGAAATACACAATCATGCAAGAAGAAAAGGCAAAGATGGGAGAAATCTGCACATTCTGCATAGTTCCTTGGTACTTGTTTCACATTGGACACATTCCCTCTGGCCCAATGGGATAGATGAGGTCACTAAGTGTAGTTTCTGGGTCACTTCACCCAAAAGTAAGAGCTTAGGTTTTGAAGCATCTTTGTTTTATATTCAGATGATTCTAGGGACTGTGTGACATTTTCCAGGGAATCATGATTCATAAATCTGTAAATTTGAGATTTGTTTACTATAAAAAATCCTAAATCATGATAATTCCTCTAAGACTAATCCATAGATACTACTCTTATAGTAAATATCAGTTTATTTACCAAAAGATCAAAATGTAAGAATACTTGCAAGGAGATAAAACCAAGCCATCAACCAACCTCCTTTTTCCCAGGACAACTTTCCCCAACAAACTCTATAACTCTAAAATCTAAAAGTTAACAGGAAACAATGTCAGAAACTTGACGGAAAATGAGTTTGATCTAAGACTCCTAAATCTAATGATATGTGTTAAATGTATAAGAAAAATAATGTATATGCAGCTCTAGCTAATTAAATACTTCACATGAAAGTCTTATTTTTTTTGAAAATCTGATTTTTTAACAAAAATATTCACCCAGATTTTTAAAGAAACATTATGCATATGTCTCCATTTTCTACTTAAACTCTTACATATATATATTTTTAATTTGATTCCTTTTGAGTTTATTCTGGTGTATGCCGGTTGTATCGATCCAATTTTAACTTTTTCCACATAACTTCCTGCTTCCCAGATATCTTTTATGAAGTCATCTTAATTCCAGGATTTCAGATACTCTTTTAAAAATATAAGTCCCCATAATAGGTTGATTCTATTTCTGGATCCCTATTCTAGTTCATTGGTCTTAATGTTCATCAGGAACCAATACCAAAACATTCTTGTTATGATGGGGCATGTTAGTTTTCTGGGGCTGCTGTAACATAGTATCACAAACTGGATGGCTTAAATAAACAAATAAATATGTCACAATTTTGAGGCTGGAAAGTCCAAGATCAAGGTGCTGGCTGATTCAGTTCCTGCTGAGAGCTCTCTTTATGGCTTATAGGTAACCACCTCCTTGCTATGTTCTCACAGACTCCTTTCTCTGTTCATTCAGGAGAGACAGACTAGCAGATAGACAGGGAACATGCAGGAGAAAGGGAGTTTTCTGGTATTTCTTCTTATAAGGACACTACTCCTGTCAGATAAAGGCCTTATCCATATGATCTCATTTAAACTTAATTACTTTCATAAATTCTCTATGTCTAATATAGTCACATTGGGCGTTAGGGCTCCAAGATATGATTATGTGGGAACACAAACATTTTGTATATAACATGGGGTTTTATCATATGTATATATTTTATTTTCTAGTGGAATCTCTCCCAGCTCCTTACTATAGCATATCATTTTTAGGATTGTTCTTACTATTTATTCTTATGTCTTTTCTTATATGAATACTATAATCAATTTCTCTCATCCACACACACAAACACAAGACTATGTAATATGAAGTAAGTTTAACATAATAAGATTTCACATATGTGTATATATTGATATTTACATTTATATATATGTGTGTTTGTATACCTGTAATGGGGGAAAAAAAAGACACACTTGTTTTCCAGGAAATTTGAACATTTACCAAAGCTACATTAACCTATATTAAATCATTTGTTAAAAGTCACAATATACCATAAAGTAAATCTAATTAAATGCAGTATATGATCAAAATAGAAAAAAAAAGTGTACATTTATTTGGAAGAATAATGGATTTCCCAATTAGACACTTTAGGTCAAAGGCAAAATGAAAATAGATGGAAAATGATTTTTAAATGTTAATGAATATAATATATACTGGAATTTGAGACACAGTAAAGTTAGAGAGTGAAAGAGGACTTCAGTTACCTACATTTTGACCTCAGTCTGTACTTTCTAATTGATTAAGTTCTTCTTTCCAGCTTATCTCTTACCTCAAGCAAAAGACCCTGAAAGCAAAGTATCCCCAGGTGGAAATTGAAACTACCCCCTCCACCAATAATCACTACCCCGATTCAGCAAGACCCCATGTGATTGAACCAAAGACAATGATCAACCTGACCTTTGCTGCCCACCTAAATGTACCCACTGACCTTTGTCCTACATTTTTCTCATATAAACCTAGAGGTATTTTCAGCATTTTGGAGACAGTCTGTGAAACACTAATCCACTGTCTTCCTGGTGTTGGCCGTATTGAAATAAATTCCTTTATTGCTTCATCACTGTTAATTTCTCTGCCTTTGGATTTTGACAGTGGTGGGTGGCTAAAACTGGTCTGTAGAGGACTCCTGAGCCAGGTGTTTTTGCACTCCTGCACCCTGGCTACAAGAATAGTGTTAAATATTTATATAAACAAACCATAGGCCCCAAATGGTGTCACCTAAGGCCCTATGTCCATAAACCAAGACTTAAACCTAACCTAACTGCAGTTTCAACTCTCTAAGGTATGAATCCTTTAACCAATCACCATTGACATTTCCTAGTCAGCACTAGGAAATTTATTGATAGACCCTTTCTCTTCCCTGTAAGAGGGTGATGTTGATAAATAAATAAATAAATAAATAAATAAATAAATAAATAAAAGATTCTTCATTAATATTTTCTCTTTTTTTTCACTCGTTACTTTTAAAAACCTTTCCTTTTCTGTAGTACTTTGGACTTCCCCTATACTTGCTAGATGGGATACTGCCTAATTCATAAATCAATTAATAAAGCCATTTAGGGGCACCTGGGTGGCTCAGTCAGTTAAGTGTCCAACTTCGGCTCAGGTCATGATCTCATGTTTTGTGGGTTTGAGCCCCACATTGGACTCTGTGGTGACAGCTCGGAACTTGGAACCTGCTTCAGATTCTGTGTCTCCTTTTCTCTCTGCCCCTCTCCCACTTGTGCTTTCTCTCTGTCTCTCTCTCTTGCTCTCTCTCTCTCTCAAAAATAAATAAACATTAAAAAAACAAAAAATAAAGCCACTTAGATCTTTAAAATTTACTCTGTTGAATTTTTATTACTTAACAATATAAACATAATGAAAAAAATAGAAAGTAAATGAGTTAAGAAAGAACTTCAAAAAATATATAAAACTTCAACAAAGCAAACCAAAAGAAAGCACAAATAGGGAATAATATAAAAATTAAAAAAATCAACAATCCAAAACCATCCATAAAATGGAGGTGCTAAATGAATAAAAATAATAAATATGTACCCCCAAATAAAATTCAGAAACCACTCAATAGCCTAAAGAAGGAAAAATAAGAATTATAAATATAAGAAATCATACTACCGTGCTATAAAACTAGAAATCAACCACAAGAAATAAACCTAGAAAGAGCACAAATACATAGAGGTCAAATAACATGCTACTTACTAAACAATGAGTGGGTCAACCAAGAAATCAAAGAAGAAATCAGAAAACACATGGAGACAAATGAAAACACAATGGTTAAATCTTTGGGATGCAGCAAAAGGTTTATGGCAACACAAACCTACCTAAAGAGTCAAGAAAAATCTCAAACAACCTAACCTTACACCTAAAGGAGCTGGAAAAAAGATAAACAAAACTCAAAGCCAGTAGAAGGAAGGAAATAATAAGGATTTGAGCAGAAATAAGTAAGATGGAAACTAAAAACAAACAAAAACAAACAAACAAAAACAAAACAAAACAAAAAACCCAAACAGATCAAATGAAACCAGGAATTGGTTCTTTGAAAAGATCAATAAAATTGGTAAATCTTTATACAGACTCACATATTCATACTAAATAAATAAATAAATAAATAGTGAAGAGAGAGGCGTGGGGAAAGGAAGACTCAAAATGAAATGATAGAAAAATAACAACTGACACCACAAATACAAAAGATTATGAGAATATTTTGAAAAACTGTGTGCCAACAAATTGGACAATGTAGAAGAAATGGATAAATCCCAGGAACTATATAACCTCCCAAAATTGAGTCAGGAAGAAATAGAAAATTTGAACCGACTGATTACCAGCAATGAAGCTGAATCAGTAATCAAAAAAAAAAAAAAAAAATCCCAAAAAACAAGTGTTGGGACTCTATGGCTTCACAGGTGAATTCTGTCAGACATTTAAAGAAGAGTTAATACCTCTTCTTCTCAAAATGTTCCAAAAAATAGGAAAATAATGAAAACTCCCAAAGTCATTCTATAAGGCCAGCATTACCATGGTACCAAAACCAAATAAAGACGCCACTAAAAAAGAGAACTATAGGCCAATATCCCTGATGTACATAGTGCAAAAATCCTCAACAAAGTACTAGCAAACTAAATCCAACAATGCATAAAAAAAAAAAAAAGAAAAAAACATTCACCATGATCAAGTGGGATTTATTCCTGGGATGCAAGGGTAGTTCAGTATTTGCAAATCAAGCAATGTGATACATCACATCAATAAGAGAAAGTATAAAAACCATATGATCATTTCTATAGATGCAGAAAAAGCATTTGGCAGAGTACAACATCCATTCATGATAAAAACTCCCAACAAAGTAACTTTAGAGGGAACATACCTCAACATAATAAATGCCATAAAGGAAAACCCATAGCTAACATCATACTCAGTGGTGAAAAACTAAGAGTTTTCCTCTAAGGTCAGAAGCAAGACAAGGATGCCCAGTCTTACCACTTTTATTCAACATAATAATTCCTAGCCACAGCAATCAGACAAAAGAATAAAAAACATCCAAATTGGTAAGGAAGAATTAAAACTTTCACTATTTGTAAATGACATGATACTATACGCAGAAAACCCTAAAGACTAAACCAAAAACAAACTACAACTGATAAATGAATTCCGTAAGGTTGCAAAATACAAAATCAACATACAGAAATAAATTGCATTCTTATATGTTAATAATGAAGCAGCAGAAAGAGAAGTTAAAACAATCTCATTTACAATTGCATCAAAAATAAAAAAAATGCCTAAGAATAAACTTAACCAAAGAAGTGAAACACTTATACTCTGAACATTATAAAACATTGATGAAATAAATTGAAAACAATACAAACAAATGGAAAAATGTTCCATGCTCATGGATTAGAAGAAAAAATATTGCTAAAATGTCCATGCTACCCAAAGCAATCTACAGATTTCATGCAATCCCTATCAAAATATGAATAACATTTTTTCACAGAACTAGAACTATCGATTCTAAAATTTGTATGGAACCACAAAAGACCCTAAAAGCAATCTTGAAAATGAAGGCCAAAACTGGAGGTATCACAATTCCAGATTTCAGGATATTCTACAAAGCTGTAGCAATCCAAGATAAATAGTACTGGCACAAAAATAGACACATAGATCAATGGAACGGAATAGAAAGCCCAGAAATAAACCTACCATTATATGTTCAATTAATCTCAGACAAAAGAGGGCAAGAATACACAATGGGGAAAAGTCTTCAACAAGTGTTGTTGGGAAAACTGGACAGCTACATGCAAAAGAATGAAATGGAACACTTTCTTACACCCATACATAAGGGTAAACTCTATTAAAGACCTAAATGTGAGATCTGAAATCAAAAAATCCTGGAACATGGCCTACGCAGTAATTTCTCTGCATTGGCCATAACAACACTTTTCTAGATATATCTCCTGGGGCAAGGGAAACAAAAGCAAAAATATACTATTGAGAATACTCAAAATAAAAATCTTCTGCACGGCAAAAGAAACAATCAGCAAAGCTAAAAGACAACGTATTGTGTGGGAGAAGATACTCGCAAATACATATCCAATAAATGGTTAGTATCCAAAATATATAAAGAACTTACACAACTTAATAACAAAAAAAATAGTCCAATTAAAAAAAGGGCAGAAGGCATGAACAGACATTTGTACAAAGAAAACATACAGATGGCCAACAAGTACGTAATAAGATGTCGAACATTACTCATCATCAGGGAAATGTAGGTCAAAACCGTGATGAGATATTACCTCATACCTGGCAGAATGGCTAAAATCAAAACACAAAGAACAAGTTTTGGTGAGGATGTGGAGAAAAAGGAACGCTCATGTACTGTTTGTGGGAATACAAATTGGTGCAGCCATTGTGGAAGACAGTATTTCAGTATTAAAATAGTATGAAAACAATATAAAAAATTAAAAATAGAACTACCATATGATCAAATAATTCTATTTCTGGGTATTTACCCAAAGTGTATGGAAACACTAATATAAAAGATGCATGCACCCATACATTATTGCAGCATTATTTACAATAGCTAAAATATGGAACATTACTCAGCCATAAAAACAAAGTCTTGCCATTTGTAAAAACACGGATGGATCTAGAGACTATAATGCTAAGTGAAATAAATCAGGGAAAGACAAATATCATATAATTTCACTCATATGCAGAATTTAAGAAACAAACAAATGAGTAACAGAAAGTGGGGCTGTCTCTCTGATTTTAGGAGGCAGGATGGTCCTGCCCAGTTCTACAAAGTTGGGATTACTTTTGCAAGAACTGAAGGGACAGGGCCACCCACAGAGTCATGGAGATGACTCTGTTACTACAGTAGGACTAGAGGGCAGAATATTGAACTAAAGAGGATTATTTGCAAGCCATAAACTCATGAAATTTGCCTTGCTAGGACTTGAACTTGCTTGCTATCCATCACCTCTTCCTCTTTGAATGGGAAGATCTATCTTATGCCTGTCCATCATTGTATTTTGGAAGCATGTAACCTGTTTAGTTTTGTAACCAAACCAAATGTGAGTTTGCTCCTTGGTGAGTCACAGATAGAAATTACACCAAGTGGAATTGTCATGCAAAGGAAACTTTTAAATAAGGAAATCACAGGGAATAACCTCCAAAGCTGTGACTCTCTGAGTCAGGGTGGATGGCTCCTTTCATTTAGAGTTAGGATAAATATTTAGATAAGGGAGGCTTGTTATCATATGTAGAGATGGGAGTAAGGTTGCACCTTGGGGATACATGCCTATACATACATTGTGTGTTATGTAAATGAGCCTTATGCTTCTCCTTGGCTGGAGACTTTAGTATTATAATGAGGTAAAGGTAACTAACTGTTGGTCACTCTGTGGGTCACTCCATGGTCAATCTGCACAAGTCTGAATCAAGGGTTGAGTTCAAAGTGGTCTGGGTGGTGTGGCCAGTGGAACTCTTTGTCATGGCAGTCATTACTGCTTGATGGATAGGGAAAGAGACCAGAGTCCTCTCCATGTTCATGCACCTAGGAAAGGTCATATGAAGACACAGAAGGAGGCCATCTGCCACCAAGGAGGAGAGCTCTCACTAGAAACCAAATTGGTTGGTACCTTGATCTTGGACTTCCTAATAGTCTCCAGGACTTTGAATAATAAGTTTCTATTGTTTAAGCCAACTAGTTTTTGATGTTTATTATGAGAGCCCAAGTAGACTAAGACAATAGGTTTCATAGTCCCAAGAATCTTCTCCTCTGGTATCTGAGAAACCTGTGACGAGGTGTATTATTACAGAAATGGTGAAGAGTAGAACTATTCAAGAAAAGCAGTCACTGCAGGGAAATTTGGGGCAGCCCTGGATACTGCTGGGAATTGTTACTTACATTACTAGCTAACATTTACAAGAGCTGTCACTGTTAGTTTCACAAGCTGCCAGGAACTTCTGTCTCTAGGAGGGTTTGACAGCTGATGGAGACACTGGTGTTAGGGCCTCGCCTTTGAGGGTGCATCAGGAAGTGTTTCTGTCAAGAGTGACTGTATCTGCCAAGAGGCACTGCAGTCAAGTAAAGCCCTTAGGACAAAGCAGATCCTGTTCTTTCACTTTTAGAGAGAAAGTGACTGGTGGTGAAGGTATTAAAAACCTTTTACATGATAAAAAGCTGAAGGACTAGAGAATGTTTAACTTAGAAAAGTTAACATTCTGGTGATGTGAGAAGTCCATTCAAATATCTGAAACCATCCATCATGGAGTAGTGTTCTATAGTTTAAGATGTAAGATTGGAATGTATGGGTGGAAGCTTCAGGAAGTCAAATACTGGCTTAGTATAAAAACTTTTTTTTTCTTTACTTGTAGAACTGTCCAAAGATGTAATTGAACTACAGTGACTTGTTTTTTTAACTTGTGAATTAGAAAAAAAAATGGTAGATTTCCAGAAGAGTTGCAAAAATATACGAGTTCCACATATTCTTCGCCATTAACATTAACAACTTCTGTAACCATAGTATAATGATCTAAACTAAGACTAAAACTAGTAACAAGAACAACAATGATAATATTGATAGAATATTATGAAGTAAGCTATAGACTTTATTTGGATTTCACTTGCTTTTTCCACTGAAGGCTTTTTTCTTTTTCAGGATCTAATTTCAGATCTCACATTACATTTTGTTTTCACGACTCAATGACTTGTAATATCTAATGAGGCCTTGCTGTATTATTACTGAAGTGATGAATTAATGCCTATATTAATTAATATAATGCCTATGTTGTTAGCTGCATTTATTATAATAATTTTATATTAATTAATTGTGACTGTTTTGTAATAAGGCAAGTTCAAATTTATTTGGATACATCAGTTTGGAATTTTGACTGAATGGCACAGTAAAATTATTACAAATGATATTGGCAAGAATGTACTTATGTAGAGTTCTCCAAGATGCTCTTTGATAACACTCTAGTGATTAAAATACATAGTAATAATATGAAAGTACTGATGCACAAAATTATGCAGGAGTCTAAGTACAAACTTCTGGATATTGGATTTAAATATTAATTTCATGTATCTTAATGGTTATAAAATATTTCACCACTTCTACTTAAACAGCTGGTCAGGCTCACTGTATCTTATTTATGTATTTAAGTGTGATATAAATAGGTGGAGAAAGTTGATAATATGATAAGCTGAATATATTAAAAAATTCTTTATCCATTAGTGGTTATTCTAAAACTTTCCTGCCTGAGAACTTGTGTTGTTGAGACTATAGACCCAAACCTCATTGCCTTTGAATCCGTAACCTTGTTAGGTGGATGAAACTATATGGGCAGCCTAACAATATGTATTTTTTAAATATTTATTTGCTTTCTTGGTTTGGCTAAAAAGAAATCGGGGCTCTAGAAAGAATATTAAGATGAAATCATTATTAAACAGATTGGCATACACCTAAGAAATACGAAATTTGTACAGTATCCCTCCAAAGTGTTAATGCCTGTTTGAATTGAGAATGCTAGGTTTGGATTTTTTTTTAATATAAATTATTGTCAAGTTAGCTAATATACAGTATATACAGTTTTCTCTTGGCTTCGGGGGTATATTTCCATGATTAATTGCTTACATACATCACCCCATGCTCATCCCAACAAGTGCCCTCCTCAGTGCCCATCACCATTTCCCCCTCTTCCCCCCCACCCCCCATCAATCCTCAGTTTGTTCTCTGTGTTTAAGAGTTTCTTGTGGTTTGCCTCACTCTCTGTTTGAAACTGTTTTTCCCCTTCCCCTCCCTCATGGTCTTCTGTTAAGTTTCTAAATTCTTCATATGAGTGAAAACAGGATATCTGTCTTTCTCTGACTGACTTATTTCACTTAGCATAATACCCTCCTCACTCTCTTTTACCTAAAGTATGTTGAATGGTGCAGTGCTTTTATGACCAAGAAGCAAACTAGTTATGTAGGATGGAAATTTTGAACAATTCAGAGTAGTTACTTTTCCCATTATATATATGTATATATTATAATATAATAATTATATATATAATATACAAATAAAAGATTTATATATATATATATATATATATATATATATATATATAGAGAGAGAGAGAGAGAGAGAGAGAGAGAGAGAGAGAGTATTTAGGAAAGTCTGTTCTCTTCCTAAAGTTTCTTGTCTTTTTTTAAATTTACATATTCTGGGTCAACATATGTCTGTAAGGTATTTCGTTGGTGACAGTTTCATCAATCAAAGCAAAAGAACCTCAATATGATGCTGAAACTCAGAGTCAGAGCCATGTACTTACCTGTTCCTGTCCATGTGAAAAGCTGTCTTCCAGGGATTATACTTTGATGAGTCTTTGTTTTGTCTAATTAACTTCTCTTATAACTGTGACATTGGAGGAGAATTAGCTAAAAGTTGTTGAGTTAAAAGAAACAGATAATAATGTAGTTTTATCTCATTGAGATATGTATAACTTTTAAAACACAGTCTGACTGTTGGGTTTTACCAAATGAATCTTATTCAAAAGGGAGATATAGTTGACCCATACATGACACTCTACTGACGGGGTCTTACATGAATATGTTCCTGTGGAAATTAAGCTTCCAGTTTTGTTATATAAGAATCTTGGGAGAATTAGAATAAAAATCCACATTCTGAGATTTCTTTGTCATGTAATATGACCTTATTATGAGAGAATTTACTTAATTGCTATAAAAAATGTTCAAATAAACCTGTTCTCTAGAGGGACATTAAGGAGTAAGATGAACTCTTTGCATCCTTTCGTACAAACCCTCCCCGATTTTGAGAGTTACGGTGTTTTCATGATCAGTAATAGAAATCGTTCTTATCACAGATCCATTTACTTACTCATTACCTATTGCTTCCACTGTGTAATTTACTCCTTATATATCATGCTTTACTTCTTACCAAAAGCTCTTATTTGCTTCTATTTTGTTGGCAGTGGAATTGGAGTTAAGTGCTTTTCCCCCAAAATTGGCCCTCTGAAACCACTCCTTAAAATCTTCCACATGCTTTTTTTTTTTAATATGAAATTTATTGTCAAATTGGTTTCCATACAACACCCAGTGCTCATCCCAACAGTTGCCCTCCTCAATGCCCATCACCCACTTTTCCTTCCCTCCCACCCCCCTGAAATCTTCCACATTCTTGGGGCACCTAGGTGGCTCAGACGGTTCAGTGTCCAACTTCGGCTCAGGTCATGATCTCATGGTTTGTGGATTTGAGCCCCTCGTCGGACTCCATGCTGACAGCTCAGAACCTGGAGCCTGCTTTGGATTCTGTGTCTCCTTCTCTCTCTGCCCCTCCCCTACTTGTGCTCTGTCTCTCTGTCTCTCAAATAAATAAGAATTAAATTTTTTTTTTAGAAAAAGTCTTCCACATTCTTCTTTTGTATGTCTTCTGTGCATATTCTGAGCCTGCTTTTGTCCCTCGATAAAATATCTGGATAATCCTGATTATAGAGCTCTCTATGATTAGTTCTGGAATATATTACTATCTTCCTCTCTGATTTTATTTATTAAGACACTATTTTTTTCCAGTAAGAAACTAGGAGATGTTTTATCATTCAGTTCCATGAATGTATCCTCTCTCCATTCCGCTGTCCTTGTTCTTCTCTATACTTCCATAATTTTGCTATGCTCTTTGCAATACCTCTTGTATTGGAGCTCCACAAATAACCCTCATTTTGAAGATTTGTTAGTAGGACTCGCAAGACTCTGTATATAATTATACTAACTACTAAGGTTCATCACAGTGACATAGTAGGAGTGTATAGTCAGATGATAATGGAAAAAGGCATGGTTGAATTCTAGAGGAATTTGTGTTCAGGCTGTTTTATGCTCTCACCCTCCTATGAGTGCTCACAGAGAGTATTATTCTTCAAGCAATGAAAATGCGCCAACATGGATGTGATGTTTCTAAAGGGAAGCCCATTGGAGACTCAAGGTTTATTATTGGTAGGTAGTCACATAGGCACCTTCTACCTAAAATTTATCAAAATTCCAGACTTCCAGATTAAAAGCAAGTATTGAGTATAAATCTTTTGCACAGTCTAGGAATGATGAAACATTATCATTTAACCCTCTCAAAATCCCAGTTCTGAGCTTTTGATCCAAAGAACAACCTTCCAAGCAATCTCAAACCTAGTATGTTTACTCTCTTCTGTGTACTCTCCAACTTATTGTCTATTATAATTGTTTTGTCGAATCCATTTTCTACAAGGCAGAAAAATGGTTTCCTAGCCATGAATTAAATTATGGTCTTAAATCCTTGAAGTCATTCCAAAGATCCCTTGTAGGGATGTTTTGTAGATAAGATCAGATGTAGGAGATCAGTTTGGTAGCATCCTTCTCAGGGAATTATTTTGATGTATCCAGGTATTTTTTTGCCACTTACACTATGATCATTTTTCAGCTCATACATCCTCTACCATTGTTGGAGGTGTTTTAAAAAAATATGTCCATACCTGTGTGTGTGTGTGTGTGTGTGTGTGTATGTGTGTGTGTGTGTGTGTGTGTGTGTATTTTTCCGTTTAGTACAGAGTTGACAGACATTCCATAAAGAGTCAGATAACCAATATTTTAAGCATGGCAGGCAATGCAGTCTGTGACAATCATTCAACTTTGTCATTTTAGCAGGAAAGCAACCATAGACAACAGGTAAAGGACTGGGAATGTGTGTTACAATAAAACTTTATTTACAAAAGCAGCTGACGAGTTAGATTTAGACCACTGGCAAAGTTTATTGACCCCCAATTTAATGCAGATGAACTTAATCACTTACATTACTAAACCAAAATCTCTATACATATATACTATTTTCAGAATTATTCCAGACTCAGATGTGTTTTATTTTAAGGAGTTATAACTAGAAAGGAAAGAAGGTGGTAGGATATAAGAGGTATTTTTATACAAACCTCCTCTGTCACACTAAATTTTTGTGTTACAGTTTGAGGGAAAACTTTTTGCTATGTGGATAGAGATGTTTGGTTTAAATGCTCAATTCCCTCTCATCTTATAGGAGTGGAGTAATAGATATTTGGGCTTAATGAGATTTTTGTTATTACATGAATGGCACAGTGTGAACAAAGTAAGTGTAAGAGAACCCAGATAGTTGTCTATTACCAAAGAAAGACACAGGGCATTCAAGAATAAGGCTCCAGAGAAATTGTTCTCACTGCCGCTTGAACTATCAGTGGTTTTTCCATTTTGGCTGCACATTATGATTGTTCCAGAAATTATGAAAATTTTTAATTAATTCACCTAGAAATAAAAGATGATATTCACCAAAGATAGTATCTTAGCATCTTTTAAGGTACTATCAAGATGCAAAATTAGAATTGGTAAATTGTGATGTACAATGACATATTTCTACAATTCGTACATAAGATAGCTACCTATATATGAAACAATACAAATTAATCACCACACCAGAAAATTAAGAGAAATACAGATTTCTGATTCCCATTCTGGTTCACATTTAATCGAGTGATGTGAAATAGAAAGATTCTGATACAGAGATATGTTTGTGTTTTCTTAAACAGGCCACTGGCGGGGAATGAAAGAGGGATTGAGAATGATTGCACATATGGTTCTGGAAATATTTGTAGAGTAAAATAAGTGGAGTAAAATAAATGATGCTAAAACCGAAATACAACAACTGTGTCAATATTGTGGACTGGTAAACAGTCTATTTGCTTGTATCTAAACAACTCTACTGGTAGAGTAGGCCACATTAACTATTTAGTTATTTATATATATTTAAAATAATACCTATAGTAAAGGTACAGTGAAACTAAGTTATCATGAACCCAGAATTCCATATTCGCTTTCTGTATCCTAGAATTTGCAGTCAGATAGTTAGCAGTCACTTAGGCTCGCTCTGTCATTTCAGGACCTCACAGTTTACACAATTGATGCTTTGAGCCTGCTTAGAACAATCTTGAGAGACTTTACCATATATATTTAGCATCTAGGTTAGCAGTCTAGAAATGTAAGGTCTAACCAGTGTTACTAATATGATAAATTCCTGCTCTGTTTGTATTTAAATACTGAGAAGTTTTAGTGTTCCTTATATTCAAGAAATTGGTTATATATCTCTTCAGTTAAACAATCTTCCACCCCAAAGTGCCTATGATTATTATTATAAAGTAAAGTATTACTGTTACAAAGTAAAGGAAACAATATCAAGTTTCTTGCTAAGCAAGAACTTAAGAAGGCAGCAAATGACAGGGAAGTAATAATTTAAATAAGTTGATTAAATATATGTACATCATTCTGCTTTGGCAGAGACAGGAAGGGGAATAAGAGTACAGAAAAATAATGGCATATAACTATCATTTGCGGGGGGAGGCGCCTAGGTGTCTCAGTCGTTTAAGCATTCAACTCTTGATCTCAGGACAGGTCATGATCTCATGGTTCCTGAGTTCGGGCCTCGCATTGGGCTGTGTGCTAATGATATGGAGCCTGCTTGGAACTATCTCTCTTTTTCTCTCTCTGCCTTCTCCCCGCCTTGTTTGCACTCTCTGTCTCTCTGAAAACAAAGAAATATCATAGGATTTCACTCATACATGGAATTCAAGAAACTTAACAGATAAACATAGAAGGGAAGGAAAAATAAGATAAAAACAAAAAAGGGAGGCAAACCACAAGAGACTCTTAAATACAGAAGACAAACTGAGGTTGATGGGGGTGGAGGGGTGAGGGGATGGGCATTAAGGAGGGCACGTGTTGGGATGAGCACTGGATGTTATATGTAAGTGATGAATCACTGGGTTCTACTTCTGAAGCCAAGACTGCGCTGTATGTTAACTAACTTGAGAATAATAAAAAAAAAAAAAAAACAGACTATTGTTCAGCCATAAATACATACATACATACATACATACATACATACATACATACATAAAATAACTTAATCATTTTGGAACGGTTTACTCCTAAACTAATTGCACTGATTCTGCATTTGCCCAACCTGCGTGTGGAAAACAGTCTTCTTTGGATTGCTTACACTGCACAAAAATGGAGAAGAGAAGAAAGTTTTGTTCAGAAATGAATACAGAAATAAACCCTTTGAGGTAAATAAAGGTTCATCTGTCGTGTAGTTCTTTATAAGGAAATCTTTAAAAAGGTTAAGGAAGAAGAGGAAGTGGGAGGAGGAATAGAAAGAGGAGACAGACACGGAAGAGAATGGTCTGAGTTCGTAAATATTTGGAGTAAGAACAGGATAACCAGAGTCAATCCAAAGAAACGAAAGTGGAAACAAAGTGGAAGCTATTCTGATGCTATTTTGAAGGGTTCTGAATCTATAATTTCATGTACCAGAATGTGTTGTCTGTCAGAAGTCTTAACTCGGCATTCTCTAGAAGGAAGAAGGATAGTAGTAAAGTTACTAATAGAACATGTTATTGAAATGAGATTAAACCAGATTGTTCTGTTGGCCCTTACTAGATTTATATCTTCCGTTGATGTTACTTACATAACTGTAAAGCCTCAGTTTCCATCCTGGTGAAAGGAGAGCAGCAACTTTTAATTTATTAAAATTTTCATTTATTAAATTTGTAATTTATAAACTGAGAAGATTGAATCAGATCATGCATATAAAATGCTGTTTAATTTTTCATATTATTTACTGCTGCTTCTGTCGTCTTACTCCAGTGTGACTTTAGTAAAGTCACAGGATTCACCATGTGGTTATTTCTCAGAACCCATAGTCACTAAATCTAAGCAAAGGAGTGTGAGATGTATTTTGTCAAAGCAAAATGGCTTTCAAAAACCACTGTCACTGTGTACATTTACAAATTTTGTTTCTTGGTTATGCTTCTTGATGTAAGTAATTCTTGGAACATTGCCATATTAGTGACAACAATGTGGTTTACCAGAGTGATGCCATCTCCGTAAGGGAACCTATCGGTTTCTGATGGGGTAAGCAGAAAAATTTGTTTTTTACCCTATAAGCAATGTGTAGGCTTAGCATAATGAGATGAGATTTTATGAGAATATTTTCTCTCAAGAACAGATTTCCTGGTGACAGGAACAGCAGATTCCACAAATTTCCCCAAGTTTAACAGGAGCTATGTTTTGAAATTATATGGAAATATGATATTGATTTTATGGTTGCTTGATGAGAGGGACTAGAAGTTCTACTATTTTAGAAAATATGAATGTAATAAATCATTCAATTTAGTGTGACCATTTTTCTTTACCTCACACTTTTGTGGTTCTGTGCTTTGTAAAACCTGTGTTCAGTTATGTCTCATTCCTTTGTTTACCTTATTTTTAAACCTTATCTAGAGGGTGATGTTATGCTCATTGATTCTATATAATATAGAGATACAGAGAAGGTAAAAGGATGTTTTAATGTTAGGGTTGTTTTAAATAAGATCACATCTTCGCAATCATTTTGAATGATATTTAGGATCCCCTGTTCTGAAAGTTATTAGAAACCCTTTTATATTGCCTTTAGGATATTAAGGAATAGAAAAGGAGATAGCTTTTCATGGGCATTATCGTAGACTGAATGTTTGTGTGCCCCCCAAAATTCATATTTTGAATTTTGAAGCCCTAGTTCGCAATATGATGGTATTAGGAGATGGTGCCTCTGGGATATAGTTCGGTGTAGATGAAGTCATTGTGGTGGAGCCCTCACAATGAAATTAGTAACTGTATAAGAATAGGTGTGAGAGAGCTCTTTTCCCTCTGATATGTGAGTATACATGGCAAAGACTTCTGTCTGCAGATCCAGAGTGCTCTCACCAGGAACCAGACTTCCCGGCCTCCAGAACTGTGAGAAATAAATGTCTGTTGTTGAGGCCAACCAGTCCTTGGTGTTTCGTTATAATAGTCTGAGCTGACTAAGACAATTATATAATAATTGTGAACCTTAAAACAAACAAGCAAACAAAAAAACCTGAATCACAGGAACTTCCTCTGTTGGCACATTGAAATATTTAATTTTTAAACAATGGGAAACCTGCTTGTTTCCTACCTCCTTAATCTTTCTCAGCAATATAAACCAAAGGAAAACTAAAGTCAAAACTTCAAATGCCTATGGAGTATTTAAGTAAAATCTTATCACTTAATGTTGATAATTAAATCAAATGGAGTATACCTATGGATGAAGTGAGACCACGGGCTAATAGGACTTTTTAAGCGAGGGTATCATTTGGGTATGACTTTTATTCCTTATATGTCAAATTCAAGCTTCAAAATTTAAGCATATATAGCTTTCAAATTAAAGCGTGTATTTAAAGAGATGTATATATGTGTATATATATATATGCATAATTATAGTTATGTACATATACAAATACATATTCAATAACCTGGAATATAATAAGTATCAAAAATCAGAACTGCTTTAGCATGAAGTGACTGTAGCAAGATATTAAAAATATCTATACCAATATTTATCACCTAGATAAATAAGCAACTGAAAAGATTAAGAAATTTGAGGGGCGCCTGGGTGGCGCAGTCGGTTAAGCGTCCGACTTCAGCCAGGTCACGATCTCGCGGTCCGTGAGTTCGAGCCCCGCGTCAGGCTCTGGGCTGATGGCTCAGAGCCTGGAGCCTGTTTCCGATTCTGTGTCTCCCTCTCTCTCTGCCCCTCCCCCATTCATGCTCTGTCTCTCTCTGTCCCAAAAATAAATAAAAAACGTTGAAAAAAAAATTAAAAAAAAAAAAAGAAATTTGAAAAAAATAAGTAATTACTAAGATTCCAAAGGGGGAATCTTTTTAAACTAGATTAGAAATTAGTAAATAAGTAGAAAAATCACCTTTAAAGTGTAATTTGTAGTTATTTCAATAATTATTGAAATGTCTTTAACTAAATAAGAGAGCAGAAACTCTGGAAAGCTAAATTTCCTTCAAAGATTTTAACTTGAAATGAGTATGAAAGATTTTTATTTCTATAATAACTTAAAGACCGTTTTGCCAATGCAAAAAGAAAAAAAAAAGAGACTTTAAATTCAGCTTAAGCACAAAGATACACTCCAGGCTACTGAGAAAAGTCTACTTAATTTTATTGATTTTTTTCCTTCAGTTTAAATTCCCTAGTCCCCATGGTCTTTTATCATTTTTATTCAGAGGTGAATATGAGGTCAAAATTCAATTTTACTATATCTTTTATATTATCATTTATAATCATATCATGGAATATTGAATATCATTAGCTACCCATTGAAAGTTTTAACCCAAGAATCCAGCTTAGAATATTCTCTAGAAGAAATTGAAGTTCCCATTTATTTTACACAGCTTGTATATTTTTAAGCATATGCAATAATTTCT
This sequence comes from Leopardus geoffroyi, assembly GCF_018350155.1. Taxonomy (NCBI): domain Eukaryota; kingdom Metazoa; phylum Chordata; class Mammalia; order Carnivora; family Felidae; genus Leopardus; species Leopardus geoffroyi. Next base: position 218,261,240 of record NC_059326.1, on the reverse strand, counting down.
GAGGGAGAAATACAGTAACTTCAGCAGTATTTACTGTTATTAAGCTATGAGTGGGTTTTAAAAAGCTTAGCTGACTTTTCTTTTGACTTACATTTCTTAAAAATACATAACTGTTGTAGAATGCTGGAGAAAACTCTTCCTATGCATACATTGTGCCACATTCCACAAAAGGTTGTATGCTATTTCCAAAAAAAAACAAAAAAAAAACAAACAAAAAAAAAAAAACAACCCAAAACTTTTTTGGTCATGTATGAAGGCATAAAAGATTTAAGAGAGGCCACTCCCTTACCACTTGAGTCAGTTCTGGATTTAAGGATTGGCAAAAATAAGCATTCTGATGCACATGTAAAATATGCAGAAAATGAGTTTTACCTTAGTTATTTGTAGGTGTCAGCCTAAGGAATATTCGTGAACACACATTCCTGTGTCTCCCTACCACATACCCTTATGAGCAGTCACTCTCCCACTGGTTGCCAGCATGAGTAGAGTGGAGTCTGTAATCTCAGGGTAAGACTAAGCTTTTCAGATTTCTTGTAGCCCAGCCACATTTCTGAGTAATTCTGGTATATACTTTTTAATATAAATGTTTTCAAAAACTTCTTTGTGATGAGCTGTTTTACCCACATGTAGCGTCATAGGTCCTGGTTTGAGATACTTCTTATGCAATCAGTGCCATGTCACTGCATTATCTAGTCATCGTACACAGCTGGTCACACCACAAGTAGATAATGTAAGCTTTAACAATTAGGAAGGATGGATAATGAGACAATACCATTCAAAGCACGAGAAAGACTGATGGATATTATCATTGATTAGATTCTATATCACATATAGTGTAGAATCAAAGAATATCCACAATTATCTCAGAAGTCTTTGAAAAAAATCTTGCTCCTTTCTAACGATTTATCTCTGTGGGAATGGATTTTTTTTAAAGCCATTCCACCAAAATAACATGGTATAACATTGAAGGCAGAAGCAGATACAAGAATCCACCTGTCTATAATGAAGGGAGACATTAATGTAAATGAAGCCATTCCTCTCACAATTTTTTTGTACTGGAAATGTGTCTGAAATAAAAAAAAAAAAGGTTATTGATGTTAATGCATGCTTGGCTTATCACGGTTATTTTTAAATAAATAATAAATCTCCATTTTAATTTCAGGTATGGTAATATTACTAAAAAAATTTCACATCATCATAATCTCTGGGTTCTCAATTGTTTTTAAGAGTATAAAATATTTCTGAGAAGAAAATTTGAGAACCACTGCCTTATAATTAAAACCTTTCCACTTAGAAAACAAAGACGGTGTCTGTTTTAGATGGTGTCTGTTTTAGATGGTGTCTTTAGTAACATAGCCTGGAATTTTACAATGTTCCTTACTGTTTTTTTTGTTTGTTTGTTTGTGCTTTTTTAAAAATCTCTTCCATTTGATCTTTTGAGGCTTGCCTTAATTTTAGGGGGGGCAATCTACTTTTTTTAACCTCTCTTCCTAATTATGCCAATGCAACTTCTGTCTCTGGTATCTTACCATCTCTTCCTTGATATACTGTAGTTTACCTTTTAAAAGTGTTTGTATAGGACACAGCTTCATTATGACGTTTGTGTAATGATGGCATGTTTGTTGACAATATTAACGCACCCAAAAGCAATATTATTTTTCTTGGTAAGAATGCTTCATATTTCACAGTTTTTTAAGTTCCTTTTTATTTTTGAATTTATATTGTTTATTTTTAACTTATTAATATTTATCGAATACATTTTTCCCTGAACCAACTATTAAAAAAAAAGTTTGTGTTGTGGGGGGCAGGAGGGGGAGGGTAGAGTGATATTCTTGACTAATTAGGAAATTCCTTTAAAAATTTTTTTTAAATCTTTATTTATTTTTGAGAGAGAGAGAGAGAGAGAGAACCGGGAAGGGACAGAGAGATGGAGACAGAATCTGAAGCAGGCTCCAGGCTCTGAGCTCTGAGCTGTGAGCTATCAGCATAGAGCCTGACTCAGGGTTCAAACCCAGGAGCAGTGAGATCATGACTGTGAGCTGACTGAGATACCCAGCCACCCCAGGAAATTCCTTTTTTTAAAAAAAAATAATAAGTCTAATGTTTATTTCTTTTTTTTTTTTTTTTTAATTTTTTTTTTTCAACGTTTATTTATTTTTGGGACAGAGAGAGACAGAGCATGAACGGGGGAGGGGCAGAGAGAGAGGGAGACACAGAATTGGAAACAGGCTCCAGGCTCTGAGCCATCAGCCCAGCGCCTGACGCGGGGCTCGAACTCACGGACCGCGAGATCGTGACCTGGCTGAAGTCGGACGCTTAACCGACTGCGCCACCCAGGCGCCCCTCTAATGTTTATTTCTTAAGAACAAGTTGACTTCATGAGCTCTTTTTTATTTTTTTTATTTATTTTTTTTTTTCAACGTTTATTTATTTTTGGGACAGAGAGAGACAGAGCATGAACGGGGGGAGGGGCAGAGAGAGAGGGAGACACAGAATCGGAAACAGGCTCCAGGCTCTGAGCCATCAGCCCAGAGCCCGACGCGGGGCTCGAACTCACGGACCGCGAGATCGTGACCTGGCTGAAGTCGGACGCTTAACCGACTGCGCCACCCAGGCGCCCCATGAGCTCTTTTTTAAACAATGCAGCTTCTCTTTAGTGCCATGAGACACTCTTATTCTGCAAGTATGAATTTTCTGTATGATCACTTGTTTCAAAATACTTTTGATTCAAGTGAGTGTCATTTGCTTAGAATCTCTATTTCTGTATTTGTGAAGAAAGAGCTTTAGGATTTGCAGTAGGATCCAAAGAAGAAATTCACTGTGATTTTAGAAAAGTATCAATTGTGGTGTTTTTTGAAGTATAATATTCTTACACATGCCTATTTTCTACCCCAAAAATGCTATACTTGCACTTGAGGTATGTTTTTCAATGGTCATGTTATATTTAATTCATAGATTTATGTGGAAAAGCCAATAGATGAAATCCATTTATGTATACAGTATGTATATGTACCTCAATTTGTTGTTTCAGATTTTTCTATAGAATGAAATATTGTTTTGAATTGCACTTTTGATTTCAACGCTCACAAGTGTTTTATGTCAAAATTTTATTGTAAGTGTATTTCTGGCATTTGAACTTGTTTTATATTTATCTATTATTTTTGTTCAAGTAAATGTATGTCAAATGTTATGACGCACAATACAAAATGATATGTTTTCTGAGATTTGTTTTTAGATTTGATGTGACGTCAACCTTTTGTACTCCCTTGCTAACAGATATTCTATTTTATATTTAAATATAGTAACCTCTTACATATTATTTAAAATATGTATATATACATATATATATACATAGACAAATGTGTTTTATGTGCATATATCTATATATATTTGTTTTATACATCAGTGTGTATATATGTATTGATTTTATAAACAAGACTTTAGATTTTCTACATAAATATATCTTACTATCTATTTATCCTAATATTTTTGTATATTTATTTATACCTTAATGGACTACTGGTTACGTTTGTGCTTTTCACTTATGTTGAAAATTTTATAAATTCAAAGAAAATGAAGAATTATATAATAGAAATTAGTGGAGCTTAAACTTACTCATTGGTGTTATATAGATATTTGAATCATAAAAATAAATATTTCTTAGTTATTTGACATTTTCTTCTTCGTGAGCTTGCCAATCATAGCTATGCTTTTGGGAAAATACTCCCATTTCTTTATTTTTCTAACATAAAACATGCAGATACCACACCTACACCTTTTCTTTCATTTAAAATTCTTGTCTTATTCGATACGACTGCAAAACTGCATCACCCTCTGGCTTTTTAATCTTTAGATGGCCTTAATGATGGTTCCTTGTGATTTCCTGTCAGATATAGAATATGTTTGGTCAATTCTTAAATAATTATGTTTCACAGTTGTGTATGTAATGTCCATGTCAGATACAAATAACACTGTCCTCCAATAAGTGGCGTCTGTGACTGCTCAAGAAACCATTAACTTGGTTAGATAACATGTTCTGCCTCCTGCCATCTTGAAGGTCATGCTGATTTTATTGATCTGGTTTGCTATTTCTTCCCATTAACTTTTCTTTTAAAGGCAATTGCACTGAAGAAGAAGCAGTATTCACTGACAGCTTTCAGCCCCATGTCACCCATGGAGATCTTTACTTCTCTGTGGTGTTTTTGTGGTTTAGGTTGTTAATGAGCTGTCTTCTGCAGGCTGATTGTCAGTTCATAATACTATGCTGATTCGGCAAAGCCATCCCTAATCTCCTTCTGCGTGCACTTGTAAGGAATGGTTATCAGTTTTCTAGAGTTTCTTTGTTAATAATATCTGAAGGAGTTGTTATGATGCCCTTGACCTATTGGACTAGAAAGTTTCTTTAGACAAAGTAAGAAATGAGCAATCTATCATGGCCTTCTGAATATCTTGTTGCCTTTTTGTACATAAGTATATAAAAATAATTGATTAAATTCAGTCTTACCTGTACTTTTCTAAACTTTTATGGTGAAGAAAAACAGTCTGCTATTGTATTCATGTAATATTCAAGCAATGAGTAGCTAACATAGCACGTAGAAATATGCTTTTAAAAGTTAACGCCAGGCTCTGCAAAGATCTTTGAGGAAAGTTCATATACAGATGCTCTGCTGATTAGAGCTAGTTATCTTTTACACTCTGGTATGCATTCAAGGCAAGAAATGGTAACTCTTTAAATGTATTGACATTTTATTGCAAATTTGATTGTATACTTGTGTGAATGTGTTAATTTTGACATTTTGAAATGTGACATTTCAATAATTTAAAAATATGTTCTGTTGGAGCGCCTGAGTGGCTCAGTCAGTAAAGTGTTGGACTCTTGATTTCAGCTTAGGTCATGATCTCACAGTCGGTGTGTTCGAGCCCCGGGTTGGGCTCTACACTGACCGTGTAAAGCCTGCTTGGGATTCTCTGTCCCTCCCTCCCTTGCTTCTCTCCTGCTCACTCTCTCTGTCTCTCTCTCAAAATAAATAAACTTTAAACAAAGTTTAAAAAGGGTGTAAAATGTTATATTAATGCTCCATAAAAAACTGAAATGCTGACATAAATTAGTGAAGGTTTTTATAGGCTATATACCTATCAGTTGGCTTCAGTTAGATGATTCTAGTGAATATTCCTGATGTACTACCTACATTCCCTTTACCTAAAGTTGTAACCATCTGCAAGGTGCAGGTAATGGCTTAAGTTTGTAAGCTTATACAAGGAATTGTCCTTGGCTGAGAGAAGCCATCTGGAAAGATATCCACCCCAACTTTTAGAGTCTGTTATATACTTTTTTGACTAGGCAAAAAAGTCTAGGCTTTTGTAAATAAAATAAAGAATAAAATGTATTCTATTTTGTAAGGTTAACATTAGGAAGTGTATGTGTATGACATCAGCATCTGATTTCTACTATAAATACATTTATTTTATTTTATAGAAACCTGATTATTTGAATACAGTTTCTTTAATTGACATTTTTAAACATTTTTAAAAATTTTAATTCCAGTATAGTTAACATTCAGTGTTATATTGGTTTCAGACATACAGTGTACTGATTCAACAATTTTATACAATACTCAGTGCTTATCATGGTAAGTAAACTCTTTAATTCACATTAGCTATTTCACTGATCCCCCCACCCACCTAGCCTCTGGTAACCATCAATTTGTTTACAGATATTTTTGTTTTTGTTTTTGTTTTTTTTTAATTTGGATCCAAGTTAGTTAACACATAGTGTAATAATAATTTCAGCAATAGGATTTAGTGATTCATCACTTACATATAACATCCAGTGCTCATCCCAACAAGTATCCTCCTTAATGCCTCTCTCCCCTTTAGCAGTTTCCCAACCCAACACCCTACCAGCAACCTTCAGTTTGTTTTCTGTATTTAAGAGTCTCTTATAGTTTGTCTCCCTCTCTGTTTTTATATTACTTTTGCTCTCCTTCCCTTATGTTCATCTGTCTTATATCTTAAATTCCATATGAATAAAATCATATGATATTTGTCTTTCTCTGACTGACTTATTTCACTTAGCATAATACCCTATAGTTCCAGCCACATTATTGTAAATGGCAAGATTTCATTCTTTTTGATTGCTGAGTAATATTTCAGTGTTTGTGTGTGTGTGTGTATATATATATATATATATATATATATATATATATAACCTCTTCTTTATCCATTCATCAGTTGATGGACATTTGGGCTCTTTCTATACTTTGGCTATTGTTGGTAGTGCTGCTATAAACATTGAGATCCATGTGCCCCTTTGAAAAAGCACACCTATATCCTTTGGATAAATACCTAGTAGTGCAATTGCTGGGTCATAGGGTAGTTCTATGTTTAATTTTTTGAGGAACCCCCATACTGTTTTCCGGAGTGGCTGCATCAGTTTCAAGAGGGAGAGAGAGAGAGAGAAGAGAGAGAGGGAGAGTGAGATCCTCTCTCTCCGCATCCTCACCAACATCTGTCATTGCCTGAGTTGTTAATTTTAGTCATTCTGACAGGTGTGAGGTGGTATCTCATTGTGCTTTTGATTTGTATCTCCCTGATGATGAGCCATGTTGAGCATTTTTTTGTGTGTCTGTTAGCCATATGGATTTCTTCTTTACAAAAGTGTCTATTCATGTCTTTTGCCCATTTCTTCATTGGGTTATTTGTTTTTTGGGTGTTGAGTTTGATAAATTCTTTATAGATATTGGAAACTAACCCTTTATCTGATATGTCATTTGTAAATATCTTCTCCCATCCTGTCAGTTGCCTTTTAGTTTTGTTGGTTGTTTCCTTCACCATGGAGAAGCATTTTATCTTGATGAGGTCCCAGTAGTTCATTTTTGCTTTTGTTTCCTTTGCCTCCTAAGAAATGTCAAGTAAGAAGTTGCTGTGGCCAATGTCAAAGAGGTTGTTGCTTGTTTTGTCCTCTAGGATTTTGATGGCTCCATGTCTTACATTTAGATCTTTCATCCATTTTGAGTTTATTTTTGTGTATGGTGTAAGAAAATCATCTAGGCTCATTTTTCTGCATGTCGCTGTCCATTTCTCCCAACACCATTTGCTGAAGAGACTCTCTCTTTTTCCATCGGATATTCTTTTCCCACTTTGTCAAAGATTAGTTGGCCATATGTTTGTGGGTGAATTTCTGGGTTCTCTACTCTATTTCATTGATCTATGTGTCTGTTTTTGTGCCAATATCATACTGTCTTGATACTACAGCTTCCAAATACAGTTTGAAGTCCAGAATTGTGAAGCTTCCAGCTTTGGTTTACTTTTTCAGGATTGCTTTGACTATTCGGGTCTGTTATGGTTCAATTCAAATTTTAGGATTGTTTGTTCTAGCTCTGTGAAGAATGCTGGTGTTATTTTGATAGGGATTGCACTGACTATGTAGATTGCTTTGGGTAGTATCCACATTTTAACAATATCTTTTCTTCCAATCCATGAGCAAAGAATATTTATCCATTTTTTGGTGTATTTCTTCAGTTTCTTTCATTAGCTTTCTGTAGTTTTCAGTGTATAGATTTTCCACCTTTTTGGTTAGGTTTATTCCTAGGTATTTTATGGTACAATTGTAAATGGGATTGATTCCTTGATTTCTCTTTGTGCAACTTAATTATTGGTGTATAGAAATGCAACGAATTTCTGTGCATTGGTGTTATATCCTGGAGCTTTGCTGAATTTATGGATCAGTTCTAGCAGTTTTTTGGTGGAATCTTTTGGATTTTCCATTTAGAGTATAATGCGAAAGTTTGACTTCATATTCACCAATTTGGATGCCATTTATTTCTTTGTATTGGCTAATTGCTGAGGCTAGAACTTTCAATACAGTGTTGAATAACTGGCAAGAGTGGACATCCTTGTTGTGTTCCTGACCTAAGGGGGAAAACTCTCAGTTTTTCCCCATTGAGGATGATATTAGTGGTGGATCTTTTACATATGGCTTTTAAGATCTTGAGGTATGATCCTTCTATCCCTAATTTCTTGAGAGTTTTTATCAAGAAAGGATGCTGTGTTTTGTCAAATGTTTTCTCTACATTTATTGAGAAGATCATGTGGTTCTTATCCTTTCTTTTATTAATATGATGTATCGCATTGATTGATTCGCAGATACTGAACCAGCCCTGTATCCCAGGAATAATCCCACTTGATCATGGTGAATAATTCTTTTAATATATTATTGGATTCAGTTTGCTAGTATCTTGTTGAGAATTTTTGCCCCATGTTCATCAAGGAAATTGGTCTGTAGTTCTTTTTACTGGAGTCTTCCTCTGGTTTTGGAATCAAGGTAATGTTGGCCTCATAGAAAGAGTTTGGAAGTTTTCCTTCCATTTATATTTTTGGAACAGCTTTTAAAGAATAAGTATTAACTCTTCTTTAAATGTTTGGTAGAATTCCCCTGGAAAGCCATCCGGCCCTGGATTCTTGTTTGTTGGGTTATTTTTGATTACTGATTCAATTTCATTACTGGTTATGAGTCTGTTCATTTTTTCTATATCTTCCTGTTTCAGTTTTATTAGTTTACATGTTTTTAGGAATTTTTCCATTTCTCCCTGATTGACCAATTTGTTGGCATATGATTGCTCATAATATTCTCTTATTATTGTTTGCATTTCTGCAGTGTTGGTTGTGATCTCTCCTCTTTCATTCTTGATTTTATTTATTTGGGTCCTTTCCTTCTTCTTTTTGATCAGTCTGGGTAGGAGTTTATCAGTTTGGTTAATTCTTTAAAAGAACCAGCTACTGGTTTTATTGAAGTTGATATCTGTTTTTTGATTTTGATATCATTGATTTCTGCTCTAATCTTTATTATTTCCCTTCTTCTGCTGATTTTGGGATTTATTTGATTTTCTTTTTCTTGATTTTCAGGTGTAAAATTAGGTTGTGTGTTTGAGATCTTTCAATATAGGAGAGCTAAAGAGTTTCCCAGACAAACCAAAACTAAAGGAGTTCATGACCACTAAACCAGCCCTGCAAGAAACTTAAAAGGAAACTCTTTGAATGGAGAAAAGATAACAAAGCAAAAAGGACCCAAAGCAAAAAAGACTAGAAAGGACCAGACAACATCACCAGAAACACCAACTCTACAAGCATCACAGTGGCACTAAATTTATATCTTTCAGTACTCACTCTAAATGTCAATGGATTAAAAACTCCAATCAAAGACACAGGATATCAGAATGGATAAAAAAATTAAAAAAACCAAGATCATCTATATGCTGCTTACAAGAGACTCATTTTAGACTTAAAGACACCTTCAGATTGAAAGTAAGGGGATGGAGAGTTTTATCTCAATTAACGTGTGTTTCAAAACCCTACATTTCAGAGACCCCAGAGGCTTGGACCTATGCTCTCTGGGTGAGGGTCTCACTGAACAATAGGTGGGTACCAGCTTGCCCCAGAAAACGTGGAGCAATTGCACAACGGCAGAAGTTCAGAGATTATGCTAAATCACAACACACAGCCAGCCCCAGGTTTTACCATACTCTGGCATCTTTGTGCCAATACCAGCATACGTAGCTGCTCTCCAGGGTCATCTGGGACCTTTGCCTGAGGGGAAGCCGTATTGCCTCTACCAAAGGTACTCCAAGCAGGAGAACTGCTTCTCCCCATGTGGCACATGGACCCCTCAGACCCTGCTGCCTGCTGCTAAGGATTTGCCCTACTTCTTCACCAGGGCACTGCCAGGCACTGAGCTCCAGAACCTCAGACTCCCTGTTCCAGTGTTTATAGAATCCTGGTGTTATTGAAACCCTCTCCTTTCTTCCCGTCAGTGGTTTTGGGGAAAAGTTTTCTTGTTGAGTCCCTGTGTTTTCACTGTTTCTTTCTCTCCAGATACTTTCAGGGGAGTGCTTTTCTTGAACAATCCCAATGTGCTGCATTCTCCCTCTTTCTCTTTCTTTGTCATCTCTCCACCAAAACAGCTCCCTACCCTTTCCCCCAGTTTTTCTCTCCCCCCAGTTCCCCTCTCCATACCGCGTACATGCCAAGTTCTGTGGCTCAAGTTATGCAGATTGTCATGGTAAGCCTCAGATCAATTTCCTAAATGTTCAAAATGGTTTGGTGCTGATCTAGCTGTGTTTCAGGGATGAGAAAAGCTCAGGGTCTCCATGCTGTTCTGCCATCTTAACTCTTCCTCTTTTGAGTGAATACATTTTAATCTAAAGTCTGTGAAAGTCTCCCTATAGAATATCTAATTAACTGGTATTTGGAAACCTCAATATTGACAGAATTAGCTTATTAAAAACAGATGCATGACTATAGGCATTTCAAGATAGTGGGTGCTTGAATTGGGAATTGTCTTCCCTCATCAGACTAGGGGAATTTTCTCAGCCCTAAGGAGATTCTTATAAGAATCATTTTGATGAACTATTAAAGTCTGAAGCGGATGTTTTCAACTAGATATTTCTCTGTATTTTTCCCCATATGCTGAAAACTTCAAAGAAGTTATCCATGTGTTTCCATATAATTTACTTTTATTTTTTTCACAGTGACTATTTCTGTCTTAATTATATCCTGAAAGATAGAGGTGTTATTTTTTACTTGTTCCTAATTATTAGACATTTTTTAAAATTTTGCTTTCTTCTTTATTTCCCAGAATAGATTGAACAATCCACATGTTGGGAAAATTAGTATTTTTGAAGATGTGTCATTTGTGGAATGCATTACACAATGTGTCAAACAAGTAGTTTCCTATCAAACAATTCTGTAGATCACATTTCATACTATTTTGTTCAAGATTTTTGGTATCAAATTGATATCTTGTGTTATTGGGTCGCTGTCTAATTGTCCCTCATGTGCTTCCAGTTATTGTATATTGATTTCCATGTGTATGGTGCAAGGTTTAACCTGCCCAGAACAGTTATCTTTGCCACAAATAAGGAGAGAGAGACATTATTTTTCTATGTTCGTATGTATTATCTTTGCCACAAATAAGGGGAGAGGCATTTTCTTCTGTTCATACCTAAGCTTTTCTTCTAGGCTATGTTCATATCTTCATGATAGAGCCACTTTAATAAGAGTAAGCCCTTTTCCTCTCGGTGAACAAACCCAAGTTCATGTGCTCCAAGAAAGAAGGGATAGCCACTCATAAGGGAATTTGTTTTCTAGGATATATGCTTGTTCATGGCTATCACGAAATTTTGTGGCTGATGGAATTTAAAAAAAATATTGGCCATCCCAATGTATGGGTTGTGTGATCACTTTGGGGGAAAGAAACAACAACAATTCACATAAATTTAGTATTAATAAATCTCTCATACATAACTACAATATAAATGTGGTTAGTAATGCTTCATTTTTCTCTTGGTATGACTCAGCTGAATAATGAAGGAGTATACACTCTCTTTGTTAAAGACCATTGAACATACATTCCTGATAATTCACAAATTATCCAAGATTTTACTCATTTTGTTGGAGAGGGAAGGGCAATGTCATACAAGATTAAGGAGCAGGATTCTATGTTTGGAATGATAAATCATAAAGGAAATTAAAATCTATATTGCATGGTATCGTCTATCTCTGGCTTACATGTGGCAAAAAATGTTGGTAAAATGCTACCTAGACCACACTATTAATGAAAGGCAAAAATATTTACTGATAGAAATATTATATGTATTAGGAAATAAGGTGGAAATAACCAAGAGAATGTTTCTACTCAAAACATTCAGTTGTGAGGCAAATTCATTTAAAGGAAACACTGGAATATGGATATAGAATTAGAAAAATGTCAGACCCAAATGTCCTGACTCATTCTTGGTTAAAAGGAAAAGAAACCACAGGTCACAAATTTCTTTTGCATGTGATGGCAAAGTTGGGAGGAAAAAATGTTTACATAATACTGTGAACATAAAAAGTGTCAGAGTAATTATTATGCTTGGTTGCACAAGTAAGAGAGAAGGTTAAAAGGATGATTACATAAGGATAACTTCAAGTGAGATTAATTTTTGGAATTGAATCTATATATGTTCTGTAATCATGGCCATGAAATTGCCTTTAAGCCATTTTTTCCAATAAAAAAATAATAATAATAAAGCTTTCATGTTATATTCTGCAGTTAGGTACAAAAAAAAATGTGTGGAAAGATTCCATGGAAAGCAGCCATTACCTGTAAGGGTAAAATTAACTTCACTGTTTAATTCCAAATTTCCTGTAGTCACAGTGTTTGCAACGATGCCTGTTAGAGGGAATTTAGTTGAATCAAACATAGAACATCTCTGCTGTTGATTGATGACTTACTAAACATAAACTTACATTGATTACATTGATAACAATTATACATTTTCTTATTCTAAACACAAAACATTTAGTCACTGGCTTAAGTGTATCTTTAAAATTAAAAGAAAATAAATTGATGCTGACTAGATACACACAGCATCATACTGAGGAATTTCTCTTCTATAGTTTGCTAAATAACTTATGAGTAGATGATAAATTTTTATTATTAGCAGTTTTTGATTCAACTAAGAGAAGCATATGTTTTATCTCCTTTAATCTGTCAAAATGTTTGTTTTTATATGGAATCCCCCTTTCATGATAAACTTTCCTTGATATTGATGGTCATGTATTCAATGCATTGTTTGTATATTTGACCTAATATTTAAAAGAAAGATATAGAAGGGATTATGTTCATAATTGAGATTGGCCTATGCCTTTCCTTTGCAGTGGTGTTTTGTTCAGTTTGGTAAAAACATCACTTGGGTCTCATATAAGTTGGGTAGACTTCCTACTCTAGACTCTTGGTGAGAAATAAGAAAATATATGTTTCATGAAAGATTGTTAGAACTTGCCTGTAAAATTGTTGGATTTAGTGCAATTTGGGTAGACTTTTCCCTCAGGGCATGTGCTGTGGGTTGAATAGTGTGCCCCCAAATTCATGTCCAACCACGACCTCAGAAGGTGTCCTTGTTTGGAAATAGGGTCTTTTACAGATGTAATTTTACAGATGTAATTAATTAAGATGAGGTCGTATTGGATAAGTATCGGTCCTAAATCCAATGTCATTGATGTCCTTATAATGAAAAAAACTTCACAAACATTAGTTTTATAAGCTTCTTAGATAACCCACTGTATCCCAATTTGTTTTCACAAATGCTAAAATGAAATTGTATAGTATTCATAAAAATAAGGTCATTCACATAAATTTAAAATGTGTCTTTTCTTTTCCTTAAAATGTTATCTTCATATAAGAACACTGATTCTTTATGTTAACATTTGAGACACATGGCTTAGACAAATTTTAAAGCAAACCAAAAACATTGTATTGATAAATTTGATGTGTTTGGTAGACAAGACCTTATAATATGTGGAAGCTATGGGAGAAAATGTTAAAAGTGATTAGTAGTGGAAAAGTTGTGAAACTGGTCAAGAAAGTAAGCTATTCCTAAGTATATTTTTTCATAATTTCTCCCAAAGATTATCATATCAGTACTTTAAATTTTGATGTCTCCTATCCAGTTTCCTGAAACCATGGACTGCACAATTATACCACTACTAAGAACATTAAGAAAATAAAATACAATGGATTAAATTCAGATTTCTCTTGTGTTGAATGACATCTTTACTAGTGGCTTAAATTATTGCAACCCTAAAATGAGTCAAAAAACTTTAAACATTTTGGAGACAGACACAATTTCATTAATAGGTTTAATTATTAATTAACTTCATTAACAGGTTTTGATTTATAAAGTTTAATCTAGAGCTAAAACAATAAAAGTTACCAAGTAAAAACCAATGATTTTCTTCTAGTCTTTTCAAACATTTTCTAAGAAGTTTTTATAATCTGCTTAGTGGAAAACATCATGTGAAGTCTTTATTATGTAAAGTTTTCTTTAACTCAAATTTTAGACTTATCTTGGAATATAGATGAATTTCTGTTAAAAGTTAGATTGGGAAAATCAATCAATTTCATATATGCTACCAAGCAGTCATTAAATTGAAACCCATCTATCTTCCATTTTATTCTGGTATCTTAAAGTGACATTTCTTTGAACAATTTCTTTTCTTCTAGCAATTTTAGTTAATATTTCCCCCTTGACTACTTTTAGTTTCCATCTTTGAAACTTTATCATTGTTAGTTTGCAATTCTTCATTCTGTGTTTATTTCAACTAACTTTTAGAATCGTTTTGGACTAATATTCCAAATAATACTTGGAGAAAAAAAAGAACATAACACTACAATACAACAAAACAAAAACATATCTCAGTAAAGGTTTCTATGTCCTAGCAATACTATTCATCTTTTCAAAACAACACTCTATTGAGAACTCATTCTCTTGAGGGAGCACTTGTAAAGAATTTTTGCAACTCACAAGCTAAGTTCCAATATTTTATTTTATAGCAAGAAATAAGGTTACGAAAAGTCCAAGTCAACTTGTATCAGCGAGTAAACTACTGTGATGTGTAAAACATGGCAAGCCAGACTTCCTCATCTAAAACTTTTTGTGTAATAAGAAAGTAAAACCAGATCTAAGTATCTGAGTATTTTTATCTAAGCACAGAACCAATTATAGCATTTTGAGGTTATGAGAATCTTTTGCCTCTTTATTTATTTTTTAAAAGAAAAATATTATTTTTAAAGGAAAGCTCAACATTCTTTGTTTTGTACTTTTTAAAATCATTTTAAACTTGATATTTTTCTTCCAAAGGTAGTTTTTTTAGTTACATATGGATACATGTAGAGATGTATTATTATAGTGTGAAGGGATCATAGAGATCATAGAATTCACATCAGGCATACATTACATGTGAATGTGAAGCACATTAATCAAGAAAAATATAGTTGTCTAACGTGTCTCAGGTATCTCTGCCTGTATGTACGTTACTGTCTCTCTGTTCCTCTACTCATTCAATGTCAAACTCGTGCCCTCTCAACCTTTTATGCTATAATCCAATACATATTATAATAAATTTGCTAGGAGTTCATAGTTAAACAAGACAGTCTTACATCATCATGGAGCATCCAACCTAATGAAAAGAAAAGATATTAATGTTAAAAAAATAAGTAATATATAGTATAATGATAAGTAAAATTAAAAAAAAATTAATAAAACATGGTGATGATTGGGGGGGGGTGTTGGAGAGATTTAAAGAGATGTTCAGGAAGGATTTTCTGAGAGCTGAAACATGAATGATGACAGGGAATAACCATGCAAAATGTGGGTTAAAGAGAATGAGTAGAGACAGGAAACACAGGTGAGAACTGGTTTACCTTAGGGGTCACAAAGAAGCTAATGTGTTGTATTCAGAATGAGGAAAACAGATGGTGTTAAAGGCAGATTTTGCACCGTAGTGGGGGTTTCTGGATGGTCTGAGGCAGAAAGGATGAGTCGGTATCAACTTTTTTGCATTATGTAAAAATGGATCCTATCAGGTCAAATATGTTATCAGGAGGCAGTTCACACACATATTCATGATGAGGTAGCCTTTGACTGGAGTGACAGTTGTGGATATCAAGGGAAGTGATCCAATATAGGCCAGATTTTGGAAGTAGGAAAGAAAGAACTTTCTGTAAGTTTAAATACATCAAGTTAGGAAATAAAGAGCCACAAATTCAACCCCCTTCCTAGATACCTGGGTAGCTTCACCTCCGTTAGGTTCTATAAAGTGCTATGAAGATAGAGGTGCTGATATACAACGTTACTAAGTAGGTGACTGATCTAATGTTTAGCTCTTGAGCAGTTGGCACCCAAGCTCAGAATGTCCCCGTCATATATGGCAGGTCATTAGAATGCTAGCAAAATCCACAGATAGTCACATATCTGTTATGAAAAGTGTAGAATATCAATGCGACAGGAAGGCTTTATGGGAGAACAGTCTGACTGTGCCCATGTGGTAAGAACCTTCTTTGTGCTTCTGTCCTATTATTCCATTGGAGACCAGATAAAGGAATGAAATGAAAATGTTTCCTGCCTTGATACTGTCCAACTGTCCAAGTGGGTTGATGAATTGAGATGGGGACACTAGGGGGATCGTGATCTTTGTAGGAAGGATTCTATCATTAAGTTTACTTTTTAAAAATTATTTTAAAGCTTTAAATAACTCTACAGATTATCTAGTCACCTCACTCGTGATTAAAGTAAGAAATATGACTCAGAAACATGAAATGACAACTTGTCCAAGGTTGTGTGACAAGTTACGACTGCAGCGGAGACTAGGATGCAGAATAGCCATCCGTTCAGCTTCTTTCCACTGACAGCACAATGCATTTCAGTTTACCACTTATCTGCCAAGAAAATATATTAGTTAATAAGTGCTTAGAATCCAACTTCCTTGAAAACATCATGGTATGCCTTTCTTGTGTACACTTATGTTTAATTCAAATCGCAAAATGCCCTTGGAATGTAAATGAGTGTGTGCTTCTCAGGTTAAGTGGTAACATTGTGACAAAGAATAATTTAAAATGTAAGCAGTTTTATTAGTTATTATGCACAGTGTAGAACAGAGATACCATCTTGTGGGTATAAACGTTTTATCTTTTCTCTAAGTGGAAAAATGCCTTGGCGAAAATTCTAGAGATCAGCACAATGAAACATACCTAGAGTTTGGAGACAATTAATTATACCTTGGCTCAGCCTATGAAAACCCACACAATGCCTTCCACTCCACTGAGCCTCAGTTTCCTTTTTGTGAGTTACGGATAGGATAAAAGAGTGTTATTATAAAAATTAAACAAGATAGCTCCTAAGAGAATGTCTAGAGCATAATATGCATTCATTAAATGTTAGATTTAACCAATATTAGAATATAAGGTGGCTTATCACTGTTTTCATTCAAAAACAGTTGCTCCTTGAAGGAATCTTAAAATGCTACCTGTATCTTCCCAAGCATAACTACTCATATGGTCTCTCTTACAGATATCATTGCATGCCTTTTCAGAAATGTGATTATTCACATTTGAATCACTGGGAGGAACTATTAAAAAAAATGTAAGAGATGCTAGGGAATACTTTTAATGATTGTTCAGCAGAAGTTTTCCTTGGGGAAAGTGTAATCATTAAAACTCCCAGGTATTTTATTATCATCTCATGCAATTCCCTGAATAACCATATCCCTTGTTAATCCACTAATTTATTCTGAGGCTTGTCCTACTGACTAATGTCCCCAGATGTCTTTTGGCTGAGGAGAAATACTGTCAATTATGGAGTTTCTTTTGACCTTTGACCTTTCTATTTTCTACCTAGTGTTGATTATTAATATTGGGATGATATTTATTATGCAGAAGGTATTTTTATCTGAGTGAACCAATAGATAAAAATTAGTGTGGAAGAAATACTTTCCTACACTCAGTATGTGGTTTCATGAAGGAGTAGTAGTTCTGGACAGATCTAGAATATTATTTTATTAACCTGGAGATCTAACTACAAACACAGAGCTTCCAACTTTATGTCCCCAAGATTCCTATAGAGTTGGCATGGGTAGTGCTCAGGACTAAATATTATTGAGAAATAGGAATTTCTGACAGAAGTTTTATTTTCCAAAATGCAAAGCCACTTCACACTGCATACAAATGTAATGAAAATGCATACGTCTGAATAACATGTAGCAGTAAAACCTTGGATTGTGAGTAACTTGTTCTGTGAGTGTTCCTCAAGAGGAGCAAACATGTGTAATAAATTTTAACTTGATAAACGAGTGATGTCTTGCAATACAAGTAGTACGTGATGCTGAATGTCACATGATCACAACTAAGCCAATGCTGCTTCTCTCTCTCTCCCTGTGGGATTGTGGGTGATCATCTCCCATGCTCGGATGCTCAGTCTCAGGCTGCAGTATTTGGCAGAAATCGGTGATTTTCAGAACGTTGGAAGGTGCCCACAACTGGCATCCAACTGTTGCATCATGAGGACAGCAAGAGGTTATGGAAGAGATCTCATCTGCAGAGGAGGAGGAGAAAAAGGTGCGGAATGCCTCACTTCAAATGAGATTAGGGAGATGTGTAAAATGTTGGAAACAGCACAAAATTTAGCAGAAAAACACCACCCGGCTAAGGCTGTAGCAGTGCGAGCAATGAATCTGTTTAACCACAATTCAATGTCACATCTCCATGAAATCCTCAAAAGGAGGCAAAAGCAAATGTGATTGGATAAGTTCCTTGTTAATGTTGCATGAAAAGAAAGAGATTCCATTGATTAATAGAATGCAGTGATTCTGTTAGTGATCGTGAAAGTTGTCCTGGACAGTAACCCTCCTCTCTCTTGTCTCCCTCACACCAGTCATGAAGTGTTTCAAAGTCAAGTGCAAGTTAGTTTGTTTTTCTTTATAGTTTGTATTTTCTTTATTATTTTGCATTATATTACAAAGTTCTAATCATTTTTACATAATATTTTCAGGTTGTGGAACAAATTATTTGAGTTTCCATTTCTTATGGGGAAATTTGCTTTGATATACAAGTGCTTTGGATTACAAGCATATTTCTAGAAAGAATTATGCTTGCAAACTAACCAAGGTTTTACTGTCTATGTGAATTATAAGAAATTTAGTGACTACATGTACCTTATTTTATTTATCTGTCTCTTCATTTACTATATTTTACAAATATATATGGACACCTTTCACCTTTCAGGTTATTTCTAGATACTGGGAATAGAATGAAAGAAAAAAGAAAAGACAGTTGCTGATAAAACATAGCATAAGATCTAGTAAGGAATGTATATTAATCAAAGAATCACACAAATAAATAGAAAATTAAAAGTCATTTATAAAGTCCTAAATAGAAAGGCCCTTGGTGTTATGAACTGCATTATGAAGCAAATTATAGTTAGGTCAGCAAAAGATCACCTAATGAAATAATGGAGGTAAGATTTAAGACAGAAGGGGTGCCTGGGTAGCTCAGTTGGCTAAGTGTCCAACTCTTGATTTTGGCTCAGCTCATGATCTCATGGTTCTTGAGCCCACATCAGGCTCTGGGCTGACAGTGTGCAACCTTCTCGGAATTCTCTCTTTCTCTGCCCCTCCCCCACTCGTGGATTCATTCTCTCTCAAAATAAAGTTTAAACAATAAAATAAAATTGAAGACAAAACAGAAGTAACATGGCAAACGGAGGAATGAATGAGAAATTGCTAGTCTGAGAGACGAGTGTTTTGGAAAAGCCCTGTGCTAGAATGAACATGAAGTATACAAGGTAATAATAAAATCAATGTAGTATGTCTGGGGCACCAAGGTCAAGATGGGAATATGTTTGCATGAAGTTAGATAGGTAGGGAGGATTAGAATACCTAATCTTGTTTTCTATTTTGATACATTTTGCTTTTTATCTAAGGACAAAAGATACTAAGATATTTTAAGCAGAGGGCAGTGTGATCAGATCTGAATTTTGATGAGTGGATTCTATTTGACAGAGGAAATAGCTTAGTTAGGGCCAACCTTGTATATACTGGGATAGACTGATTTATCCCACTACATAGGCGCAATATTTCATACCAAGATTTATGGTAGCTGGAAATTGCCAGATAGGAGAGGAAGAAAAGCTAATAGATTCAATGGATATAAATGACCAAGAAATGTTGATAGCTTGAATAAAAATGGAAGAGACAGGGAAATGTTGAATTTGGTTCCTGGGTTCTCAAGTTTAAATATTTATGATGATGCCATGTCTCAAGATAGGGGACCCCCACAAGAGTACAAAAACATGGAAAGGGGAGTTCAAGAGTTTTATTTCAAACTTGTTAGTTTTAAGGTGAATTGAGACTTCAAAGGAAGGTGCCTTAGAAAAATAGAGATACATAGGTATAAAGCTCAGATGACAGAGTTTGCTAGAAGCATGAAAGTAAAATAAATCTGATAAAAGTGATAATTGAATTCACTGACATACTGTTGTTTATTGTGGAAAAAAATGACATAAGGAGAATCATGTTCTACATACAAGATTTGATGGAACCCAAAAAGGATAAGAAAAAAAAAGAGGGCACTAGAGAGAGGTAGTCAGTGATGTAAGAAAAGAGAGTGAACTCAAAGAATCCAAGAAAGGTGAAGGTTTCAAGAACAGAGTGGCCAGGAGTACAAACCACTATAGGATTCACTGTCACATAAGTCACCATTGATCTGAGCAAAATATATTTTGGGGGAGTAGGAGCAGGCAGTCCCAATTATAGTGAAGTAATTAGTGAGTGATAAAAAATAGATACAACTTTCATCAAGGGTTTGAAGAACGTGGCTACGTAGTTGAATATAGGGACATATGATTGCTGCCTAAGATGGAAGTTTAAATTATGTTTGCTTGGGTTTTTCCCCCCTGTGGAAAAAGAAAAATAAATCTTGAGCATCTACTAAAATATACAAAGAGATAAAGAAATAACGTTAATTTGGTTTGAGAAATAGAGGTAGGAAAAAAAAAAAAAAAACAGCCAAAGTGCAGCCTTGCAATAAAAATAGAAGATGTTAATATTACATGAAAAACAAAATGTCCAGCAAGAAAGAGTCCTAGTAAATGCAGGTAAACCGGGAGAGCTGTTGCAGTAAAATAATGAGTGTAGAAATGATTAGATTACAATAAGAAAATGATAAGAAATAGACATGGGATTTTTTTTCTTTACTATATTTCCTTATTTTCTTTACTATATTTCAGCAAGTTTACAAATTAGAGAGTTACATATTCAGCCTGAAAAAGGGGAAGGGAGACTACTTTGAAGTCCATGCCGCATAGCCAGATTACTTTGTATTTTTCCTTATGTCAGCAAGTTAACCACCTCTAGGTCCCCATAAATACTTGAAGACAATTCAATTGACTTACTCTCCTCTTTCAAGCCCAATTCTCTCCTCCTGGAGGAGAAAAGGTTTTACTCATCTTATGGTAGTATTTTTAATTGTAATAAACAAGTCTCCCTTATGAAAGAAACACAATTTTAACCTTTAAAATTGAAAAAAAACCAAAACAAACAACAACAACAACAACAACAAACCTTTCAGATTCTCTGGAAGGTAAAGGTTCAGAAATTATGAATCTATTACTTCTTTACTTGATATAGAAAACTACTTTCAAAGCACCACAATGTAATTTCATTCCACAAAGTAACTATTTTTTTCTTTAATTTTCTTCTCTTCTTATTCCGCATATTTTTTGTGTTTTTAATTTTCCTAATCTTATTTCCCCTCTGCTCTAACCTGCTTTCTCAAATCATCTTATAATTTATATAATACTGGTAAACTTTTAGGAACTACTTTTATGAGTTACTGATTATTATAAAAAATAATCATGGGGGGCGCCTGGGTGGCGCAGTCGGTTAAGCGTCCGACTTCAGCCAGGTCACGATCTCGCGGTCCATGAGTTCGAGCCCCGCGTCGGGCTCTGGGCTGATGGCTCAGAGCCTGGAGCCTGTTTCCGATTCTGTGTCTCCCTCTCTCTCTGCCCCTCCCCCGTTCATGCTCTGTCTCTCTCTGTCCCAAAAATAAATAAACGTTGAAAAAAAAATTAAAAAAAAATAATCATGGGGAGCCTGGGTAGCTTAGTTGGTTAAGAATTGGAGTTTTGATTTCGCCTCAGGTCTGATCTTACGGTTTGTGGGTTCGAGCCCTGCATTGGGCTCTGCGCTGACAGTGCGGAGCCTGCTTGGGATCCTCTCTACCTGCTTTTCTCTTTGCCCCTCACCTATTCATGCTCTCTCACTCTCACTTTCTCAAAATAAATAAGTAAACTTAAAAAGATGTCCTCTTGCTATTAAAAAAACCCTAGTTACTATTTTTAAAGTAATGCATGATTAGATGAGTTAAAGTCAGGTACTACACAAGATATGAATTGAATATTAAAAAGACTACTTTTCTTCTGTTATGAGATGTAACAAGGTGCTCATTTTACTACTCATGTCCTAGAAAAGTACAATTTACACATACAAATATATATATATGTACGTTCACATGCATATTTTTATATATAAATATATTAATAGTTTTTACATAAAGTGTTCAATTTACGGGCTTACAATTCACAAGCAGTACTGTAGTGGATATTTTATTGAATGCTTTACTGAAGGATTACAGGTATTCTATTATATTTTATTCCTGATAACATTCTTGAAGTGTGTTCTGCCTGAAAGTAGCATAGGCACTGCTACTTCTTTTGATTATCATGAGTAGGGCATACTTTCTTCATGTATTTACTTTTAACCTTTATGTGTTTTTATATTTAAAGCAGGTTCCTTGTAGAAATACATAGAATTGGGTCATGTTTTCTGATTCATTTTCACAGTCTCTTTTAATTGATATATTAAGACATTGACACTAAAAGTGAGTATTGATGTGAGTATTGATAGATTTAATATCAACCACATTTGTTAGGGCTTAATATCAAACATATTTGTTACTGTTTTCTATTTGTTGCCATTATTCTTTCTTCCTAGTTTTTTATTTCACCTTTTTTCTATTTATTGTGCTTTAGAATGAGTGTTTTTATATGATGCTATATTCTTTCCTTTTTCACGATATCAGTTATATATTTTTAAACTTTTCTTTAATGGCTCCCCTAGAATTGTCAATATACATTTACAGCTAATCCAAGTGCACTTTTAAATTGCACTCTATTACTTCACACGGAGTGTACCGTATAATAACAAAACGTTCTAATTCCTTCCTCCCATCACTTTCATTACTTTTGTGATTCATTTCACTTATAAATAAGCATGTGTTTGTATATGTATGTATATATATGTACATACAAATATTTTGTTGGTATTATTTTTAACAATTTAAAATACATGCTGGAAAATATGCAATATATATCTCCAACCCAGATTTCTCTTTTGAGGGCCAAATGTTGCTATATTTTGAACAAACTGCTATTAGATCAATTCAGATAAAGAATATGAAAAGTTTTTATTTTACCTCTACTTAAATTTTTTGATGCCCTTCCTTTCTTCATGTAGATCTTAGTTCCAAACTATTATTTTCCTTCTCTCTAAAGAACTTCTAACATTTTTTGTAAGGCAGGTCCACTGACAAGATTTCCTTCAATTTTTGTTTGTCTAATAGTCTTTTTCTTTACTTTAGATGGATAATTTTACACACTGCAGAATTCTGGGTTGGAGTTCTTTTTCTTTCAGCACATTAAATATTTCACTTCACTCTCTTCTTGCTTTCATGGTTTTGGGGAGAAATAGATACAACATACAACTCTTTTTCCTCTGTAAGTAAGGTGCTTTTTTCCCCCCTCTAGTTTTCCTTCAGGATTTTTTTTTATCTTTGATATTTTGAATTTTGAAAATGATGCTCCTATGTGTAGTTTTTTTTTTCTTTGCTTGCTTTGAATTTATCCTCTTTGGTATTCTCTGAGCTTGGTGGATCTGTGGTTTGGTGTGTGACATTAGTTTGGAGATATTCTCAGTCACTGTTTTTTCCAAAATACTTCTTCTCTTCCTTTTCTCTCTTTCTTCTGTTTTTGGTCTCCCCACTGTACAAATGCTACGTTTGTTGTTGCCACACAATCCTTGGATACTGTGTTCAGTTTTTATTTTTCATTATGTTATCTTTACTTTTTGGTACTTAAGGATTCTATTGATATATTCTCCAGGTCAGAGATTCTTTCCAGAGCTGTGTTCAGTCTAGTGAAGAAAAAACAAAAAAACAAAAAACAAAAAAAACTATCGAAGGCATTCTTTATTTCTGTTATAATGTTTTCGATCTCTAGCATATCTTTGTGCCTTTTTTTTTATTTTTAGCATTTCCATCACTCTGCTTACATTGTCCATCTGTTCTTTCAGTGCTGTCCCTTTTAGAGCCCTTAGCACATAAATCATAGCTGCTTTAAGTAGCCTGTCCGATAACCTAACATCCTGCCATGTTGGTTCTGATGCTTGCTCTGTGTCTTCAAGTTGAATTTTTTGCCTTTTAGTAATATTTGTATTTTTTCTTGATAACCAGACCTGATGCACCATGTAAAAGGAACTGCTTTAAGTAAGCCTTTGGGAATTTGCAGTGAGGCATGGTGGGAGGGGAAGCATTCTGTAGTCCTGTGATTAGGGCTCACTTTTTCAGTGAGCCTGTGCCTCTGGACTGTGAACTTCATAAGTGTTTTTAATTTTTCTTCCACCTTAGGTTATACATGATGGCTAGCATGGGCTGAAGTTAGGTGGTTCCCTTTTATGTGGAAGACCATAGGTGACTAGTCTCAATTATTTCCTTTCTCTAAGGTAAATTAGGCTCTGATAATACCCAGCAGCTTAGAGTTCTGGTTAACTAGTTTCTCCTGAGAGCAGGCTTGTGTAAGAACAGAGTACTCTGATATACTTCAAAATCCTTAGTAATCAAGAGGCGACATTTCGCCGATATTTTCCCTGGGAATATGGTTGAGCCTTTGGAAATTAATCTCAGGAAAGCGTGTGACCACCTATGAGTGGATCCTTCTGGACTTCTTAACTCTCAGACTTGTCCACCCTGAATCTTTAGCAATTCATTAATTACAGTTAAGGTTTTCCTACTCTGGCACTGCTAAACATGAGTTTATACCACTGTCTGCAACTCTAAATCATCATCCACCAACTGGATCATTCTAGCATCTCTCCTTGCTTGTCTGTAAATTCCCAGCATAACAGAGAGAAACTGAGCTCCTAATTATTCAGTTATCAGCATACATGTGTAGTAGTATCAGAAATATTAGCCCCTACTCCATGGGAAGCAACCAGAATGCCATATTGATGGGTAGTTTCTTTTGTCTTTAGTCCTCAAAACTCCATTCATTTCCAAAATTAGTTATATCAGCACCTTTTTCTTTTTCAGACATTTGTCATACAGGTAGATTCACTGGCCAAAGTCTATTTTTCCTCATATCTTTCAAGTTCCTAAATTATTTTTTTAGAAAATTCTTGTCCATTAAGTTTAATTCTTTTTTTTTTTTAATTTTTTTTCAACGTTTATTTATTTTTGGGACAGAGAGAGACAGAGCATGAACGGGGGAGGGGCAGAGAGAGAGGGAGACACAGAATCGGAAACAGGCTCCAGGCTCCGAGTCATCAGCCCAGAGCCTGATGCGGGGCTCGAACTCACGGACCGCGAGATCGTGACCTGGCTGAAGTCGGACGCTCAACCAACTGCGCCACCCAGGCGCCCCAAGTTTCATTCTTTATGCTGTGTTTGACTTATCCGTAATGCCATATAGGCACCATTAAATAATAATAATAGTTCACCACCATCAAAATCCCCTGTGCTTTCTGTTGAGACCTTCCTTTTTAACCCTCAAACCACTGGCAGCCACTGAACTTTTTACTCTTGCGCTAATTTCGCCTTTTCCAAATGACATTTAATTGGAAACATACAGTAAGTAGCCTTTTAAAACTGGCTTATTTTACTTAGAAGATTTTTCCAAGTCTTTCCATGAGTTGATAGCTCATTTCCTCTTACCATTAAAAATATCCTGCTGTATGGATATGCTGTATTTTTATTTATCCATTATATGTTGAAGGACATCTTAGTTGCTTTGAATGAATCTGCTAGAAACATTTATGTGCATTGTTTTTGTAGAAATAAATTTGCAATTCACTTGGGTAAATACCTAGAAGCATAATTGCCGATTGCATTGTAAGACTATTTTCATAAGAAACTGCCGAGTTGTCTTCTAAAATGGCTAAAGATTCTGCAGTTTTGCATTCTCACAGCAATGAGAGAGTGTTCATGCCATTTGATATCTTTGCCAGCATTTGGTGGTGTCAGATTTACTGAGTTTTCTTTTTAGTATTGCAGATATTCTAATAGATATACAACAACATCTCATTGTTTTATTTTGCAATTCCCTACTGATAAATTACTTTGAGTACTGTTTTGTTTATATATGTTCTTTGTTCGGATCTTTTGCCCATTTTTTTTTTAAATTAGACTTTTATTCTTTTCGCGGTAAGTTTAAAAGTCCTTACATGTTTTGGATACAAATCACTTACCAGATATCTTTTTTTCAAATTTTCTCCTATGTGTGGTTTGCTTTTCATTCTGTTGATAGTGTTTTTCACAGAGTGAAAGATTTTAAATTACTAAAGTCCAGGTTTTTTTTTTTAATTTTAAATAAATCATGATGATCAAAACTCACTGGGAAACCTAAGAGCAATTAGGTTTTCTCCTATGTTTTGTTCCAGAAGTTTGGTCAATTTTGCATTTTGGTCTGTGATCCATTTTGAGTTAATTTTTGTGAGATTTGTGAATTCCTTGTCTAGATTAATTGTTTTGCATTTGCATGTCCAGTTTTTTTCCTAACAGTTTGATGAATATACTGTTTTTTTCCATTGAATTGTCTTTGTGCCTTGTCCAAAAACTGGTAGACTGTATCTGTATGAATTTATTTGTAGGCGCTCTAGAAAATGGTTATTTTCCATTCGTATAGCTGGTGTTTTGTTTTGTTTTGTTTTGTTTTTGCCAATACCACAGCATCTTCGTTATTGTTGTTTTGCAGTAAATCTTTTTTTTTTTTTTAATTTTTTTTTCAACGTTTATTTATTTTTGGGACAGAGAGAGACAGAGCATGAACGGGGGAGGGGCAGAGAGAGAGGGAGACACAGAATTGGAAACAGGCTCCAGGCTCTGAGCCATCAGCCCAGAGCCTGACGCGGGGCTCGAACTCACAGACCGCGAGATCGTGACCTGGCTGAAGTCGGACGCTTAACCGACTGCGCCACCCAGGCGCCCCAATAAATCTTGATATTAGATAGTGTCAGTCCTCCAAATTTGTTGTTTTTTTTTGTCATTGTCATGGTGACTGTTCAGTGTCTTTTGCCTTTCCATACAAACTTTAGAATAAGTTTCTATCATGAGCCTCAAAACACTTTGAGACTCATTACCTGGTTCTAAATTACTTCAAAATTTTTAAGTATTTCTTACAGCAGCACCTCACTCTCATTACCAAGATCTTTATTAATATTCTAGGTCTGCCATTAACAAAACACCACAATCTGAGTGATGTTAAACAGAAATTTATTTATTCTTTCATAGTTTAGTAACCTAGAAGTCCAAAATAAAGTTGTTGGAAGGTCCCATTCTCTCTCTGAAGGTTGTTATTCTTCCATGCATTTTTCTAGCTTCTTATTGTTACTAGAAACCATTGGCATTTTTTGGTTTGTAGATGCATCTCTCCAGTGTCTTCCTCCACTGTCACGTGGCATTATCTCCAAGTGTGTCTGTGTTCAACTTTTCCTCTTCTTGTAAAGATACCAAGCGTTGGATTAGGATTGACCCACCATAATCTAGTATGACCTCAGATTAACGTAATTATACCCACAAAGACTCTATTTACAAAGGAGGTCATACTCAAGTACCACAGTTAGAAATTCAACATATCTTTTTAGCTATACAATTCAACTTATAACATTGCATAATAGGAACTGATATAAATAAGTCTTTCATGTGAGATATTATGTCATAGGGTTAACATTGGGCAGTTTTTAAGATTTACTGTAGCATTAAATGGAAGAGGCCTCATGATTCTCAGGTGTTCTTGTTTTTTGTCTTCTCAGGTGTGTCTTGTTTTCCCTAAGCCCACCTTCCCCCGCCCCCTATTTAAAGAGTATTTATTTTTTTTTAATTTTTATTTAAATTCCAGTTAGTTAACATACAGTAAACATTAGTTTCAGGTGTACTATATATACCTGTGTGTGTGTGTGTGTGTGTGTGTGTGTGTGTGAGCCTTCCTCTTAAAAAAAGGTTGAGCTTTGTGGCTCTTTCGGCTGTAATCCTCTGTTCGCACACTTGAGCCTTGGATGCAGGGGTAAAGAGTTGGAGAGAAAAATGATTTGGTTTCAGCATCTTAGTGAGGCTGTGTTTCCGGACTGCAACCTTTAAAAGTGTTTCCTTATTCTCTCTGTTCCTACAGGTTAAAAAGGAAGGCTAGAAGGAGCTGGAGTCAAGGAAATGCCCTTCCACCAAGTGAAATGTCTTTTTCACTGGAAGTAGGCATTTGCTAAGGAGAACACTCTCAGCATACTTCAGAATGGTTACTTTCCTCTCTTCCTGCCAGAGATACGAGGTGAGGTTTCTTTTTAATATACCTTTATTTTTGAGGAACTAGTGGGGTTCTTAGAGGTAAACCCCACAAAAATAATGGGGTTCTCCTAAGACCAAAAACTCTAGGAGATTCACACTTACTGTGTTTCACACACATTCTCCAGCAATTTGTCAAAATTACCTTTTATATGTTTCTACCAGCTTATGACCCCAGGAACTTCGACTCCAGGTAAGCTTCCTCTGTGATGTTGTGAATTTGCCAGTCTCCCCAGATTTCAAAGTGTCAGTTTGGTCTGTGATCTCTTTTCTCTGATGGATCCAAGAAAATTTATTGATTCTTAGTTTGGAAATCTTTCTTGTGGTAAGGATGGTATTGAAGACTTCCAAGCTTTTTCATGTCAGTGTTGAAACTAGAATCCCGTTGCTTTCAATGTTTGAAAGATAGTTTCATCATTTTTAAGATTCTTGTTTGGTTCTTTACTCACCGTGACCCTGCCTTTTGACCACCATTGTTTCCACTGAGCAGTCAGATATTTGGGTTTCTTTTGTATGAGTAGCTTTACTGTGGCTCCTTTTAAAATTTGTTGTCTTTGGTTCTTCAACATCCTTACTATTAATGTATCTGGACTATATGTTGACTTAAGATTTTTCTGCTTCTATCACTGTTACATTGATTGAGTTTTAATATTGTTCTACATAGATATGTCTGGTATGAAAATAATTTGGCTTTGATTTATCTTTTTATATATTATTGGATTTGATTTTCATATATGTTTTACATGTGTGCATCTATGTTCAGGAAATAACATTCCCTTCTTGTATTGTCCTCATTAGGGTTTTGTACTGAGGTTGGTTACCCTGGCCTCGTGAAAGATCAGGAAATGTTTTCTCTATTCCTATTAAGAATTAATGTAAATCTGTTATTCATTAAATGTTTCACGTGTTTTGCCAATGAAGCTATAAATTTGTGCAGGTTGTTTTGGGGTTGGGATGATCTTTAACAATAGATTAATTAGTGTGAATCAGACTAAATCTATAATCTTCAGTCTTATTTAGTTATGCTGTTGAGGAATTTGTTTTTTATTTAATCCAATTTTATATGTATTAGGGTAAAGCTCTCCTTTCATACCAAGTTATTTTTTAATGCATCTCTGTTCTCTAGAATATAGCATTTTATCCTGGTATGTGACTATATGATTTGTATTTTCTCACTTATTTCTTTATTAATCTTTCCCGGGATGTTATTAAAAAAACATTTTCCTTTGTTGATTTTCTCCATTGTAATGATACCAGTCCATTAATTTTGTGTTGCCTTTTATTATTTTGTTCCTAATACATTTTGTGTTAGTTTGATTTGGCTTTCCCATAAAGTCTCGATGTGAAGAATAAATCATATAACTTCTGACATCACTTTTCTTATATAGAGATTTAACTATCAACTTCCGTCTGAGCTTTTAGGTTCAGGTACATGTTTTGAAATCTATTATTGTCTTTTTTTCTTACTTATTTTATGGATTTTCTTGACTCATGTATTATTAAGAATTCTGTGTTTTAGTTACAAGTGGTGTGGAGCAGGTATTTTCAGACTTGGCTCTTTCTAAAATAATGGCCAAAACTCCACAGGTCACAGAACCAGTGTGAGTGTTTTGCCTGCTGCTATTTCTATCTCAATTATGCAGTTCAGTGTGGGAAATAACCATCAGCTGTATGTATGAAATCACCATGTGCTGCACTTGAGCTGTAGTTTCATGATTTCTCCTAGCCTAATTACAGCTAGATTCCATTCAGATGCCACTGCTCCCACATACATCCATGTTCCATGTTGTCCCTCATGAGAAAATATCAATAATTCGCCTATAGTCCAAAGGTTTTATCACTGTACATACTAGCAACAATTGAGTCCTTATTGTCACTTTAAGACAGACAGAGAGAGAGAGAGAGAGAGAGAGAGAGAGAGAGAGAGAAGTCATATTCTAAAATACCATTCTGAAGGTCTTTCTAGGGCCACCCTTGGTACCAGGTGCATTAGTTTTGATTTCTCCAACAACACAGAGGTTGACATAGAACTTGAGTGCATATATTTTAATGCAAAAAATTATCTGAGGAAGAAGACAAGTAAACTGGGGAAGAGTAAGAAAATAGAGAAATAAAATAAATAAAAAAGCTATTGACCTCATTTCTTCTTTAGTTAACTGGGGCATGATTCTGCTGAGATCATTTGGGGAGTTGTATGAGAATACCTAAAAAGTATTAACATTACAGATAGAGGGAAGCATATCTCTATTGGTTCATTTTCCTCATTGGCCAGGGGTCCTAGTATGGAGCACAATTTCCTTATAATGTTGGATTTTTAAATGTTCAAGAACCCAGTGTGTTGCTATAAATTCAGATTCCACAGAGTTACAGAAGGTGTGGCATAGAAATCTAAAATCACATGATGGCATTGAAGCAAGTTTCTGCCAATGTCTATCTGCAAGATTAGTTACCATAGCATAGTTAAGATCAAATGTGGGCTAAGAGAATTTCAGGTGATACACAAGACAGGTCTGATACAATAGTGTATTCTAACTCTTAAAGTTGTAAGTACCCAAAGAATGTTTCAAAAATAGAAGAGGTAAGTATGCCAAGTAGATAAATTCTCTTCTCTAGTTTATGTTTAATATTTATTACATTTTCTAGAAAGAAATACTAAAATGTAATAGTTTTGGTCACCTTTTGTGTCAGTATAACTAAACTATAGTTTTCAGTTTTTCAATCAAACACAAATATGTGTTTGGTACTATAATGTGTTAAGGTAGTTTGTAGATGTGACTAAATCATATTAGCTGACTTTAAAGGAAACTTAATCCTTGATAATGTGGACCTGATTCAATCAGTTGAAAGCCCTTGTTAGCAGAGCTGAGACTTATCTGAAGAGGCATAACTTCTGCCTCTTGATAGCAGCTTTAGTTAAAACCTAAGAATTCTAGCTAGCCTTTCTATATGCCTTGCCCTAGGGACTTCATACTTGTATAGCTAGGACACACAATTGTGTTAACCAGGTATTTATATCTTCCGCCAGTTCTCTTTCTCTGAACATTCTCTGATACTGACTTTGTTACCAAAAGTGGTTCTAGAGAAAAGAATTTTAAGAATGTGATTTTTGGATTGGTTCTGTGTCTTCTAAAATTTGTTTTTGAGGCAAATTACATACAAAGCCACTAAAGACTTTATTTTCAAGAGTGAAGAGAGCACTGGTGTTTCACAACATGATATGGCAATATCCATGAGAAAAATACATCATATATTATTTTTTTAATGTTTATCTATTTATTTATTCTGAGAGAGGGTGTGCTCCTGTGTGCATGAGTGAGGGAAAGGGGCAGAGAGAAAAAGGGAGAAAGAGAATCCCAGTAGGCTCCATACTGTCAGCACTAAGCCTGACATGGGGCTTGATCTCATGGTCAAGACATGGGTGCTTAACCAACTTAGTCACCCAGTATCCCTCATTGTATATCCTTTAAAAATATCCATATAGTTGTTGAGATTCTGTTCACTAAATATATACTTAGAACATTCAAACTAAAAGCTTATGAGATTGGCTAGTTGCTCATAACTGAGCTGTAAAAAAAATGAGGAAAAGATGGGACAATCTCACAGCTTCAGATTACCAGTTTAAGTTCCACATAAATGATCTTAAGTCTTCTGTATCTGCTCCCAAATAAAGTCTATGCCCTGGAGACTCAGGGCCAAACTTTCTGAAAGTCATTTTTTTTTGTGAGTGGTTAAATTACAACTCACATTGAGTTTCCAAATTAGTAAAATTTCTGTTAAAGCTATGACATGTATGGGGGGGGGGGGGGGAGTAAAAATGGCATCCTGAAAATTGGAATGGGAACATATAGATAGATGTTGATAAATCTAGGGACTTTGACACTTAGATTCTACCAACTCTTCTTTGCCTGTAGAAATAACTCTTCTAGGGGCATCTGGGTGGTCAGTTGGTCAAGGGACCAACTTCAGCTCAGGTCACAATCTCACAGTTCGTGGGTTCCAGCACTGCGTCGGGCTCTGCACTGACCGCTCAGAGCCTGGAGTCTGCTTCAGATTCTGTGTCTCTCCCTTTCTCTGCCGTTCGCCCACTTGTGCTCTCTGTCTCTCAAAAATAAATAAACACTTAAAAAAAAAAGAAATAGCTGACTATGAAGTTTAGCATTTCTTTGCCTAAATAAGTGGTCTCCACTGAATTAGTTGCCATGCATGGAACTGCTAATCCTCTTTAGGTCCTACCTCCATTACCTTTCTTGTTTCTAGACCAATAACATGCCCCATATGGCCACAGAGGGTAAAAAACAAAGCTTGACCCACAGAGAATTCTTCAGTACACCAACAGAATTACATATTTTTCCCTAATTGATCCTAAAAGAAATCTGAGGAATATGTATGGAAAATGATCAAAAGGGTTTCGGGTCATAGTAGAAGGAATATAAACTTGGGTCAAGATGAACTTATTGATTTGTGCCCACTAAACAGATTACAGATTCAATGTTTTAGCTTGAAGATTTAGAAAAGGCTGTAAGCCGTTTGCGTGGTTTCCTGAAACATGGACCCAAAATAAGTAGATTGAAATACCAGAAATTTCCTAGCCTATAGAGAAAAATAGCAAAGCTTAGGGAGGTTGGATTATTAGAGTGTAATTACCTTATAAGAATTTTTCATCTACCCCAGTGAGATCCAGAGGACATACCTTTCACCACACTGTGAGGGAAGCCCCACCATACTTGAGCCCCACCATACTGGGGTTTCACTCTTCTTTGTAGGTCAGAAATTACAGTAAGAATTGCTACCCTTGAACTAGAGTCCCTAAATTCACTGGATGTAATTGGATCCTGGAGCAAAAGGACAAATTGGTGACATTTAATCACCAAAGACAAGGAAGGTGGGTTTACCATAATGGACAACTGAGGCAATGCATTGACTAGTTAATCATAATATCCCCAGAAGAGAAATAGGACAGTCTATCAAATATTTATTTGATCTGTGTAAGCAAAGGAGTTCAGGATTGAATGAGCAGAATTCTTATTTTAATTGCCTAAACAGAGTCATGGCTCTTACATTAGTTCTCAAACTGGAGGCAATTTACAAAATATAGAACCCTTTGAAGGAAAAAGAGTCTGGGTCCCCTTGAACAAGAACCCTGCTAAACTCTCAGTTAGTATTGCTAATGTATCTCTGACTTTTCCGTAGGCACTATACAAAGATAGTGTGACTGTGCAATAGGGAGAGAGAAATAATCGTAATCCTTTGAGATTGCTAGACATTGGCTGTGAACTGGTCATAATTCCTAGAAATCAAAACATCTGTTGGAGCCCATGAGTCCCTGTAATGATTTTTGGAAGTTAGGTGATCAATGGAATTTTAACTTAAGTCTGTCTCACAGTGGGCCCAGTGGAACTCTGAACCCATTCTGTCTTTATTTTTCCAGTTCTAAAATGTATAATTGGGGAGAAAAACATATTCAGCAACTATCAAAATATCCACATTGGTACCCTGACCTGTGGAGTGAGGACTTTTATATTACAAAAGACCAAATAGGAGCCACTACAACACCTCAACTGACAGAAATATTAAACCAAAGGCAAGGTGACATTCCTGGAGTGATTGCAGAGGTTAGAGGCACCACTGAGGACTTAGAAGATGCAGGGGTTGGGACTCCCTCCGTATGCCATTCAGTTGCCTGTTTGGCTTGTGAAGAAAGTAGATGTGGACAATGACCATACTCCTAAAATTAATTGGTTGGTGGCTCCAATTGTAACTGCTATTTCAGATGAAGTTTTATCTCTTTATCACATCAGCAGATACCTTGGTACCTGGTATGCCTCTATAATCAGTCGAATGTTTTTGTCAGTGTTACCATTGTTTGTTCATTTCTTTCACTTGGCATGGCCAGTAATCCTTCTTCACTGTACTACCTCACGGGTATATCAACTCCATGGCTTCATGGCATAATTTAGTCTTCAGAGAACTCGATCATCTTTCCCTTCCATAGGATATCATATTGATTCATTACATTGATGAACTTATGCTGATTATACCTCAGGTGCAAGAATAACAACTATACTAGACATATCGATAGGAAATTTGCATGTCAGAGGTTAGATAATCTAAAAACAGAAGAGCCTTATACCTCAGGGGAATTTCTAATGCTCCAGTGGTATGAATATACTTTCTAAGGTAAAAGATAAATTGTCACATCTGTCTGCTTCTAGACAAAACAAGGTACAATGTCCAGTGGGATTATTTGAGTTTTAGAGGCAACATATTTCTCATTTTGGTGTTAATTTGGTCCAAGAAGCCCCCAAACTTCTATTTTTAAGTAGGACTCCAAACAAGAGAAGGCTTCACAACAGGTTTAGAATGTTAAGATACTTTCCCACTTGAGCCTCATGATCCACCAGATCCAGTGCTATTTAAACTACCAATGAGAGATAGTCATACTGTTGGGAACCCTTGGAAGGTCCCTGTAGGTGAATCACTGTACTGACTCTTAGGAGCGCTAAGAGTGTTTCTCTTTTTGAGAAACAGCTTGGGCTTGCTACTCTACTAACCTATATGGGTAACTACTCTCCTTTTGAAAAACAGTTTGGGCTTGCTACTGGAACTTAGTAAGGGCTGAAGGCTTACCCATGGGCCATTACTCACCAAACTTTAGCTGCTCATTATCAACTGGGTGTCATTTGACTCAACCATAATGTTGAGTGTTCCCAGCAGCACTCCATTATCAAATAAAAGTGATATGAGATCAGCCTCTTGCTTTCATGGTCACCTTAAGAATAAGATAGGGACACAAATTTTTATGGCCCTCAGTCCTACATTACTTTCTCTCTCCTAATCTTTATCTGTGAACTCATGGGGATTCCATTATAACCAGTGGACTGAGAAAGGGAAAGCTTTAGCCTGGCTTATAAATGCTTCTGCAAAACATATAGGCACCACCCAAAGTAGACAACTGGAGTACCATGGCTCCTTTCTAGGATAGCTCTGAAGGACAGAGATAAAATCCTCTCAGTAAGCAAAACCTCAAATGGTAAACCTGGCTGTTCATTTAGCCTGGAAGGATAAGTAGTTGGAAGAAGTGGTCTGTATGGGTTGTGACCAGTGGTTTGGCTGGGTGGCCAGGGACTGGGAAGACACATTCGTGGGAGATTGGTATCAAGAAGCTCTGGGGAGGGTGTATTTGGATAGTTCTTTATGAATAGAAATCAATGTGAAGATAAGTGTGTGCCATGTGAATTGTCACCAAAGTGTGACCCTAGCAAGGGAGGGTTTTAACAAGCAAGTGTGTAGGATGACTCATTCTGAACAAGTCCAGCCTTGCTCTAGCCACTGCTGAATGACTAATCTACCAGCAGCAAAGAACAACACTAAGACTACAATGTGACCCTCATTCCCAGCTGGTGGTCAACCAGCTACCTGGTGGTTGATTACTTACATTGGAGTGTTTTTATCATAGCAGGGGTACCCCTTTGTAGTTCCTGGAATAGTTACTCTGGATATGTATTTTCCTTCCCTGAATGCAAAAACATACACTTGTAGATTTATACAGTGCCTAATCTGCCTTCATGGTATCCCACATAGCATTTCTCCTGATCAAATAAGTCATTTTGCAATAAATGAAGTATGACAGTGGGCTCATGCTCATGGAATTCATCTGTCTTATCATGTTTCCCATGATCCTGAAGCACTTGACTAGATAGAAGAATAGAATGGCCCTTTGAAGACAGTCATAGCACCAGCTGGGTGTCAGTGCCTTGTAGGACTGGGAAGTGATTTCCAGGAAGCTGTCTATGCTCCACATCAGTCTCCGGGATATAGTGTTGTTATTCCCATTGCCAGGAATTGCAGGTCCAGGAATCAGTATGTGGAAATGGAAGAAGCCCACTTATGATCCACTGGCAAAATATTTACTTGTCATTCCTCCGTTAGGCTCTGTCGGTCTAGAAGTGTCAGAGGGAGAAATGCTTCTTACATGAGAGACAATAATGATTCCACTTAAGTTGAAATTTAACTATCACTCGGCCAATTGGATTTCTCATGCCTCTAACTCAACAGTCAATGAAAAATGTTATTGGGGCACCTGGGTGGCTCTGTTGGTTGCATGTCCGACCTCAGCCCAGGTTATGATCTTGCAGTTCATGAGTTCAAACCCTGCATAGGTCTCCCTGCTCTCAGCACAGAGGCCCCCTTGAGATCCTCTGTCCCTCTTTCTCTCAGCTCCTCCCCCTCCTACGCTCTCTCTGTCAAAAATAAATGAACATTAAAAAATAAGTTCAGACTTACAACCACACAGACCCAGCCTGTTCTTTAAAAAAAAAAATGGGGGGGGGGAGGGTGGCGTCAGGGTGGCTCAGTCAGTTAAACATCCAACTTTAGCTCAGGTCATGATCTCACAGTCCGTGAGTTCGAGCCCCACGTCAGGCTCTGTGCTGACAGCTCAGAGCCTGGAGCCTGCTTTGGATTCTGTGTCTCCCTCTCTCTGCCCCTCCCCTGCTCATGCTGTGTCTCTCTCTGTCTCAAAAATCAATAAAAAAATTCTTTTAAAAATTAAAAAAAAGTTATTGTACTAAATGGGATGATTTTTTTTTCATTGATTATCGAAGGGAAATTGTGTCATTACCATAAAGTGGAGATGAATAAAGTTATGCCTGGAATACAGAAGAGTCCTTAGGGATCTCTTACCATGTCCTGGGATTAAAGTCCATGACAAACTTCAGCAATCTAATTTATGCAGAACTGCTAAAGATCCATACTCTTCAGCTTAAGGTTTGGTTCACCACCACACCACCACCCCTCCCCAGCACCAGTGCAGTGATCCATCAGCCAAAGACTTCGCATCCTTCTCTGAGGAAAGAGCATGTGTTTAGTTGTATGTGGGGTAGTTTGTATCCCATATGTTGTTGGTATGCTTGTTTAGATATTAATTATGGATCAAGGAGATGAGGTGCCAGTGTGAGAAGAGGTAGACTATGATGGTCAATTTCATGTGTCAACTTGGCAAGGCTGGAGTCCCCAGTTCTTCAAACACTAATCTAAGTGGTGCTTGGGAAGGTATTTCATAACGATGATGATGAAGTCGAGGTAAGTTGACTTTAAGTGATATTATTTTAGGTAATCTGGATAGGCCTGATGCAGCTTTACCTGATGCCAGGGACTCCCAGTTTACCATTCCTGACATTACCTACAATGTCAGACATCCATAGCCAGTTCTAACAATCACATAAGGCAATTTTTTCCTTTGCAATAAATCATAGTATATATCGCCTAATGGTTTTGTTCTGCTGGATGATCCCTGAATGATACATATTTTGACACCTGAATTGATACAGTATCTGAGTAGTATGCAGAAGGAAAGTAATCCAGTTTATTGTTTTAGCACATAGGCTGATTAAAAATACAGACTGACAATTTTAGAGCAGGATTTCCCTTCACACACTGAAATTTAAAGCAACAGGTTAAGGGCTCCTGAGTGGCTCAGTTGGGTGAGAGGCTGACTTCGGCTCAGGTCATGATCTCGCTTGAGTTTGAGCCTCATGTCAGGCTCTGTGCTGACAGCTGGGAGCCTGGAGCCTGCTTCAGATTCTGTGTCTCCTTCTCTGCCCCTCCTCTGCTTGCGCTTTGTCTCACTGTCCCTCTGTCTTTCTGTCTCTCTCTCTCAAAAATAAATACACATTAAAAAAAAAAATTAATGCATTGTAGTAGCTTCCTTAAAGACATGACAGGGAACATAACCTATAATTTCTAATAAGCAAAAGGAACGGCAAATGAAATATATTTGATTCTTTTTAATATATTTACTGTCATTAAATGATTCAAGCTGATATTTCTGTTTTCAAAGCAGCTGTTCCCTTTGATGTTCAGGTATGTGTTTAATCCCTTAAATTACCAAAATCTTTATAATAATCAGTTTTCCCTGTATTTTCAAGTAGACTCCATTTTAAAGAAAGTCTTACCTGATTGCACATTAATATTTAAGTGATGTAAAATGCATGAAAGAAATTTAGAAGCAGGCTTTTAGCATGTTAGATATGTTGGAACTGATGGGAAATATTTATAATTAATACATTGTTATGCATTTATTCATGTCATTGTCTTAGTTATATTTAGTCATAGAATTGATAATGATAATGAACAGTAACCTCTGGTAGAAAAATGTTTAAATGTTCAGTTATATGCTATGCTGTTTAATACATCTTTACTTGGCGGGGGAGGAGATTGTTTTAATATATGTAATACAGATGTAATCTCCTCCCCCCCCCCAAGTAAAGAAATAAATTTACCAATGTTCTTTTGTAAAGTAAATTCAATGATTAAATATTTAATACAAATATACCTATACCTATATTCACTGTGGCTTTACTTCTAAAAATGAGCTGTTTATCTCTTCTGCTAAAAAATGTTGGGAGATAGGCTTATGTCATTCATTACTAAGGAACATTGTAAAAGGGTATATATGAAAGATAGTTTATAACCTGTCTCTATCACCGTATTTAGATGACCAGTGACATTTGCTGTGTCCCATCTTTTAGTTCATATTGAGACTCATCTTTTCTGCAGTGTAATGTGAACCACTCATTCCTTTGATTCACAGAGTAATAAACAAATGATGAACATTTTCCTTTTCCTTTTCCTTTTCATATTGGTTTACGGATTCTTTTCGGTCTGCTCTTTTATACTGTGTTCTCAAATAAATCTTAATGCCAACTCCATTTTGATTCCATTAGTTTGGTCCCAAATTTGCCTAGTAAATATGCTTTTTTTTTTTTAAGAATGCATTTCATTAGAAAGTTGACACATTGACTTCCTAGAATGAAATTGCTCTTGACCATGGAGTTTAGAATCTTTAATATTTGATCAAGTGTCATCTTACCCCACTCAAACTTGTACACATGTTATAGAAGGATCCAGTGGCAAAGGTAAAACAACAGATTTTATCTGTTGATTGAACCTATTAAGTGAAACAAGTAGCTATTTAGTATGTATTGCGATTTCCTCAAGATACATACTCATATATAAAAATGTATATTAAATACAATTAGCTTTCCTGGAGATTACTTTTAAAACACTTTTTTTACCTGACTGGGAATTTAAATTTATATTTTTATATCAATATGGAGGAAAATTATCTTAATTTTTGAATTACATAATTTTAAGAAACTTTCTAGTCAATATCAAAAGTAAAACCTTTTTTAGTTTTATGTATTAGTTCTCTCCTAATCCTCTGCAATATTTATAAAAGTTATACCAGGCTAACCTGACAAATAGAATGTGACAGATAATGGAGTTGAGGTTTAGAGAACATGTTTTACTTTCTTAAGGCCTCAAAGCTAATTAATGGTAGAAACATAATTTATATATATTTTTTTCTGACACCCTGGAACAAATTCTTATGTATTATTGGACTTTTTCTAAGTATAAACATAAAAAAAATAGTTTACAAACTGATATCTCAAACAACTATAAAAGGCAACTGATGACTGGGAATAAGTAAGGGAAGGAAGGGAGGAAAGAAAAGAAAGAGGGAATGGGTCCTGTTCTCTCTGGCTTCCCCATGTCAGCGGTGTTGGGAAAACTGAATATCCACATGAAAAATAATAGAGTTTGACCCTTACACCGCCCCCCCACACACAAAATCAAAGACTTAAGTATAAGATATAAACTCTTAGAAGAAAACATATGGGAAAATTCTGATGCCATTGGACTTGACAGTGATTCCTTGAATATGACACCAAAAGCACAGGTAAGAAAAGAACAATAAATATATTGGATTATATGAAAATTAAAACTTTTGTGCCTCAAAGACACTATTAACAGAGTAAAAGGGGAACCCATTAAATGAGAGAGGTTTGCAAGTCTTATATCTGATGAGGGGTTAATATCTAGTACATGCAAAAATACCCCTATGCAACTTAGCAGCAAAAAGTAAAACCTAATTAGAAAAAATGTGCAAAAGACTTGAATAGACATTTTCCAAGGGTGATATGCAAATGGACAGTAGCATATAAAAAGATACTTAACATTAATTATTATACATGCAAATTTCTCCAAATGATAATGATCTGCCACCTCATACTCATTAGGGAAATTGAGGGGTGGGAGGGGGGATTGAATAAATAGTAAAATGGTATTTTCTATCTCCATAGTTTTTCCTTTTCCAGAACATCATTCAGTTGGAATCAGGCAGTATGTAGCCTTTTTAAACTGGGTTATTTTACTTAATAGCATGCATTTAAGATTCTCCCGTGTCTTTTCATGACTTGATTGTTCATTTCTTTTTAGCACTGAATAACATTTCATTGTCTGGATGTAAGACTGTTTATCCATTAACCTACTAAAGGGCATCTTGGTTTCTTCCAGGTTTTGGCAATTATGAATAAAAATGCTATAAATACCTGTGTTTAGGTTTTTTTGTGGACCTTAGTTTGCCGCACATTTTGGCAAATACCAAGGAGGACAATTGCTGGATTGGTATAGTAAGGGTGTGTCTAGTTTTGCAAGAAACTGATTTCTAAAGTGATTGTATCATTTTACATTCCCATTAATGAATGAGGGTTCCAGTTGCTATATATGAGCCATAACCAACATTCAGTTATCTCATTGTTTTATAGCATTGCCTTGAAGAATTGAGGTTATATGTAGAAGCATCAAATTGGTGGCCAAGCTTAGCTCATACTCCCTTCTTTGCATTTTCTAGGGGCAG
The DNA here is from genome assembly GCF_018350155.1 of Leopardus geoffroyi. Taxonomy (NCBI): domain Eukaryota; kingdom Metazoa; phylum Chordata; class Mammalia; order Carnivora; family Felidae; genus Leopardus; species Leopardus geoffroyi. Next base: position 218,220,561 of record NC_059326.1, on the reverse strand, counting down.
TGAAAGGGAGTATCTTGTTCCTTCATCTTCTGTATTAATCCATGAAACACTTTCATTAAGAAATGCAAAAAACGGGAAGAATGTTAGGATATTATTCAGGTAAAAGTAAATGAATAGAAACATAAATAAATATAAATAAAGCACTGAACATTATAAGATCAGAGTAGTAGATGATCTATTTATCTCTCTCTCTTCTTAACTTTAAAAATGGTGACATTATTATTAGTGCCTCTGCGAAGGGCTATTGTAAGAATACCTGACCAGTGGCCCAATGACCATTTCTCTGTGGTATAAATGTCACAGTTATTATACTCTGTTTTTTTTTTTTTTTTTTTTTTCAACGTTTATTTTATTTTTGGGACAGAGAGAGACAGAGCATGAACGGGGGAGAGGCAGAGAGAGAGGGAGACACAGAATCGGAAACAGGCTCCAGACTCTGAGCCATCAGCCCAGAGCCTGACGCGGGGCTCGAACTCACGGACCGCGAGATCGTGACCTGGCTGAAGTCGGACGCTTAACCGACTGCGCCACCCAGGCGCCCCTATACTCTGTTTTTAAATGTAAATTTAATTTTGCAAGATAGATATAATTAGTTCTGTTCATAGATAAAGAATCTGAGGCTTCAAAAGTCAGTGTTTTCCTGAGGTTTCATTACTAGAAAATACCAGAAATTTATTTTTTCCCTGGAGTAAGAAGAGGTATTAAATCATTTTGTGAATTTTCAGAAGTGTTAAAATTTAGGTCTTTATAATACTCTAATATAAAGCTATATTGTTAGATATTAATTATTAACATACTTGTCCTCTACCCCACTAAATTTTGAGCACCTACAGGTTTAAAACAAGGCATACTTCAATTACTCTTTAAATCCTAGAGTCCTTTGCATGGAGCTCAATTTATAGTGTTCAATATATATGGGTCATACTGATGGACTGATTGATTGTTTGAGTCCATGAAGGGGCTTATAAATTCCAATTATTACGGAATAGTAACAAAAGGTGATATGTTAACTGAATATTATGCATCTAACTTGTTCCATTGGAGAATAGTGTCTGCTTCAGTATATATATTGTCATGATGAACTACATATGTAAATGAACATGTTTTATATGTATATGTATATCATATACCACACGTGTGTATATATAACATATATATGCACATTGTATATGTGATAAATACTTCAATATAAAATGTAGGATGAATATTGTTTTACAGAGACAAGAAAGAAATGTTTGTAGCAATTGTGTCTGTTATAGAGCTTATATCTCACAATCCTGCTGAGTCCCTAGTTCTAAAAGAATGTCTTTCCTGCTGAGAGCAGTGCTTGGTACATGCATGGCTGGGCTTTTTGAATAGTGTTGCATCCTGTAGCAGTGAGTCATGGAGGTGCTGAGAGGCCTCGATTCTCATTGATTTGAGTGGCCACATGGGAAAATAGCTTCAATTTATTATTTTATCATTATTTATCCAGTCCCAGATTATTTTATGAGTTCATATCACTAAAAACAAATAAAATTTTCTATTATTTTGCTATTAAAAGTAAAAACATTTTACATATACTATAGCTGATAGTTTGTGATTATTCTTAAAAAGAAAGAAGCTAATGATGCTTTTTTTTGTTTTTTTTTTTTTTTTAGCCTTTTGCAGATTTTGAGAATCAAGGCAATTCTCATGTGCTTTTTGAGAATCAAGGCAATCCTCATATGTTTTATTTTTCCTTGCAGAAATTTTTATGTTGAGATACAGTAAGATAAATCCATTGCTTAGATTTTTTTTCTTGGAGAAAGAAAAATATGAAGGTGATGATAGATTGATGTTGGGTTTTAGAAGTATTTTTTTTTATGATTGATTTCTCTTTAAGAGAATTGTTACGAGTTTGTCATGCATTTATTGGTTCTTAATAGAGAAGATATTTTTTCCTGACAAAAATTATGAACAGAATTTTCAGTTGATTTCTAGGAAAGGTCACTTAGAAATAAATATTGACTTATTTTTCTTTGTTAATATCAATAGTTTTGGTAATAAGAATTTAATTATAGAAGGATGAATGGTATGATCATATACCAAATGTAATTACATGTCTGTTTTTCCCAACTGCCACACTAAGAATTAGTGACTAATAAGATGTATCTGAAAGATTTAGTGGGCATTTGGAGTCCACTTAGTTCCTCCATAGTGAATGTCTTTAAAGCTCCAGTATGCTCTTTTCTTAACACTTGGTAACCTGGCGTCTGTTTTTAATTTATCCTACAGTAGCACCTGTACTTAATTCCTCAGTTTTCATCCCTTTTAACTTTTCTTCTATATTTGATGCTCAGTTTTTATCCCAGCTAATACTATGCCATCTTCTGTATTAATGTATTCTTTAGTTTTTCTAAATCTCACTGTCACACTCTGTGTTTCCTTTAGTTGTATCTTTATTTTGCATTTATTGATACATGAGACATTTCTCTCTTGCATCAACGTGCTTATGTTTCTTGAATCTTCATTTTAAATTTGACTCCACATTTCTAGCTAATATAACTCATGCCTTCTTGGATGCCACCCATCTATCTCAAATGCAATGTATATAAAATTAAATTATTTCACCCTCCCATCTCTACAACAAGAATAGGTCCTTTTGTATATTTTACCTCTTCTGAAAATCCACAGAATAATTCTCTTTGCTCTGTTTTTCTAGAAAAAAAAGGGACTGCATTTGTGTGTTTTCCTTTCTTTGTGCCTTCTAAATGGGATATATATTAATTTACAGTGTATGAAATAATTTCACATATACTTTTTTCAGCTGATATTCCTACCAAAAGCAACCTGTATTTTATAGCAAGATTAAATGGCTTTACTATAAAAGTCTGTATATGTATAAATAAGGATCTCATTACCTGTTTATTTAAATCTTTACTTTGTGAAAAGACAAAGTACAATTGGTTTTAGTTTGGATAAAAAAAAATAGTTTGGATTACCAAATATTCCCCACCCATAGAGAAAGTTTAGATAAGTTAAATGATTATATTTTGTTTGCTTGAGCTAGAGAGATCAGGAAACTACAAAGCAGAGTTGAGGAGAAAGAAGAAGGGCGAATGCCTATAAGCTTCAGTGCAGGCAAATAAAAGAGAGGATTGAAAGATAGTTCTCTTCCTTTTTGTCTTGCATTTAGGTAGAAGGGGGCCAGTGTTTCTTCCTTCATCTGGGGGAACTGATGTAAAGACCCCAGCAAGTCCAGTAGAATGCTCTCCTTGTGAGAACTCTTTCTTGGCAGTCTTTGGAAATGTATGTTTTTCTCTGAATCTTATAGTCTGAGGAAAATTGTTTAGGAACATGGGAAATGTAATTCTCTTATGATAATTAGATTTTTGACAATCAACAGAGATATTACCGATTCACAGGTATGCACCGATACCAAATCAAAATCAGGACCCTTGATCATTTCTGAGACTCAGAGCAAGACCAGACGGGAAAGAAGTGGTCATGGTCTAATCAATGAGTCCCGCTTGTAGTTGTCGCCATGTTATGAGTGTTTGTTTGTGGACCCAGCTATTGTACAAAGGTGAATCACTTTTCAAAGAAAATATGTATATTAATATGCCTATATACACGGTACACATTATACAAATCTTACGAGTGATGTTCCAAAGTATAACCTGTTTTGGGAGCAGTTGTGCTCTAACTTCAGCAGTTTACAAGGTAATTTGAAGGTCATGTTTATTTGAATACTACCCAATAATATTTGCTGGCATTTCTCAGTGCATCAGTGCTCATTATGGGCTCATTATGGGCTGCAGTCCATTGAATATAATAATAAACTTAATATTTCTTATGCTTTAAGTAATGTGTAGATATCTGTAATTATGAGTAACAAGTATCAAACATATTAGATATAGTTCAAGAATGATTCCTGGTTCTAGAATTTTATTGAATTCCAGAGAATTCTGTTTTCTCAATTCTGAATCCTGAAGATTAATATCTGTTGGTAAATGAGAAATATTCTGAGTAGGTTATAATGTTTGGAGTTCGACATGGAGATTGACTCTGTAAATATGGATTATATTTCTGTAGTTTAGAAAACCTCAACAAAATCTGGAATCAAGCACAGAAAGTTTAATAATTCCAGTCCTAATTCCAGAATTTCTATTTTTCTTTAATGTAGCTATATTATTCTACCCATTCTTCTTTTCAAGTGCTTTAGAATTTTTCCCTTTTACATCTGATGAAGACTTAATCATGCTACCACATAGTAACCTACCTCATCTTTGCAAGTCTCTACTTTCTCTAGTCAGTGCTAGGCTGTCTTCCTAAATGAACGTTTTCACTATATCCCCCCGCCTTTTAAATGATAATCTTAGTCTTCTGGTATTAAAAAAATGGAGAGAACCCCCATGGCCTTTTAAAAATGACTATTTCCCTTTTGTCTTTCAAATCTCATAAGATATCTCTTATGGCCCACGATAATTTGAAACAATGCAAAGAAGAGAATGCCAGGAAATGGAGTTCTGGCTTAATTAGGTTGATGCTATTCAAAAACTACCACAATCAAACATTATCAACTTGGTATCTGTGCATACTACTTTCAATCAGATTTAATATGTATTGCAAATAAATATATTTGCAAAATCATTCTTCTCCCTAACAAAATATCTGTTCATAGAGCTAAGAACACAGCAACCTTCTCTCCAAATAGGATGGAGAGCACTTTTGTTTTTTACCCATCTTCAGTGAGTTCCGCCCCCCCCCCCCCGCACTTCTAGTTGAGTAGAATTTCTTCTTCAATTAGAATTAGAATGTGACAGGAAAGGAGAGAATTAAGATTAATATATAGACAAATTATTTACTTCATAACAAGTAGGAAATACTCATGCCTATTACATTATTGAATTCTAAATTCAGTCACATAATTGTAGCTAGTTGTAAATCTCTATTGAGTGAGCTCATATTAATAAACTCAATGTGATCCAGTATGGGGAAGAATTCTCTAAGCTTGCACCAATGGGTTAAGGCTTAGGGCTTAGGGCAGAAAGCCGCCACAGGGTGAAAAAGCCCAGCATAGAACAAAGCATAGAAGAGAAAGCTGCTTCCAGAGGACAAAATTGTCCGAGAACAGGTAGATGAACAGGTAGAGGCAGAAAGCTGCCACAGCACGGTGAAAGTGCCCACAGCTAATTAGTGATAAAAATGCCTTGTTAACCCTGAAGTAACCCCTAGAAAAATTAAGATAAACAGACACAGTGCCTGGTGTCTGCAGTAAACGGCTCTCTGCTCCGCACTGGGACTTTGATTTTTGACCCTAACTGCTAACATTGCATAGCTTTGAAAATCCCTTTCTCTCACATGCACGAGTTAATGATCACTGTTTTATTTTCTCTTTCTGCACGTTCATCACATATGTAAGCCTTCTGATCCTAATAAATACAGAGCGAGACCCTTACTCAGGGCTCTTGTCGCTTTCCTGGACATTAGCCTCTCTCGTATTCAATTCTGCATCCATTCTCTTGCTGGACAAGAGAGAACTTCAGACTCAAAATCTGTGACAGTCCAGCTTATTTTCTTTCCTATATCATGATCCCCCAATCTTAAAATACATCCCCACACATGTTCCCTAGGTTTCTTTTGATACCATGTGGCAAAATCATGCAATTATATCTTTGATATACCTCATCTCCTAATGAGGTTATACTTTGTCATTCGTTCTGAAAGTTCTTTTTAACTCAAGTCTGATGATAAATATGGGATCAATGAGAACTGAAGTAGTATAATAAGCCAAATCACTACCCTAGGGTGTTCATGTCCTAATCCCCAGAATCTGTGAATGTGCTATCTGATATGGCAGAAGGGACTTTAAAATGATTATGTTAAGGGAATTAAGATGGAATTGTATCCTGGATTATGTGGATGGGCCTAACAGGAAAATAGGCTAACATCAGATAAGGAGATGTGATGATGAAAACAGAATCTGAGACTGAAAGATACCACACTGCTGTCTCTGAAAATGGAGAAAAGGGCCCTGAGCCAAGGAATATGAGCAACCTCTAGAAGGTGGAAAAGATGAACAGATTCTCCCTTAAAGCTTCCGGAAGGAAATGTAGACTTGTCAACGTTTGTTGTAATTTGTGCACAGAAACAATAGAAAAGTAATATAAAGGTACGTCTTGGAGAGGATCATCAGTATCTTGAAAAGCAGTTATTTCAGAGGAAGTTGTCATATATTTTTTTCAGGCAAGGGAAGATTAATCTCATTGAGGGTATAATGAGATGTTTCCACAAGTGAAGGAGGATTAGAAAAATGTAGAATTTAAGTTCCTTGGTTTTATTGAAATTTATCTATAGATGCATTCTGATTTTCAAAGTCCTGTTCCTACAAAAAGTGACACTCGAAATTCTGGAATTTCTTTTGTCTTATAATTCAGTCATAAGCAGGATTAGATCTGGGGCTTTGTTTTCAGAATTCTTAACCTTGCAGCTACGAGTTTCTTTTAGAGCATTTATAAGCAAGACCTCAGTAGTTAAAGTCATGAGCTCATCTTTTTACTCTGAGTTCTCTTGTATATTTGGAAGCAGTTGTCTAACTCAATTATATTCTTTATTTCCACTATATTATTTATGGCAGCAAATAATTTATCACCTAATAATCTTCATAGACACTTGATTATAGGTATCTACAAGTGACACGTCATTGTTTTGGCACTTTCCATGTTTTTTCATATATCGTGAACTACTAGCACTGTCTTTATCACTGGAAATACTATCATTAATGCCTTGAAATATAGTCCTATAAGAGAAATCATTGCAGATGAAGTGTACCAAATGATCTCTTTCTAAGGTTTTGTTCTACTGGAAACACTCCCTGTACAAAATTGTGTATCAGAAAGTTAGAGAAGAACTCACTAGAGAGTATGGATAAAAGCATTTATTATAGACAGCAGAGGGGATAGTTAAAAAGATTGAGAGGGCTGCTCCCATATCTGGAAATAGATTCTAAAGTTTGTAGGGCCTTCAGTAAGGAAAGATAAACAGGAAGTAGGAAAAACAAGGAAAGGGGTAAACCAGGTGGGTATGCTCGTACACACAAGAAGACCTGGAACCGTTCTCAGTCTCTAAATACCTGGATGTCTTCACCTTCAATGACAGGGTTCCACAGGAGAGGATAATGCCATTTATCATGAAGCAAATCGTACATCTGATGATTGTCCAGGAGTTGGACACCTGTAAGGAAGAAATCTATCAGGAACTAGGGATATTTTGGGTCTGCTTGCTGCCTCATATCAACAGTGATTGCCCAATTATGCAGTAAATAATTTCTGCACTAACTCTTTGACTATAAAAAGAATGAGTCTGCTGCTTCACGTCCATCTTCAATATCACAAAGAAAATATCTGCGTTTCACAATAACGGCATACTAAGCAGGAAAGAGAAATCTGGGAAATTTAGTCCCAACCTAGCTGAGTTGTCCCAATACAAATCCACAATACCACACAAAATATTTAAAACCAGTGTACTAGTGTTGGATATTCACTGTAGATAAAAATCATAGTGTTGAAATAGTGTCCCAGATACTACCTGTTTTTATCTGGATTTGAGCCTTTAATTATGGGGAGTTTGGGGCCCTGAGGCATGGAAGAACACTCATGGGAGGGTTGGGACAGTGGCTATTAAATAACCTGTGAATGAGTATTTCAGATTTTAATCACTTTTATCAATGTACTATTGTAACAGTTCAACAAATACTTGAAGGATGAATGAACATTCATATGGTCTTGATGTTTAGTAGAAGTGTCCTTGTGTCTTCCAACTTCCTTCCTCTTTTTAAACTCTTAGTTTAATGGACTGTTTCTAATAACACTTAACATTTATTTTAAATAAATTTACGTCTGGTTATGGTGAATATATATTTCAAAGATTCTCCAGGTTACAGATTTAATGAGAATTATTTGAACATATTTTTTAGTTTACTTAATATATTTCAGATACAGGCATAGATTTAACCTATCAGGAAGATGATCCAAGGATCTGAAAATATAAAGTGTCTTAATTTCTGTGTGTGTGCATATGGAATAAGCTAATATGTTAAAATTTTTGTTTTTCATTTTATGCCAATTACTATTTGCATAGTTATTTTGTGAAAGCTTAAAAAAATCAGTATCCCTTGTTACATGTCAGAATAAATTCTACATTTCCAAATTTTATATGAAGATTAAAATTGTAATTTCATCACTTATATATGAATAATTTTACATTTATAATCTCACAAAATAATTATATAAACTCAATTATTTCCCTTATTCAAAAATATTCTAATCCAATGTTTCTTTTAATTTAATTTTTATAATAGTAGCTTAAAAATATTGTTTTTTTCTAAATTCTAAGTTTTATATTTACACTATATGAAATTGAAAGATATAAAACTTTCTCAAGAGGAAACTAAAGACTATTTGACCCTTAAATCTCATTTTCTTCCTAAAGCTCTAGAGAACCCAGTTCATTATTTCTTCAATTCTAATACTAATAGTATTTTTCTGAGTGTATAAAATCTCCATTAATACGTAAACTTGATTTCCATTTTTATACTATATTTTGGCTTTAGCCCATCTGCTTTTAATATATGCAGTAAACCTAAATGACAGGAAAAAACTTTAAATGTGATCCATTACATTAGTTATAATTAGTATTCTCTGATCATTATAGTATATTTTAAATAATTCAATATTAAAAAAATAAAATTGATTTATTTGTAAATACTTTTAGGCAATACAAAAAGGTGTGTGTGTGTTGGGTGAGGGCTGTGTATGGAAAGCCATCTAAGAACCCAATCACTGTGTCACTTGAAGTGAGAAAAATTGGGGTTGATATGTTTGGTTTTTTTCCTAATATATGTTGCCTTTCCATGTTCACTGATAATGTTGATGTAACAGAAGTAATAGAGTACTTGATATTTCCCAATTTCTATGGATTTTACATACTTGCATACTTATTAATTTTTATTTTAGGTCTTTTGTACTTTCATGACAGTATGTCATCTGTTCATTCATTGAATACTGGCTGCATGGTGGTGAATAATCTTCCAGGCAAGATAGCTGTTATTTAGAGTTATTTATTCTTGAAAAGGGAGAAATTCTGCAGTTACGTGCCATCAGCATCCAGTACTTGCAACAGTTCTCAGACAGGTGCCTCAGCCTTGTAAAGGGATCTGGACACAACCACTCAGGCATTTACCCTTGGTGTTACTCATATTCATTTACTCTTCACATTAACTACTCCATTTGGGCAGAGCTTCACCCAGGTTATTTTAAGTCACCACTTGCAGAAGAAACTTATGAGAGATGAGTTAGGGAGACAATCTGGTATGCTCTGCCACAGTGGAATTTGGGATCAAAATTATATATTACTTCTGTATCATTCATTCAAGTTCACCCCACCTGCCCCCTCAGGTATATTTCTCTGGTTGAAGAGGCTTTCTTGGAGGGGGGATCCAGGACCTTCTCCTGATGGTCTTATGGCTATTTATTTTAAATACTGTAAATAGAAGTACCAAGAGATACACAAGTGTTTCCAGTGGAATCCCAAATCTATTGATGACTGTCTCTATTAATTTACAACTACTCCCCTTTCTCATGATAATCAGATTCAGTTACTCTTGCTAATAGGGGAATGCTTTTCTTTGCCTTTGCTGGACTCACATTAGAAATCAACTTGACAAGGCAAAGCAACACCATTAAATTTCGTTAAACTCTTAAAATGTATCTTGGTGGAAAAAGCCTTTCTGGAACCCAGGCTCTTGTAAGAAATCTACATTTGTAGGAATTGGGAATCAGACATTTTCAAATGTGTCATTGGCAGTAATGGAGAATAGGGCTTGCTTCCACCCCTCAGTTCCTAGAGTCATGTATTTAACCTACCAAAGCCAGAACACATATACTGACTCTTGGTTAAAAGTATATTCTCCATTGTGACGTATATTATGTCAGTGGTGTCAACATCAAAATGTCACCTAATTTTATCTCAAGACTTTCAGTGTTCTAATAGGCCAGAAGTTTCTGCGAGGGAGTGAGTGTTACAATCCCTGCATCTTCTGATTGTGTTTATTGCTATATTATTGTAAGAGGTGGGTCTGTTACAAGGTACGCTACCTGGGATTAGATACTCTATGATCCCTTGGGAAGTACCACTGGCTGAAGTATTCTCTGCAGAAAAGGCAAACCAATATCTGTAATATGGGTCTCTTCTGATCAGAATGAAGCATTGACTGACGTTATCACCTTACAAGTGGCTGTCTTCTCAAGGGATAATCCTATTCTTGTATCTCTAAAATTATTTGACCTACCTTTTTTTTTTCTGAAAGATGGTTTGGTTTTTTTTTTTTTTTTTTTTTAATTTTTTTTTCTCAACGTTTTTATTTATTTTTGGGACAGAGAGAGACAGAGCATGAACGGGGGAGGGGCAGAGAGAGAGGGAGACACAGAATCGGAAACAGGCTCCAGGCTCTGAGCCATCAGCCCAGAGCCTGATGCGGGGCTCGAACCCACGGACCGCGAGATCGTGACCTGTCTGAAGTCGGACGCTTAACCGACTGCGCCACCCAGGCGCCCCTATGGTTTGGTTTTTTGATTTATTACTTTGGTGGAGAGGAACTGGTTTTCAGTTCTTCAATTTGGACTTTCCTACTATGATAAATATTTACAGATCAAAGAATCAGTGTAATGTTTCTGCCAACTTCTAAGCATGTTCATTTCATTTATAGATTTAGATATTGAGAGAATAACTAATTGAGCTGAGGAACGTCACCCAAACCAAGGTATTGCCCACTTCCCAGGTCAACTCACATGTGGTAATGGAATGATACAGAGTTAAAACAGTTGTTAGGGACAGAATTATGTACCCTCAAATTTCATGTTAAAGCCCTAATCCCCAATGTAACTATTTGGAGATAAAGCTTATAAAAGGGTAATGAAGGTTAAATGAGATCATTAGGATGGGGCCCTAATCCAACAGAACTGGTGTTTTTATGAGAGCAATATCAGGGATGTACATGCACGGAGAAAGGGCCATGTGAGGATACAGGTGGGGCCCTCTGCAACAAAGAGAGGCCTCAAGAAAAACCAAACCTTCCAACATCTTGATTTAAGTTAAGCCTCCAGAAATTTGAGGAAACGAATCTGTGTTGTTAAACTGTTCAGTCTGTGTTTTTTTTTATGGAAGCCCTCACTGACAAATACAGCTTCTCAGTACTCTTTTATATCTATCTATCTATCTATCTATCTATCTATCTATCTATCATCTAGATATAGATCTAGATAGATATAGATATATCTAGATCTAGATCTAGATCTAGATCTAGATATCTATCTAGGTCTATATCTATCTAGATCTAGATCTAGATATATCTATCTAGATATAGATAGATATCTATAGATAAAGATATAGATATAGATAGATATAGATATCTATCTAGATATATCTATAGATAGATCTCTCTCTCTCTCTCTCTCTCTCTCTCTATATATATATATATATATATATATATATATATATATATATATATTTAATGCTTATTGTTGAGAGAGAGAGACATAACATGAAATGGGGAGGGAAAGAGAGAGAAGGGGAGATACAGAATCCAAAGCAGGCTCCAGGCTCTGAGCTATCAGCACAGAAGCAGATTTAGGGCTCAAACTCATGAGCCCTGAGATCATGACCTGAGCAGAAGCCAGACGCTTAACCGACTATGCCCCCCAGGTGCCCCGGAGCTCAGTACTCTTGCTCCAACTTTGGGTCACTATGAAGGGTCATCTCAGCTTCAGAGATCCCCACAGGATCAGTTGAGGCCTGTGACTGCATTATTGTTTGCATCCTTCCGTGCTAGGTAAATAGTTAGTAGGGCAATTGCTAGATGGTAAGGTAGTTCTGTTTTAAACTTTTTTGAACATAAGGAACATAAATTCTGTATTTTGGATACTAACCCTTATATCAGATATGTCATCTGCAAATAATGTTCTCCTATTCCATAGGTTGCCTTTTAGTTTTGTTAATTTTTTCCTTCACTGTACAGAGATTTTTATTTTGATGGGAAGCCCCAATAGTTTATTTTTGCTTTTGTTTCCCTTGCCTCAGGAGACTCATCTAGAAAGAAGTTGCTATGTCCGGTGTCAAAGAGGTTAATGCCTGTGTTCTCCTCCGGGATTTTAATGGTTACCTGTCTTGCATTTGGGTCTTCCCTTCAGGTTGGATTTCTTTTTGTTTATGGTATAAGAAAATGGTCCAGTTTCATTCTTCCGCATGTTGCTGTCCAGTTTTCCCAACTTTCTTGCTTTGTCTCAGATTAGTGTAACATACAGTTGTGGGTTTGTTTCTGGATTTTCTATTCTATTCTATTGATCTATGTGTCTGTGTTTGTGCCAGTATATACTGTCTTGATTACTGCAGTTTTGTAGTATAACTTGGAGTCTAGAATTGGGATGCCTCCAGCTTTGCTTTTCTTATTGAAATTTGCTTTGGCTATTCAGGGTCTTTTGTTGTTCCATACAAATTTTAGGATTGTATGTTCTAGATCTGTGAAAAATGCTGGTGGTATTTTGATAGGGATTGCATTAAATCTATAGATTGCTTTGGGTAGTATAGACAAACAATGTTTGTTCTTCCAATCCATGAATATGGAATGCTTTTCCTTTTCTTTATGTGCTCTTCAATTTCTTCCATAAGTGTTCTACAGTTTTCAGAGTACAGATCTTTCACCTCTTTGGTTAGGTTCATTCCTCAGTATCTTATGTTTTTTGGTACAATTGTAAATGGGATTTATTCCTTGATTTCTCTTTCCATACCTTCATTATTGGTGTATAAAAATGCAACAGATTTCTGTATGTTGATTTTGTATACTGTGACTTTCCTGAATTTGTGTATCAGTTCTAGCAATGTTTTTTGGTGGAGTCTCTTAGGTTTCCTTATAGAGTATCCTGTACCTACAAATAGTGAAAGTTTGAGTTCTTCCTTGTTGATTTGGATACTTTTTATATCTTTTTGTCCGATTGCTGTGGCTCAGACTTCCAATTCTATGGTGAGAGTGGACATCCCTGTCTTGTTCTTGGCTATAGAGCTAAAGCTATGTTTTTCCCCATTGAGGATGATATTAGCTGTGGGTTTAATGTATATGGCCTTTAATTATGTTGAGGTATGTTCCCTCTAACCCTGCTTTGTTGAGTGACCATAAATGGATGTTCTACTTTGTCAGATGCTTTTTCTGCATCTATTGAATTGATCATATAATTCTTATTTTTATTAATGTGGTATATCATGTTGATTAATTTGTGAATATTGAGCTACCCTGGCAACCCAGGAATAAATCCCACTTGATCATGGTGAACAATTCTTTTAATGTATTGTTGGATTCGGTTTGTTCATATTTTGTTGAGAAGTTTTGCATCCATGTTCATTGGGGATGTTGCCCCATAGCTTTCTTTTTTAGTGTAGTATTTATCTGGTTTCAGTATCAGTGTAATGCTGGATTCATAGAATTAATTTAGAAGTTTTCCCTCCTTTTCTGTTTTTTGAATAGTTTGAAAAGCGTATGTATTGACTCTTCTTTAAATATTTGGTAGAATTCCCCTTGGAAGCCATTGAGTCCTGGACTTAATTTTTGATTACTATTTCAGTTTCTTTGCTGGTTGTCAGTCTGTTCAAAATTTCTATCTCTTCCTGTTTCAGGTTTGGTGGTTTATATGTTTTTCAGAATTTATTCATTTCTTCCAGGTTGTCCCATTTGTTGGTATATGGTTTTTCATAATATTCTCTTGATTGCTTGTATTTCTGTGGTGTTGGTTGTTATTTCTGCTCTCTCATTTGTGATTTTATTTGGGTCCTTTCTCTTTTCTTTTGGTAAATCTGACTTTATCAGTTTCATTAATTTTTTTCAAAGAATCAGCTCCTGGTTCATTGATCTGTTCTATTATTTTTTTGTATTTTAGTTTCTATATCATTTGTGTGTTCTAATCACTATTATTTCCTTCCTTCAGCTGGCTTTAGGCTTCATTTTTTGTTCTAGCTCCCTTAGGTATAAGGTTAAATTTTTTATTTGAGATTTTTCTTGCTTCTTGAGGTTGACTTATATTGCTATATACTTCCCTGTTACAACTGCTTTTGCTGTATTCCAAAGGTTTTAGACTATTATGTTTTCATTTTCATGTTTCCATTTATTTGTTTATTTATTTATTTTAGTTTCTTCTTTGATTTCATAGTTGACTCATTCATTGCCTAGTAGCATTTAATCTCCATGTATTTGTGATCTTCCCAATTTTTTTCTTGTGCTTGACTTCAAGTTTCATACTGTTGTTGTCAGATGAGTGGTATGATGTCAATCTTTTTGTAATTGTTGAGGCCTGATTTGTTTCCTAGTGTGTGATATACTCTGGAGAATATACCATGAGCACAGAAATAATTCTTAATTAAAAAAATAAATGATTTCGGGGCGCCTGGGTGGCGCAGTCGGTTAAGCATCCGACTTCAGCCAGGTCACGATCTCGCGGTCCGTGAGTTCGAGCCCCGCGTCGGGCTCTGGGCTGATGGCTCAGAGCCTGGAGCCTGTTTCCGATTCTGTGTCTCCCTCTCTCTCTGCACCTCCCCCGTTCATGCTCTGTCTCTCTCTGTCCCAAAAATAAATAAAAACGTTGAAAAAAAAATTTAAAAAAAAAAAAAAATAAATGATTTTGTGCTATTTGCTACATTATTCACTGGGTGTACACACACGCACACACACACACACACACACACACACACACTCAAGAAATCTTCCTCTTTACAGTAAGCAATGTCAAATGCCCATCTGAGCACCCAGACTTTAATGACACCTTTTTGCCTGACAGTTTTTTCCAGGGTGATCTTGACACCCTAACTTCTCTTCCATTTCTCCTTTACTGTGACCAGGAGGTCAAACTCCCTAAAGATATTTTCATTTTCTAACTGTATATAATGTTCATTAAATGTTGTCTTTAAGATTATATGCTTGGATCCCTTCGCTCAGGCTCTCTGACTGCAAGAGAGAATATATTTCTCTCCCATATGTGGTCTCATAGAACTCTAAACATAAGTCTGTTGCAGCCCTTACTCTTTTTTAAAAGTTTTTTTAAAGGTTTTATTTATTTTTGAGAAAGAGAGAGAGGGGGAGAGTGGAGGGGCAGAGAGAAGAGAGAGAGAGAGAATTACAAGCAGGCTCCATACTGTCAGCGCAGAGCCTAATGCAGGATTCAGTCACACAGAACCATGAGATCATGACCTGAGCTGAAATCAAGAGTCAGATGCTTACAAAATTGAGCCGCCCGGGCACCCCACTACTTTATCATAATGATTTCTATGTCCTTTCTTACTCCTAGGCATATCACTTACTGTATCACTACCTGAAGTATTTCCCTGTTTGCTTCTTCTCATCCCAGTCCTTCATTTTCAGTATCACACCATAGAGAGTAACTGGAATCACTGAATGTCTTGACAGATGTGAGTGGAAATATGAATTTAGCAGCTATGTAAATGTGAGACTCAACATAAAGCTCGGATTCAGGAACTCTCTATTCATATCCTAGAACCCATGGTACGACAGAAATGATGATGGAGGGCGTTTCCTAAAATTCTCTGATACAAAGTGGTCCTTTTTACCTTTAAATTATCTCCAGATTCTCATATCCAAAAGGTTGCCACTACCGCAGAGTGGGGAGTGGCACAGGTTATAAAATACATCATGTTTGTTTGTTTGTTTGTTTGTTTATTTATTTATTTATTTTTGTTTCCAGAATTGTACAGTCTATCTTTTTGAAGTTATACCTATCTTTATTATTTAGGCTATACTGGGGTTAGAATAAACTGTGTGAAACTATTTAGAAGTTTCAACTTAAAGTAAAATCTCCTTATCTGTAGTGTGATGAATGCTGTAGCACATTCTAAATTTTTTTCAAACTGATATAAATCTGTATAACTGGATTTCTTAGTGTAAAATGTGTACCATCTTTGTCTCCTCTCTACATTAACTATTTCTAGTTAAGAGGACATATAAGCTTTTTATTTCTTAGCAACAAAGAGTCCTATTAATATAATTAAAATGATAATTTAATGTTGTAAATCTTGACTAAGCCAATTTAATGACCTATTTTACAGTTTCTAAAGGAAATCAGTCCCTTTGACTAATCAGATGTTAGCAGATCCAAGTGTTTGTTGTATCAACTATGTGTAACCAGTTACCTAAAACTGCTAAGTAAGCACTTTCAAGAATATCCAAGTACATCATCTCAAGAAACTCCTATATCCAACCCTTTCACAAATGACAGCACACAAGTCCTGTACTGTATGCTAATTCCAAAAGATGCAGATGAAAGGAAAGAGTCACTATACTAACGAACTATTCATTCTTTCATAGCCCCATTGTGGCAATCTCTCCTATTACTTTATTGCATCCACTATATTCTTCAAAAGAAATATTGATAACATCTACTCAGTGGTAACTCAGACCATGAATCCTAGGGAATTTTCCACATCAAGCGGCATAAAAATTAAGATCTTCTGAAGTTAAATATGTAGTTTTATCAAAAGAAAAGGTGAACTTTATAGGTACATACTAGATGCTATGGACACACTAATTTGAGGGGTAATTACTTCTTTAGGACACAGTTGTGAACTTATTTTCTGTTGGGAATATTTAGAAGTAGATGTAGAAAATTTACTCTTAAATAATATAAAAATTTAAAAATCTGTTCAGGAATTAAGTATTCACCTGTTTTTTCCCCAATAGCTATGCTATATTGTATTTATATATTAACACAGTACAATATTATATATTAAACTCTAGGGATGCACTAAAATGTGAGCCAAAAAAACCAAAACAGCAACAAAAAAACAGTACTACTGCAGGCATCTTGAATCATTTGGAGCCATGTTTTTAGAAGTTGGAGTTCTGAGAAATTATCTAATGGTAAGATTCTTCCCAAGTTATTCTTTTCACAAAATATTTGAGAACATTAGGAAAAGAACATAAAAATCATATCATTGATGTAGATTTTTTTAATAGAAATTTTTCAAGTATACAAAGTAAATGTATTCACAAAACGACATTGTGATGATATAGTTTACCAAGATCAGAAATAAAGGTGCTATAAATACTTTATCATTATTTGTGGGTACATGGAAAACCCAAAAATGGAGATGAGTCCAATGATGAATAATGAAGGTAGGTATGTTAAGAAGGGAAATATTAAGCCATCAATTTTATTCTTTTAAATAATGTCAGTGTTCTAAAATACATGTTTGCCCTTATTTATTAATATCAGTTTTAGGAAATGATTTTATTTTTATAACTGCATTTATTTCTTGTATCTTTTTGACAAACAGAAATTGTAACTTAGAACCAAGTGCCTCAGCTAAACTCCCACGGAGAGTAGATTACAGGTTGCCAGGTTGCCATCCTCTTTGATATTCACATTCTAAGACGCTCAAGAAAGATAAGCCCTGGAATGTAAAACTGGCAAGAGCCTCATTTATATATATTTAAAAAAAATAAACACATCTCTCAAAGATATAGAGAAATGATTTGCAAACACAAGTGTTTTCTTTTTCTGTGCTTTTCTTTCTCTTTGCTTTTTTTTTTTTTTTTTTTTTTTTTTTTGGAGTGGGAAGGCTAAAAGAAAAGATAGGTTGTCTTTCTCTTTTGGGATTGGGGGAATCTGAAATTTATTATTTTTAGATTAGTATTTACCTTTCTGATGTGTCTGCCATTTGTTTCTATTTGATAGTAACACTACACTTCTTGTCATTATCATCATTACTAGTTCTTGTTTTCTCTGGGTAATTAAAGAAAAATCTGACTATATAAATAGCTAGTAAGTCTCCAATAGAGTGCAAAGCAAAACAATTATTGGAATTACAACAGGATGAATTTTAATGTATTTTTTTAATTTTGTAATGTTTATTTTATTTTTGAGAGAGAGAGACTGAGCATGAGTAAGGAAGGGGCAGGGAGAGAGGGAGACACAGAATGTGAAGCAGGTTCCAGGATCTGAGCTGTCAGCACAGAATCCGATGTTGGGCTTGAACTCACGAATCACAAGATCATGACCTGAGCTGAAGTCGGACGCTCAACTGACTGAGTCACCCAGTTGCCCCCAAAATTTTTAAAATTAAGTACAGGGGCATCTGGGTGGCTCAGTCAGTTAAGTATCTGACTACTAGTTTTGGCTCAGGTCATGATCTCACAGTTCCCCATGTTGGGCTCTGCACTGATAGTGTGGAACCTGATGAGGATTCTCTGTCTCCCCTTCTCTCTGCCTCTCCCATGCTCATGCCATCTCTGTCTCTCTCAAAATAAATACATAAACTTAAAAAGTGAAAAATAAAAATTAAGTACAATATTTGCCTTGGGGGAATTACCCTTAAATATATTGATAATGAATGGTTAAAGCAGATTGTTGATTAGCAGTGCAATAAAATTTTTCTTTATCATACATTAATTACACAAATTGTCATGATGTCTTTATGCTTGACCCTGGAGCTTGATAATCTAAATTTTTATCTAAGCGTTTTTCTTATAAAGCTCACTGCATTTCTCTTGAGTTTTTGTTAATCACATAAGTTACTTTATATTTACACACTAATCTAGGTGCATCAGTAAGTACGCAGTTTTCCCCAAATAATTTTTCTCAGATGTGAAACACAGTGACACTCATCGCCATTATTCAGTTTCAAAGTCTTATTATGAGGCACTCACCGAATATCGATTGTAATTCCAGTGTTTAATTTACATAGCTTTAATTGTTTTAAGTCATTAAGACAAATACAACATATGGGCCAATTTTCACATTGGTCAAAATGTATAGCTATATTGATGTCAGTTAGGTCTCTGTGAATAATAGACATCTACCTTTGTTTATCTACTTGTACTCTTCCTGGAGAGAACGTCCTCATTGTTAACTGACATTGGATCTGTCCTTTGCAGCTTCTGTCCATAAATGCTAAATTGTTTGTCTTCTAATGAGAAGTTTTTCTTTTCTTCAACATCTTTCTGTATTTCTTGATGTGGTCGTAGGCTCAGTACTCTAGTTGTTCCCTTTTATATGCATAGGAATCATTACTGGGACTATGGCGGAAAATAGTGCAATAGGTTTAATGTTTATCTTCTAGTAAAAAATCCTTAAAGTAATGGAAGAAGCCATCACTGAAGTAGGAAAGCAAAGTAAAATATGAGAATAGTAGCAAGTTCTCTGGGATACCTCCTTTCATTTGAGTTCAATACCAGTATCAGTTACTGGGGAAGACTTGGTTTTCAAGTGCTTGTGGAGGCCACAGTTCAGTCCTCCTTCTATGCTCGCGTCTCATGGGATGCATTATTCTTGCATGGATATTCATGTCACTTTATAGCTTTCTGACTGGTCAGCAGCACCTGAAAGTCTCCCTCTCAGCATGGGGAGAGCCCATCTTTCCTCTGGAATACTGTTACGTAGATGAAATCCCCTGATAGATAAAGGTGACAGATATCTTCATGTGGGTCCATCCAGGTCCTTTTGACTTTGCCTCTGGTTTCTTAGGAAGAGAGATACAGTTTTTAAATATGAAAATGATTATAAATGATTATACTGTAGATTATACTGTAGTTCTTAATAAAACTAATAGTAAATCTCTAGGCCATTTTGTTAAATTGGGTTGTTTGTACTTGTAGTTGTTGTTTTTGAGTTTGGTTCATCCATTCCATTTGTCCAAAGAACTGAAGATCAGGAAATATGAAAATAACTAATAGGAATCTGTAAAACTTTCATAAATTTCTAGATTACAGTAGGAATAATCCTCCAATTTGATTCAGTATGCTCTGATACCCCAAAGTAGGAGTTTTGTGTATTCCATAATTAAGCCACATTTCCTCCTTTGTATAGGCAGTGATTCTGTGAAATGCAGCTACCACCAGGTAACTTCTAAAGTTGATGGGCAACTTCCTGAAAATACCTTAGGAGTGGACTATAAAAAATTCTGACATATAGAATGTTTCTTAATATGTTTTGAATACTTTTATCTTTTTGGTAGGTACACTAAGAGCCTAGGTACTCAGATGCTTGTATAGGCAACACAACAATTTTAACCAAGCAAATAAAGACTGTGGTGTAGAAATTATTTCATCAGATAATTCCTATTACTCATTGAATTATTTTTATCCTCTTTCTGTAAGTCCATTTGTTCATTTCCTTTTGTGACTTTTTTTTATATAAATGAAAATTTTTATTGTGTTAAAAGTGGGGCTTCTAAGTTTGGAGTCTGCCATATTTTGAAGTTTTTCTGTTTTTTAAGTTTGTCAGCAAAATTATTGCCTTTAGAAATGTTTTTCTGCCCTATGTGAGCTCTACATTGCATTACTGATATCTAAGCAGGAAGTTAGTTATAAAGCCTCTCACAAATCAGTGATGAATTTTCTGTGCGACATTTTAGTTCTCATCAAAGTCAAGAATGCCCTATTTTTTCTAAATGTTCCCTGTTGCATGACAGACACCAAACACTCCCAAACACACACAAACTCACTGTGTATGTCTGTATAATAATCTTTAAATCGTAAACCAACAATTTTAGTTCCTATAACTGCCATAAATTCAGCTACTTGTACCTACTTAATTTCAGACAAAATACAAGCTTTCAGTATTTCAAGGGAAATAACCACAGCATTGGATAACTTAAGTTGGCAATTGTTGTCCCAAGGATGTGACTCATAAGTAAATACTGCCATATTCCTGTTCCAAATACAGATACATCAGATAGATCCAGTGAGGGACTAGTGCCTTCTATTAGCATGGTACAGTCATGATCCTCTATTTGATCAGCATCTGGTTAAAACACCAAACAAAACAACAACAATGAAAAATGCAGCAAGCTTTAGGGAACTGTGTCTCCCAAGTAGATACCAGTATTAGAAAATAATGCTCGGTGGGGCGCCTGGGTGGCGCAGTCGGTTAAGCGTCCGACTTCAGCCAGGTCACGATCTCGTGGTCCGCGAGTTCGAGCCCCGCGTCGGGCTCTGGGCTGATGGCTCAGAGCCTGGAGCCTGCTTCCGATTCTGTGTCTCCCTCTCTCTCTGCCCCTCCCCCGTTCATGCTCTGTCTCTCTCTGTCCCAAAAATAAATAAACGTTGGGAAAAAAAAAAAAAAAAAAAAGAAAATAATGCTCGGGGCAAATGGGTATCTTATTCGGTGAAGCAACTGACTTTTGATCTTGGCTCAGGTCATGATCTCACATTTCATGAAATGGAGCCCCATGTTGGCATCAGACTCTGCGCTGACAGCACGGAGCCTGCTTGGGATTCTCTCCTCTTTTCTCCCTCCCATACATGCACACATGCTCTCTCAGTCTCTCTCTCTCAAAAATAAACATTAAAAAAAAAAGAGAAAATAATGCTCATTCATAGCTAGTCTGATCGTGCACTGACAAATGCTGGGTCCTGTGCACTTGTAAGGTAGCAGCTTTCCAATAACCCATGGGTAGGGCTAGAGCTCTTTACAACAAGTGTGGCTTGTTGGACTGCTTGGGGCATCCAGGCATTCCCAGTGTCACCTCTTTCAGAAGAAGGAAGAAATATACCATTGATCTCTAGTCCACATCCAAATTTCAGTTAAAATTTCACTAGCAGCACCTTTATTTTCATGACAAAAAAAAAAAAAAAAAAGGTTTTTCAGAATCTTGAATTTCTAAGCTAAGAGAAAGACAATAGCAAGTGTAAGTTGTTCAAAATCTCTGCAGTTCCTAGGAACTCTCCTAGGATCTGGAGAATTACCTTGCAGTTACTGTGTCAGTGGTTTTGCTGCTTCTGCAAAAGCTGGGATCCACTGTCTATGATATCCTACTAGTCCACAAATTGTCTATTTGGGTTTTTGTTTAATTGCTTTTTTTTTTTTTAGTTAGGCTATCACATTTGCAAGCTCATAGATTATAACATTGACTGTGTTAATTAGCTGACTCCTGGATTGTAATACTTGCTGCCTTTAACAGATGTCGTAAATATTTTACTTCACTTTGGCAATATTGTAATGTCTAGTGAGGCCTTATGCCCCTGTGAAGCAAGAAATTGTAGCCAAATTTGAAGTATATGTTTTGCATTATTATTTCATTTCTCAGGGTATCAGCAGATCATCTACATAGTAAATAAGTCATGGATCCCTCTTGTGGGACAAATTTCTATGTCTCCTTATAAAGGACTAGATAAAATAAGAAGAGTACTGAAATCTTGTGGCATACTGTGCCATAAATACTGAACTCCTTCCTAAACAAAAACCAGTAAGACTTTGAATCATCCACACACTGGACCAGATGGATTTGTTAAATACTTGCAGAACATTTCATCCTAAAGCAGCAGAATACACATTTTTCTCAAGTGCACACGGAACATTGTCCAGAATAGATCACATACTGGTTCACAAATCAGACCTCAACAAGTACAAAAAGATAAATATCATACCATGCATATGAAACTTGAAATCAACCATATGAAAAAATTTGGAAAGGCCACAAATACTTGGAGATTAAAGAATATCCTACACAATAATGAATGGGTTAACCAGGAAATTAAAGAGGAGATTAAAAAAGTACATGGAAGCCAATGAAAATGAAAACATGGAAGTCTAAACCTTTGGGATGTAGCAAAGGGGTCATAAGAGGAAAGTATATAGCAATCCAGACCTTCTTAAAGAAGGAAGAAATGTCTCAAATACACAACCTAATCTTACACTTAAGGGAGCTGTAAACAGAATACCAAATAAAGCCCAAGACCAGCAGAAGAAGGGAAATAATAAAGAAACCAATGATCTGAAAATCAAAACAAACAAACAAACAAACAAAAAACAGAAGAGATCAACAAAAGTAGGAGCTGATTCTTTGAAAAAATTAATAAAATTGATAAACCCCTAACCAGATTTATCAAAAAGAAAAAGGACCCAAATAAAATCACCAGTGAAAGAGGAGAGATCATAACCACCACCACAAAAATACAAACAATAATAAGAGAATATTATAAGCAATTATATACCAACACATTGGGAAATCTGGAAAAAATGGATAAATTCCTAGAAACACACAAACTACCAAAACTGAACAGGAAGAAATAGAAAATTGAAAAGACTCATAACCAGTAAAGAAATTGAATCAGTAATCAAAATTTCCCAACAATCAAGAGTCCAGAACCAGGTAGCCTTCCAGGAGGAATTCTACCAAACATTTAAAGAAGAGTTAATACCTATTCTTTTGAAGCTGTTACAAAAAAAAAAAAAAAAAAAAAAAAAAGAAGGAAGACTTCCAAACTCCTTCTACCAGGCCAGCATTACCTTGATTCCAAAACCAGGCAAAGACCCCTATAAAAAGGAAAATTACAGACCAATCTCTCTGATGAACATGGATGTAAAAATTCTCAACAAGATACTAGCAAACTGGATCCAACAATGCATTAAAAGAATTATTTGCTACAATAAAGTGGGATTTAGTCCTGGGGTGCAGGGCTGGTTCAATATCTGCAAATCAATCAATGTGATACATCATATTAATAAAAGAAATGATAAGAACCACATGATCCTCTCAATAGATGCATAGAAAACATTTGACAAAATACTGTATTCTTTCTTGATAAAAACCTTCAAGAAAGTAGGGATAGAAGGAATATACCTCAATATCATAAAGGCCATATACAAAAACCCATGGATAATATCATCCTCAATGGGAAAAAAATGAAAGCATTCCCCCTAAGGTCACAAACACGACTGGGATGTCCAGTCTCACCACTGCTGTTCAGCATGGTACTGGAAATCCTTACCTCATCAATCACACAACTAAAAGAAATAAAAGGCATTCAAATTGGCAAGGAAGAAGTCAAACTTTTACTCTTTGCAGACAGCATGATCCTATGTAGAAAATCTGAAAGACTCCACCAAAAAGCTGCTAGAACTGAGCTAGGAATCCAGCAAATTCTCACGATATAAAATCAATATACAATCAGCTGTACTTCTATACACTAAAAATGAAGCAGTGGAAAGAGAAATCAAGGAATCAATCCCATTTACAATTGTACCAAAACCCATAAAATACATAGTAATAACTATAACTGAAGAGGTAAAAGATCTCTATGCTGCAAACCATAGAAAGCTTATGAACGAAATTGAAGAAGACACAGAGAAATGGAAAAATATTCCATGCTCCTGGATTTGAAGAGAAGATATTGTTAAAATGTCAATATTATTCAAAGCAATCTATACATTCAGGGCAATCCCTATCAAAATAACACCAGCATTCTTCATAGAGCTAGAATAGACAATTCTAAAATTTTTATGGAGCTAGAAAAGACCCTAAATAGCTAAAATAACGTCAAAAAAGAAAATCAAAAGTGGAGGCATCACAATTCCAGACTTTAACCTATATTACAAATCTGTAATCATCAAGACAGTATGGTTCTGGCACCAAGGCAGACACATAGATCAGCGGAACAGAATAGAAAACCAAGAAATGGACCCACAAACATATGGGCAACTAATCTTTGACAAAGCAGGAAAGAATATCCAAAGAAAAAAGATAGTCTATTCAGAAAATGGTATTGGGGCATCTGGAAGCTACATGCAAAATAATGAATGTAGATCACTTTCTTACACCATACACAAAAATAAACTCAAAATGGGTGAAAGACCTAAATGTAAGACAGGAAACCATCAAAATCCTAGAGGAGAACACAGGCAGCAACCTCATTGACTTCCACTGCAGAAACTTCTTACTAGGAATGTCTCTGGAGGCAAGGGAAACAAAAGCAAAATGAACTGGGACCTCATCAAGATAAAAAAGGTTCAGCACAGGAGAACCTGGGTGGCTCAGTTGCTTAAGTGTCCAACTCTTGCTTTTAGCTCAGGTCATGATCTTATGATTTGTGGGTTTGAGCCCCACATCAGGCCCTGTGCTTGAGTGTGGAACATGCTTGGGGTTCTCTCTCTCCCTCTCTCTCTGCCTTCTCCATGCTCAGTGTCTCTTTCTCAAAATAGCTACACTTAAAAAACTAAACATTCTTTATAAAAATAAAAGGTTCAATACAGCTAAGGAAACAATCAACAAAATGAAAAGTCAACTGACAGAATGGGAGAAGATATTTGCAAATGACATATCTAATGAAGGGTTAGTATCCAAAAATCTGTAAGGAATTTATTAAACTCAACACCCCAAAAACAAATAATCCAGTGAAGAAATGGGCAGAAGATATGAACAGACACTTTCCAAAGAAGACCACCAGATGGCTAACAGGCACATGAAAAGATGCCTAAATACACTCATTATCAGGGAACTACAAATCAAAACCACAATGAGATACCACCTCAAACCTGTCAGAATGGCTAAAATTAACAACTCAAGAAACAGCAGATGTTGGTGAGGAGATGAAAAAAAAGAACTCTTTTGCACTGTTGCTGTCAATGCAAGCTGGTATAGCTACTCTGGAGAACAGTATGGAGGCTCCTCAAAAATTTTTAAAATAGAGCTACCCTATGACTCAGCAATTGCACTACTGTTATTTATTCAAAAGATACAAAAATGCTGTTTCAAAGGGGCACATGCACCCCAATGTTTACAGCAACATTATCAACAATAACCAAATAATGGAAAGAGCCCAAATGTCCATCGATTGATGAGTGGATAAAGAAGATGTGGTATATATACACAATGGAATATTGGTGATCAAAAATAAAAAAAAAAATCTTGCCATTTGCAACAACGTGGATGGAACTAGAGTGTATTATGCTAAGCGAAATAAGTCAGTCAGAGAAAGACAAATGTAAGATTTCACTCATGTGGAATTTAAGAAACAAAACAGATGAACATAGGGGAAGAGATGGAAAAATAAGATAAAAAGAGGGAGACAAACCATAAGAGAGTCTTAAATACAGAGAACAAACTGAGGGGTATTGGTTGGGGGTTGGGCTAAATGGGTAATAGGCAATAAGGAGGGCACTTGTTGGGATAGGCACTGGGTATTAAATATAAGTAATATGAATCACTAAATTCTACTCCTGAAACCATTATTACACTATTTGTTAACTAACTTTAAAAAACAAAACAAAACAAAAAAACATTGTGAGACATCCACTAGAGGAATAGGGAAAAATAGAAAGCTGAATATAGACCAACTACAGAGAAAAAGTTTACAGATGATGGTACCAAAATCAGAATAGTTACAAGGTTAGGAACTACAGTAGTTACTAGAACGACACATTTATATACTAAGAATTTGAAAAAATCCATATAGTAGTGAAATGGTGACAATCTTAATCAAATTTACCTCCCTTCTTCACTGGAAGTATGAGAGAATTACAGAGTAACTTCCATTTTTACTTCTTGTTTTCTAGTTATTTTATAACTATTTTGCTGTTTCTAATTGAACACTTGAGAAAGGATATTATTTTATACATGGCCATGGCTAATCATTTTACTTAGCTATTTTTAATAGTTTTATATATCAAATTAAACCAATATCATTATGCTTTAGGGCCCAAAGTAATATTGATTTCCATTCATTCAGGACATTTTTCCCAACATAGTGTGAGATTGTCACTCTATACCATACCATGTTTCTTTCAGAAAGGACAAAATAACCACGTTAGATGCCTTCCTCCCTAAGCCCCAGGGAACTCCTTAAGCATTCCATCTGGAGTACAGAATATGGATGGAGGTCTTTGTATAGCAAATATCTCCCCAATTAGTTTATGGATGAATCAGGAGAAAGAATGCATGTTCCTCTGTTAGAGGAAACTATTTCTATGAAAACTACAGAAAAACAAAAGGAAAAGTAACAAAGGAAAAAAAAAAGTAGAAACCTGATTCAAAATACCAACTAATTTTGATTTATCATCATGCCAAAGGCAAAAAATTTTTATGAAACAAATAACCCCAATACTTACCAGAAAAGGCAAGGATAGGGTAGCATAAAAAATATTGAAACATATTTCACCATTTCCTACCCCTGACATTCCCTCAATCCATCAACCTAAGCCATTTGACAATTATTTTCTGGCTGAGAGTTTTATCCTTCTGGGATTTCCTGAATATTTGTTCTTGCCATTTCTGCATTTGCCAGAGTCTCTTTCTACTATCCATCTTCCAGTGTCCTGGCCTTTTGCAATAATGATATACGGTGTTTGTTTCTTCTTTTTCTGCCTTCAGAGGATATCGGACTAAGGATTATATTGAATAAATAGTTCTAACTCAGCAGTTAATGCTGTGTTTTTGTTTTTATTTCTACTTGTCTCTGTTGTCCTTAAACTGAGTAGCTGCTGCTAATATTTGAGTAATAGTCTGTCTTTGCTATCCTACCACCTTTTCACTAACTTGAGTGTGAATAGTTGTCATGAGAGCACAGGGGAAGAAGAAAAAAAAAAAACTTTAGTAATATTATCAGGTGAATAAAGCAGGTGAATTACCTAGGAGGCCTGGGGAGCCTCTCAATGGCATCAGCTCCATTGGAAATTGGAATAGGAAGGGCTGATTTCCTTCCTATTAAGGTGAAAACAATGTAGAATTTATGGTGTTGAGTTTTTCTCGGTGTTAGTATTTTTCTACTTAATAGTTCTGTTTACCTTTTTCCAAATGTCTAGTGTAACTACTGTCCAACTGATCGCCTTCATGTAGGGGCACAGTATTTTATCCAAGTTCTCAATTATTCTCTGATCACATCTCTTTTATTTCTGCTTTATCGATATGTGATGCATTGATGTCGCAAAGGATTTTTGTAGATGAAATTGGGCTAATATATGAAATGCACTCAGAGCTAGGGCATGAGATTCATAAATTTATGTCCCCAACTAAGCAAGTAATTCATTACCAGGTAAAGATATTGTGCACCCATCCCCCTTTGCAGGGAGCTCCAGAAATGAAAAAAAAACAAAAACAAAAACAAAAACAAAACAAAACAGAACAAAAACAAAAAACAAAAAAAAACAAGAACACATTCATCTAAAAGGTCATTCTTCCTTCTTCTTAGAAGTTGATCTGAGGAATGTACAGAAGTAACAGATGCAGCAGGATGAAAGAGAGTGGGGACAGTAGGAAAAGG
Source organism: Leopardus geoffroyi (assembly GCF_018350155.1). Lineage (NCBI taxonomy): Eukaryota > Metazoa > Chordata > Mammalia > Carnivora > Felidae > Leopardus > Leopardus geoffroyi. The sequence continues at coordinate 218,192,510 of NC_059326.1, read as the reverse complement.
AGGAGAGTTCTATAAAGAAAAAAATAATTTTAATTCTCACCTTTCTATCTTTCTCAAGATTTTCTCCTGGCTATCTAATTTTTAACTTTGCTATAGGAATGATATACATCACACAGATACCTGCAGTCTATTTATTTTAGACAAATTCCATCTAAGGACTCCCATAAATACCTTATTTCATCCAAATCAGAGGCACTATCCTCAGGTTGCTGTAAAACTAGATTCATGTATGTTTACCTGTTCCAAATGTGACAGAAATATATTCCCATTTTTGAGAAAGAGGCATTTCTGGCTTAATATGTTTTTCTACCATCAAAACTAATGGCGGTCTTGACTGGTTTTAAGAACCTATATTACCAATACTTACTTGACCATAAAATCTTGATTTTGGAGAGTGTGTTTTGTCTGGTTCCTATTTCAAAAAGCACAGAGCCAAAAGGGAGACTTTTTATAATTTGAGGTCTCTTACCTGATTTGTTATAATGCCAAAAGACCCTCAGCTGGCCCGCCCAAGTTGGGAAACTGTCAGATCAGTTCCATCCTCATTGTCAAATTGTTGAAGAAATATAATTAAAAATAAAATATCCTGCCAACCCAATAAACCTACCCCAAAATAAAAGAACAAAATAATCTTTATCACTGAATAAGCATTAAGCCAGACTGTAATGTGCAGCACAGGTAATTTGCTGAAGAGATTATGAAGACCAAAAGAAATCTCACCCTATTAGATAGCCAGACAGACACAATCAAGTACATACATGCCATTTTTTATTCAAAGGAACTATAATACTTCATATGTCTTTGCAACAAGCAGAAGTTACTACTTGGAATCAAGTGCCTAGGCTAACCTTCCATTGGAGTGCCACTCTACTTGATGTTCACATTTAGAATAGACTTCTCGAAGATCCCCAAGAAAGACACCCGTAGAATTCATAAGTGGCAAAAGACTCTTTCGGCTTTTAAAAATATTTAAATATATCTCAGAGATACAGTTTAAAATACTGTTTCTCTAAGAAAATGCTGAAAGAAAAGTATACGGAGGCTATCTTTCTCTTTGGGCACTAGGAAAAAATTGAAGATTTTTGGTTTGTGTTTAACACTGCAATATACATATTTGACATAGCTACAGCTAGTGAAACTTTTTTTTTTGCATAAATATGTGCAATATATGATTAGGTTAGTGATTTCAGTAATGGAAAAAAAATTATCTGATTTCTGATGATTTTATGGCTATGTTCTTGTAAGTTTAACTAAAATAGTATATCATCTTAATTAAGTTTATTATATAAAAATTAAAATAGTGGTTAATAAAACTACTTGTCAAATTCTGATACATATTTATTATTTCATTTACTCCTACATTAGTCCTATCATCTTCTAAAGTTTATAGATAAGGAAATTGGGATTGCTGAAATTAAATAGTGAATACATTAAAACATTCTTTCAGAGGTAGATAATTGGTATTACAGGTAAGAGTGACAAATATGCAATTATAATTCCTTAATGTCCATAGATATCCTCCACTCCCTAGTCTTTACTGTCATGATTTATTACTGAGAGAGGTTGGATTGTTTAAAAAAAAAGAACTGAGTCACTATCATTTTGTGGTTAATCTTGAATAGATAGATGGTAAATCAGTTCCAATTATTTTCCTGGCTCTCCTATGCTATTACTTTAGAAAATTTATTTAAATTACCTTAGATTGACTAATTTTGGCTACAAATAGGTTAAACAATGTCTGCATCTCAGAATACACTTGATATATATTAAAATATGTTAATGTTCCTGAAACATTTTAAGTGCTCAATAAATGTCGGTTTCCTCCCACTTAATATTCAATCAATACCACCTACCCCCATACCCGACCAGTCTCATTTCAAGGTAGTCATCAGATTAGATTTTCAAGTCAGGTAATCTTCTATTCATAAGGTTATCTTTCTTTTATTCAACAAAATTTAAGTTTACTTATTTATTTTAAGGCAGAGAGATAAAGAAGGTGGGGAAGGGGCAGTGAAAGAGGGAGAGAGAGTGAATCCCAAGCAGGCTCCACACTGACAGTGCAGAGCCCAATGCAGGGCTCAAACTCATGAACTATTAGATCATGACCTGAGCTGAAATCAAGAAAGAGTCAGGTGCTTAACCGACTGAGCCACCCAGGCACCCCTCTCTTCTATTCAAAATATAGCAGTAATACTACCTATTTGGGGGCCTGCAGGTGTTTTTTTCATATAAGAAGGCAGGTCAAATAACATATTCTCATTTGATTCGTCCAGAAGCACAAAATCTTTGATATTTTTGTAAAGTATAAAGAATACACATTTAAGTTTTTTTTTTTCTTTACTCTTTCAGGGCAGAGTTATCTAAGTTATTTTCTGTGTTATTATAGTTGAACAATCCTATATGAACGAATAAACTAGGAATTTCTTTAGTTGTCTGAGGAAAAAGCTGAATTAACCATGGCCCCTCTTTTTCCTGCAACACCTTTTTGTTGATCAGTTCATCACTGACGTGATGCTTTATGTTTCATGATATTCTCATGGTCCTCATGGTGAAGGAATCAAACTTCTTCCACTAAATGCTTCACCATGGATGTATAGACTCTCAACTTTACGGTACAACATGACAGTTAAAATTTAATTTCAGCCATTTCTTCTTTTTGGAAAAAAAAATATTGGAAGGGACAAAGACGTGGCAAAGGGCACAAGCTGGTTATCTATAAGGAGGTTTTCTGGCATCAGCTGCATGCCACTTCTAGTTACACATATATTTGGTACAAATTTAGACACATATGCATGCCTCAGGAAAAAAGGAAATGAGGTGTAAATCTTACTCAGAGAAAAAATATACCATAAGGAGTTCTATGAAGACAGACAGAACTGATATCTGGCGACAGGTTGGCATATCTGCCTCAAAAATGATATTAATTTGTTCTTGAAATGATGTTCTGTCCAGTACTTTATATGACCACTTCTTTATTATTCATCTTAGTATACTTATGGCTTTGTTAGAAAACTCTCCCATGTCAAACCATTTACCTTTATCATTCACCTCTTTTTTTTTTTAAGTTTATTCACTTATTTTGAAAGAGAGAGCAAGAAAACAGGAGCAGAGAGAAAGGGAGAGAGAGAATCCCAAGGAGGCTCCCGCTTCTCAGGGCAGAGCCTGATGTGGGGCTCCATCTTACCGACCCTGAGATCGTGACCTGAGCTGCAGTTGAGTCAGAAGCTCCACTGACTGAACCACCCAGGTGCCCCTGTCATTCATCTCTTACCCTATCTTAATTATTTGCAGAATATGAATAACAGACTCATATTTTCCAAATGGTTATTCAATGATTCATTCATTTTGTTTGCTTTTTTGTCCCTTCTTAGAAGAATGCAGGCTTTCTGGGGAGAGAAAACTGTCTGTCTTGTTCAGAGATGCATTTCAAGATCTTCAAATAGTGCTTGGCATATAATAGGCATCAAATAAACACAAGTAGTTGGAATACATGCGTATAAAGTCAATTATTTCTAAGTATTTTTAAACACCTCAGACTCCATAAAAACGAACTCCTACCTATTTTATCCCTTAACCACCTCAAGTATTTTGGGAATACATTCCATTAGAAATTATAAATATATTTCTGTTATATGATGAGAAATTTAATGGTTTTGCACACTCCTACCTTTGAAATAAGTGGAAACGATAAAGACAAAAGAAACCATGAAAAATTATATAATTGCTATGAAAACAATTTTATTGTCAGAATATTAATTCACACACAAGAGAAAATGATACTTTGAGGATACGTAATGCATTTTTTCATCAAGCTCAGAAACTGCTCCATTTCAGCATAAAGACAACATAAGCTTAAATTTAGTTGTAGCTAATAGAGCATTTTGCACAACATTAAGGCTGCAAATGCTTTTAAGAATTTTGATGCTGTAGTACTTTTAAGCAACTGTGATGCAATTAATTTCTACTGGGCATGGGCAATAGGCACCATTCAGGCACTTATACAGAAAATATAGAAATTGTTAACAAAGTAAATTAGAATTGAAAGAAACCTGTAGTAAAGGAAAGTCATTTTGGTTTGCATGATTCCACAGTGCAAGTTCTCTTGATTCATTTCCAAACTGATAAAAGTAGAGAGAAAACCTTATACAAGACCTACAAACCAGTTTTTTTTTAAATCAAATTCCAATGGTTGTAACTAACCCAGCATCCTATCTGTAGACATTATTTTCTTGAAATTTGGTGATTTCATGATTCTGTGGCCAATTTTAGAGATTATTATACTGTGTAAATTACCTCCTTGATGTAAACTATTTTCTTTCTTTAAGCCTGCATTTTTCTTATTTTAGTTGGTGTACATCATTTTTTTTAGGTTCAAGATGAGAGGGATAATATCCCTGCCCCTGTTTCTTCAACTTTGGTAATTCCTTTATAGATTATTGACATACTACCCAATTTCCATCAGTGTCTCACTTATCTTTTAAAGTAATGCTATCCTCTGGTCCATATAGCCTATTTTTTAACTTTTGAATCTTCATCTGAAATACGTGTTGCCATACTGTTTGATTTTTATTTTTCCTAATTAGAGTTGGAGGTCTTGAAACATTCAATGGTATATTTAAAATATTTCAGAATAAACTGCTTCAGGTTTTAAAGGGTTCAGTACTTGAGAAAAATGTGAATTTACTAGTTCAGTTGTCAGCACCTTTTTCCATTACATAATTTTTAAAAATATGATATATAATAGTAACTCTGTCCGAATTAGGGATTCTTTGTGCCATTTTAAAGTGGGTGGTTTCTTAAAAATGACAAAGCCTAGTGGGAAACATTTCAAACTATGGAAAGCAGCTTCTCTGGTATGTTTTGTTACAGGGCACTTCGGATCATTTGCCTGGCTCTATCTCTTTGGTCACTTCCTCTAAACAAATTGGATTTCCTCGAGGAGCTTGGCCTGTGTGCAGCTGATAAGTAGTGCGGCCAGCTGTACTCATATTGGTATTCCTCCTAGAACTTTGACTTGTTTCTTTTCATCCAATTTTCTGGTTGTTATAGTTTGCACTGATGTTTTTCCTCTTCTGCCTCTCCTTTCCCTTTCACTCAAATACAATTTCTTGTCCTTTTCTGTGCTTAAATAATAAGTTGCTTTGTCAAGCAGTACTAATATGCTGTCTCTAGTCACATTCCTTGGAGTGACTCATCCTGTACAAAGGCATTTTGTGTTGCTTGCCTCCAAAAATATAGGTAAATAACTATAAAATCTGCAGGAACGTGGATTAGAGTTTAACATAAGATGCAATGAAAAAAAGCCACATTAACTCCATAAGATTTTTTTTGCATTTCTGCATTCAGTAAATTAAACTTGTATTTGAGGTTACAAAAATCATAAGAGATTAATGTTCCCCAGTTCTTGGATCTATAAATTAGGAGGAACCGTGTGTGATTGTAATAAACAACAACCAAAAAGCTCTCCAAAGAAAAGTGCAAAAAAATGAGCATGATGGCAAATCTTATCTATGGCTTGTCCTTTATATTAATGAAGTCCCTAGGATGAAGAAGATAGAATGTTTGGAATTGGCAATTCTGGTTATTATTTGACATATTTATTTGAATTAATAAGCGTAAAACAATTTCCATCAAAGGATTTAAAATAGTAATTATAAACATTGCGTTATTCAGCATAATCCTGGGATTGATGAGGGTAAGTAAAGGTTACATGTAAACCTTTCATAATGTTTAGAATCAACTCCATAGGTCAAATAAATTTGCATTAAAATGTGTAATAAATAATTTAATACCAAAATACAGTCAAAATAGTAAAAAGGCCAAAGCTTCTCCTTTGTATATGTGAATCAATCTACTGCAAGAGTGTGATAGTGACTGAGTCAGTTCTATGCAAAGTACTTTCAGTCCAGAATAGAATTAGCTTAAAAACCACAATATTGTGCATTTCAAATAATGAAAATATACACAGCAATGAATCACAGGATAAAAATATATTTTGTTTGTTTTATGTGTTTATTTTAGATTATCTAAAGACAAGCCACATATACTAGCAGAGATTGTTTAAATAGTTTAATCAACCAGAACCAAAATATCTTACTTTTAAACTAGGCAATTTTCCAAAGACTATAATGCCAGTGAAATATTGGTGTGTCAACTCTACTTTTTCCTACAGGGTAACGTTTTCGTGAGCCTGATAAATTGTATCATTAAAGAAATTGACCTAGATAATTATTTTCTGGCTCTTTTTTATGCTACTTTCTCTGCTATGGTACATAGATGGCAAAATTTAAAATTTAGTTAACCTCATAATATTTAAAAAGCAAATACAGATTTAATTCAATTTGTTCCTTCTAAGCAATTTTCATTACATACTCACTGTAATTCTTTGCACTAATATTAGAAAGAGCAATCTAGAATAAAACATACTGATGCTTGTCCAAATGCTTTTCAGGCTTTGAGAATTGTAGTTTATCATTTTGAGTGTTAAAATGCTAAGAGATTATAAAAAGGAAAAATAAAAACAAAAGACTAAACAAACAAGCAACAATAAAGGAAACCCTGATTTTTTAAAAAATGAGATATATTGGGGCACGTGGGTTGGTCAGTTGGTTAAGTGTCTGACATCGGCTCAGGTCCTCATCTCACAGTTTGTGGTTTCGAGCCCCATGTTGGACTCTGTGGTGACAGCTCATAGCCTGGAGCCTGCTTTGGATTCTGTCTCTCCTCTCTCTGCCCCTTCCACTCAGGCTCTGTCTCGATCAAAAATAAATCAACCTTAAAAAATATTTAAAAATTGAGATATAATTGACACATACCATTATATAAATTTAAGGTATACGTCATGTTGATTTTTTTAAAAAGCTTTTTTGAGAGACAGAGCATGTGCACACATGTGCACAGGGGGTGGAGGAATGGGGCAGAGAGACAGCGTAAGAGAGAATTCCAAGCAGACTCTGTGTTGTCATCGGGGATCCCAGTGTGGGGCTGAATGCCAGGAATCCTGAGATCATGACCTGAGCCAAAATCAAGAGTCAGAGGCTTAACTGACTGAGCCACCCAGGTGCCCCCATGTTGATTTCTGTGGTGGGAAAAATTAAGATCTAGTCTGTTAGCAACTTTGAAGTTTATAATATAGTATTATTATCTATAATCACTATGCTTTGCATTAGATCCTCAAGACTTCATTATCTATTGTTTGCAAGTTCGTATCCTTAAACGACAGCCTCCCAATTCCTCCACTCCCCAGCCCCTAATAACCACCATTCTACCCTGTTTCTATGAGTTCTGCTCTGCTTGAGTTAGATTCCACGTATCAGTGAGAACATACAGTAATTGTCTTTCTCTGTCTCACTTATCTCACTTAACATAATGCCCCCGGTCCATCCACATTGTCACAAATGGCAAGATTCTTTTTTTTTCCCTCATGGATGAATAATATTGCATTGTGTGTGTGTGTGTGTGTGTGTGTGTGTGTGTGTGTGTACAGCACATCTTTATCCACTAACCCACTGATGGATACTTGAAGTTGTTTCTGTATCTTGGCAATTGTGAATAATACTACATTAAACACAGGAGTGCATGGGTCTTTCGATATCATAAGAGAACTCTGATTTTTAAACAAGTTTTATTTTTTTAAAAAGTGTATGTATTTGAGGTGGGAGGGGGAGAGAGAGAAGAAGAGAAAATCCCGGGCAGGCTCTGCACTTTTAGCACAGAGCCCAACGTGGGGCTCAAACTCACACACAAACTGTGAGATCATGACCTGAGCCAAACTGCAGATTTGGAGCCTCAACTAACTGAGCCACCCAGGTGTCCCTAAACAAGTTCTTTTAAATGATTAGGTAGTTGGAAAATGCCATATTCTTAAGGGAGCAAATAAACTAAATGTCTGCTTATACTACATCAAAGATTAAACTATTTGTGTACAATCTGCCTATATAAATGTTGTATTAGCTTTTACTTTTTGAGCCTACCAATTTAAATTTTTACCCCAAATCTATAACACAACTATATATAACAGATCACTGAGACTACTTGAAATTTATTTTCAGTCACCAAAATGTATTAAGTACCTACTTTATGTCACATGATATGCCAGCCTTTAGTGATAAAGCAGTGTGTAAGATTTTTTTTCCCTAACTCATTTAATTTTCTGTTCAGTGCTGGGGACACAATATTTCTGTTTTCCAAAAATGAAGTTAAAACTACAGTAAATAAAATGATAACCTATGGAAGCACCAAAAAAGTGGAACTAGGCTCATTTGAAATAACAAGTGATACTAAATATGAGGCTGTGAGGTGCAGGAAAAGGATTGAATGATCATTCACAATATAGAGAGAGGATGTGCAAAGTCCCTGCAGGAACAGAGACCATCAGAAAAAGGGATCAAAGAAAGCAGCTAGAGATTAATAAATGAGGCAGAGTTCCATGAAATTAAGTTGAGACGAAGCAAGAGACTTTCTGCTAGGCATGTTGAAATTCATTCTACATTTAATAGGAATAGAGTGGCATTAAGCAAGAGAGCAACAAGAATAAATTTGCTTTTAAAAATATCACTCTTGCTGTCATTTGGAGAAGGGAACAGAGGTGACAAGTTTAATGGCAATGAGGAGATCATTTAGGAGTGTATTTAAAGGGTCCAGATGAGAGATGATGGTATTGTGTTAGAAAGCAGAAAATACCTGCCCAGATGGGCAGCTTAAATATTGTTGTATTGTAAAATTTATGCAATCCACATATTACACTTTAATCATGTCTTTTTAAAACAGTATATACTATTGTTTTCTATTATACTAAAAATAAATATACTTTGCACAAATAGATTGTTATGACAATCTTTAATGTAAACATATTTTGAAAATTGAATTATATTTTATGTAAGCCAGAAGATTTAGTATATGAAGAATATATATTTAAGGATATATGTGTGTGTGTGTATATATGCACATATATATATACATATATACTTAAAATGTACATATTAGTCTTAGTCTATCAGTGTAAGTCTTACATATATATTCTATTTTATATATATTTTACATAATTTATGTAACATGCATTTTAATAAGTTTTTTAAATTTTTTTTAAATTTTTTTTTTGAGAGAGAGAGAGTGTGAGCAGGGGAGGGGCAGAGAGAGAGACACACACACACAGCATTCGATGCAGGCTCCAGGCTTAAAAATATTATTATATTTATAAAGATGTAATGGAATTATATAAAGTTAAATTAATGATAGATATGATTCATACAGTAAATTCCAGATTTTAATTTCTTAATTTTACCTTTTCCATACAAGTATTATGTATAAGAACTTATAATATTAAAGTATTTGATTATTCATCTGTCAATGTTTAAAACACATTTGGCCATTTGTCTTTTTACCTGGTGTTAGAGTCTCCTTTTTCAATGATATAGTTCAATTTTTTAACTTCAGAAAATTTTGTTTTGAATCAAGTTTTGATTCTTTGTTTTCTCCAAATGTTTCTGTGTGGGCAGATGTTTTTGGGATAGGAAATATTAAATTCTCTTTCCTTTCACAGAAAGTTTGAATTCTTCATAGATGCTTAAGCCTAAAGTTTTATGGCAGGTGAAAATTTAAATATAGTTCAGGTTTACTAATGTCACATAACCTCCTTCCTCTTCTCTAATACTGAATCACTATGAAAGGGCTCTAATTTCACCAAGTCATCACGAAATCTCCAGGAAGGACAATAGTGTGGCATTTGGGGGTTTTGATTTTACTTCATTAATCTTACCCAGTTATTACCATATGGTAGTAAGAGGATCTTTTCAGTGCAGTAATACAAAATGTGATGCTATGAGGTCTATAACACAAATAAAGAATATTCTATTTTCTAAGTAGTTCACTCTCAAAAATTTAAGAATTTACTGTGGAATTTCCATGATTGGATGCTACTTTACTGCCATCTGGCTTCATATACAATTAGCAGTGGAAAATTTGAAGGAGCAACCATACCTTTTTGAGTATGCATTGGACCATTTTGAATAATGCAAGCCAAATTTCCTCTGTAAAGACCCTCTAAATATTTGAAGAAGGGTATCGATGTTTTTAACTTTCATGTGCCTTCACTGAGTCATTGAATATGAATATTGTTAGTCTCTCTCTAAGAAATATTTTATATTCCTTTATATTTAGTATTCATTTGTAATTTAAGCTTATCCTTTTTAAAATATGATATATAAAATTGTCTACAACACTCCAGAATCAATCGGCATATAACACAATATAGCATGTTCATTAATATTTATCTTCGGAACTCTACTGAGCAATCTAAAACTTGTTAATAATTGTATCACTTACATTTAAAAATTGGCTTATAATTAGTGTGGAAAGATAAGTAAAATGATTCTTCTTTAAAATGTATTTAAATATTAATGTTTTTACATAATCAATACATATAATCATTTTAAAAATTTGTTTCTCAAAGCTCACTCTCTCTTCTCTTTGTTTCTCTCTCTTTCTGTGTGTGTCACTCTCCCTCTCTGTCCCTGTACACACACTCAAATACATGAATTTTTAATTACCAAAAGGATTGTCTTACAGGAGTATAACCAAATTATCAAGAACTGAGTCTTGACAACACATTATCAGTCAATAAACCTAACTTTTCTTGATAATGAATTGGAATTCTTTTATTTTAAAAAAATGGTTCAAATTATATTTTTATTTGGCACTATTTAAATGATGCAAATATAAGCTTGTTCACAATTAAATTTCCCCTTGGTAAATATAAACATGGGGATTTAAGTGAGTAGAACTGTAAGGAATATGAAAATTAATTAATCCTGGAAAAAGGAACAAAACTTTGCTATTCTGTATGTTCATGAGCAGAATAGGTGTAATTCTTACTTTATATTATCAACTAAATTTTTACCTTAAAAATAAGTTGAAGTGCCACAACCTTATATAAAGTGCATTTTTCCCCCAAGACAATATGATTAATATGACAAATATTGTATATGACTTGTCTTGTTTTTCATTCTTCTTCTTTCTTTGGTTAGCTCTACTATAGCTGTCTTTCTCAACATGCCAGTGAAAGAGTTCTTACTAAGGCACCAGCACTGAAATCTTATACAATATTAATCCCATGTTTTCATCCTAATTTGCTGCTTAGCAGGATTTGACTGCATTCCATCCTCAATTTCTTGGAAAACTTCCAATCCCAGGCATCAATGACAATAGAATATCTTGGATTATTTGCTTTATTCCCCAACTACAGCTGAGGCTTTCCTTCTAGGCCTCAAAATTTTTTTTTTCAACGTTTATTTATTTTTGGGACAGAGAGAGACAGAGCATGAACAGGGGAGGGGCAGAGAGAGAGGGAGACACAGAATCGGAAACAGGCTCCAGGCTCTGAGCCATCAGCCCAGAGCCTGATGCGGGGCTCGAACTCACGGACCACGAGATCGTGACCTGGCTGAAGTCGGACGCTTAACCGACTGCGCCACCCAGGCGCCCCATCCTTCTAGGCCTCAAAATACTAGACTGCTTTAGGGCATCAGGTGGGCTTTTTTTTTTTTTTTTTTTTTCTATAATGCCATCCATCCTTAAGGCTTTGAAATATCCTATATTCTGGTGATTTGCAGATTGAGAGCAACAATCTTGATATGTCCTAGGAGTTACATACTTATATGTCCATATTTCCAGGTTACTTAGAATCTTCTTTTGGAAATGTAATAGTTACCTGTATTTTACATGCATGAAGTAGGATACTTGAACTTCTCTCTTCCGCTTCCTTTCTGATGAAATGGATCTGTTGATCAATTTTCGTGTTATAGAATCAGCATTCTGTTACAGCATAAAAATTACCCTGGATGTATCCATTCATGTACTGCCTTCAGAAAATTCATTTTCTTGGTTCTATCTCCAAAATATTTCCCAAATGAGCTTAGTCCCCTCTGTCTCCACTAATTCTATTTATTATACATCCATTTTCTCCTACTTAGATTAATACAAGAGCCTAACAATTAGTTGGATTTGGATTGCTGTTTTAAATAGATTCAATCATGTCAACCACCTGATTAAAATTACCCAAAGGCTTTCTACTGGAATTTGAACAAATCCAACCTTCCTGTCATGGTTTAAAAATCTGATACCTGCCTCCTCCTGCAGTAATATCTCTATAACCTTCCTTACCGTGTTGTAGCTACATTAGCATTCTTCTTCCTTCTGGTTATGTCTGCTTTCTTCCCATCTCTCGGTCTTTGTTTCTGCTGTTTCCTCTGAATGGGAATGTATTTCCCTAGGATGTGTATGTGACTGGTTCTTTCTCATCATTAAGCCCTAAGTTCAGATGTTACCTCATTACCCTGATCATTCTATTTAAGGTAACTTCCCAGTCACCAGTTTTCTCATGCTAATTTATCACCATATTGATCACTCTCTGAAGTATCACATTTATTTTGTGTGTAATTCATTTTCTGTATCCCTGACTTTCAGACTCATACTGGAAAAGGAAGCTCCATGGTAGGCAAAGCCTTCTTTGTCTTGCTCAGTTATATATCTCCAGTGCTTACTATGATGATTGACACAATCGAAAATTATGGGTAAATATTTTCCTCAGTAAATATTGGTGAAATGTCAGCCAGTTAGGCCGACTAACAGATGAACAACTTAATTTCTCAGAAATAAGAATAAATTGCAACTTTATAAAATGGTATTATATTACTTAAACTTTTTAAAAATTATGTACTTATTTGGGCACCTGGGTGGCTCAGTTGGTTAGGCGTCCAGCTTCGGCTCAGGTCATGATCTCAGGGCTTGTGAGTTCAAGCCTGGTGATGGGCTCTGTGCTGACAGCTCAGAGCCTGGAGCCTGCTACAGATTCTGTGTCTCCCTCTCTCTCTGCCCCTTCCTTACTCATGCTCTGTCTCTCTGTCTCTCTCTCTCAAAAATAAACATTAAATTTTTTTTAAAAAATATGTGCTTATTAGCTTAATGACTTTCTTGTGCCAGACATTAGTGATAAGGTTTACCTCAGTTGACCCCATGACATTGACTTTGTGAGGAAGATGATACTGTCTTTATTTAATGTCTCAGGGAGTAGTTACAGAGAATTTAACTCATTTGTGGATATACTCCTATTAAGTTATGCATCAGTTATGGACTGAACTTTGTCCTTTGATATAGAATGTTCACTAATAGAAACACTCACAAGGCTTTCAAAATGCTATTTTGTGTCAATGTCATCATTAACTATAGTCACTGTTTAATTTCTGGGGAAGTCTTATGTGGTGGCAGGCTTATGGCTTTTCCACATTGTAAAAATATGACACATTATAAGGAAAACAAAATACATTTTTAAAATAATGAAATGTGAAATAGCCTTCATCTGTGTCTTTATTTTTATAACAGTCACTATTCAAGAAGCTATTATAGATGCTATCAAGCTCATACTTCATTTTGACATATTAACATTATAAGTATTGATATAGAAATAAATATGTCATGAAAACAATAAGCCACATTCTAAAGAACTATACATTTAACCTATATTCCTAAAAACAGAAGAAACTTATCATAAAATAGCCAGTTACTATTCAGGTTGAGAAGGGATCATATCCCTTACAAAATCGTTACCATTAAAACTTAAAAAAATACATTTTGAGCATTGATATTAACATTATTAACAGCAAAAATATCTAATTCTGTTAATTATTCAATTTTAAGTTAACTACTTAACAAATCTAAGTTAAACAATTTAAGAATTTTAAAATATAAATATAACTTTGTTTTGAGTCTAAAATTTTTATGATATCCATCATATTCTAGAAAAAATACTCTGCTCACCATTACGCTTTGCATTATGCAGCATTTCAAGTTCTTACTCTTCAAAGCCTCCTTCCTGCGTGGGGCCATGGCAGCCGCGATGCTGACCTGGACCCAAGGTTCCTTCAGTGGCTGCTGTCCCCTGTATGGCACGGTCACCCTGAATGGCTCCTCCCTGGCCTTATCGTAATCCTCGGCCCCATCCCTCTGCTACTTTGCGGCTGGGGTCTCTGGCCTCCTGGCCCCCCTACTGTCTCCTGCTTCTGATCTTCTGGGTCTACAGCAACTGCATCGAAGACTCCCTCAGAGGCCCCTTAGGACTCCGCCTTGCACTGGCCATCCTAGCTATAGCCATCTTCCTGGCCTTAGTGCCTGTATCCTTCCATTTGGCACTCATTCTCTGCAAATCTGTCATGTCCCTGAACATTACGATTAGCTACTCTGAAGCCCAGAAATTTCCACGGACGTCCCCTGAAACTGCTCTGCAGTTTTGCTCCAATCCACACAATGTAGATACCTCTTCTTAGGTGAATCTTGTATTGTGGTGCGTGGTTTTGGGGCTGCAGGTGGTGCATTGGAAGTCTGAAGCCACCCCTTACCAGCCTGTAGAGCGGGGGACCCTGAATGGAGCTCTGAGGCAGATGCTTTCCTTGGGCTACTTCTTTCCCGTTCTTGAGAGTAACCAAAGAATGCTTCCTGCAGCCAGACTCTGCCCAAGTGCCTGCAATCCTCTTGCCCCCACATGGCCCTGTTTATTCTAGGCACCGTTTTCCCCTCCATGAGGGAAACATGATGATAGGCCCCTTCCACCTCTTCCTGTAGCTGTTTTTGTAAAAAAATACTACATTACTTTTTTCAACAAACAAACATCTCCCAAAACATATTTGAGATTAAAATTACAAATAAATAATTATAAGAGAAATAAATGCAAAACATAAGCAGGCATGATGTTCTAAGGAAATAAATTTGCATGCAAGCTTGTGCCCATGAACATGACAATAGAAATGTACATTTAAAATATTTATTTAAGGAATTTAAATATTGTTATAACACTGTGGTTCCCAAATGCATTAAAGTTACTTTTTACCAGCGCCCCCCGCAAGCCTCAGTGAACTTAAAAGGTGCCCAGGGTATTCTAAATTTTCAAAGGAAATAGAGACATATGTCAAACATCTAAGCTAATATATTAAGTCATTCAGGTTTAACTGCTTATTAAATTAAATAAACCATGTCCTTATTACAAAACAGAGCATGTTAAGTTTTGTATTTCTTTTAATACTAAAGATAGTCTGAAAAATCTTACCCACTAAAAGGCATGAACTTAAAATATTTAAGAAACTCTAACTTGCTTGTCATTAGAGAATAGTTTTCAAAATCTGTTAATATAGCATAAAATTATATAAGTAATAATAAAGTGTCATTTTCAGGAATTCAAATAATATCAAAACATAAAAGAAGTAAAGCATGCCACCATGCTTTCCTTCACATTTCCCAACACATTCCTTTACAGAAAGTCAAGCACTGTGTATATATTAGCCCATGACTCATTAACCAGCAACAAGTATTTATCTAAGGCTTAACAAGGCACTGTTGCTAGAAAAGAAAGCATATAAAATAGATACAGCAGCAGCTCTTATGAAGCCTATATTTTGGTTCATCAGGTGGAATTTTGATGTTTATCTTCCCATTCTTTTTCTTTAAAATTTTTAAAATGTTTATTTATCTTTGAGAGAGAGCGAGCGAGAGAGAGCAGGGAAGGAGCAGAGAGAGAGGGAGACACAGAATCTGAAACAGGCTCCAGGCTCCAAGCTGTCAGGACAGAGTCCGATGTGGGGC
The DNA here is from genome assembly GCF_018350155.1 of Leopardus geoffroyi. Taxonomy (NCBI): domain Eukaryota; kingdom Metazoa; phylum Chordata; class Mammalia; order Carnivora; family Felidae; genus Leopardus; species Leopardus geoffroyi. The sequence continues at coordinate 218,176,883 of NC_059326.1, read as the reverse complement.
ACGAACTCACAAACCGTGAGATCATGACCTGGGCCAAAGTTGGACGACCAACCAACTGAGCCACCCAGGCACCCCTCTTTTTCTTTTTAAAACATTTGTGTAAGTGTATAGCTACAGGCATTTTTTCCCATATAAATAGGATTTTTTTTCTCTTTAAGTGTCTCCTCTTTTCTTTCTTTCTTTCTTTCTTTCTTTCTTTCTTTCTTTTTTCTTTTCTTTTCTTTTCTTTCTCTCTCTCTCTCTCTCTCTCTCTCTCCCTCCCTCCCTCCCCCCCCCCCCACCGGGAGATAATCTCTTAATGTGAATAACACAGGCTGGGAGCGGGCTGCCTTGATTGGTTTTCAGGTTAACCGTTCACTAGTTCTGCAACCTTAAGCAAGACCCGGAAAGATGTCTCAGTGACTTAAGTTTTCTCATCTGTAAAAGAAGGGTTATAATTTTATCTACACTGCATAGTCATTGTGATGATGTAAGTGTAATACACTTGGGGTGGATATAATAATACTCCATATGGAGAAAGAACCCAATAAAATTAGCTGTGATAGTATTGTTACCAAGTACTTAACCCTATGCCTTTGTGAGTCTTCCTTGCCAGGGATATTTCCACATAAAGTTACTTTATTTATATGCAACTTTCTTTAACAACTTGGTAGTATTTCATAAAATAATGACTCATTATTTTATTCTTTTTTAAAGTTGTTTCTGACTGCTGGGGTGGAATAATCTTATCCCCTCAAAGGTCCTTCTAGCTGGACTAAGAATCAAATTGACAGGCAGTTGAACAGCAGAGAATCACATCCCATAGCATATTCACTGGGGAATCCACACAGACTTAGAAATTCCAAAGACAGGCAAAATGAGATATATATGTCTTCCTCAACTAAGGAGAAGGGGACAGGAGTCTGGGACTGCAGGGAAAGGAATGCAACTTCACAGGGAGATGAGAAGAGCAGGTGTTCGGCAGTTAGATGTTTGTCCTGCCATTATAGATGGGTCATTGAGATAATATCTATCTCTGTTAATAACTCTTATTCTGGGACGCCCCCCCTTCCCAAAGTCTGTACTTCTGTGTGGTTATGGGAGGGACAAAAATTTGTCTTGAGCACCCAGAATCCTTAAGCGTCTTCAGATCAAAATAATTCACATGTCACAGTGGCATATTCTGGGGAGAGGGAGTGCTGTCCTGAACCCTTTCATGACATTTGATAGAAAATCAATGATGGGGCGCCTGGGTGGCTCACTTGGTTAAGCATCTGACTTCACTCAGGTCATGATCTCACAGTCCATGAGTTCAAGCCCCGTGTCGGGCTCTGTGCGACAGCTCAGAGCTTGAAGCCTGTTTCAGATTCTGTGTCTCCCTCTCTCTCTGCCCCTCCCCTGCTCATGCTCTGTCTCTCTCTGTCTCAAAAATAAATAAAAACACTAAAAAAATCAATGCAATGTTGAACATCACAAATTTTTCTACAAATGTGCATGAGTTATCAGGACTAGTGCAATATGCCGTGTAGGAATTTTGATAACCATGCTGTAATTAATTCCAAATGAACATTTTAACAATTTCTATTCCTAGTGGCAAAATGTGAATGTTTGCTTGCTTTTCCTGCATCATTTTATTATTAAAGCTCCAGAGGTGTAGTATTTTTGTAGCCTTGTAGTTTTTTTTTTCCTTAAGCAATGGTTACAAATTTTTAATTTGTAAAGGCTGTTTTAGAGACTTTCTATATCAGTGTATTCTTCCACCCTTTTTCATCTCCATTTCTGCTGCTTATCTGGCCTACTGCCCATCCATAAGGGTTTAGCTGATTTATTTAACACAAACATGTATTTCACAATTTTAAGAGCTCATATTGGCTTCAATTCTTATCTTTACTGGAGGCAGTTGTAATTTATTATTGGATAAAATTTGTACATTTATTTGTAAATTTGTAAAATTTCAATTTTATTCATGGTAAATTGAGTGGAAAATGATTTATAATCCTATTTTTCATTATAGAAAGTTGAGTGTTTTGGGGGTTAAGGAGAATTTTTGGGAAAATTGCTTTTAGTTCTCTTTCAGGAGAACCTTCTCAATCACAGAACAGATAATTTCTTAAATTTCTGCCACAGGGATCTTGAGAAAATCATCTGGAATATTATGTGAAAGGTTAATATCTATTATGAAGTCAGTTTAGTTAAGCACTTACTATTAGCCAAATCAGGATACAGACATAAATACAAAGTATAATTATGCATATTTGACGCACTTTATCATATTTCAAATCATTTTACCTTTTAGCGTAGGAACATCTATATTATAAATTGTGACTTCTTTTTTATTTCCCCCTTTTCTTTTTGGGCTGTACAAATTATTGCAGTGAGAGTACTCACCAAATATTCTTTTTTTTTTTCACTACTTTTTTTTGTCTTTTGTACTTTGGCAAAGTCATATTTCTTATATTGGCCAGTGAGCTCTGAATGATAATGATGTAGGTCACTTGAAGAGGACATAGGGAAAAGGAAACATTTGGTTCTCCCTTTGTCTTTCCTTGTTGCAGCAAGTGAGGCATCCCACGTGGTACAAATGTTGTTATGACAAGGTGGTAGAATCCTTGTCAGCCTGGATCCCAGGGTGCTTTGAGAACAGAGCCCCTGCTATAGACATCTTTACATTGCCTGTCACTATAGCATATCCTTTTCTACCCTAATACATAGTCCACACTTTTAAAACATGAAACCTTAACTTTTTAGAGACAGGTTAAATTGTAAGGGTGGTTCTTCCTCGGAAAAGGTCAATTCCATTGTTAAATTATTCAGCATCCACATAGAATAGTGGCTGTAGTGAGTGCTACCCGAGGAATTATGAATAACTTAATACAATACACGTGTTTTGTTGGAGTTTCTTTTTAAGATAATAACACATTATATTTATGAAATTATTTGATGAAAGTACTCAAAAGTACCAAGTTTGGTTATCATCAAAAAATTTGTGGCTTTAGGGGCGCCTGGGTGGCGCAGTCGGTTAAGCGTCCGACTTCAGCCAGGTCACGATCTCGCGGTCCGTGAGTTCGAGCCCCGCGTCAGGCTCTGGGCTGATGGCTCAGAGCCTGGAGCCTGTTTCCGATTCTGTGTCTCCCTCTCTCTCTGCCCCTCCCCCATTCATGCTCTGTCTCTCTCTGTCCCAAAAATAAATAAACGTTGAAAAAAAAAAATTAAAAAAAAAAAAAATTTGTGGCTTTAAATTCTAAGTACTAATGTCTGCTGATTAGTGCATGCAGAATTTTATACTTGCCAAATCTGTAAATTGTAGCTTTATGTAAATAAGGGCTTGGACAATCTGCAGAATAAAAGAAATTTCCTTAAAAGCTGACTCTCGTCATTTTAGTCATTTTAAAGTGTAATAAAATCTTAATCAGAATCTCTGGATATAGTGTTCTAGTTGAATTAAATGCTTTCTTTCCTCAGAAAGCATAGTATATACAATGACATTTGATGTCTCTTTGTGGTTTTTTTAACCATGGGAAAAGGAAGATTAGTTTAAGTCTATTTTGTTTATTCAGATCAACCACAATTATTCAGTTATATGTGCAAGGATAGGGTCAAGGAAAGGATTGGTAAAACAATCACAATAAAATTGAGGTTGCGATCTTTGTGACCCTAGGTTGATGGAATTTAGCTGCATACTATACATGTTTAAGCACAATTATAATCTATGCTACTATAAGAAATTAAGGAATACTAAAGTTGTATGTTAGGCCTCTACAGAGAGACGATTCTATGAAATATCATAGTGTCAAAGGTAAGTTGTGAGCCTAAAAGACAGAATTTGTAGGAATATATTGAAAACTTGTCATAGAATGTAAGTTTATTATGAAATGATTTTAATTTTTTTTTTGTTTTTACTATTTTGTTTTTTAATAAAGCCCTAAGGACAGGCCTTGTGGTAATGCTCCTTTGCACTACTGGTCTTAGAATATGCATAGGAAATGCTCCTGGAATGGCAATTAATGTATTTTTATGTATGTATTTTATTATGTATTTATCAGGTATTTATCATGTATTTTAATTATAGTATTATATAAACTCATATCCAAAGACATACCGTCTATTAGAACAACTGCATACTGTTATATTTGCTTACAATATTTTATTGGCAACGTAGGTGATTTATACTTTCATATAAATGTTATTATTGGTAATAGATTATTAATCTAGTTCATTGAAAAGTTTGAACTGAGTAAATGTTTGCAAGGTTTATAAAATGAAAATAAATAAATAGCCTGTTAAGTTGACTCTTGTTGTTACAATGCCAGAATTAGATTCAATTATTGTAACCCTGTACAAGAGCACAGAATCAAGCTGAGGAAAAGACACATTTTCTTTTTTTGTATTTATAAAGCTAGAAAACTTTAGGGTTTTTTTGGTTAACTTTTAATTTTTTTAAATTTGCATGCAAATTAGTTAGCATATAGTGCAACAGTGATTTTGGGAGTAGATTCCTGAATGCCCCTTACCCATTTAGCCCATCCCCCCTCCCACAACCCCTCCAATAACCCTCAGTTTGTTTTCCATATTTATGAGTTTCTTATGTTTTGTCCCCCTCCCTGTTTTTATATTATTTTTGTTTCCCTTCCCTATGTTCATCTGTTTTGTCTCTGGAAGTCCTCATATGAGTGAAGTCATATGATTTTTGTCTTTCTCTGACTAATTTCACTTAGCATAATACCCTCTAGTTCCATTCACGTGGTTGCAAATGGCAAGATTTCATTCTTTTTGATTGCTGAGTAATCCTCCATTGAGTGTGCCGAGAAATCTTCCATTGTGTGTGTGTGTGTGTGTGTGTGTGTGTGTGTGTGTGTGTGGTGTGTGTGTGTGTGTATATATATATGTATATATGTATATGTATATATGTATATGTATATATATATATATATATATATATATGTATGTGTACACACACACACACCACATATATATACACACACACACACACACACCACATCTTCTTTATCCATTCATCCATCGATGGACATTTGGGCTCTTTCCATACTTTGGCTATTGTTGATAGTGCTGCTATAAACATGGGAGTGCATGTGTCCCTTCAAAACAGCATACCTGTATCCCTTGGATAAATACCTAGTAGTGCGATTACTGAGTTGTAGGGTAGTTCTATTTTTAGTTTTTTGAGGAAACTCCATTCTGGAAGACATTACGTTTTTTAGTATATCATTTGGGATTTCTAGAAATCTAAAAATACCTATACATTGCATTTTATTGATAGAAAAAACAAACTCTTTTATTAGTTGTTTGGAACACTGAATTTTCCTTTTCTTATATAATAATTTATTCATCAATTTATATATATATTTGAGGAATATTTATTGGCCCTTTGGCAAAATATAGAACAGAAGTAACAGAAAATAATCTGTGTTTTTCTTTTATTTCTTTTCTATGGAGAATATTTTAAGAATATTATGGTTGATAAACTTTATATGGATTATGTTAATCATAATTCCAGATCATAAAATATACATCAAAGTCACCTTCAAGGTGGGTCTGTTATAGTATTGATGGAAAAATGGCATCCAATATAATTAAAATATAAGTAGGCATCCATTATGAAAGAGGATATGGAAGCATGTTTGTATGTATTGAGCTACATGTAGCAGAAGATAGAATAAAATGCTCCCAGATGGAGATAGAACTTTCTTAGTCCCCCACATTCCCCATGAATGACAATCACCATCAATACCATAGGTGTGCAGTGGGGAAAAATTTATATCTTCCCTTTATCAGGTATCTCTGTAGCCTCCTGGCTGTTGGGGATATTCTGGCTTTGGGTCCACCTGTTCCCCAGGTAAAAGTAACTTGAACAAGACAATCCAGCACTCTTCTCATAAGATTGAATGACTCACAGGTCAATTTCCTTTTGTTTAATTCTCTCAGAGCTGAAACTTTAGTCCTATTCTAAACAACTTACTAGTGTAAAATAAAATAAAATACCAAATATATAATTTATATCAGTAATATGGTTATAATGTAATTTGATTAGAAGGCATTATTTGTGAGATTTGGCATATTGCTACCTTTCTTATCTGTGTGTGTGTTTGTACACACACAAGCATGAATTCTGTCAGAGGTTTCTGAACATCCATGCATGTTAATTGCACGTATATACTTGTGTTTCATGTAAATAGGATACTGTCCATATATAGAATAATTCACTTTTTCACTAATATCAAAACATGAAATCACTTTCACAAATTTCAGATTACTAAATTTTGATTTAAAATAATTGTAGAATATCATATGCATAGTTTAAATACTATATATAATATTTTACAGTTATAATGTTGAGAAGTGAAAACAATTGTGTCCTATTTGAAATTGAAGAAAAATCATCATTCTCCCTCTTTTTTATAGTTACTTTAACAGTACCAAATCCAAAATGATATCTTGCAAATCAATCAGAAAATGACATAGAATTTGACCTTATAGAAAATGATGTAGAATTCAAAAGGAGTAAGATCATGAAAATCTAGAATATTTTTCCTATTATTATTATAGAAATTGCCCATTTTCTTCCATCACATCATATATTTTGACTGGATTTGTATTGGAAAACCCTTATATTTTGACATTAAAAATTTAACCATAAGTATAATTTTTGTTAGATATTAAAATAACATAGAGCATCTGTCCAGTTATTTTTTTCATACAGTTGTGTAATATACTTACCAGTAGATAGCATAAAGAAAATTATTCTGTAGAAACTAAACCAAAATTAGGTTATTAAAGTTTTGTTTTCTGAAGAACAACTCCACCAGATAAACATTATAGAGAATATAAAGGCTTTATTTTCTTTCCTTATTTTAAGGTAGGTGTTACTTTATAGTTTTTCACTGATGATAGAATATGATAGGTTTTGGATATAGTGTTTGAAATACCAATACATGTCTAAAGAAATAAGGATAAAAGCATTATTATCATAGTCTTTCAAAAATAACAAAATTCACTGAACATTTTAAAGCTTCCTTAAACAAACATATGACATAACTGTACCTACCTGTCCATCAGTGGGGACCATGACCTGCTGCAATTTATCCAATTAGATACATCCCAGAGGTAATGGTATTCTTGAATCATTTCATTAGCTTTCAAGCAGTACTCATGAGAAGAATAATATGGAATCAAGAAGAGCTGAAAAATGTCTCTTTTCTTCTTTCACCATTCATCTCTGTGGGCAGGCATCAATATCTATTACATTATCAGTGTGAATGCTTGCTACAGATACAGTAGGATGCCTGATTTCCATTTTTCCTCAACTTACCTCAGTTCCAAAGTTCCTCATCTCCAGGGAAGTACGGTTACTTCCCACTGAGTACTCTTTCAGGCCCTCATCTGACTTGAATTTCTGCCATAAAAGCATAGTCATTATTCAGTGAATTAAGGCATGCCTGTGAGCAACCCATTCTCATTCTGGCCAGTAGATTTTCGTCTTAAGGGGAAGACAAGCAATGCCTTTTGATTCTCACTCCACGAAATTTCTTCTCACCATGGGTGACTATGATTGAGTGGCCATTATACATCTCTGATCACATTTGTATTCATCTTAGGTTATTTTGTCTTCTATAAAAAGTAATCCAAATATAAGAGTATCTTTGAAATTCATAGTTAAAATCAATTCAAATTATGTTCATTAAAGAGCCGTAACATCATTGAAGCAAACCATATATTGTGGATATAGTAGTTGGCTATACTTCCTTCAATATGGTGAAAACCTCTGAACAAAATAATTGTGGAGGTATAAGTTGCTTTCCTTGATATTGAATTGTCAGAATAGTATATCACAGGTTTTAACGAAAATAGCAACAATTGCACAATTTTCTCATATTTGGTAATTTGCTTTCTAAATTATTTGTGATAATAAAATATTGTCAAATAATACAGTCATAATTGGCTCTTGCCAAATTACAAAAATTAAGGATAAGACAAATGACCTGGATTATTTTATTTTCTCTTTTTCTTGCACTGGTTACAATAAAACGAGATTGTTTTCAAAGAATTCTAATCCATCTTCTATTGTTCAACTGAAAATTTAAGATCACTCTAAAACTACTAGAAAATATCTGTTTCATGATTCTCCAAGTATTTAAAAAGGAACATATGTTAGATTCATTATTTTTTTAAATTTATAGTCATTCTATAAATGTTTTACTTATCTTTTAGGTAAACAAAAGAACAAGCTAAATATGCATAAGCATACTAATTAGGTCAAATAACCGGCACCTGATAAGTGAAGGTCTGCCTATATTGAAAGCAAGTAAGTGGTCCAGGTACATAATAGGTGATTACTACATAATTAGTACGTTTGAATTATTCGTATTGTACTTATTTCACACAAAGGACAACCGTTAGATATATAACAATACTGTAAAGCCATGGCTGATTTTTTTTACGCACGAACAGACTTTTGCATCTACTGGGAATTTATAAATTCCCAACTTGAATCCTTTTTTTTTTTTTTTTTTTTAGTTAGTATCCCTAATGAAAGGCTGATTATTTTTTATCTTTCTCTAAAGCAACATTGGCATTCTATCAGAGAATAAGATCAGAGAACTTGTTGAAGAGTGAATACTGGGTTCAGTGATAAAGGTAAGAGACCCTCCCCCCCCCCCCAATCTTGCTATTTATAAGCATGGACAAGCGCATACTGCCATCTCTTAGAAACTACAGACAACACTACAAACATAACACATTTTGGAGGTATGCAAACATATGTGAAGATATTGCAGAGTTTGAGTGATTGTATTTCATGCTCTATACATTGGAGGGCCCTTCTTCTAGGTCTTTTCTCCCAGTGGTTTAGACTCTTACTGGCTCTATTCAATTCTGTTTTTCATTTTCCAGTCATAGCTTATTTGAATCTTCTCTGTCCAGATAAATCTTGATTGGATTCTAACTCTATCATGGGACTTAATCCACAGACCATTCAGTGCCCTTTACCATTCTACCTCTGAAATCTGACTACGTATACTATTTGTAGATCTGGGAGTGTTGCCTGGAAGACTCAAGTTGAGTCTCACCAGGAAGCTGAAGTAACATCTATATTCTGAATCTAGAATACTTTCGAGAGTGTAATCTCTAATGACTGAACATGTATTTCTTTATACTGTCAGTAAACCTTCCAGTTCTTTTAGCTTTCTTATGCCTTTCATTCATTTAACTTTTATTTACTCATTTAAAAAAATAGTTGCTAAACCCTCCATTGTGTCATGAAAATGTCTATAACACTATGCAGACATTAATATAGTTATGATGTCAATCTCCATGTTTTTTATAATTTGGAGTGGCACACAGATAACAGACACTAAGCATGAGTATCATGGCTTTTAGAAAATACATGCTCTCAGGGTGCCTTGGTGGCTCAGTCAGTTAAGCATCTGATTCTTGATTTTGGGTCAGGTCATGATCTCATGGTTCCTGAGATCAAGCCTTGTATTGGACTTTGCACTGATAGTGAGGACTTTGCACTGCTTGGGATTCTCTCTCCCTCTCTCTCTTCCCCTCCCTCTCCTTCTCTCTCTCTCTCTTTCTCAAAATAAACAAAGACAAATAAGAAGATGTATGTTCTAATTTTCAAGTTTCCTTTACTATTTGGGTCAAAAAGAAAATGATTTTAACATTTGCAGAGGAAGTAAACCTAAGCTCACAGTTTGGATTTCTCACCACTGATATTCCCTAGCTAGTATAATGAGATACTCCTTCTCTTACTTTGGATCACTGAATAATCTAAAATACTAGTGTGTACTCCTTATCCATTAACACATTTCTGTATTAATACTTAATTCAACAAACATCACATTTCTACTTCAGGCAAGGCACTATTTTAAGTCCTGGTGATAAAATGTGAATATAAAAGATCCCATAGCCCTTGTCTTCATGGAGTTTAAAGCTCTTAAAAAGCCAAGTGAAACTTATTTTAAACCATATTTTTATTAAATAGACTGTATTAATTAGGTAAATTTCTCTGCAAACCTAATGAAAGAATTAGTGTTAGGGCTTCTGAGACTCTCTTGGAGGTCAGACTGAAACTGAACATTTGTCATCCCAGTGAAATATTTTTTTCTAGATACAGAGTCTTTTTCTATGTAAAATGGTAATTTTCTCAGTAAACATATTTCTGAACAGACTTGCTGAATGTTAGATACCTGAGTTGATGGTTTCAAAATATTTATTCATGCGAATCTTTCTGCAAAATCACAACACAAAGGAGACCAGCATTTCTGCCTATTTAAGGAGCTGAAACAGTTCTTTAGAGTCATATAACAAGAATGAATCTTTACTGGAGAGGAAGTCTTGCATTCAAGCAGACTTTTGGGATAATGAGTTGGATGCCAGAATACACTGAGTAGCTTTAAAAGTCACCTGCAGCCATTTCACAGACTTTTATGCCTTTTAGATTTGCCTCAAATTTATTGTATTTTTATATTTTTGGCTTATTTCTTCAACTAAAATAACAAAAGTGCAGTTAACTGGTTATAAAGAAGTCTTTGAAATACTTTTAATTGACATTTTTGTAATGTCTAAAACATTCCTGTATGGTAAATTCGATACTTAAGAGAAAAGATGAAGTCCGTTTTTTTCTTTCTTCCCTAATATTCATTGTCCCATTATTTCCATTTAAAGCACCCTGTTAAAATTTACTAGGCATATGACCACCCAAAATAAAGTACATTTCTCATCCTTCTTTGCCACAAGGTTTGTCCTTATGATAATCTCAGTCCCAAGGTGGTCTTCTAAACTATTGAAAAGTGCCTTTAAACTGAAGGGAATTCTTTCTCCATTCTAATGTACCTTCTGGAAGTTTGTAAAACACAATCAACACATTTAACTGAAGTGTCTAAGTCTTTCAAACAAGATAGAAAATAGAGGGAGAATTGGTCCCTGGCGTTCAAAAAAAATTCATGCTGACCCCAAGCTGCCCATACATATGTGAGAGAGAAACTTTGATCTTTTTGAATGCACTGTACTCTTTTTGAATGCAAGTACTCTCATTGGAATGGTTGTAATAACAGCAAGATAAGTCAAGCATCTAAGCTATAATCCATCATTCTGCATTTTGACTTAATTTTTCCATTTGCCATTCTAACATTGCCCATTTCTTTCAGAAAAGTCAAAGGCAGCTATACAAATATAATTTTTTTAATGTAAGGTATTTAATTAACAGAATTCTTTGACTTAGCAAAACTAAATGCATCCCTTTAGGTAACGAATTGCCCAAAATGTACCAAACAAGTAGCAAACACATAAAGAGTTGTGAATAATCATACAATTTTAGAATGCAGGTAGTGACTACTAAATTCTGTAATAGAGTCTTAATGCATCTAGGACTATATCACCATGGGAAGTTACAAATGAAAAAAATCAGTCTAAAATGGTAGCATGGAGATAATATACATATATACAAATACAAAGTGTTTTTATTAAGTCTGAATCCTATACAAATCAATGTATAAAATTTTTGTAGGAAGAAATAAGACACTTTTACTCCCATTCTACATTTTTTTTTATTTCAAGAGGAAAAATTCTAAAATAAGGACTCTTAAGAACCTAGAATAGGGGCGCCTGGGTGGCGCAGTCGGTTAAGCGTCCGACTTCATCCAGGTCACGATCTCGCAGTCCGTGAGTTCGAGCCCCGCGTCAGGCTCTGGGCTGATGGCTCAGAGCCTGCAGCCTGTTTCCGATTCTGTGTCTCCCTCTCTCTCTGCGCCTCCCCCGTTCATGCTCTGTCTCTCTCTGTCGCAAAAATAAATAAACGTTGAAAAAAAAAAAAAAAAAAAAAAAAAAAAAAAAGAACCTAGAATAAGTTGTTGTCTTATTGGTAACAGAGATTTTTTTGTTTATTTATTTTTGAGAGATAGAGGAGGTGGAGGAGCAAAGAGAGAGGGAGGCAGATGATCCCAAGCAGGCTCCTCGCTGTCAATGCAGAGCCCGATGTGAGGCTCGAACTCATGAATCATGAGATCATGACCTGAGCAGAAGTCAGACACTTAACTGACTCAGCCACCCAGGTGCCCCTAGCAACACAGATTTAGTATCTATTTCATCTAATATTTTATGAATCAATGTTAAAATTAGCTATAATTGCATGATTTTATTTTTATTTATTGACATTAAAGTTCTAGAAAATATTAAAATAGCAGGGGATATAACAAAACCCACAATTAAAAATTATTTTCTACTTTATCTAAAACTAGTACTGAAAGAGCAAATATAATATTAGTCTATTTTTCTTCTGAGTTTTGTTTCCAAACCCATTTGAACTCAGCTTCTCAAAAAAGTTAACAAATAACAGATCTCCTGGAATGATTCATGTATTTGTCTACATTTTAAATGATAGATCTTCCTTAAATCAGATGGATGATTTTGATAGATCGTCCTTAAATCAGATGGATGATTATTGATTGAAGTCCTATTTCTCCATGAAAAGCATAAATCTGAAATAATGATGTTCATTGTACTTTAGAAGAGAAGTTGCAAAACAGAAGAAATCCACTTAATGTTTTAAAGATCTATAAAGAAAATTGAGATCATTTTAATCTTTATTAACTTTTTAATATTACAAGTTATCTTTCATTTTGAAGTGTCAAGTGAAGTCAATATAAGAGTCAAATACAGTGCTATCCACCTGGGAAAAGGCATTACTTCTCTGAGTATTGGTTACCTTGTTTGTAAAAATAAAAAAAAAAAAATAGGTAACCACTGTATCAAGTGTTTTTGAAGGTTATATGAGATAATGAATATAATGACCTGTGAAAGAATGTAGAGTAAGTGGTAGCAGCCTCTAAAAAGTGCATAACAAATTCTAATATTTGGACATTTGCCTATTTTTGCTATTTATGGCTGGCTTAGGATTTAAATGTTTTATTCAAACAAGGCAAAAGCCAACAGTTCTCAAATAAATGGCTTCTTTGTCTTATATTTGGAATTTTGCCAAATACACTTCAAAACCTTCTCTTCTTGATAATTGACATTTAAAATTTTACAACAAGGAATGAATTAATTAGTTGAAGGCAAATTAGGGCACCAAGGTCACAGAATTATTTCCCATCACTTTTTTAAAACTTCATATCTGGATGAGATTTTGATTCAACTCATGATTATAATGCAAAATATCAAGATTTAAAATAAACATATCTTTAATTCATTTCAAATTCTGTTGATCTCTGTTCTTTTATCAACAAAGTGTGTTGAATTATCCAGGGAAAGGTAAAATGATAAAAATTGGAAAGTAAATAGTCTTGGGATAATAGCTCCAAGTTTTTGTTGAGCCTATTTTTCCTTTCAATTCAACCATATTCTAAGAGAGAGAAAAAATTGAGAGGAAGAATAGGAAAATATTCATAAGAAGTTCAAAGGGTCTATAGTGTCTTTGAGGTCTTTTTGTTGGAAAATCCCATTTTAAGCACCCATATTACAGACGACCTATGTTTATAAAAATAGTTTATAATATTCATTTTGATTTAAGAATATATTTTTCTGTGTGGCACAAATTCAATTTTTATTTATAAATTCTTTCTTTTTTTCTTTTTTTTCTAGTGATATTCCATTTGTTCTAATATTACAAAAGCTATGCTGTTTTTTTTAAGTTGATAAAGTCTTTGGTGTTATATTTTCTTGAATAAAACTTCTCAGTATTTTTATACGATATATTCGAAGAAAGTTTATTGTGTCCAGATTAGGTGTTTCTTACCTGTGAAAAACAGAATAAATCTATATGCATTATCCAAATATGTTTGCATGTTTTATCTATTCACCATAGGATTTTTTGTTATTTTAAATATTTCCAACCTTGCACCCCATATGGAGTTTAATATCATGTAATACATGTAATACCATGAGACAAACAATATAAAATCACTTTTTATTTTTTTTAGCTTTTTAATGTTTATTAGAGAGAGAGAGAGAGAGAGAGGGAATGAGCAGGTGAGGGGCAGAGAGAGATGGGGACAGAGGATCCAAAGCAGGCTCTGTGCTGACATCAGTGAGCCCGATGTGGGGCTCAAACTCACGAACCACGAAATCATGATGTGAGCCAAAGTCAGACGCTCAACCAAATGAGCCACCCAGGTGACCGTGTAATCAGTTTTTAGTTTTTATTTATTTTTATTTTTTACAATCAATATTTTAAATCAACATGATTTGTTCATTTTTCAAAGCACATTTTAATTCATCTTGTATTTACATACGTCAAAGCTGAATTCATCAGACTTCATGCATATATTTTTAAATCACCCCTATTTAAACGGTATTTAATAATTTAAATATCTAGCTGCTGATTCAGAGTATGCTTTTCTAATTCACAATATTTTTTTTTTTGGTCATTTATTTCTTACAAATGAGCCTAAGTTTTCCTGCTCAAAGCTCATTATTCTTGTAGTTCACCTGCCATGTTACCTCAGGGAATTTTCTCTATTTCAAATATATTCTCTACCCAATGTTACTTTTCACCGGAATGAGGATTTTCTGTGTTAACAGAAGCAGTGGCTTCCTGATTCTAACTGTTCTATAAAGCTAAGCAAATCCCTGATTTTGTTGTAACTGGACTTATAGCTTCTGTTGTCTGAGGACTTGATCATTACACCTCTGTGAACATACAGATGATTCTGAATGGGATGTTACAGAAAATTTGGTTTATCACCATGAAAATGTGACTTTAAGGACTAATGTCTAATTTAAGGATATCGTAGTCCAAACAAACCTGTTCATGACTGTTGTGTACATGCTGATACAGTAGCATTAGTTCAGGGACATTTACTTCCAGCTGACTTTGCAATTTTGACAAGTTCTAAATTTTCAAATAAAACAAAGAAGGTGGTAGGAATGGGCCTGTTTCCAGACTCAAACTGTGAATGATTTTTAAACACTCTAGACTACTTAAACTTGTCATGAATACTGGGCTTATGTGAGTAGGGAAAATGTAGAGAGAGAGATCTTAAAGCGACCCCTCTCCATCCATAGTACTAACACGTGCACTGCAAATCCTGTGCCTGGTGTCATGGCAGACAAAGTAAAAAGTCAGCTTTCCTTCTCAGAGTTTATAGAGAAATAGGCAAGCAATTACAAGATAGTGAAAATAAATGGCTTAGATTGGAGAAGGATAGTGTCCTAACTCCAGTAGAAGTTATGGTTCTGAATTCAGAATTAGCAGAGTGGGTTATTAAAAAATCAACTTGTTACCTATATACATAGGTTGCACACACCTATTTTCATTGCATTGTGTGGGGCTGTTCTGGCCATCACCATGTACTGGCCCACGGGAAAAGGTGAGCTGTATCACTTGAATTTTTCTCTAATGGAGGAGCCAACTACCATTTAGATGAAAAAAAAAAAAAAAAAAGCTGGCTTGGGTATGTTTGGTGGTTTCCCCAAAGTAGCTGGCTCATTATCTAGCCATAGCATTTAAACATTATTTTTCACGTGTTTCAGTGGCTCAAATAACTCCTGCCTCAAGCTGAAAGGGTTGTTGGCTAAGGTGTACAGTTGAAAAAGACAGCTAGGAAATGCCTGTTAGATTCACACATTAATTGAAAGAAGGGCTGACCAGCTATCCAATAACCGTTAATATGTGACCATGAATTAGTTTCCACCTTAATATAATGAATAACACGCCATGGAAAGGAAAGTGTATGCACACTGTCGGCTAAAGCAGTATTTTGTGAGGAAATAATGGGGCAAGAGAAATGGAAAAAAAGGTTGAGAGGGTAGGGAAGTGGTAAGAGGACACCGGGACCCTAAAATGAGAGTGTCAAAGAGGGGGAAATAAAGAATCAACATTTGGGAGTGACTGCTGTAAACAAACTTCATCTGGTCCTTTTTGAAACTAGTACATGATTTACTGTAAATGTAGGTGAGGTGAAAATAAATGAATAGATCACAAATTACAGTTTTATATTTATCTAAAATGACATTGATTATTTGTGGAAATGACAAAAATGGCTTTAATATATTATTTGCATTAAATGAAAAAGAATGTCTTCTGCTAGGAATCTTGAGGCGTATTGTGTCATTCCAGAGTAATGCAGTTGATAAGATTGCTTACGGTCTCTCCTGAAGTACGTCTGCATCATGAATGGTGAAAGCTGTCACCTTACTTTAAAATAAAAAAGCTACAGGGGTGCCTAGGTGGCTCAGTCAGTTAAGCATCCGACTTCAGCTCTGGTCTTGATCTCGTGGCTTGTGAGTTTGAGCCCTGCATCAGGCTCTGTGCTAACAGCTCAGAGCCAGGAGCCTGCTTCATATTCTGTGTGTCTTCCTCTCTCTGCCCCTCCCATGCTCATGTTCTGTCTCTCTCTGTCTGTCAATAATAAATGTTTAAAAAAATTAGAAATAAAATAAAAATAAAATAGAAAAGCTACAAAAGAAAAAAATAAATACATGTATTTAAAATCCAGATTCTTCTTTGCCACTGGAATATGTATGCTGATATTTACAGCCTGAATCATTCTGCATGTATTTCTTGAAATGTTAAATTAATAAACACTATATCTCTGTGTGTATGTATACGTATGTATGTATGTATGTATGTATGTATGTATGTATGTATGTGTATGTATATATCACAGAATGATCTTCCAGAGCTCATGATTTTTCTCTAAAGAATTGATCTGAAAGGATCTTTTTCCCCATAGTGCGAACCAATCCCAATTTATGTCAGACACTCAGCTGAAACATGGATGTGCAGGAAGGGTAAGGGACATGGTGACTGTTCTCTACAGTCCTCCAGCATCAAGACAGATCACTTGAATTTTACCAAGTTGGCTTACTACAAAAGCAGCTTCACAGAATACGGTGTTTTTTGCTCTTAATTCTTGTAGATGATTGATGTAAAATGAATTTTAAAAATTTTGCATTTAAATATGTTCTCAAACACTCTCCCAGTCATATTTACCATATATAATTTTTTATTCCATTTCATCATTTGTAAATATGTGACTACTAACAATGGCTTTGTACCAATTAAATGAAAGATAGCATATAAAGGCCTTAGAAAAAGAGGAATGTGTTAAGCATTCAGTATACTTTAACTGTTATTAATATCATTGTGATATATATTTTCTTGATTATTTTAAACATGTGGCTTTTGTTAATAATACCTTATTTGTGTTTGGTGGGTAATGTGAAGGATATTATTCTTTTAAATATTAAATATATTTAAATTGAGTTCTTTTAATACTGCCCTTTAATCTTTCATACACTAGGTATGAATTCTTACATTCTTGGGAGTGACTGCTTTTTATGTTTTTTTCAACTTTCTCCCTGTGCGTGTGTGTCCGTGTTTTTGGCTAAGTTTATCTTTCCTGGATATTACCTTTCCTGGGAGGTGACTGGCACATCCCTTGGAGCAGTGGCTTATATTTAGCCTCTGTGTGTGTGTGTGTGTGTGTGTGTGTGTGTGTGTGTATGTGTGTGTGTATGTGCTAATTTGTCCTGATCCTAAAATATTCTCCTGCCTTGAATCAATTATTACATTAGATCAGCATGGTGAGGAATAGATGACATTTTTCCCCCTGCAAACATGGTTAAGGTTGAAAGAGTTAGTTTGGTTCCTATTGTGCATAATCCTTCCTTGATTTGCAACAGGGAGCCCAGAGTGGGCTCTCAGTAGAACTCTGAGGCATTGGCCCTAGCTCCTATCTAACAATGGCTTTCAAACCACAGCTCCTAATGTCTGCTTTGAGGTCTGCATAAGCATCCATTTTGTAATTTTATTTCTCCTACATTCAGTGTTACAGATTTTGTCTTCATTTTGTTCTGGAGATTTCTCTCTGTTACTTTTGTATTTGGGAATGTATTTTGAAGTATTTTTTCAATATACACCAACCATGTTAAAGTACTTGGAGCAGTAAGTAGGTATATATTCAGATGTGCTCAGTCTTCTACTTTGACCTTGAAGTTGATAGCTATGATGCCTTTTGTTTTTTAAACCAAGTGTATGGAGGATTGGAATAGCTTATGACTGGCAAATTAGAAGGACAATTAGGATGGTTATTTAAGGAATTGTACAATCTAAAATTTATTGACTGCTTTGAAGTGTTAGTTTAATGTCAAGAAATGGACAAAACTGAACTTAAAAGAACCAAGCAAAGTTATTGTTTTCTAGTGCTCTGTGGCTAATCAATTTATTATGTACTACATCCTGATAAGAAGATAATAGTAACACTAATTCTGGTAATAAAAACACCTGACACTTAAGAGCACTGATTAGGTGATAAATCTGAAGCAATCAGAAGCGTATTTATATCCTTGAATTCTCACATCCATTATTGTGGGGAGTTAACTACTATTATCCCCATTCCACAGACAGAGGAACTGAGTGAAGAAAGTGAAGTAAATTTGCCTGGGGTCACATAGTCATATGTTGAGTATTCAGGACTCAAACCCAGGCAGCTTGGATTCAAAACTGATGATTTTATCCTCTATGCTATAACTTATTTTAATATTGAATCACATTGATAATAATGCTGGTTTATTACATACATTGACAAAAGTTACCAAGAGTCCTGCTTCCGGGATTCAGAAGACATGGCTGCATTCTTCACAGTTTCAAGCGTCATTGTCATATGCTCTGTCAAAAGCTCTAAGAATGAAACTGGCACTACTTTTAATTAAAATGACTGATAGGCTACATGGATTATTTCTGCATAATCACTGCATGAATTATATTTTAATTTTTGTAGAACTTTCTAAATACAAAAAAAAACATACAAATAGTATTGCTCTCTTGGAAAAATATTTTCGTTGAACAATAGACCAGATAATGGAAATATTAGCAGGAAGAGGTACTGTTTATCAGAGGCTGCTTGGGGCAATTTTTAGCCTTTTCTATAGATAAATGGCATGAAACACACCCAGTTGTCAGATTGCCATTCTGTGGTGAATATTCTGACTGTGAGAGTTTTCAAAGTGTAAGACCAACCATGGTAACATTTAGATGGGGGCGTTACTGTCCACCAGAGGAGGTTAGCATCCTTTTTGTTTGCTTGACATAAATCTTTGTACAACAACAAATGAGCCTCTCTTCCTGCTGTTTTTCAAATTCAAGCTTTGTTCCTTTTTGCTATTTCTGAGGCAGATGTGTCACAAGAGGGGGTGGGAAGAGAGAGGGTGAGAACTTAGAAAACATTCTTAGAGTGACGATTGCTCACCCAGAGACAGACACCACAACCAAATTGCATCAGTAACTCAAGTAATCTTGACTTTTTAATTAGATTCATAAGTCAAGAAAATGGGGCATAGTGCTAAAACACAGCTTAAAACACCACTCTAATTAAATATCATTTTAATGGAATTCTTTTTGAATATTAATAGTGAAATGGAACTTTTCTTGTATTACATATTTTACCTGACATGTATGTACACATATATATGCTAACGTATATACATATGATTATAAATAAGTAGAATCTTTTATCTGACACACACAGAAAATGGGAGCAGTGTTCCATAAATTCATTTTATACTTGACTACTTGCTTATATTCTCTTATTTATAGTAATTTCACTTGATTCTGAAAATCATTCCATTATACAATTGTATCAGTGGTGATTAGCCACAGTTTCCCTGTTCTTCCCAATTGTTACATTTCTAATTTCTAAACTGATATTTCTAATTGCTGATAAATAACCAGCACAGTAGTGAGTTCCTACTATTGTTTTGGTTTTGGCTTTAGAGGATGTGTCTCAGGTGTTTTATGGTTTCTCTGTTGTGTGTGATGTTGACTTTCGGGCTGAGATGTGTATCATCTCATTAAGGTGGTTCCTGTTGATTTGCGAATCTTTATCCGGCACATGTGTTGAATTTTGTCAAATGCTTTTTCATCATTTGTGAAGAAAATATGTTTTTCATTAGGTTTATTAATATGATGAGTGATTATTATTTATTTTCCATCATGGAACTTTTTTTACATTTCTGGTACAAACTAGTTTGGTCATGTTAGACCAGTCTGCTAAATTCTGTTTGCTAATAGATTAAGAATTTTGCATTTGTATCAATAATTGAGGTTGGTATGCAGTATTTCAGTGGGGTAATCTTTGTTAGGGTTTAATAAAAATGTTATGTAATTCAAACTAGTTTTAAAGTTTTCTTTCTTTCTCTGTTTTGGAACAATTAATACAGTATAAGAATTGTCATATTTTTATTTTTATTTTTTAATATGAAATTTATTGTCAAATTGGATTCCATACAACACCCAGTGCTCATCCCAAAAGGTGCCCTCCTCAATACCCATCACCCACCCTCCCCTTCCTCCCAACCCCCATCAACCCTCAGTTTGTTTTCAGTTTTTAAGAGTCTCTTATGCTTTGGCTCCCTCCCTCTCTTTTTTTTTTCTTCCCCTCCCCCATGGACTTCTGTTGTTTCTCAGGATCCACATAAGAGTGAAAACATATGGTATCTGTCTTTCTCTGTATGACTTATTTCACTTAGCATAACACTCTCCAGTTCCATCCATGTTGCTACAAAAGGCCATATTTCGTTCTTTCTCATTGCCATGTAGTATTCCATTGTGTATATAAACCACAATGTCTTTATCCATTCATCAGTTGATGGACGTTTAGGCTCTTTTCCATAATTTGGCTATTGTTGAAAGTGGAATTGTCATATCTTTAAAGGTTTCTTTGAATTTACCAGGGAGAAAGCATCTAAACTTGGGCCCATCTGAGGGTTAGTTCTATGAAAAATTCTCCGTCATTGTAAATGAGCTTGTTTTGAGATTTTTTTTGACTATACAGACACATTTTTCTAGAAATTTAACCATTTTTTACAATTTAAAAATATATAGAGAGAAGTATATTTTCATTATTTTGGGTTTTTTTTTTTGCTAGTTGTTTGGTGATTATTCTTATCTTTAAAAAGATAAGGGTTAGGGGTTAGGGTTAGGTTATCAGATTATCCTTTTTTTTTATCCGCATATTTTAAAAATACATAACTTTTAAATTTTTATCAGTGCTAATTGTCTTTTTTTTAGTTTTGGAATAATTTTAGATTTAACAGGAAAGTTACAAAAAAATTACTTGGGGCGCCTGAGTGGCTCAATCGGTTGAGTGTCCGACTTTGGCTCAGGTCATGATCTCACAGTCCGTGGATTCGAGCCCCGCATAGGGCTCTGTGCTGACCACGTGCTCAGAGCCTGGAGCCTGCTTCAGTTCTGTGTCTCCTTCTCTCTCTCTGCCCCTCCCCCGCTCACGCTTTGTCTCACTCTGTTTCTCAAAAGTAAATGTAAAAAAAAATTAAAAAAAAGAAATTACAGAAAATTCCCTCATAGTCTTCATCAAGTTTCCATTGTTACTGTCTCACATTATCATAGTCCATTTGTCAAAACAACATTGTTACATTACTAACAACTGAATTGTGGATTTTATTTGGATTTCATCTGGTTTTCTATTAGTATTCTCTTTCAGTCATGGGACCCAATCCAGGGTACCACACTGTATTTAGTTTTGATATTACTTGTTTTTTTGTTCTTTATATGTATTTTTTAATTTCAATATAGGTAACACAAATTTGCATTAGTTTCAGACATACAACATAATGATTCGTCTTCTCTATATGTTATGCTCACCACAATGTAAACACTGTGTGTCACCATACAATGCTATTACAATATTTTTGGCCATATTCCCCATGGTGTGCCTTTTATTCCCAGGACTTATTAATTCTATAACTGGGTGTCTATATACCCCATTTTGCCCACCCCTCACTTCTTCCTCTCTGGCAACCATCAGTTTGTTCTCTGTATGTTTAGGTCTGATTCTGCAAATTGTTTATTTATTCATTTTTTTTTAGTTTTAGATTCTTCATATGAGTGAAATCGTATGGTATTTGTCTTTCTCTGACTGACTTATTTCACTTAGCATAATACCCTCCAGGTCTATCCATGTTGTTGCAAATGGTAAGACCTCATTCTTTTTTGTGGCTGCATAATATTAGTGCTAATTTTCTTGTTTTTAAAAATTATATAATACAAAAAAGGCACCTTTGTTTTCCTTATAATGAATTTAAAACCTATATATAATTGAGTGACAGTTATTTTGATTTTTGTTTTATAGTAATGTTATGTTTTATTTCCATAAACAGCCACCTAAATATATAAAACAATGTACATATAATAAAATACCACTATATATAGTATCCGTACTCTGCTAAATACTGTATATACTATAGAGTATAGCTACTACATATAGTTATATATGGTCATGTGTAGTCACATATTATGTATGTGTATAGATATATAGTGATATATATGCGTATCTATAGATATATATTTGCAGTTAATTCAGTGGAAGCTTGGGATGTACAAATACTTCACATCCAAAAAAAAAAAAAAAAAAAAAAAACAAACCCAAACAGACAAACAAAAACATACTCTTCACCCTTCTGAGAGATACTCTATAAAACTTGGAATATTCTGCCTGATAAGAATCTTTGAAGTGTGTCTGTATGCCTATGTGTTTAGGCCATTTGGCTATGCCAGACAATTTGCAATAATGATGATATTGATGATGAATGTTTGGTTTTGTTCACTTGTGGTCTTGTGCTGTGCTCTATCAGTTAGACATCTGGACACAGAGGAAGGAGAGATCTGTACTCGGAGTAGTTGATTTCAGTCATGTGGGAGCCCCATGCTCACATGACTAACCCCAACAAAAACCCTAGCCACTATGCCTCAGGTGAGCATCCCTGATTACCAGTGCTGTGTCATTGCTGAATTAAGTGCTACCTGCATGACTCCATAGGGCAAGGACAACTGAATTCCGATGACTGATTTCTCCCTAAGCCCCAAGGACCTTTTGCCTTTGCTGATTTTAATTTGTATACATATCCTTCAGTATATATCCTGACATATATTATATTTATATGGTTTGTTTTCTATTAACTTTTTTCTTTATTCTCTCCCATTGTCTTTCACAATTCACTTTTAATCAAAACTCTTATTTTTCTTTGTATTTGCTTTCATATTTTGAAAAATATTATTTAATATATTTTTTAATTTAAATCCAAGTGAGTTAACATATAGTGTAATAATGATTTTAGGAGTAGAATTTGAGTTAACATATAGTGTAATAATGGGTTTAGGAGTAGAATTTAGTGATTCATCACTTACATACATCACCCAGTAGTCATCCTGGCAAGTGCCCTCCTTGATGGCCATCAGCCATTTAGCCCATCCCCCCACCCAGTACCCCTCCAGCAACCCTCAGTTTGTTCTCTTTATTTAAGAGTCTCTTATGGTTTGTTTTCTTTGTTTTAATCTTGTTTTTCCCAACTTTCTCCTATGTTCATGTTTTATTTCTTAAATTCCACATATGAGTGAAGTCATATGATATTTATCTTTCTCTGACTGACTTATTTCTCTCAGCATAATACTTTCTAGTTCCATCCACATTGTTGCAAATGGAAAGATTTCATTCTTTTTGATGGCTGAGTAATGTTCCATTCTGTATATGTATATGTGTGTGTGTATACACACACCATATCTTCTTTATCCATTCATGAGTCAATGGACATTTGGGCTTTTTCCATAATTTGGCTATGGTTGATAATGCTGCTATAAATACGGGGGTTATGTGCCCCTTCAAATCAGCATCTTTGTATCCTTTGGATAAATACCTAGTAGTGCAATTGCTGGGCCATAGGGTAGCTCTATTTTTAATTTTTTGAGGAACCTCTGTACGGATGTCCAGAAATGCTGCAATAGTTTGTGTTCCCACCAGCAAAGCGTTCCCCTTTCTCCGCATCCTCGCCAACATCTGTTGTTTCCTGAGTTGTTAGTTTTAGCCATTCTAACAGGTGTGAGATGGTATCTCATTGTGGTTTTGATTTGTATCTCCCTGATGATGAGTGATGTGGAGCATCTTTCCATGGGTCTGTTAGCCATCTGGATGCCTTCTTTGGAAAAGTAACTGTCAATGTTCATGTCACCTTCATACTTTTAAATATACTTATCACCTACTTCATTTGCCATATTTACATGATTGTTTATGGCTTCCAACTATTATAATAAAGCAACAAGCAAGCTTATTTTATGGTCTTCCTTCTATTTCTCTTTTTTTTTTTTTCCTTGCATCATTTTGGTATTGGCTAAAACACACCCACACACACCCACTCACTCCCCCTCCCACACACACTGTATTTTGTCACTCTTACACCACATTGGTTTTCATCTTAGCTCTGCAATTAGATGTATCAATACTTTTATGTCTGGTGTTTTGGTACAGCTTCACACATTATGTTTATTGGGAGATAGATAATCTTGAAAATGTTTCCTCAAAAAGGTCATGGGAACAATATTTCTTGGAATGTTTTTTTTTTTAATTATTGAATTTATATTTGAATATAGACTGTGTTTAAAAATTCTCATTTTTTGGGGCGCCTGGGTGGCGCAGTCGGTTGAGCGTCCGACTTCAGCCAGGTCACGATCTCGCGGTCCGTGAGTTCGAGCCCCGCATCAGGCTCTGGGCTGATGGCTCAGAGCCTGGAGCCTGTTTCCGATTCTGTGTCTCCCTCTCTCTCTGCCCCTCCCCCGTTCATGCTCTGTCTCTCTCTGTCCCAAAAATAAATAAACGTTGAAAAAAAATTTTTTTTTAAATTCTCATTTTCCACTTTTTCCCACTAAATATCTTGTGGATATTGCTAATTTTTATTTGATTTCATTGTTTTTATAGAAAATTTGATAGCCTAGATTTTTTTCTACTTAAAACAAATTAGTAAACTTTACTTGACTCTTGAAGGACTTTTTTTTTAGATTTAATTTTCATAAACTTAAATTAATTAAGATATGCTTAATGTGGACAATTGCTTTTGGCTCATGGTGATCCTATTGAATGTATATGTCTCATATGCTTATGACTGACATCCTGAAAGTGGGGAAATAAAACAACAACAACAACAAAATAAACAAAACATGTACAACGTAATTTGAAAAAAATGGTCTGACACTATTAAGGAAGTCAGGCTATTCTAAATCTGTACTATTCATGTTGGATTTCTTACGTATATCCTGGAAACTTGGCATTCCATGCTAATTTTACTTTTTTCTTTTAAAATTTTTCTTCCATTTTCATCTTCCTTCTACTGCCTCCTTTTCTTTTGTAACCAACACATCGTGTTCATCTTCTTTTTTCCCCCCTCATATTTAACATGATTTTTACAAAATTTCCTAGACAATATTTGGCTATATTATGCTAGGGAAAGGCAATGAGACATTTATTATTGTGTTGAGAGAGAGTTATTTTCTTTTGGTTCATAGA
The DNA here is from genome assembly GCF_018350155.1 of Leopardus geoffroyi. Classification (NCBI taxonomy): domain Eukaryota; kingdom Metazoa; phylum Chordata; class Mammalia; order Carnivora; family Felidae; genus Leopardus; species Leopardus geoffroyi. The sequence goes on along the minus strand of NC_059326.1, from coordinate 218,151,594 downwards.
CAGAGATATAATAGTTTCCTGATGTAGTGTGTACTGTTTACAATGGGAATGAAAGCTACAGACTCTTTAAGAGATGTTGATACTAAGTTGGAGGCCATGTGTGTAGAAATTACATTTTAGGGGTGCCTGGGTGGCTCAGTCATCAAGTGTCTGACTTTTGATTTTGGGCCAGGTGTTGATCTCACAGTTTGTGAGTCCGAACTCCATGTGGGGCTCTGCACTGGCAGCGTGGAGCCTGCTTGGGATTCTCCCTCTCTTTCCGTCCTTCCCCTGCTCGCACTTAGTCTTAACCAAAAATAAATAAATTTTAAAAAAACTTAAAAAGAAATTACATTAAAACTTTTAAAAAATGTTTCATTATTTATTTTTGCATGAGAGAGACAGAGCGTGAGCAGGGGAGGGGCAGAGAGAGAGACACAGAATCAGAAGCAGGCTCTAGGCTCTGAGCTGTTGCACAGAGCCCGAAGCGGGGCTCGAACTCATGAACCGTGAGATCATGACCTGAGCTGAAGTCAGAGGCTCAACCAACTGAGCCACCCAGGCACCCCGAGAAATTATATTTTAAATAGATGAGACATAAACCTCTTTAGAACAGTTGCCAGTATTACTAATAACAACAAAACAAATTTCATTGAGACTAGCAAGCTGAAACTATAATTAAAAAAAAGTCATTTATGAATAGAACAATTTATGTATATTTATATTTAAAAATGTTAGATTTTTTTCAAATAATTATTGAGAAATGGTTAAATAAAAATGAATAAAAGTGTTTAAATGTTTTGGTAGTGTTTCAATAACTTTCAAAACTTATTATAAAGCTTATAACTGTTCTCTGCCACACAATTTGATGTATTTGTAGACATGCCTACTTGCTACCCATGTTTTGACACTAACATTAACTGAAATTGACCCATAGTAATACTGAATTTTGCTGTGTCTTTACCCTGATAAATCTGACTGAAGAGTATTTGCATTTTAATCCTATGAAGTGATTATTGAAATTTTGTTTTGTCACAATGAAAACACAAGTGTGAAGAAATAATATACTTTCATTGAAATAATGAATAATATGTAAAGGATGCTTCCATGCCAAGTAATTACATGATTTCATGCACTAGGAACAGAGGTTTTATAGTATTCCAAATAGGAAAAGGCAGTGATACAATATGCTTATTACACAATGGCCATCCAAATAAAAATGAGCTGAGTATACCATCTTTACAAAGTCGACAGACTTATTACACTGATTCCCTGTTTGCACATACCCACTTGTAATATTATATTCATACAAGAGTCTTGGTAAATAAGGGCACCTGGGTGGCCTTGTTGGTTAAGCATCTGACTCTTGGTTTCAGCTCAGGTCATGATCCCATGGCTCGTGAGTTTGAGTTCTGCATTGGGCTCTGAGCTGACAGTTCAGAGCCTCCTTGGCATTCTCTCTCTCTCTCTCTCTCTCTCTCTCTCTTTCTCTTTCTCTCTCTCTCTCTTCCTTTCTCTTCCCTCCCCTGCTTGTGTGTGTGCTCTCTCTCAAAATAAATAAATAAGCTTAAAAAAAAGAGTCTTGATAAATTTTTTGTGGTTGGTACTATTTACCTGGCTTGTGATAGAAAACCAGTAGTAAGTGACTTAAGCAAAAGTGGAAGCTTAGTGGTTCATGAATCAAAAAGTTCCAGAGGTAGCTCTGATGGCCAACATGTTAGATTATGGAAGCAGTAAATGTCATCAAGACATTGTGTTCTATATCCTTTAGCTTTGTTTTCAGGTGTGTTGGCTTCAGTATCGGGGTAAACTAAGCCCACATTGTAGAAAAGATTGCTACTTGTTTTGCCAGAAAAAGGAAAATAGTATGATGCCAGTATTTCCATTCAAAATCAGTAGTCTGACTCTAATTTGGCCACGCTGATTTACCAGACCATGCCTAAACCATGATCTCCATTCCCAGATGGAAGAATTCATTTAATGGGAACACGTAGATACTATGCCCAATGCTGGAATAAAATGATAGAATCAGATCAGCTTGAATCACCTGAACCAGGGATAGAAAAATGTTTTACCAAAAATAAAGATACTGTAAGAAGAATGGGTAGCACATGTCTTAGGCCAAAATAATATATTCATTACATTTTCATGAAGAAATGCTCATAGATAAATAATTTTTTTCTTTAGTACAACATTCTGGATATTAAATAGATTGCCTGTTCAAAACTTAGCAAACACATGGTTGTATTAACTTATTGTTAAAAGTTTTTTTGAAGTATAGTTGACATATATTATATTAGTGTCAGGTGTACAATACAGCAGTTAACCAATTCTGTACATTATTCAGTGCTTACCATGATAAATGTAGTCACCAGCTGTCACCAGGTAGCATTATTACAATACTACTGACTATGCTATATTTTTCATGCCGGTGACTTATTTTATAGCTGGAAGTTTGTGCCTATTAATTCTTTTTACATATTTCATGCATCCGCCGCAACCCTCTCCCCTCTGGCAACCACCAGTTTCTTCCTTGTATTTATGATTTTCTTTTTGATTTGATCACTTGTTTGTTTTTTAGGTTTCACATGTAAGTGAAATCACGTGGCATTTTTCTCTCTCTGACTTCACGTAGCTTTATACCCTCTAGGTCCATCTATGTTGTTGCAAATGGCAAGATCTCATTATATTTTATGGCTGAGTAAAATTCTAGTATGTAATACAACACATGCACACACACACACACACACACACACACATACACACACACCTTTATCCATTCATCTATTAATGGACACTTAGGTTGCTTCCATATCTAGGCTATTGTAAAGAATGCTGTAATAAACATAGGGATGCATATGTCTTTTAAAATTAGTGATTTTATTTTCTTTTGGAAAATACCTACTAATGGGATTACTGCATTGTATGGTATTTCTATCATTAATTTTTTTGAGGAAATTCCATACTGTTTTCTTCATTGGTTACACCAATTTACATTCCCATCAATAGTGCATGAAGGTTCCCTTTCTCCACATCCTCTCCAACATTTGTTATTTTCTTGAGTTTTTGACTTTATCGATTCTAAAAGGTGTAAGTTGATATTGTGGTTTTCTTTTAAAATTATTTATTTATTTTTTATTAGAGAGGAGAGAGAGAGCGAGAGAGCATGTGAGTGGGAGAGAAAGGCAAAGGAAGAGATAGAATCCCAAGCAGTCTCTATGCCCATCACAGAGCCTTATGTGGCGCTTGATCACACGACCCTGGGACCATGACCTAAGCTGAAATCAAGAGTCAGATACTGAATCAACTGAGCCATACAGGTGACCCAGTATTGGAGTTTTGATTTGCATTTCCCTGATTATTAGTGATGAAGAGCATCTTTTCATGTGCCTGTTGGCCATTTGTATGTGTTCTTTAAAAAAAAATGTCTATTTAGGTCTTCTGTGCATTTTTAATCAGATTATTATTATTTATTTATTTTTTATTTTTTATTTTCTGGTGTTGACTTTATAACTTCTTTATATATTATGGCTATTAACCCTTTATTAGTTATCTTTAAAGATATCTTCCATTTAATAGGTTGCCTTTCATTTTGTTGATGATTTCTTTCACTGTGCAAAAGCTTTTTACTTTGGTTAATAGTTTTTTGTTTTGGTTTTCTTTGCCTCAGGAGATATATCTAGAAAAATGTTACTAAGGCCAATGTCAAAGAGATTACTGCCAATATTTCTTTAAGGTGATTTCTGGTTTCAGGTCTCACATTTAGGTGTTTAATCCATTTTGAGTTTTATTTTTGTGGGTGGTATAAGAAAGTGGTCCATTTTCATTCTTTTGCATGCACCTGTCCAGTTTTCCCAACACCATTTATTGAAGACTTTTTTATCCATTTTATATTCTTGCCTCCTTTGCCATAGATTAATTGACTGTGTAAATGTGGGTTTATTTTTGGGCTCTCTATCCTGTTCCCTAGATCTATATGTCTATTTTTGTGCCAGTACCACACTGTTTTGATTACTATAGCTTTGTAGTACATCTTGAAATCTGGGATTGTGATATCAGTAACTCTATTCTTCTTTCTCAAGGTCGGTTGGCTATTCAGGATCTTTTGTGGTTCCATGAAAATTTTAGAATTATATTTTCTAGATCTGTGAATAATACTATTGGTATTTTAATAGGGATTGCATTGAATCTGTAGATCACTTTGTGTAGTATGGACATTTTGATAATATTCATTACTCTAATTCATGAGCATGGTATAGCTTCAATAATGGACATATTTATTATTTTGCAATGATAATGTTGATTAATGTTATTGTTCATGACCCTCAAAGTAAAATAAAATTATCAAGTAAATATAGAAAATACAAATGCATATATATTTTTTGAGAGAGAGAGAGTAAGAGCAGGGGAGAGGGACAGAGGGAGGAGAGAGAGAATCTTAAGCAGGCTCCATGCTCAGGACAGAGCCCAGTGTGGGGCTTGATCCCACAACCCTGGTGTCATGTCCTGAGCTAAAATCCAGAGTGAAACCCTCAACTGACTGAGCTGTCCATGTGCCCTGGTATTTTTTCTTTCTATTAAACCCAGATTAGAGAATTGAGCTAAGCAAGAAACTACAATTTATAATATGGAAATATATAAATATAAATAGATTTAACAAGTTTAATTTTGGAGTGCCTGGTGGCTCAGTCAGTTGGATTCTGACTTCGGCTCAGGTCATGGGTTTGAGCCTCGCATCAGGCTCTGTGCTGACAGCTAAGAGCATGGAACCTGCTTCAGATCCTGTGTCTCCCTCTCTCTCTGACCCTCCCCTGCTCACACCCTGTCTCTTAAAAATGAATAAAGGTTAAAAGAATTTAAAACAACCATGTGGATTAAAAAATTAAAAAAATAAGTTTAATTTAATTTTATATAATATATAAATTGATTTTTGAATAAAAATTAAAATAGGATTTTAAGAACAGGTTATGTTAATGAATATATAATTTAGTGATTTTTAAAAAATCATGTTAATATGAGGAAATAAGAATTTTACTTCCTATTTAAAGGGTATCCTGATATTATTAAAGTGTGAGATATGTATGTGGCACATTACACAAATGTCCATAAATTCATATTACCCTTCTATGTATACCCTTTGAATATGACTTTGATGTTCTTGCTTTCTACAAATAAGACTTATTTCTCTACTACCTTGAATCTTAGCTTACCTTATGATTTACTTTTTTCAGCAGAATGCCACAGGATTGATGGTGTAGTACTTTTGAAAATAATCCTTAAGAGATCCTGCCTCTTTGGCTCTCATCCACTTGTTCCATGGCTCCTGAGAGGGCTATGAAAATAAGTCCCATATAGTTTCTGTGAGGATGAGAGACCGTGTGCAGTAAGAGGCTTAGTAAAAGCATATATCTTTATAATGGACTATTATTCAGTTATGAGAAATAAGGTAATCCTTCCATTAGTGACAACATAGATGCACTTAAAGGCATTATGCTAAGTGAAATGTCAGAGAAAGACAAATATTATATGAAATCACTTATATGTAGAACTGAAAAAAGCCAAACTCGTAGAAACAGAGAATAGAATGATGGTTACCAGGAACTGGGGTAGGGTGGGGATGGGGAGATGTTGATCAAGTAGTACAAACTTCCAGTTAGAAGATGAATACGTTCTGGGGATCTAATGCGCAGCTTTGGGATTATAGCTAACACTAATGTATTGTATACATGAAAGTTGTTAAGAAAGTTAATCTTAAATGTTCTCACCACACACACACACACACAAATGGTAATTATGTGACATGATGACATTGCTAACTCATTGTGTCAGTCATTTTGCAATACATAAGTGTATCAAATCAGCGTGCTGTATAATTTAAACTTATGCAATGTTTTATGTTGATTATATGGTAATAAATCTAGGAAAAAAGTCACCACTAAATACTAGACATGTGACTGAGTCCATCTTACATGATATACCACCAGAAGAAGGCAACTTCACTGGGTATTAGTCCAAGGCAAGGAGAAGTATCTTTGAGTTGAGCACAGAGTAGGCAGCATGTGTGACTCACAGGACTGTGAAGCTGGGGGCAGTAAGATATACAACAATAGATAACTCACACACTCTTGGTTTAGAAGTGAGTGAGATTTTGTCAAAATACTCTTTTAAAAGTTATTGTGCAGTAATATGTAAATAAATAATGAAAGGTGTAAAGGATTTGAAATGCAAAGTTTCTTTTTTAAAGTTTAGAGTGAGACATGAGGTTTTATAAAACTACTTGTAAATTGTTATGATTTACAAACAACTACATACATGTTTGGTGTATTAGGTTAAATTGATACACTATTTTCTGCCTTATCTTTATCTGTTTAATATACTATAATAAAATACTTAAATAGATTTTCTTCCCATCCATTATTCTTTCATTCATATGTAATTATCAGTATATTTTCAACTATCAAGTAGAATACAAGTTTACTGAGTAATGATTGGCAGGGCCTAAAATAAAATGTTGGAGGAAAAAGATTGACAGCTTTAAATAGTAGAAGAGTGTGCAAATTAATTCCAAGGCTGATAAACTTCATTAACATGTAGTTTCCTTTAAGTAGATTTGCAAAGAGAAAGCTTATTGATAGGGTCGAGAAGGTATAAGGGGATGTCTAAGATCCATTTGGCTTTAAGGATTAATTTGTGATTAAAAATATCTAATAAAGTGATAGTTCCTAAGTTCTCACAAAATCAAACTATCTTTAAAACGTGTGGTCTAAGCCACAAATGTTGCTTTTGAGTACAAAAAATTTAGCTGATAATACAGGGACTGTTTGATACACTGGGAATCAATATATCTTTGTAATATTCTATGAACATAGGGAAAAACAGAATTTTTAAAAAGTTTATTTATTTTGAGAAAGAGAGAGAGGGCAAGTGCACAGGGGAGGGGCAGAGAGAGAGGGAGAGAGAGAGTATCCCAAGCAGGCTCCACACTGTCAGCGCAGAGTCCGACAAGGGCCTCGAACCCATGAACCATGAGATCATGACCCGAGCATAAACCAACAGTTGGATGCTTAACTGACTGAGCCACCCAGGTGCCCCAGATTTTTTATATAAGCAAATCCTAGCATATTTTGAACAGTATTTCTCAAATCCTGGATCAAAAAAGTATACTGATGTCACAACCAGATATTAAAAAAATAAATAAAATGGAATAGAACAAAGTAGAATAAGCTGTGCAGATTATCATCAACATCTTGCTCCACATTTACTGCATATGCATCTGTGTGTGTGTGATTGTGCTATAAATTGTAATATAAAATGTCTTTCTTACTGTGGATTGCTGTCAAAAGTTGAAAGTACACTGATTTAGGTGCATGTTTTCTCATGCCCATGAAACCAACACAAAAATGATTTTTATATTTGGGAAAATAGAACATTACAACGGGCCCCATAAAGTGGAACTTGTACAAGCTATGTTTTCTGAACATGAGATTGGAAAGTAATAACAAAAATATCATCCCAGCCTTGTATTTACCCACAAATGCTTTTTCCAACTCATCCAATGATTTCTGAATTTGAAAACTAGTATCTTAAAAGTGAATGAATAAGAGAAAAATAACTGTAAGTTTACAAAATTGAAACTCTAACTGATTAAAATATGTAGGGTATTGCTAAAGTCAAAATCAGACAAAATAAAGAGCATCCAGTATTTAAGTGTAATAAAATATAAAAAATGAAAAAAATAATAAATGGAAGTATTTAACTCAACCAGTTAAAAAATAGCAAGTCAAGAAAAATGTATGAAGTAGTTAATGAAGCTAAAACTGGATATTTAAATGCAAAAAAAAAAAAATGGGAGAACTGATTCATTTTGGAAAAAAAAAGAAACTTTAAGAATCTCCTAAAAATCAATCAACCTCTGGTTATCCAAGGGAATCTCTAGGCATCCCAAATGTTACTTCTGATCATTTAAAATGAGAAGAGTGAAAGGAATGATTCCCTACCCTTGAATAAAAATTGAACATAGACACATTATCTGATTTCATTCTCACAACGGCATTTTAGGAAAACTAATCAAACATTGTCATCCCCCAATTATAGTGAAGAAAGCAGAAGATAGTATTCAGAGATGTTAGGTAATATCATATCAAGGAGTCTACTAAACTTCTTATAATCCTGGCAACATGAAGACAAATCATATTTAGTTTAAATGTATTCCTTCTAAAAATTTCATACAATGAAATAATCATCACAATCATAATAATCTTGTCTGCCACTTGTAATTTTCAGTCAGTCTTCTTTTATTTATAGTAAAAGTATTAATTATTTGGAACCGCTTCAAGATGTTATGTTTATAAAAATATCAAATCAATCATGTAAGATAATATGAGTCTTTTGGCTGTAATTTTAGTGTGTCATTTTTTATTATACTTTAAAAGCTTTTATGAATAAATATACTTATTAAATATCATTGAAAGCACTTCATTTTTAGATGAGGAAATGAGACCTTTTAGTATATATAAATACTAACTTATATATAGAATTTTTATAGGTTACAAAAGCACTTACAAATATTAGCATTTTTATCCCTCCATATGACTTGTGTAAGAGTGATTTTTTTTTATTATCTTAGAGAGAGAGTACGAACAAGCAAGGGAGGGGGGGAAGAGGGAAAGAGAGAATCTTAAGCAGGCTCCACACTGAGTGTGGAGCCCAACATGGGGCTCAGTCTCATGACCCTGGGATCATGACCTGAGCTGAAATCAAGAGTCAGATGCTCAACCTACTGAACCACTTGTGCGCCTCTGTAAAAGATTAACTTTTTTATAAGATCATGGAGCTACAAAGCTCCAAGGCTCAGAACTCCAAATACAAGGCTTCTAACTCCTATCTCTGAATGCAACAACAGTAGGATATGAATTCTTTACTGCATTCACATGAATAGGAATCCAGTTGTATACCATCTGTATACCATCCAATTGTATAATACCTGTTTTTTGTACCTAATATCTTTGAAAGCATCTGAAAATGTATGGAAAGCAAATGAATTTGAGATGAGGGAGAAAATCATTTTTAAAAGGGTCACATTTAAATAAAGAAAAGAGTCACATTGGGTTTTACTGCAGTAATGAGTTATTAGTATCATTAAAAGAACCTCCTTATTTGTCTTTCAAAATTTAATTCACACAGTTCCAAAATTCAATTGCTATCATGATTGAATATGTAAAATGGAAAATAATTAGCCTGATGAGCCATTTTCAAAATTAGAAAGAAGAGGGCTGCCTGGGTGGTTCAGTAGGTCAAGAGTCAAGAGTGTCTGACTCTTGATTTTGGCTCAGATCAGGCTCTGTGCTGACAGCTTGATGTCTGCTTGGGATTCTCTCTCTGCCCCTCCCCTGTGCTTGCTCTCTCTCTCTCTTAAAATAAATAAACAAACATTTAGAAAATTGAAAATAAGAAAAATCTTATATCCATACACTGAGAAAAATAAACTAATGGTGGCATGATAACATTTAAGTAACTGAGCCTGGAATTATTATTCAGAAATAAAGTGTCAAAATTTTCTGAACTTCTTGGTATGGTTTCACTTTCCCTATTAAAAAAAAATGTTTATTTTTGAGAAAGACAGACCATAGCAGGGTGGAGGGGGGATGGGGGTTGGGGGGACGGGAAGGAGCAGAGAGAGGGGGACACAGAATATGAAGCAGGCTCCAAGCTGCCAGCTGAAATTCAAACCCCCAAACCATGTGAGATCATGACCTGAGCTGAAGTCAGCACTTAACTGTCTGAGCCCTCATTTTCCCTATTTAAAAAGAGTTGATGAGAATTGTGTTTCATCTGTAATTTGTACCTTGGTCTAGAAAAAGCTTTAGTTCACATCTGTTTTAGGATTACTCATAATAATAATCACTGTTGGATAAATACTTAAATTTATTGTTACTAAAGACACAAAACTGAATTTCCCAATTTACTTGAATGTTAAGGTCTTATAATGGAAGGTGAAACCAAATTTTATTATTGTTACTCTCATAGATTACTAAATAGTTATATTTTCTAATCTTTTATTTTCCTATAATGTTTTTATGCAATTTTAAATGCATTCTTGATGTCTTGGTAACATAATAATTGTGCCTGCTGAGAAAATAAACTAAAACCTAAAATATATTAAATATTTTCTCAAATATTTGAAAATTTAATATTTGAAAATGAATGGCCTGTAATTTCTTCCTTTTGAAACTAGGAAGTTTTATGTAAAACTTAAGTAAGTAGTTTACCTAAATGAGTAGTTCCCAGACTTCCTAAAATGAAGAATTATTACTACCAATTTTACCAGAAAACTCAGAATGGAATTTTGGTATAAATTATGAAAGAATTTATTTTCTATATTTTATTAGTTAAAATAAACATATTTTTAATAAGTTTTAGAACAGATCAAAATCTGATCTATAAAGTCATATACAGTCAAAATCTAATATAATTAACATCTGTTTACCTTGTAGAACATTATCTTAGTTAAAAGTGTGATTTTCATAGAATTATGTCTTTCCCTTCTCCAGTATAACTTTATAAGACAGAAATTCTCAACTTTCAAAATTAAGTAGTTCTGTGATAGGACTGATATGAGTATATAACAAATTCCCAGATGCACGGAAGACTGTGTAGGTAGGTTCTAAGTTTCAACTGTTTAACACCAAAATAAAAGAGAAGGAAAGAAAAAAATAATAATAAAAGAAAAGAGAAAAACAAACACAAAAACTATTGTTAAACAGTTTCCTCTCTAAGTTAGTTTGCTAATAGCTGGAAAATGGAACAAGATTCTAAGCATTTGAGATATTTATACTAATGGACATAATTATATGATCATCTCAATGAAAAACCTGCAAAGATATGGTAGAGATATTTCTATTTTCACAGACCAGGCAGGTTCTTAGTTGTCAGTTAGAAGGCACTCACATAAGAAGACAAGTGCAAAATATTTAGCCAGAATCTCAAAAGTCAAAATAGTTTTAGAAAAACTCAAATGTAACAAATCTAAAATTTGAACCTCCAGGTGTTTTCTTTCAAGTAAAGAAAAGATTTATTTCACACTGAAGAGTATTATTGTAAGCCTTGTGAAATCTATCCTTCTTTGGTGAAAATCACCTTAAATGCGTTACTTTTCTTTGAATCAGTATTGTTTAGAGAACACGGGCATAGTCAATGTTCCTTGCCTTAGTGTTTTCAAGAATCAATTATATTCTGTATTCTATAGCTTTTATTTTTCACAGGAATACATAAATGTGTATGTATGTATATGTATATATATGTATATGTATGCATGCATGTATATAATAATGATTATGGCAATATATTTCTGATTTGCTTTTCTTAACCAAAAGCTTCAATGTTCACTGGACATTCCTAACATTCTCAGTTAGCTCTAGGAATAGCCATGCAGTAATGCTATATACAGACTCTTCAGTTGTAAGCCTGGATTAATTTAATAATGACATTTTAATTTGAAATATATGTTTAATGGAAATAAGTGTAATGAATTAATAGACTTCCATAGGAGTGAAAATTATTGCTTCTTGTTCGTAAAATGTTTTTAAACTTTCAACATTTAAATAAAATGTTGGGGCTAAATCATTATATTTACTAAAAGAATCCTTATAGCCTTCCTGAACAATGTGATATAGTAATAGTTTTCATGTGTCAGCTATGCTGTCGAACCTCAAATGTTATAGTGACAGTTGTGAATATCCAAATAAACATTTAACAAGTAAAGTTTCCACTAATTTCCTTAAAAATATTCATATTTTATTTAAATAATCTTCAAATATCAAACTCACGTGGATATAATACCATATGGTTTAATTATTAAACAACACAGAATTAATCAAATGTGATTTAATCATAATACATTCCTCTCAATATTTGATCAACAGGATGGCTTGGCAGAGGTAAGGCAGACATCTCTGACCCTTCTTCATTCTTACTAATCTTACTAATCATGTTTATTATTATAACTGGATAGTCTGAATTTCTTGTTATTGAGCTCTTTATAAAAGTTAGTGGGTAGAATGTGTCATTGCATGAAAGTCCTGTAAACTCACAAATATTGTTACTGGAATATAGCCTCTAAAGGAGAATGAAATCAGCATCCTGTATCTCCTCTCTCTGTGTGTACTAAAGCTAATGGAGGGTGAAATTTGTTTCTTTAGATAATTTTCAGTGGGCTGATTACCATCATCAATTTTATCCTCATGATTCTAATTTTTACTTCCTGTTCTTTCTTTATACCCTTACATTTCTCATTGCATGTCTCAGTCACATAATGCTCTATATCAAAGGGAATCAAAAATGGAATTAAAATTATGGATACCTTAAAGTAATACAGTGCTGCTGATTTTTTTTTCTATTTTTCATGTGGGTCAAGGATAAGCTAAGCTACTCCTCATTTTGAAAGCTGCAGTTACTTATAGTTTATTCTTACAAATTTAATATAGAGAAAAAAAGTGACAATTAACTAAAACCTAAACAAATCATATTTCATTTGACAGTGGTTTTTGAAAAAAACTTGAAGCATGTTTGTAGCAAGTTTCCTGAAGTTACTCTTCTTACAGAATATTTGTCATTATTAGTTTTAATAGTAGGAGATCTCTTTAGGAATATTGACTTATAAACCCATTGAAGAGGGACAGAGAGGAACAGTTCCAATCTCTGTGTCTGGGTATGTGTTTCAAAATGAAAAAACAAACACACAAACAAAAATAGCAGCTACAAAGGATAAAGGACTTAATGGCACAAAGTACTCACACTAAAATGTTTGGATGCAATTTTGCTGCTTAATAATGCTCAGTTGGATTTCTTCTTACTTCTAACAATGCAAATACTTCTAAGCCTTCATTAAATTTTTTCTCAATACCAATTTTCATGACATGGATTATCACATAGCCGTCACTTCAGCATATGTCTTGAAAGAATAAATAAGTAAAAGTAAGTGAGGAATGGGAAGAAAAAAAATTAAAAGCTTATCTAATGGCTACTCATTAATGTGCCAGGTATCGTTCTAAATATCTTACATGTAATCTTATGTGTATTTTATCATTTAAACATTTAATCATTTTATCATTTAATCTTCTTATCAGTTTTCTACTATATTATTCTCATGTTACTATTGAGGGCACTGGGGATGCAGAACTTTAACTCCGTTGAAATCACAGAGGAAGTAAGAAACAGAGTCTAAGTTCACACTTTTAACAGTCATTCAGTAATGCATTACTTTACTTTTTTTTTTAAATTGCAGTATGTTTAAATACAGCTTTATTAATTTCCGGTGTGCAGTATACATATTCAACAATAACATGCTCACTAAGGCATTATTAGAATGAAGGACTTTGGAAATTCAGATTGGAATTGGAAATATGTCAGTCTTTTGTTTATTCCTGATAGATGAATCTAAAAAGACATGTTATCTAAACATTTAAGAATTCTATTTCACATATTCACAACACTGAAAATATAAAAATTTTCTTCTTCATATTAGATTAGGTTGTTGTGTAATTTGTTCTCATATTCCAAAAATAGGGTTATCCATTACAACTACTAGATGCTAGAGAGTATTTTACTACCCTAAAAGAAGATTAATTACTTTGGTTCTGACTGTGGTATGAAATAATTGAGACCCATTAGTAATATTTGCCTGTGGTAGTATTTCAAAAATTTTCTAGTATGTTAATATTAAAAATATTAAAATGTAGGTAGGCAGGTTTGTTTTCTCAGGAGAAAAAAAAATCTTCTCAATTTCAAAAAAGGTCTTAAAATATACTGCATGTGTTTTATGTCATATTTTAAAACCCACCTAGTAAATAATAAAAGTTGCACTGGGGATATCTTGTTGTTAACCTAGACTTGCACTTCCTGTGAAGTGCATTTGCAAGATGCAAAATGAGCATTCCACAAGGTACGGATGGATTTCCAAACATTGCAAATTCATTTTAGTTTTCGTAATACTGAGGAAGAAATGACTTAAATAACTTATTCATGAAGTTTATGGAATTGTGATACACTGAGTTATTATATACATAGAAATGTGAAATTTAGATAGGTACCATTTAGAATACATGAAATGTATTGGTCACCGCAAATTACTTCCAAAACCATCTGTATTTTTATGGGCTCTATTAAAGTCCAAAAGACTTTGAATATACACTATTTTAATAATAGATATTGCACAATAAATAAACTCAGATGTTTATTCAATATAATTTTTTTGATTTACCACTGGTAGTAGTGAGCTAGAGAACTATATACTCTCACAAAAAAACAAGAACAAAAACTCTGATTTGTAATGTTTGCCAATTTACACAATTTATATAATCTCTTCCCAGTGGGTTTCTTTTTTTTTTTTTTTTTTTTTTTTTTTTTAGTAAATTAGTTCTTTTTAATTTTTTTTTTTTTTCAACGTTTATTTTATTTTATTTTTGGGACAGAGAGAGACAGAGCATGAACGGGGGAGGGGCAGAGAGAGAGGGAGACACAGAATCGGAAACAGGCTCCAGGCTCTGAGCCATCAGCCCAGAGCCCGACGCGGGGCTCGAACTCACGGACCGCGAGATCGTGACCTGGCTGAAGTCGGACGCTTAACCGACTGCGCCACCCAGGCGCCCCTCCCAGTGGGTTTCAAGCTATTACGACATCACTGAAAATGGAGTCATGAGGAGATTCACACCATCACCTTTTTCTTAACCCTGTTTGGGCCATCTCAGGCACACCACTGGTAATGCTCATGCGCTTGTATGAAACACAGCAGGGAACATGAAAACCATCATAGGCTATACTGCCAGAGAGACTGAAAAAGTTGCCAATTGTTTGAACAAGGCATTGTGGGTAACTGCTGCCTGACATTTATATTGATTAACAATCCTTTCATAAGTTACCATCATGATTTAATTGGAGATTATTCCGTCTATTCACAAACACAAATATTCTCCTTGTGGTCCACACTTTAAAACAAATACATTCATATCATCTGTTTAATTTATCTTTTTAATTTGAAATATATTTGACATATAACATTGTATAAATTTAAGGTGTACAACATGTTAATTTTTTTACATTATGTGCTATATAATGTGTCATTGTGGCGATAATTAACACCTTTATTATATTTAATAACAATCATTTTCTTGGTCATTAGAATAACTAAGTTGTAGTCTCTTAGCAAGTTTGTTGATTATAATATTGTTGTCAGTATTCACTGTGCTACGTAAAGGACCTCTAAGGCTTATTTATTATTCATTGTAAGTTTGTGCTCTTCAGTGATATCTTTCCTCTCCCCTAACTGCCATTGCCTCGTAATCACCATTTTATTCTGTTTTTATGACTTGGGCTTTTTGAAATTTCACATATAAGTGACATCATACAGTACATTTCTTCTCTGTTGACTTAACTTAATTAGCATAAAGTGCCAAGGTCTGTCCATATTGTTGCGAATGATAGAATTTCCTCCTTTCTTATGGCTAAACAGTATTCCATTGTGTGTGTGTGTATGTGTGTGTGTGTGTGTGTATGTATGTGTATATATATGTGTGTGTGTGTGTGTGTATACATATATATTCTTTATCCATTCATCTGTTGAGGAACACTTAGTTTGTTTCTGTATCTTGGCTATTATGAATAATACTGCAGTAAACACGGGAGTGCATGCATCTCTTTGAGATCCTGATTTAATTTTCTTTGGGTATATACCCAGACATGGTTTGCTGGATCATATGGGAGATCTATGTTTAACTTTTTGAGAATCTCCACATCATTTTCTTAGGAGGTAAATCAGTTTGCATTAATGATATTGGAAAAACTAGATAAACGTGCAGAACAGTGACATTAGACCCTGTCTTACAACACTCACAAAAATGAGCTCAAAATGAATCAAAGACAAACATAAGGCCTGATACTATAAAATTTCTAGAAGACAATGTAGGGAAGAAAGTCCTCAGTGTTGATCTGGGCAGTAATTTTTTGACTATGACACCAAAAGCACAAACAACAAAAGCAAAAATCAACAGTGTGACAACATCAAATTTTAAAGATCATTCACAGAAAAGAAACAACAAAATTAAAAGGCAACCTACAGAATGGAAGAAAATTTTTGCAAACCAGATATCAGACAAAAGCTTACTATCCAAAAGAATATAATTATCTTTGAAATGGAAGTATGTCTAGGCACTTATAGAAGGGAAAAATGACTAGATACACTTGGAACTGTACTGTTGGGCAAAAAGAAAACAATTATAATCCTGTTGAAGCCAACTGAATTGTTATTCACTTCTTTATTTTAATTTTTAAGGAGATTTTGTTGTGAGGCTAGTTTGAATAATTTTTAGGCTGCTGGGTATTTTTATTAATAATAGATTGAACAGAAATCACAATTATCTAGCAGTGAGTAAAGAGGATTAACAAATCTGGGAGTGTGTGTTAAAGTTTCTGCATGCCAAAAATGTTTTTTTTTTAAGTTTATTTTTTATTTATTTGAGAGAGAGAGAGAGAGCACAGGGAAGGGGCAGAGAGAGAGAATCCCAAGCAAGCTCTGCACTGACAGCATGGAGCCCCACACAGGGCTCGAACTCATGAACCGTGAGATCATGACCTGAGCTGAAATCAAAAGTCATGAGGCTTAACTGACTGAGCCACCCAGGCGCCACCCAAAAAGTCTTTTTTTAGTGAAATCTTTCAAGAATTTACTCCTTGAAAAGAGTAATGGCAAAAGACATTTTGCATCCACAAAGGATCCCTGTTTGTTTTTTATTAACAAAACAATCTAAACATTTGGTGTTTTCCTATAAAAATTGAGAAATAAAGATATAGGATTAATATAAATGTTATGAACTAAAAACCAAACAAAAATGCCAACTTTTTACATTTATATCTTCATTTGTTCTTCATTTGCATATAGTTCTTTAGCTGAGGAAAAATAAGTTAAGTGATTATTGTGGGACTAAATCTACTCTCACAGTTGATGGAGGAGTTTACCATGATCAGTCACCAGTGGTTAGCATTACACCACAGTTTGAAAAATTCTTCATTAGGCGAATATGTTCAGGAATTTCAAGCTCTATTTTGTTTGTTAGTTGGTTATATATTAAAAGAAGAAAGCTACATGACTCAAGCAGATGGATAGAAAAATCTCTATTAGTAGACTGTTGTTCAGAATGGATTTTACATCAGTTCATTAAGGCCCTTCTTGGTTCATTTCCATGATTCAGCTTAATTTGTGTGCTTGACACAAACCCTTTGAAATAGAGAGTGTGCATTCTATTTAATGGGTGTTAGGGCAGAAAGAAGGGACAACACATATTTAAACTCTGTACTATCTTCCACTGGAAGACCTAGGAAAAGCTATTTAATGATCAATACTTATTTTAGTTCACATTATGCATTATTTCTTCAGTTAAAAATTTTTTTTAATATTTGTTTTTTGAGAGGAGAAAGAGACACACACACACACAGAGATAGGGATGAGTGGGGGAGGGACTGAGAGAGATAGAGACACAGAATCCGAAACAGGCTCCAGGCTCTGAGCTGTCAACACAGAGCCTGACGCAGGGCTGGAACTCACAAACCGCAAGATCATGACCTGAGCTGAAGTCAGATGTTTAACCGACGGAGCCACCCAGGCACCCCTATTTGTTCAGTTTTAAAAAATCTTTATTTTTAAGAGGGAGAGAGAGAGAGAGATCTAACAGAAACAGAGCAGGGGATGGGAAGAGAAAGAGGGAGACACAGAGTCCAAAGCAGGGTCCAGGCTCTGAGGTGTCAGCACAGAGCCTGATGAGGGGCTCAAACTCACGAGCTGTGAGATCATAACTTGAGCCAAAGTCTGACGCTCAACTGACTGAACCACCTAGGCATCCCCACATGATGCATTATTAAAGAGTTACTAGGGGGGTCTGGGTGGCTCAGTCGGTTAAGCGGCCGACTTCGGCTCGGGTCATGATTTCACGGTCTGCAAGTTCAAGCCCCACGTCGGGCTCTGTGCTGACAGCTCAGAGCCTGGAGTCTGTTTCAGATTCCGTGTCTCCCTCTCTCTGACCCTCCCCCATTCGTTCTCTGTCTCTGTCTCAAAAATAAATAAATGTTAAAAAAAATAAAAAAAAAAAGTTACTGCATGTCGGATTTTTACTAGCCATGGGGATACAAAAATAAACAGGGAGAAACTTCTTCAATGAGACATAGAAATAATAAGCAAATAAATATAAAATACACCAGGGGCGCCTGGGTGGCGCAGTCGGTTAAGCGTCCGACTTCAGCCAGGTCACGATCTCGCGGTCCGTGAGTTCGAACCCCGCATCAGGCTCTGGGCTTATGGCTCAGAGCCTGGAGCCTGTTTCCGATTCTGTGTCTCCCTCTCTCTCTGCCCCTCCCCCGTTCATGCTCTGTCTCTCTCTGTCCCAAAAGTAAATAAACGTTGAAAAAATATATATATAAAATACACCAGGTTAAAAAGAAAAGCCAGATGAAGGAATAGAGTATACAGGGGTGACTCTTTTATATTGGTGGGTCTAAAACAGACATGAATAAAATAAATAAGCCACATAGATATATTGAGATACATATTTCAGAGAAAATGGCAAGTGTAAAAGATTTGTGTTGACAGTTTACATGGTGTGTACAAGGAGTGGAATGAAGGAGTATCAGGATATGAGGATGGAAAAGTTGCCATTAGTCAGAGTTGTTTTTAATTGAATTCTAAGTGGGAGAGCTAAGGAATCATTGGAGATTTCGCTGAGAGAGTGTCAAAATAAGATTATATTAAAAAATAAGTGAATGGGGGAACAGCATGGAAGTTTTTTTGTTTCCCACGTCCATGAAATACAGCCAGACCAACACTAAACTATTCTACACACCTAGAAAACTGATTGGAGGATTAACACAACAATCTGCACAACCTGAAC
Organism: Leopardus geoffroyi; assembly: GCF_018350155.1. Classification (NCBI taxonomy): domain Eukaryota; kingdom Metazoa; phylum Chordata; class Mammalia; order Carnivora; family Felidae; genus Leopardus; species Leopardus geoffroyi. The sequence continues at coordinate 218,132,686 of NC_059326.1, read as the reverse complement.
CACAGAATTCAGCAGTTCACCCCAAAAGAAAGAGCATGAAGAAACGACAGCCAGTTATTTAACCAACACAGATACAAGCAAGATGTCTGAACCAGAACTTAGAATCATGATAAGAATATTAGCTGGAGTCAAAAATAGATTAGAATCCCTTTCTGCAGAGATAAAAAAAATAAAAACTAGTCAGGGTGAAATAAAAAATGCTATAACTGAGCTGCAATCATGGATGAATGCTGCAGCAGGAAGGATGGGTGAGGCAGAACAGACAATCAGTGATACAGAAGACAAACTTATAGAGAATAACGAAGCAGAAAAAAAGAGGGAGATTAAGACAAAAGAGCACGATTTAAGAATTACAGAAATGAGTGACTCATTAAAAAAGAACAACATCAGAATCATAAAGGTCACAGAAGAGGAAGAGAGAAATAGGGGTAGAAGGGTTATGTGAGCAAATCATAGTGGAAAACTTTCCTTACCTGGGGAAAGACACAGACATCAAAATCCAGAAAGCACAGAGGACCCCCATTAGACTCAACAAAAACCGACCATCAGCAAGCCATATCATAGTCAAATTCACAACATACTCAGGCAAGGAGAGACTCATGAAAGCAATAAGGGAAAAAAAAGTCCCTAACCTACAAGGGAAGACAGATCAGGTTTGCAGCAGACCTCTCCACAGAAACTTGGCTGGCCAGAAAGGAGTGGTGGGATATATTCATTGTGCTGAATCAGAAAAATATGCAGCCAAGAATTCTTTATCCAGCAAGGCTGTCATTCAAAATAGAAGGAGAGATAAAAAGTTTCCCAGACAGGGGCGCCTGGGTGGCTCAGTCGGTTAAGCGTCCGACTTCGGCTCAGGTCACGATCTCGCGGTCCGTGAGTTCGAGCCCCGCGTCGGGCTCTGTGCTGACAGCTCAGAGCCTGGAGCCTGTTTCAGATTCTGTGTCTCTCTCTCTCTGACCCTCCCCCATTCATGCTCTGTCTCTCTCTGTCTCAAAAATAAATAAACGTTAAAAAAAAAGTTTCCCATACAAACAAAAATTAAAAGAGTTTGTGACCACTAAACCAGCACTGTAAGAAATTTTAAGGGGAACTCTCTGAGGGGAGAAAAGATTAAATCAATCAATTAATCAACCAATCAATCAATACCAAAAGCAACAAAGACTAGAAATGACTATAGAACAACACCAGAAGCTCCAACTCTACAAGCAACATAATGGCAATAAATTCATATCTTTCAGTACTCACTCTAAACATCAATGGACTAAATGCTCCAATCAAAAGACATAGGATAATAGAATGGATAAGAAAACAAGATCCATCTATATGCTGTATACAAGAGACCCACTTTAGACCTAAAGACACCTTCAAATAGAAAATAAAGGGATGGGGAACCATCTATCATTCTAATGCTCAACAAAAGAAGGCCACAGTAGGCATACTTAGAAAATCTAGACTTTAAAATAAAGACTGTATCAAGAGATAAAGAAGGGCATCATATCATAATTAAGGGGTCTATCCACCAAGAAGACCTAACAATTGTAAACATTTATGCACCAAATGTGATAGCACCCAAATATATAAATCAGTCAATCACAAACATAAAGAAACTCATCGATAGTAATACCATAGTAGTAGGAGACTTCAACACCCCACTCACAGCAATGCACCTATCATCTAATCAAAAAATCAACAAGGAAACTGGCTTTGAATGATACATTGGACCAGGTGGACTTAATAGATATATTCAGAATATTTTATCCTAAAGCAGCAGAATATGCATTCTTCTACAGTGCACATGGATTGTTCTCCAGAATAGACCATATACTGGGAGACAAATCAGCCCTAAGTAAGTACAAAAAGATCGAGATTGTACCATGCATATTTTCAGAACACAACGCTATGAAACTCGAAATCAACCACAAGAAAAAATTTGGAAAGGTAACAAATACTTGGAGACTGAAGAACATCCTACTAAAGAATGAATGGGCTAACCAAGCAGTTAAAGAAGTTAAAAAGTATATGGAAGTCAATGAAAATGATAGCACCACAACCCAAAACCTCTGGGACACAGCAAAGGTGGTCATAAAAGGAAAGTATATAGCAATCCAGGCCTTTCTAAAGAAGGAAGAAAGATCTCAGATACACAACCTAACCTTACACCTTAAGGAGCTGGAAAAAGAACAGCAAATAAAACCCCAAACTAGCAGAAAGCAGGAAATAATAAAGATTAGAGCAGAAATTAATGCTATCAAAACCCCCCAAAAAAACAGAACAGATCAATGAAACCAGAATCTGGTTCTTTGAAAGAATTAACAAAATTGATAAACCATTAGCCAGTTTGATCAAAAAGAAAAAGGAAAGGACCCAAATAAATAAAATCAAGAATGAAAGAGGAGAGATCACAACCAACACATCAGAAATAAAACAATAATAAGAGAATATAATGAGCAATTATGTGCCAATTAAAAGGGCAATCTTGAAGAAACGAACAAATTCCTAGAAACATATAAACTATCAAAACTTAAATAGGAAGAAATAGAAACTTTGAACAGACCAATAACCAGTAAGGAAATCAAATTAGTAATTAAAAAAATCTGCCAAAAAGTCAGAGTCCAGGGCCAAATGGCTTTCCAGGGGAATTCTACCAAACATTTAAGGAAGAGGTAACACCTATTTTCTTGAAGCTGTTCAAAAAAAAAAAATAGAAATGGAAGGAAAACTTCCAAACTCTTTCTATGAAGCCAGCATTACCTTGATTCTAAAACAAGATGGAGACCCCACTAAAAAGGAGAATTATAGACCAATTTCCCTGATGAACATGGATGCAAAAATCCTCAACAAGATATTAGCCAACCGGACCCAACAACACATTACAAAAATTATTCACCATGTCCAAGTGGGATTTATACCTGGGATGCAGGCCTGGTTCAATATCCACAAAACAATCAATGTAATTCATCACATCAATAAAAGAAAGGACAAGAACTATATGATCCTCTCAATAGATGCATAGAAAACATTTGACAAAATACAGCACCCTTTGTTGATAAAAACCCTCAAGAAAGTAGGGATCATACCTCGATTTCATAAAAGCCATATATGAATGAACCAATGCTAATATCATCCTCAATGGGGAAAAACTGAGAGCTTTCCCCCTAAGGTCAGGAACAAGACAGGGAGGTCCGCTCTCACCACTGTTATTCAACATAGTATTGGAAGTCTTCGCCTCTGCATCAGACCACACAAAGAAATAAAAGGCATCCAGATCGGCCAGGAGCAGGTCAAACTTTCACTCTTCACAGATGATGTGATAGGGTATATGGAAAATCCAAAAGGTCCAAAAAATTGCTAAAATTGATTCATGAATTCAGCAAAGTTGCAGGATATAAAATGAACGCACAGAAATTGGTTGCATTCCAATACACCAACAATGAAGTGACAGAAAGGAATCGATCCCACTTATAGTTGCACACACACAAAAAAAACATAAAATACCTAGGAATAAATCCCAAGGAATCTATCCCATTTACAGTTGCACACACACGTGCACACACACACACACACACAAAATAAATACCTAGGAATAAATCTGACCAAAGAGGTGAAAAACCTATGCTGAAAATTATAGAAAGCTTATGAAAAAAATTGAAGAAAACACAAAAAAATGGAAAAATATTCCATGCTCCTGGATAGGAAGAAGAAATATTGTTAAAATGTCGATACTACCCAAAGCAATCTACATATTCAATGCAATCTCTATCAAAATAACACCAGCATTCTTCACAGAGCTAGAACAAATAATCCTAAAATTTGTATGGAACCAGAAAAGACCCTGAATAGCCAAAGCAATCTTGAAAAAGAAAACCAAAGCCGGAGGCATAACAATCCCAGACTTCAAACTATACTACAGAGCTGTAATCATCAAGACAGTATGGTACTGGCACAAGAACAGACACTTAGATGAATGGAACAGAATACAGACCCAGAAATGGACCCACAAACATATGGCCAACTAATCTGTGACAAAGCAGGAAAGAATATCCAATGGAATAAAGACAGTCTCTTCAGCAAGTGGTGCTGGGAAAACTGGACAGCGACATGCAGAAGAATGAACCTGGACCACTTTCTTACACCATACACAAAAATAAACTCAAAATGGACGAAAGACCTAAATGTAAGACAGGAAGCCATCAAAATACTTGTGGAGAAAGCAGGCAAAAACCTCTTTGATCTTGGCTGCAGAAACTTCTTACTTAACACGTCTCCAGAGGAAGGGATACAAAAGCAAAAATGAACTACTGGGACCTCCTCAAAATAAAAAGCTTCTGCACAGTGAAGGAAACAAACAGCAAAACTAGAAGGCAACCAACAGAATGGGGGAAGATAATTGCAACTGACATATCAGATAAAGGGTTAGTATTCAAAATCTATAAAGAACTTACCAAACTCAACACTCAAAAAAAAAAATCCAGTGAAGAAATGGGCAAAAGACATGAATAGACACTTCTCCAAAGAAGACATCCAGATGGCCAACTGACATATGAAAAAATGCTCAACATCACTCATCAGGGAAATACAAATCAAAACCACACTGAGATATCACCTCACCCCTTTCAGGATGGCTACCATTAACAACTCAGGCAACAACAGATGTTGGCGAGGATGCAGAGAAAGAGGATCTCTTTTACATTGTTGGTGGGAATGCAAGCTGGTGCAGCCACTCTGGAAAACAGTATGGAGGTTCCTAAAAAAAACTAAAAATAGAACTACCCTATGACCTAACAATCGCACTACTAGGCATTTATCCACGGGACAGAGATGTGCTGTTTCGAAGGGACACATGCACCCCCATGTTTATAGCAGCACTCTCAAAAATAGCCAAAGTATGGAAAGAACCCAAATTTCCATCAATGGATGAATGGATAAAGAAGATGTGGTATATATATACAGTAGAGTATTACTCGGCAATCAAAAAATGAAATCTTGCCATTTGCAACTATGTGGATGAAGCTGGAGGGTATTATGCTAAGTGAAATTAGTCAGTCATTGAAAGACAAAAATCATATGACTTCACTCATATGAGGACTTTAAGGGACAAAACAGATGAACATAAGGGAAGGGAAACAAAAATAATATAAAAACAGGGAGACGGACAAAACATAAGAGACTCATAAATATGGAGAACAGAGGATTACTGGAGGCGTTGTGGGAGGGGGTTGGGCTAAATGGGTAAGGGGCATTAAGGAATCTACTCCTTGAATCATCGTTGCACTATATGCTAACTAATTTGGATGTAAATTTAAAAAAAATTAAAAATTAAATAAAAAAATAAGTGGATGTTAAATAAGAATAGAATGTGGTTTAGGAAGCAAGTAGATATTGAGAAACAGGAAACTGGTCCCGTGGACCAGGCAAGGGGGTGTGGCAATGATGGATGTTATGAACAGTATTTGAAAGCAGAGCCATCAGAATTTCCACACATTCTGGAATATGAGAAAATTGAGAAGCTATGGTTTTGCCATTTTTTTGGCCCGATTATCTATGTGTATGGTTCATTTTACCGAGACACAGAACCTAGAGTGAGCTGTGTCTTAATGGTAGAGTGAATTACCAACTGTTTTCTTAAGTAGGGATGGACTGAATAAGGACAGTGTTTTAATTTCCTCATAGTTAAAATATGGCTAAGCAGGGTATCCTACAAATTCCTAGGCAGAGATAATCAAAGCAGTCTGTGGTAAGACATTATGTAATATAATATAAATCACACTGGTCTTAACAGTATTCAGAACATGAGTATGCATGTGCACACACACACAAATATCAAGTCTGTTTTTCACTGGACCCTCTGTGAGGGGTCTTTAGTCACTTACCCCTAACATCCATGTGGAGAATTGAAGGACTTAATCACTATTGCTATATGTGATTTAACTCTTTTAAAGAGACAAATCGTGATAAATTACAATAATCAAAATAATTCTGTGATTATTTGTAATTGACCAGTTTACTGCTATCTCTGATTTACTTTATGGTCTTAGAACTCATAGATGTTCTTACATATTCTTAAAAGGAAAGGATAGATTTTTCCTACACAGTGAAGAGAATAATCAGCAAAACTAAAAGGCAGGCATCAAAATGGGAGAAGATATTGTCCAATGATATATCAGATAAAGGGTTACTTTCCAAAATATATAAAGAACTTACCAAGCTCAACACCCCAAAAAACCCAAAGAATTCAGTTAAGAAATGGGAAGAAGACATGAATACACATTTTTCCAAAGAAGACATACAGATGGCAAACAGACACATAAAAAGATGCCCAACGTCACTCATCGTCAGAGAAATACAAATCAAAACTACAATGAGGTATCACCTCACACCTGTTAGAAGGGCTAAAATTAACAACACAGGAAACAACAGATACTGGTGAGGATGCAGAGAAAGGGGAACCCTCTTAACACTTTTGGTAGGAATGCAAAGTGGGGCAGCCACTCTGGAAAACTGTATGGAGATTTTCTCAAAAAGTTAAAAATAGAACTACCCCATGACAGTAATTGCATTATCAAATATTTACCCAAAGTATACAAAAATACTAATTCGAAGCAGCACATGCACCCCAATGCTTATAGTGACGCTGTCAACAATAGCCAAATTATGTAAAGAGCCCAAATGTCCTATGACTGATGAATGGATATATATATATATATATATATATATATATATATATATACACACACACACACACACACACAAATGTCCTATGACTGATGAATGGATTTATATATATATATATATATATATATATATATATATATATACACACACACACACACACACACACACACACACACGCACACACGCACACACACACACACACAATGGAATATTACTCAACCATCAAAAGAATGAATACTTGCCATTTGCAATTACGTGGGTGAAGCTAGAGGGTATTATGCTAAATGAAGTCAAATACCATATGATTTCACTCATGTGGAATTTAAGAAACAAAACAGATGAACAGGGGAAAGGGGAGATAAAGAGAAAGGGAAGCAAACAATAGGAGACTGTGAACTATAGAGAACAGACTGAAGGTTGCTGGAAGGGAAGTGGGCTGGGGATGGGCTAAATGAGTGATGTGTATTAAGGAGGGCATTTGTTGAGATGAGCACTGAGTGTTGCATATAAGTGAGGAATCACTAAATTCTACTCCTCAAACCAATATTACACTAAATGTCAACTAGAATTTACCTAAAAACTTGAAACAATAGCGACTTTCAACCACTGAGACTAACTCTATCATATTCAGTAAAAAATTTCCATGAGTAATTGTGATAACTGAATATCAGTCAGTGAGAAGCCCCACTCTTCTGAATGGAAGTACTTAACCTGTACACTTCTTATCACCCATATGTAAGACAAAAAAGACTTTTTTTTCAGATAGACAGTATTTTAGAACATATATTCCTTCATTGGGAATTAATAAACTCAGGTTTTTGTTTCCGATACTGAATCGTAGCCTCTTTCTTCAATAATTGAAGTTTCTATCAAGATTACTTTGAAGACTTTCACTTGGAAGCATTCTGTAGGAACATTGGACTTACAGATATGATCACTCGACACCTTGGCCCAAATTCAGTTTTTTTACTGCCCGATAAATGTTTCGATAGTAATCTCAGATCTAAATTTATTTAACTGAGCTGTCTTTATTTTGTTACTTTAGGGTTTTTAAACAAATAGTTTTTGACCTTTAGAAAAGGCAAAAATAAATAAATAAATCATAAAAAAACTACCGAAACAGTAAATGATCATTGTGAACAGTTTTGGGAGTCTTCCTTAAGGATAGATTGGAAAAGAATTAAAATTGGGGGAGAGGGGAAAGATTAATTAAGAGGAAACTTCAAAAAAGAGAATTCAGGAATATTTCAAGCATTGCTGTAGGGTATACCCAGTATCCAAAGTAAGGAAACTTTGTTCTCTTTATCATAAATGTACTCAGATCTGAAAAGAGACTCAGTTGGAAAATTATATTAGAATAGGTAATTGCTAAGTGAGAAGATCTTCATCAAGTAGCTCAATTTTTAATAAACACTAAAAGGTAAAACAAAAGTATCAAAATTGAAAGAAATTTGACATTTTAAATAAAATTACCTACTGTTCTCTGAAAGAATGCTGGATTGATTTATCTGCTGTCCTCTAAGAATTAGAAATCTCTGGATATGGACACCTATAGAGATTACAAGCAGACACCTGTAGAGATTACAAGAAGAAAGATCATTGACAAACCTAATGTTCACTATTAAGAAACAGGAAGACAGATGTTTAAAAATCTGTAAAATAAGTCACTCTGTAGGAGATCTTAGTCTTAGCCCCTAAGAATTTTGTATACTTCCTCTAAATTCCCAAAGGAAATTTTCCATAAAAATAGATGCACAAAATGCAGCTTTCTGATTGACATGGTTGCTATTCTATCCTACCATTATAATGTCAGTATCAGATCTCCTGAAATGCTAAAACCACTGGTGGAGTGAAGATGTTTGTCAGTGTTAAGTTTTTCATATATCCCTGACTGTACTCAAGACCATTATTGAAAAATACTCCTTTATTCTTTCTGACACAAATAACGGTTTAATAGTTTAGGTAGGTTTAATAGTTTACAAATGGAGCTGCCAGATAAAATGTCCTGAAGGAAGACTATTAACAGAGGTTCAGATTTTTTGTGTCCCCACAAATTCAAATTGACCTTGATATTCATATCTATACATTGTGAATATCTGGAAAATTAACCAATAAGTATATATGAATTCCTCAAGGACCCCTCAAGGACCCCTTGCTTATCATAACCTATCTCTTTATCCAAGAGCTAAAATATATTCTTGCCTCAGCACCATTGCTTGCTGAGATAAAGTAAGCAGATCATCTTCAGATTATATAAAATGATTTGTATGTCATTTATATTTATATATTATAGGTATCACATATATATACATATACATATATATAAATATATAGGTATCACATCAGTTCTTAAAAACATATGAAATGTTTCACCTTGACCAGATCATCATGCAGAAGAGGCTGCTTTAACAAAAGCCCTTACTTAAAGGGCATCTTATGAAACAGCAAAACAAATCTATAGAGGAATTCAGATATCTTAATATAGATGAATGGTATCCCAGTTTGAAAAGAAAATACTGGCAATGATCAGGTTGTAAAATCCATGGGAAATGCACCTGGAAAAGCCTGGTAGCATCAGATAATTTCATGGATATTTTCTAAAATTCTCATGAGACAAACTTTAACAACAAGAATAGATTTGATATGATATTAAAGAAATACCACTAGGGAAATTTTTCTAAGTTAACAGATGATATGGCTAGTTCATGCATCAATTATATCTAATATAATTCTGAAAATAATGATAGAGGTGGAACATGGAAATTGCCCAGAGGGACACTTTCAGCATGTCCAAATGGATTTTATACGATGACTTTCTCTGTATTGTGAAAGTGATTATATAATATTTATTATGTTTTTATTTTATGGATATCTTACCTATAGACATCTAAAAGTAATTCTTATGCTTTTTATTTTTCTTTGTTTCAAGGTATCTAAGAGTCGGTCATTATAAATTTGGGATAGGCTCTTGGTGAATATTTTTCTCTATCTATGTTCATGAAGATGACTGTGTCCAAAGAATTGTCACCAAGGGTTAGGAACTTCTTCATTTTATATTGGCAAATTAAGGGACAAATAATCATTCTACATCCACCTGGTAAAAGATCATTTAGAGAACAGAGTTTAGGCCAGGAAGCCTAATAATGTGCCCTTCTAAGTACTCCCCTTTGAATCTGAATCTCCCAGGTACAGAGAGCATTTCTACCCTGAATTATTCACCCAATTATAGGAAGGGAAAAATAGAAAAGATGAAAAAGAGAATGACCAGGCTTAAGTTAATGGAAAGTATACTTATATATGTATGTATGTATATATATGTATACACATACATATATAAGTATACTTTCCATTAAACATACTTTCCATAGTCCTAAGCATATTTTGGTTTTTAATTTATTAGATAAACTACTTTCTGAGAGCAGCTAAAATGAGGATAAAAAGAACGGTGGAATGTTCCCCCTAAAATCCTTAAGTGTTCCTCCTTTCCATACATTCCTGAGCTAATTCTTTTATTTTAACATTTGATGATGGATTTTATTTTAACATTTAACAGCCAACCCCATATTCTGCATAACAGCATATTGCAGGGTTAATCCTAGAAACAAACTTGATCTGTTAAAATATAGCTGTTCTGTCAAGAACAGAAGTTTTAGCATTATTTTGAATGTTGACTTATTTTTTTAGAGAGAGAGACACAGAATGGGAGTGGGGGAAGGGCAGAGAGAGAGGGAGATACAGAATCTGAAGCAGGCTCCAGGCTCTGCACTGTCAGCACAAAGCCCAATATGCGGCTTGAACCCACGAACTATGAGATTATGACCTGAGCCAAAGTCAGACGCCTAACCGACTAAGCCACGCAGGCGCCCCTGAAGTTTTAGCATTTTTAACATTGCTTGCAGACCTTTGAAATTGGCAGAAAAAATTATACTGAAACTGTATTTTAGAAAAAAGAAAACATTTAATAACCTGAGGAAATGTTCACCATATATATTATGTGACATAAGGTATTATAGAAAAATATGTGTATAGTAAGTAAATAGGATTTAAAGTGTGTGCATGTGTATATGTATATGTAGGCCTAGAAAAATAACTAATAATAAATATCAAAACTTCAGTAGTAAATATCTCTGGAAGATAGTAATATAGTTGGCTTTTATTATATTATATATTTCTCTGGATTGCAGTTCCTCCATGACTAGCATATATTGTTTTTATAAGTAGAAAATGTAAATAAATGTTATTTAATATAAGTGTAAAATATGTCATAACGATTCTGAAGTATTTCAGGTTTATAAATTAATAAATTTCTTATTTTCAACGTTAAAGAACTTATAAAATATTTAATATTTTACTGTATTCTACAGCACAAGCAATTTTCAGTTATAGCAAGTGGTTCTTTTATAGTGGAAAATAAAATAGAGGAAGATTTATGCAGTTTTGCAGCAACTTAAATTCTAAAAGAGCAAAATGGAATATATTACCAGTTTATAGTCAGCCAAACTTTAAAACGTATTGTTTAAAAGCTTTATTTTACTTACTTTGTTGTTGAACAGAAATATATATATATATATATATATATATATGTATGTATGTATATATATATATACATACATATATATACATACATATATATGTATACATTTATATTTATATTTATATGTATGGAGTGTTTTACCTTCCTAAGTGATACACTGAAGAAATATCTGCAGAGTAAAAATTTCTCGTATTAGGAAAGCCTTAAGATTGAAGTCAACTTAATATTTTTGAATGAAAATAAAAATTAGTATGCATGAATATTTTGACAGTATTAGAATATATAATTAAATATAAAAATAAACATTAAAAATTGATCTTTGTTTCTAAATGGCATGATATATATTTTACTAATTTCAAGTAATATCAAATTAATATAAGTTTATAGATTACGTAATAACTTGGAAATGTTATCTCCAAATATTTTTCTAAAATACAAATTATTACGGGTGCCTGGGTGGCTCAGTCGGTTTGGCATCTGACTTAGATTCAGGTCATGATCTCACAGGTTGTGGGTTCAAACCCCACATTGGGTGCTGTGCTGACAGCTCAGAGCTTGGAGCCTGCTTCGGAATCTGTGTCTTCCTCTCTCTGACCCTTCTCTGCTCGTGTTCTGTCTCTCTCTCTCAAAAGTAAACATTGAAAAAAAATAAATACAAATTATTAGTTTTGTGAGAGGAGTTTCAAAATGTGGGTTTTAGATATTTATCTATGTTGTGTGGGTGTAAAACTGAGAGGGAGAAAAAGAGAGCAGGTGGAGAGGGACAGAAAGAAGAAATAATTGTGTGTGTGTGTGTGTGTGTGTGTGTGTGTGTGTGTGTGTGTGTGATGGAGAGAGTGGTGATTCTTGTCCAGTGAGTGTGACTGTGCCTGAGTATGAATAAACATGAGTATTGTGTGTGTGGAAGGCTAAGTGAGAGAGTAGCTATGGATATGAATGTGTTATTCACTCCACTGTTTTGTAAAAATTAAATGTGTGGCTAAGTATGAGAGACACTTCCTCTTTGAGATGCAAAATATATGCTAATATGAGAGGGTCTTATTAAGTGAATTTGTTTAAAGTTTAGTCCAAACTTACTTGAACAAGGGATATTGGTCTGCATGCAATACCTATCATCATCCTACTGGAGAGGAGCTTACTTTTGGGAAACATGGGTACTTGAGTAGGATGTTATATCCATTAGCTGCAAAATATTATTTTCAATTACTCTATTCTGAACAATTTTGTTGAATCAAGATAAAGACTGTAAGTAGTTCTCAGAACAGAAGATTCCCTTTAATGTATACGTTGCTTGTACCAAGTGGAATTCCTATACTTATCTGTGAGGCACATTTATGTTTCCCTGCAAGTCTCACTTCAATTATATAGAACTTCTGACATCTCTGATACTTGTTGGAATCCTTGCATATCAGCTATCCTGTGATCCCAATATGCCTGTATATTTTTCCAATGTTATCTGTACCATATCCACTGGCATGCGTAGTTACATAGTTCTATGCATATTGATATAATTGTATAGAGCATAATACTTTCCTTGAAGCAGGAACTCATTCTTGTCATGTTTGTATCCCCAGCCACTGAGTATACTGTCTGGAAAACACAAGGCATACAAAATGTGTTTTGAGTGAATGATGAATGAGTGAGCATTTTTCCACAAAACTGCTTACATGGACAGAAAGACTTTATTTTTCACTAAGGTTTCCAAAAAATGAAACTTTGAGTTTTAGTAATTTCAAAATAAAAAAAAAACCACTAGTTATCACAGTATGCCCATATCATAAATCAGAAGAGTCAACATTCAATCATAAACTTTGGGATAGTAGATATAATCTTGGATAGAGGCAAATAAGACAAATAATGAATTCCAAGGTGTCTGGTAAGATTGCATTCATTCTAAGCAGAAACTTTACAGTCATAGAACAGCTAATTGAATCTTTGCCAAAAGGGTTGGATTCTATTAATGATTTAGTAACTTATTTGCTTTATACTGTGAGCAAATTTTTTATCTCTCACACTTTCATTTTTCCTGTCTGTTAAAACAAGTAAAATATCAGTGCCTACTACATAAGTTCGATCTGTGTGAAATAAATGTATGTGTATGTGCCACTTTTTATAGTTGTGTTGCATGTAAACAATTTTTATTTCTATGTTTTATTTAACCGTATTTTATTTCTTCAATTTTAAGTTTCTATTAATAAACATAATATTGCAAAGAATGAAGGGAAATTCTTCAACATGAAAAAGAATATCTACAAAAAAATCTACAACTAACATCATGCTTAATGATGAGAAACTAGAAGCTTTCTCTCTGTGATCATGAACAAAGCAAGAATATTCCTCTCACCTCTCCTTTCAACATTGTACTCTAGAAGTTCTAATTAATGCAGTAAAACGATAAAAATAAATAAAAGCTATACAGATTGGTGAGGAAGAAATGAAATTGTTTTTGTTTGCAGATTGCATGACATAGGAGAAAACCCAGATGACTTTGAGAATGGTGATTGCCTTATTACATATAACAGCAAATAAATGATACACGACAGAAATAATTGATAAGGTGGACTTCACAAAATTCTTGTGTCTATTCTGTAAAAGAGGATGCCAATAAAATTAGAAAAAAAAGCCACAGAATATATTGACAAAAGACACATCAGATCAAGGACATTTATCCAAAATATGCAAGGAACCCTTAAAACCCAACAATAAGAAAACAACCTTATCAAAATATGGACCAGAGACCTTAACAGGTGATATTCAGGTGATGTTGTACTTCACGTGTCATCAGGAAAAAGCAAAGCAGTGAGCTACCCCTGTCCACCTGTTAGAATGCCCTAAATCTGGAACACTGACACCAAATCCTAGTGAGAGTGTGAAGCAACAGAAACTCTAATTACTAGTGGGGATGCAAAATGGTGCAGGCACTTTAGAAAATATTTTGGCAAATTTCTTATAAAACTAAACATATTCTTACCATATGCTACAGCAGTTGCATTCCTTGGTATTTACCCAATGGGGTTGAGAACTTATATCCAAATAAAAACTGCGCTTGGATGTTTATAGTAGCTTTTCTCATAATTGCCCCAAATCAGAAGCAACCAAGATGACCTTTAGCAGGTGAACAGATAAGCAATAGTAGTATATTCAGACAATGGAATATTATTCAGCACCAAAAAGAAATGGGCTTTCAAGCCCTAAAAAAGACATGGAAGAATTTTGAATGCCTATTACTGACTGAAATAATCCAAGCTGGAAAGACTACATATATTTGATTCCAACTATATGACATTCTGGAAAAGGCAAAATTACCAGTGTTGGGTTGGGGCAAGGGAGAGGGATGAGTAGGGGAAACACAGAGGATTTTTAGGACAGTGAAAATCTCTTTATGAAGCTATAATGATGGATATATGTCATTATATACTTGACCAAATTCATAAAATGTACAACATCAAGAGTGAACATTAATGTAAATTATCAACTTTGGTTATATTATGTCAATGTAGGTTCATTAATTGTAATAGATGTATTGCTCTGTTCAGTATTATTGGTAATGAGGTCGTCTATACATGTGTAGACCAGGAGATATATATAGGAAATATCTATACCTTCCCCACAATTTTTCTGTGAAGCTGTTCTAAAAACATAATACCACAAATGTGTGGTAGTAAGTGTTTTCCAATTTCCAGATATGATTTATAGGCTCAATGATATGGAACCAAGTGTGTTGCTGATCACTGCATCTTTATAGTCTCCAAACACCAGTTATTACTGAGCATTATTAAGAAGTGTAAGTGAGGGTCAAAAAGATTTTCCTTTTTCACTATGTGCTGATGTAGCTTTGAATAAGAACATATTTATGAAAATGGATTAATGAGACTTATTGAAGCTTGGAAACATATCTTCTGGGAAGTTCCTTTGACTCAAGTTTTAGTTTTGATATTTCTCAGAGTGTAATCTTAATCACTAGTTACTAATATTAACCTCACAGAGATAATTTAGGTCCAAAATTAGAAACTATTTTGGGCAACTTCTTTATAAAGAATATATAGCATGTTTGTAAACTCATAATGCCAATTACAAAAGGTGTGGGGTGAGTTCTATGAATTCTGACTAAATATCAGGATTTTCTGAGAGGAATAAAAGGATTTGTTTAGAGTCTAGACAAACATGGACTATATATACATATTCTATTCATAGAATATTAGGTGCAACTATAATAGCATGTTATATAACACTCAATATATGGGAACCTTATGACTCTATGACCTTATGATTCAAGGAGACATGAGTTAAACTATAAGTTTGTATAGCTTGGCCATATGAAGAGGTTGCTAATCCATATTGCATTAGTCAAAGAAATATGTTTTGTTTTTGCCCTTAGCCTTGGCATTGAGATCTTCAGTACAAAGTGTGTCCTTTAACCTTCTAATCTGATTACCTTCTTGTTTTTCACAACAAAGCATACACTCACTAAGAAAATAGACATTTTGTGTAAAATAGCTTACTTATGGATTTCCTACATATACTTAATTTAACTAAAATATTTGAATATTATTATGAACATGATCCTTCATTCTACAGAACTAGTTTTTTTTCCCCTTTTAATTTCTTATTTTAAAAAAAACAAATCACCTCTCCACTCCCCACCCCCTTGTCCCACCCCACCACACACAAAGAGCATAACAAAATCTGAAACACTTGGGATAGAAGAGAGTATGTTACAGCTGGAAGTTTGTTGAAACTGTGTACTGGGGCAGATAAAACTTCCTATTGCTTTAAAGAATGCAATAGCTTATGTGAAAAGACAGAACCATAAAATATACTTGATGACAACTTTCAAGTTAGCAATTGCAAGAGGTACACATTCTATTAGAATTCTCATCAGTGGAGGAAGCTTATTGCAGAATTAACAGAACATCTTCAATCAGAGCTTTAGTTTGGGCTTTTTAAGTAAATATGATTATATCAACACTCTTCAGACACAGATATATTGATACAGATACGTATTGACGTACTGATATTTGAGGTGTGGGTATTGCTTAGGATATCTTGGTTCCAAATATATAGAAGCAAAAATGTCTTACATGGAAAATGATGAAGTGGTAAACATAATATCTTAGGCATTAAACTTGAGGGTTTGTCCTTAAGCCATTAATTAATGGCAGACTAAGATACATTCTCTCATCTTGACACTCTATGCTTGGGTGTCCTCTCTCTTGACAGGTGGAATGGGTTTGATTATACATTGAAATCAATATGGAATTCATTTGCTTATGGAGGACTGCTACCACTTTTAACTTCTGTTTCTCTTTCTCTTTTCTCTGTCAGAAGGTTAGGGAGATTTGAAAGGAATTTGGTCAATCAGGTCAAACCTCCAGCTGAGAAAATCACTGATTGTGTGACTTTCCTAAACAGATGCCTGTCTCAGGCCCTGTCAGTGCTGCTGTGTTTGGAACACTTCTGAGCATGTTGTGTATGCAGATCTTTTTCAACCATGAGAAGCTCAGTGTTGTTTTTACTTGGCAAATTCTCTTCTCCTCAGCACAGAGTACATGGGAACATGATACATATTCATACTGGACTAGTTTTGGTGCCTTAGTGGCTGCGGTACTGTGTTAATGGAGAGCCCGAAGAACTGTAGATTGAGCAGCGTTCATCATAGGAGCAAGTTCAAGGTTGCTTTTTTCTTTCCTTTTGCCTACCTGACGTTGTTGTGAAAGCTCTGTATGGTATAGTCACCATGATCAAACATCTATTCTCCTTGGAGAGAAAAACTTGGAGGGACTTCATAACACATCTATACTTTCTGATTAATCACCATTTCATAGGTGGCAAATGCCCTCAACATGACCGTATATTCAGTGGTTGATCTAGACGCATGCAGTCCCTCATCGTGCTCCTCCCATTTTGCATCCTCCTTCCTCAGAATGTGATTTAGTTATTATTACTAATTAACCTCTGAAATGCCCAATGGTGATGTCTTTAAAAAGAGGCCAACTGGGGCCCCTGGGTGGCTCAGTCAGTTAAGTGTCTGACTTCGGCTCAGGTCATGATCTCGTGGTCCGTGAGTTCAAGCCCCGCGTCGGGCTCTGTGCTGACAGCTCAGAGCCTGGAACCTGTTTCAGATTCTGTGTCTCCCTCTGTCTCTAACCCTCCCCCGCTCATGCTCTGTCTCTCTCTGTCTCAAAAATAAATAAACATTAAAAAAAAGTTTTTGTAAAAATAAAATAAAATAAATAAAAAGAGGCCAACAAGCAAATTTCTCTAAAAATTACATTTGAGAGGATCTGAGAAGAAATCTTAATTTCATAAAAACATACCAAAGAATTTATACAGTTGGATAAAATTTGAGTTACTCCTTAATTATGGGCAGTAAATTTCATCTGTTACTCACCATAACAGATGAAAAGACTTGAAGTAGTTTTTTAGTACAGTAGAAGATAGGTATGCTTAAAAATATAACAGGAAAATGAAAATACTTTGAGTATTTAAGGTTAATATTCTGAATTGAGAGTAACATTAAATTTTATATTATTACTGACTTTATTGTTGTTTTGGAGTCTGTAAATACCCATATAACTAAACAAAATGATGAGTTTTGTATTGTTTGATTCCCAGTGCAGTAAAAAACAAATACCATAAGGAGAGTGACAATTATGTTAACTCTTCCATAAATCTAGGTTACTCAAGATTTAAACCACTGTAGGGAAAAACCACTACAAACATATTAAGGCTCAAGGAGAACAAATCCCAAGGGTTAGTTCCCACTAGGAAGAATAAAAATGTGCAATGGGTTCTGGGAAGTTCAATTATAGCAACAGACAACAAGAGGTTTTCAGCCAATTTGAAACTAATTCAGTATGTTCTGGAGGAAAAAGGCAGTTGCACAGATAACATCAGTTTGAAACTGAAAGTTGTTGCCTTAGGAGAGACACTAACAAATGGGCTTTATCATTTGAGCTCCAAGGAAAGAAAGAGGATAGTGATAAAGAGAGAAACAAAGAAAGGGACAAAATTATATTCTATCATGCTCATATTCTACAGTTAATACAGTAAGTGTGAACTACTTGGATAATTTAATGAGCAATTGATATGTTTCAATTATTACAAATGAAAAGCAATAAAAATAAATCAAAGGCATTAGAAAAAGTCTCAGGAATATCACAAAATAATAAAAATAAAGTAAGATATGTATTCTAAAACAATGAAATACTGCTAATACTGCTAATCAGTATCATGGCAGTTCCTTGTTCAGTTGTATTTATGTTCATATCCTATGTGTTGTGTGTCTCTGCTATGTCTCCTTTTCCTAAAATTGCCCCAGATTTGTGATTGTAGACATACAGTTTCCAAAGCAATATATAATAAAAAAAATAAAGAAAGAAAGAAACTCTATCAGAGCAAATATTAAAAAAATAGTGGGATGCTGCAGAAAAATGAAATATTAATATTTATAATGCCATGAGCTCCAAATAGTTTTAACTTTTCCAAATATGCCTTAAATGATATCAATATTATGAAAAATACCACTTTTTAATTCTGTTTGTTAAGTTGAATATTTTACTTTTTTGACCAACAAAAAAAGGCAGTTTCAGAAGATTTATTCTAATACCATTTTAGTAATTCTATCCTACACAATAAGATGAGTAAGTACATAGCAGTTTCTAATCTTTGAGCTGTTGTTTCAATGTTTTTGAAATAAGTTCACTAGTATACATGGACATCTCTAATACCTAGAGAAATCTTAGAAACTTCTTAGGTACACATATTGATAAATATTTGCCTTGATCTAAAACTATATGTTCACCTGTTTGAAAAATATAAAAAGATTTGCCGTTTCAAAGAAATTATAAAACATGTTGTATTTTCTGAGAAAAAAAGTCAGAGTATTTATAAAAAGTTATTACAATAAAAATATGGATTAATAAGATTTTTCACTATATATATTTAAATGCCCTATCTTCCATGAAAATAAGACCATATCCTTAATTAAAATGATATTTCTGAATTATAAAGTTTTAAAATGTAAAGCAGTGTTTATCAACAGGGACACAGGAAAATTACAATTCAATTTTCATACTTCTATAGAAAGCCTAGGGAAAAGTAACCTTCCATATCATGTTACCCTTCTGAATATATTACACGAAACCATGATCACAAAGTCTCATATCATTAGTTACTTTAGGGCAGAAGCTTTTTCTTATGCTTAACCCCTGCTGCCTAGCACAGTAAATCCTATTAGTTATTGGTAACTGTCGAAACAAAATAATGGATATTTCCAGTATCCAAAGAAATAGCCTGGATTTTTTAACTTTTATGTTATAAAATATAAAAACTTCATACTTTGAGGAAGTTTCACTCCTACTCTATAGGGTATAGAAAGCCACTGTGAATTATTGCTCCTTTCCAACCAATAAGAAAATCCAGATAATCTACAATATCATAAATTACATTGAACTTCAGCCAAATGAAGTCACAAGAAAATCAAGTAAACTAAATCCCAAAGGGACAAATCACTCAGAAGAGAGTTAGAACATACAGACTGCTTCATCTTTGGCAGAGAGTGAGAGGGAGAATAAAATCAGTTAAGGCAAAAACAGCTAATGTTTAAATAAAGTCCAAAAGGTCAAATGTGATCAATTTAGGGCAAGGATTCTCAATTCAGGGGAGTGGTGCCCTTCAAGGGACATAGGGCAATGTCTAAACACATCTTTAGTTATCACAACTGTTGTGGGGTGTGAGGGCACACCCTTGTGTAATCACTTCGCACTCCCCCTTGAGTGTGGGTGGGACTTTTGACTTGTTTCTAACAAAAACTATGGCAAAGGTGATCTGATGCCACTCCCCTGATTGTGTTTCATCCCATAAGACTGAATATTATCCATGGAGTGAAGGTCTTTTTCTCTACCTTGCTGGCTTTAAAGAAGCAAGCCTCTGTGATGTAAACAGCATATCAATGGGGCCACGTAGCTGGGAACTGTAGGTGGTCTCTGAAACCTGAGGGTCTCACAAACTGTAAGGGACTAAATCTGTCAATAGCTATGTGAGCTTGGAAGAGAATCCTAAGCACCAGCCAACATCTTGACTGCTTCCTTCTGAGACTCTGAGCAGAGGACCCAGCTAAGCATACCTAGATTTCTGACCCACAGAAACTGAGACAGTAAACTTATGTATTAGTTTAATCTCCAACATTTATCATGATTTGTTATGCAGTAATAGAAAAGTAATATAGAGTACTACTGGCATCTAGTGGGTAGAGATCAGGGACTTTGTTAAACGTCCTAAAATGCACAGGATTGCCCACTACAACAAAGAATTATCTGGCTCCATGTGTCAAAAATGCCAAGATTTAAAAAATGTGGACCAGGACAAAATCCATTCACACAGCACCACCTCTGCCTTACAGATACTTCCTTGTAGTGAGGAGCTACAAGAATGGAACAGATGACAGTTGCTTTCCCTATACCCTTCATTTTGAATCAAAAACCTTAAACTGACGGGGAAGGGACAGCAAACCCTTACTAGCCTTTGGCCATAAAAAATTCTCTGCTTCAGGGAGAGGGGCAAAAACAAAAATATGTGAGAGATACAGAAAATATGCCTTCCCCCAGGACTCAGGCACTGCTCATGGGAGAGGCTTACAGTGAGAGAGGTGGGTACAAAATCCTCAGGCTCCAGA
Source organism: Leopardus geoffroyi (assembly GCF_018350155.1). Classification (NCBI taxonomy): domain Eukaryota; kingdom Metazoa; phylum Chordata; class Mammalia; order Carnivora; family Felidae; genus Leopardus; species Leopardus geoffroyi. The sequence goes on along the minus strand of NC_059326.1, from coordinate 218,111,804 downwards.
TTCTGCCCAATTCAAAGGCGAGATCGTTTAATACCAGGAAGGGACAAAAAACTCTCTCCTGCCCAGAAGCCATCACAGAAAACAGGCAGTTGCTTGAGAGGAAGATGTGGAAGACATGGTCCACTGCCCAAGTTCAGAGGATCTAAGATTGAGGTTTGTGGTAAGCTGTATAATAGCCCCACAAAGGTATCCACATCCCAATTCCAGGAACCTGTGAATATCTTACTGGCAAAAGAGACCTTTCAATGGCAAGATTATTCTGGATTATCCCAGTTGAGTCCAATGTAATGGCAAAAGTCTGGAGGAGGGAGACAGGAGGATTGAAGTAGGACAGGTGATATTTTGATGGAAGTAGAACCAAGGAAGGGCCTACAAGCCAAGGAATGCAGATGTCTCCGGATGCTAGCAAATACAAGCAAATGAATTCTTCCCTAAAGACTCCAGAAAGAGCCGGCCCCACTGACCCCTTACTTCAGCTCAGCAATATGAAGTTTAGACTCTGAAACTCCAGAATTGCAATAAAAAAATGTGCAATGTTTGGGGGGCACTAAGCTTGGTATAATGTGTTATATCAACATAGGAAACTAAAACAGAGTTGGAGCAGAAGATCCCAGGGGCTCCTTGGTGGCTCAGTCATTTAAGCATCCAACTCTTGGTTTAAGCTCAGGTCATGATCTCATGGTTCCTGAGATTGAACCCCGCATCAGGCTCTGCACTGACAGCACAGAGCCTGCTTGGGATTCTGTCTCTCTCCCTCTCTCTTTGCCCCTCCCCTGCTCTTTCTCTCTCTCTCTCTCTCTCTCAAAATAAACTGAAGAGAAGAAGAAGAAGAAGAAGAAGAAGAAGAAGAAGAAGAAGAAGAAGAAGAAGAAGAAGGAGGAGGAGGAGGAGGAGGAGGAGGAAGGAGGGGGAGAGGAGGAGGAGGGGGGGGAGGAGGAGGAGGAGGAGGAGGAGGAGGAGGAAGAGAGCCAAGAAACCTCACCTGCCCCATCACAAGACTAGTAGGGAGTAGACTTTTTGTGACAGAAGTATTTCAGAGACTGGTAAGAGTTGAAGCTGGAGAACACTAAGTAAAACACCAGCCCCCCAGGCTCCACAACCATTAGGTAACAACAGGAAGGAAGTTCATGGGTATTATGATTCCTACATCTTTGCATGTATAAACATCCCTGGACTGGGAGCATGCCTGTTGGGTTGCAGTTCCTTTCATCTAGTAAGCAATAAATATTATTCAGGAGACAAGCCTAGTAAACAAAATATCTCTGTCCTCTTTTCTTTATTGAGTTAAAATGATTTTTAATGTTGAAATTCAGTCTCTCCACATCATTGCTCATATTGAAATAATCTTGGATTTATTTCCAAAATTTTATTGTATACTCAACCCCAAGTATTTAGAGTATCTATAAATACTTTAATCAGCTTTAGCAAGATAAAAATATGATTGAGACATGAAATTATCTTTCCTAAATGCCAAAAGTAGAAAAGAAGGACAGTTGATTATTTAATTTATTTGCCTATGGATTTTACAAGCATCTTTATAGTATATAAATTCTAAATTAATATTTCCCTTTCATTATAATATACATTTCAAATATTCTTTTAGAAAGAAATACTTTTCTTGTGTATTTACTTCTCTGGAGTTAATGTTAGAATTTCTTTTAAGTTTTAATGTATTAAATTATTTTGCAAAAAAATTTCTCTGGGAAATTGATCTTTGAATTTACGGTTTTTTTTATGTATCTTACTATTTTTCTTCATTTGCTTCATTGATATGTTGTTAATTTGTAAGCAAAAAGCTTTGATGCTATGTAGTTTTAACTATTAATATAATTTAGCTCAACTCTTGCATTGTGCAGAAAATGAAAAATAGAAACCAAAACAATGAAGTGGTTTGCCCTTTATTATATAGCTGGTCAGCAAATGAGTCTACATTTCTTGCTCATAGTCATCTTTTTTTCTGCAGCATCATGTTGCTGTAATTTAGCATCTTATTTTATTTTTTTAGTGTTTATTTTGAGAGAGAGAGAGAGAAAGAATTCACATTCACAAGTGGGGCAAAGACAGAGAGAGAGGGAGAGAGAGAATCTCAAGCAGGCTCCAGTTGTTAGCACAGAGCCCGACAAGGGGCTTGAACGCACAAACTGTGAGATCATGACCTGAGCTGAAATCAAAAGTTGGAGGCTTAGCTGATTGAGTCAGCCAGGTGCCAATAATTTAGAATTTTAATTCTGTAATTATGGTGAAGTCATTTTAAGTGTTAAAACTTCTAAATATGTATTTTTATATCATCCAATCCATAATGAAGGTACCTATTTGATGGCTACTCTAAGTGTAGTTACCCAGATACTCTGAATTTATAGTGCAACACACATGAAATCCATAAACTTCAGTATTGCAACAATAGATGGAGAAAACTTTAATTCAGAAGAAAATATGTAGCAGAATGGTATAGAAATGTAGAATGTTTGGCTTGCAGTATTATAACACAGGAAGTCATTTTGTAAGCACATTTTCCCAGTGTAACACTTAAAAAAAATTGGTTATTTATAGTAAGTGTTTAACAGAATCCTGCTGTGAGAACATGAACCATTGATATTATTTATATACATTCTGGCTATTCATGCTGTCTTATAATTAGCTTGTACATGGGTTTAAAATTGTCGCAATAATTGAACTGAGAGTAGGAGTTCACTGAGTCCTTCATGATCATGAAAAAGCTTTATCTGTAATCCCAATTATAGGGTGATGACATCATTGAGATAATGAAAAATAAGTCACTATTAAAGATACATAATGATAATTCTGATTAAAAACAAATGTGCCCAATAAAAATTTTGAAAGATTGCTTTATCTTCATTAAAGCATCTTTGCATTGAGTGGCAGTGTTTTGTTTATTGTGGGAATTTCAGTGATTAAATAGTCACTTGGATTTGTGTTATTTACAGTGTTAGTAACTGTTAACAATTCAAATGATTTAATCTCAAAATCTGCTATGGTTTGGATGATCAATGATAAGTCCATTATCCCTTAATCAAATCTGATTCTGGGCATAATAATAATTAAAATATAAGTGCTATTAATTTCTTTAAAGCAATTGCTATTTTAGAGGTCTCTTTAACAATGAAACTAGTCATCATTCAGTGTTTTTATAAGAAGAGAGTTTTAAATTCTGTTTTGAGAAGAAGAAATCAAGTGAGCTTATGTAATAGGTAACAATTGTTATATTTGACTAAAGAAAGGCATTATTTTTGGCTCAAGGCCTCTAGAAAAGGAAGGTTTTTTGAATCGTGTGTGTGTGTGTGTGTGTGTGTGTGTGTGTGTGTGTGTGTGCGCATGTGTGTATTTAAGAACTGACGGGCTTTCTGCTCCTACTCATCAAGCCTGTGTGCCTTCCTCAAAGTTCAACAGTCCATACATAAGTGCATGTTAGCACAACTACAAAAATAAAAGCATTAAAATAGTGATTGTCGTACATGCATTATATTTTAATAATTTTCTTATGAGTGACACCTATACCAATTTATATGGCTGAAATAAAAATGATGAATGGAAATTGAATGAAACTAAAGTTATTACCCACATATCTTAAAATATAAATAAACAATATTTAGAAAATCTGTAGCTTTAGAATAATAAAGTTCATGAACTCACATTTGAGGTCATTAAGAAAATATGATGGTAGAAAAATAAAATTTCCATTATGATTAGTCTATTCTTTCCCTAGTATTAGAACTTTATGTTTAGGGTTAGAGGTGTGTGTGTGTGTGTGTGTGTGTATTTATGTAATATTATAAATGTATATTATGTAGTACTTATATGTGTATATTATAAATATTATTTTAATAGATTGATATTCAGTAGGGCTGGTATGGGAGCCTTAGAAGTATAGTTAGCAGAAAGGAGAGCATGAAGAAGGGAACTGAGTTCAGAATTCCCAGGACTAGCATACTGAATGTTTTCTTAATCCTTATAGTCCAACATGACTAACAAATCCAACTTAATTTGGGTAAGGTAAATAAACTCACACACACACACACACTCACACACACACACACACACACACACACACACAGAGTTTCTCAGTTTCGGTCTCAGCACTAATAATATTTTGTTTCAGATAATTATAGAAAGATATAGATATGTATGTTGTATATATTTCATTAAATAGAAAGATAAATGAAATTTTAATATAAATGATCTTTGGATAGTAAGATTACAACCATTTTTTCCAAATGTTTCCTTCTATTTGCCTTCAAGTTTATTATGCTGAATATTTGTCACTTTCACAACTGTATATTCAATAACTTTGGATGTTTTTGCATATCTTTTCATATATATTTATACACAATATCTGAATATTTTTGTTTACAGTTAGAGTGATGTGAAATCTTTTAATCTTACTCTTATTTTATTGTAGTGGTATAAAACTGAAGATTCAACTAATAAAGGCAAATTTTAAAAATCATGCTAGTGAAGAGTATTTCCATATCAGTGTTAATATTTTTTAAATATTTATTTTTGAGAGAGAGCAAGCGTGCGTGCAAGCGTTGGGGGTGTGGTCATGCAGAGAAATGGAGTGAGAGAGGGAGAGAGAGAGAGAGAGAGAGAGAGAGACAGAGAGAGAGAGAATCCCAAGCAGGCTCCATGCTGTGAGCACAGAGTCCCAAGCGGGGCTCACACTCACAAACTGTGAGATTCTGACCTGAGTGTAAACCCAGAGTCAAATGCTTAACCGACTGAGACAGTGTTAATATTTTTACTGAAGCATGTGCGCGCGCGCACACACACATTAGTTACATTGAATAAAAGATGTCCATATTGTGCATTGCAATATTCAGAATTAAACTATTTAAGAAAGTTTACAATTACTAAAAAGTAGATTTTTTATAGATGAATTAATGTTTTGTATTACCTTACATTGCCTGTATTGTTTTGAATCCAAATTGATTGATTTAAATAATGTACATTCTAACTTGAATATTGCGAGGTGATAATTTGTTTTTTCTAACTTCAGCACCGACACCATTTACTTTGATGTTTTTATAATAATTGGAAATAAAACATGTACATTCAAAAATAAATTAAAAATAAAAAACATTTTATTGCCAAAAATAGTAAATAGATTAATTGTATATATTTAATTTGACAGATAATGAAATAGTATCCAGCTTTCCCATATAAGTGAAAAATGAGTACATTCATTGCAATTTCTTTTGACATTGGGAAGTTCTGTCTAACACTTGAGGATCATTGACTCTGCTCCAGGCATTGTTCTTAGTGCTTTCATTTATTAAGTTCTTTAGTTCCCTTTACCTCTCTAGGAGGTAGGACTATTCTTATCTCCATTCTACAAATAGGAAAACTGTGCCATAGGCACTAACATTAGTCATTGGAGTCATTTGGTCATTCAGACCAGATAGTTCTATTCCAGACTGGATGTTTTTAGTAAGTGCGGTTGTATTTTAATATTCAATTGTATGTTAATATTCAATAAATGTTTCCAGTGTGTCTCCAGTTTTTAAAAGTAAATTCAAGGAACTTTTAGATACACTCATAATGTTGTATTTGTTTAAACTGATATTAGGCTATTCAGTATGTGATTATTATTTTGCCTTTGGCAAAATATCAAAGTATAGGAATCTATCTTTGATGATTAGCTTTATACATATTCAAAGAAATTTTGGATCTTTCATGTTCAACATAAACTTTTGATGCAAGATCTATGTTCTTGGACGTGACTCTGCCTGTTTTCCCGCAGAGCCTGGCTCTCCCTATATCTTTCTTGATAAACTAACCCACATCCCACATCTTGCCTAAAATTTGGCCTAAATTTTGGCCAAAATCCCAGAAGCTAGTCTTGCCCTCCTCCACTGTTTTATGTTTTCATTGATCCATTTTCTGCACTAACTTGCAAAGTTAACAGGTTAAAGTAACATGCTCTTGAACAATCTTACCATTTAGAGTTCAGTTGACCTGTATATTTGACTTTTTTTTTAAAATAGCGGGCCTAGGGGCGCCTGGGTGGCGCAGTCGGTTAAGCGTCCGACTTCAGCCAGGTCCCGATCTCGCGGTCCGTGAGTTCGAGCCCCGCGTCGGGCTCTGGGCTGATGGCTCAGAGCCTGGAGCCTGTTTCCGATTCTGTGTCTCCCTCTCTCTCTGCCCCTCCCCCGTTCATGCTCTGTCTCTCTCTGTCCCAAAAATAAATAAACGTTGAAAAAAAAATTAAAAAAAAAAATAAAATAAAATAGCGGGCCTAATGATATTCACCATACCTATTCATATGAGTTGTAGCTCATATCAGAATTTACCTACAATAGTACTTTGACATATGTGAGTTGCTAATCACTTTAAATGATTACTTTGAACTAACTTAACTTTTAATACCTTGTCAATATAATGAACATGTACATTTTTCGTATGTCCTAGTTCCTGGTTAAAGCCCCTCAACATTAATTGTCTTCATGTTACCTGACACCTATTATTGCCATGATGTTTTGACTTTGCTAAGAAAGTAATAACTTACTTGTGATATTTTGAGGGCTAAGAAAGACCTGCTGAGTTGAATTTGGAAAAAACAGAATGGTTTTACAACAATTTGTAAAAAAAAATATTACTGGATCTAATTTCAAAAATGAGCCCACAGTGTGATAGAGCACTTACAATTTTTCTTAGATAGAATAATTACATGTTTATTATAATATATGTATGCTATATATAATATATGGAGTATAATATGTATACACACATTAATATGTATATATACACAATACATTCACATGCATGGCTTACTGATATAAACTTTTCATCTGGCATCATTGCTAAAGAGCTGAAAATTTATTAAAATCAGTAAGAATCTTTTACATTTTCTAAGTAAATATTATAATCTGTGAAAATAATTATGTTGTTCCTTTCAAATTCTTAAAACATTGAATTGTTTTTCTTGCTTTATTGAGCCAGGTGGAATATCCACAACAGTGCTGAACATAAATCATTATAGGTAACATATTTTTCCTCTATCAAAGACAAAAAAATTCATTATTTTAACATTAAATATAGTTTGCCATGGGTTATCAGATTAAAATACCCTTATATTTTGGTGTGCCTGGATGGCTCAGTCGGTTAAGAATCCAACTCTTGATATGGGTGTAGGTCATGATCTCTCAGTTCACGGTTCGTAGGTAGGTTCTAGACCCACCTCTGCACTGTCAGTGCCTCTGCCCCTCCCGTGCTTGTGCTCTTTCTCTCTCAAAATAAATAAATAAACTTAAAGGAAATAAATTAACTTATATTTCTCATTTGCTTGAAAAAACTTATGATAAGTAGACTTGATTTTTGTAAGTTACTTTTTGTATATCTCTTGAGATAGTCATGTGATTTATGTCCTTGTGTTATCATGGTGGATATTAATTGATTAATCAATATCAATTCCTCTACAACTAGATGGTGGTGTATTATCTTTGAACATACTGGTGATTTACTTTGTTAATGTTTTGTTAATGATTTTTGTTTCAAAGCCTGAGAGTAGAAAAGGCCTGTAACATTTATGTCAAGATGACCTTATAATTTGTGATGAAGAGTGTTTTCTCATTTTCTAATCTCCAAGAATTTTTATAAGACAGTATTTCTTTTTCTTAAATGTTTAGAATCTACCACTGAAACCACTGAGCTGTCAATTTCTTTGTGGAGAAGATTTCAATTTACTTAATAGATAAGCAATTTAAATTTTCTTTTTTTTGATCTGTTTAAAAAATTTCATTTTTCCAGAAAATGTTTCATTATAACTATTTTTTTTCAAATATATTTCCCAATGTTTGTCAAACTGAACTCATTTTATTTTCAATGTTAAAAATGTGTAAGAGCTGTTCTCTTAATTTATGACATTGATCCTTGGTGCCACTTGTTAATTACTTTAAATGTTAATCTGTTTAATTAACAATTTGTTATTTTTATTTTTTTATTCCCTAAAGAAAATATTATTTTTCTTTTTTTCCTGATACTGTTCTTTTTTCAATTTTATGCATTTTTTTACATGCTGTAGTACCGCACTGTTTTTTTTTAATATGAAATTTATTGTCAAATTGGTTTCCATACAACACCCAGTGCTCATCCCAACAGGTGCCCTCCTCAATGGCCATCACCCACCCTCACCTCCCTCCCACCCCCCATCAACCCTCAGTTTATTCTCAGTTTTTAAGAGTCTATTATGGTTTGGCTCCCTACAGATGCTGTAGAGGATGTGGAGAAACTGGAACCCTCTTGCACTGTTGGTGGGAATGCAAACTGGTGCAGCCACTCTGGAAAACAGTGTGGAGGTTCATCAAAAAATTAAAAATAGATCTACCCTATGCATTTCTTTTTTATGTATTTTACTTTTAGAGAGACAGAGAGATCGAACGCATGCATGAGCAGGGGAGAAGCAGAAGGGGGGAGAGAGAGAGAGAGAGAGAGAGAGAGAGAGAGAGAGAGAATTCCAAGCAGGCTCTATGCTCAGTGCAGACCCTCACATGGGACTCGGTCCCTTGACCCTGGGATCATGACCTGAGCTGAAATCAACCTACTGAGCCACCCAGGTGCCCTTTATGCATTTATTTCTAATTTTTATTATGTCATCTTTGAACCATGTATGATTTGAAAGAAATGCTTTAATTTTGGAATATATTTTTATTTTCTACTTATATTATTGTTCTAATATAATCTTATTATGAATAGAGATCTTATTAACTCGAACTTCATTTCTTTGAAAACTATTGAGATTTGCTTTATCCCCTGCAGGTGGCCAATTTAGTTATTGTTCCACCTGAATGAGTATTGTTCAGTCGATGGGTTTTAGTGGAATATATCTTGATTTGTTGTATATGTTGGCAAAATATCCACTATCCTTCCTATATGCCTATACCATTAATTTCTAAGGGATGTCTGTGAAACTTTATCATGATTATGCATTTGTCTATTGTTATAACTCCATCAGCCTTTGCTTCATATATTTTAAGGATATGCTATTAGGGGCAAACAAGTTTGTACAATTAATCTTCCAGGATTATAAATCTCAATTATGTTTCTGAAATGGCCTCCTTTTTAATGGTATTATTTTCTGTCTGTCAAGTATTGATGTAACTACACAATTTTTATTAGTGTTTACATGGTATTTCTTTTCACATCATTTTTTATCTCAAACTTTTTGGATTCTTATATAAAAGAAATATTTTAAGCTACATGTATATAGGCTTATTTTTTATCAATCTGACAATCTTTGTTCATATTTTGAACAGTTTATGACTGAATATTTATTATCTATGGTTTAAATATAGCATCTTATGGCTTGCTGTTGTTTTTATTTGGCCCTCTAGTTATATGATCTCATATTTCTCCATCTGTGCATGCAATTCAGTTGATTATATTTTATTATTCCACTTTGAATTATTAGTTTGGGTACAAGAAAGACTACAATTCTGATCTTTCTATCCTGCCAACATTGCATTAAAGTTTGTGACTCTGTGTGTGTGTGTGTGTGTGTGTGTGTGTGTGTGTGTGAATGTGTATGTATATGTTTTAGAAAAAATGAGTTGGGTAGTATTAGGCTGACCAATAGAGTCTCCTAATGCATTTTAGAGAGTCTAAAATGAAAAGAATGTTTTGTTATTTTCTCTGAAGTTCTAGGGAATTAGACACCCTTCATGTGCTCCTGTCCCATTAGATGATTGGAGCCTTAGGTTGAGAATATTAGATGAGAGCTGTAACAATGACAAAGCTGAAAAAATCCTAACGAATGTCAGCATGCCTTTCATACCAAAATGAAAGGTTTGGAAAATATAATACCTTCCTACAGGTCTAAAATTTTTGTTTATATGATTTATACCAGTGTTTCTCAAAGAGTGTCCCTGCATCATCTGGGGCCTTTTTAGAAATACAAATTATTACTCACTCCCCCAACCAACTAAAGCAGGAATATTGTGGTAGAGACTAGTAATCTATGTGTTAGCAAGCTCACCCGGTGATTCTGATACCCTCTAAAGTTTGAGAACGACTGACTTAGAGATTTGGCTGCATCAGCAATATGTATAGACCTACAACTAGAAACCCATTAAAAAAAAAAAAGATGTATGAATGGTGTCCATGTGGAAGAGGTGTCAGTTTACCAACCATTGGAAACCAGGATAGAAGAGATCAAGTCCAGTATTTTTGTTCCTTACATACTTTGTTGTTTTGCGTAAATCCCCACTTTGGAATAACTCCAGAAGTCAAAAGACTCAGTTGGCTTAGTCTAATTTATAAATAGGCTGAAATTCTTTAGAGTTGTCTAGAGTAGTTGAATAGACCTTTGGTTTGAAAGAGGAGGCTAACAGCAGATGACACCATTCAATGAAGACATTTAAGGTTGGTCAGTCTTTCTGTATTGAAATATATGTAATGTCTACAAAATCAGTGTTACTGATCTGTTAAACACGGAAGTTTCCTTGAAAACTGGAGCCATGGTTTATTTGCATTTTTAACCAGTAACTTAAACAGTATCTGTCATAAAGAAAATATGCAGAAATTCAACTTAAAAAAATGAATGGCTTCAGTGTTTTTATTAGGTACTATTATAAGAAAAATTCCTGGGTGAAAACATTAATGGTACCTTCTCTCATAAAATATTTACACCCACTGAGAAACCCATCATTGATCAGCTGTATATTTTTAAAAGATCACAGTGCTGAAGTGTGGGAAATGGAACATAGGCCAATATTTGAATGAAAATAGAAAGATAAGAAAGAATTACAATAAATTCACTTAGAAGATTACAGCTTGGATATAGAAATCTTGTTTAAAATCTATCTAAAATTGACAGAATTAGTAAATAATATTGAAAGAATATAGTGGGGATTGCAAGTTGAATTAAATAATAATATTAACTCCTATGTTTATAACTTGGAAACTTGATGGATGTTTGTTGGTATCTTTTTAGATAGAATATACAGAAGAGGAAGTAAATTTGGAGTTGGAATGATGGAGTGATGGAATGATGGAAATTTGTGGTTGGAATTTGGACTTGGAATGTCCTGAGGTTTCTTAGGACATCAAGTGGAAATGTTTCACAGCTGAACCTCAATAAAATCCAACATTCAGTTGCCAAGTAAAGAAAGATGATCCAAATAAGAAGTGACAAATAGTATAAATAGGAGGAGTTTTCACTAAGTGCATGGGGACTAATATAGACAGAAGTCATATTAAGAGGCAAATATTTGAACACTAAAAGACAGCTTAGGAGAAGTAGACACTAAGTGTATAGACCCCTGTTTCATGAAAGTTGCTTGTAAAGGAAAAATAAAATGGCAGCAGGAGAGGTAAATTATACACACACACACATACACACACACACACACACACACACACACACACACACACACACCACAATGGGAGCATTTATGGTTACAGGAAACAGAAAGGATCACCAATAGTCAATAGTTAAATAAATTTTGGGGCATCTAAATCACACAGTGAGCAAAGTGATGAAATTATAAAAAATCAAAGCAAAAATCATTGTTTGTAAAATAAAAAATAAGGAAGATTATAATGGCTTTAAAACTTCAAAAGCTGTTTATAAAAAAAAAAAAATCCAGAGCCTAAGGGGAAAACAAGAATAGGTACAAACACTCAAAATTAGACATGAAAGGGGAATAATACTCCCTGAAAGAGGAAATTAAAAGTACTATAAAAGCACTTTACAAATTCTTATGCAAGTTAATTTTAATCTCATTGAAAGAGATGATTTCCTGCAAAAAGGTAAATCATAAAAACATATCTCAGGAGGGATCCAAAATATCAACGAATTTTAGCGGTAGAAGAATTTGGGACAAAATCAAAGTACTTTTTCCAGGCCTTCATCCAAAGGGATACATTCAGCTATATTCATGGATAAAGTATATCAATCTCCCAGGAAAAGGAAAAACATTTCTGATACTTATATAAACTATACCAAAACATAGTCTTCTTCTTGTGCACGTCTTGCAAACAGAGGTGCTCCCAACCTTTTGTGTAAGACTAACTTCTCAAGATTGTGTAGAGGATATCCTGGGAAGCCGCAGTGTCTACCTCCAGGACTGGGTGATTCTATTTGCTGTCCAGTATGATCAAGATGATATGTCTCTGAGGCAAAGGTTGGGTAGATGGTGTGTATCCCCTAGTAAAAGACTGAAGTGTCCTAAGCTTGGGTTCCTCAGCTGCCATGCAAACCCCTTGTGTGAGCAACATCCCTCTGTCCCTCCCACCCCCACCCCAACCATGGACTTCAGGAGGTAATATGAAAGAACATGACCATGGGGGCTCATGGTGTTTGCTCTGCTGTAGCAGGGTTCTTTTCGTCTGATCCAGGAGTTGTGTGCCCTTCTTTGTAGCATTTATACCATAGTAGGCTAATTTGTTAGCTTGCAAATGGAGCAAAATCTCAAACCCTTCATAGTACTTTCCATTTATGTGTTTTCCTTTATCTGGAAACTTTTGGGTTTTGTCTCTATCCCTGGCAACACCATAAACTCACTGTACCTGATATTTACCCTTCAGACCTCATCTGACACCTTATGTGTGGGCTAAATGGCCACTTATATGCTCATAGAGCATTTGAATATTGTGTACTAGAGTTTATTGTGGTAGATTGTTATCTGTATTGCCAGTTATATTTTTGTTAGCATCAAGTTGGAAATTATATCTGTTTGCTTTAGTTTCATAGGTGACATCTAACATACTATCTATTAAAAGTGAACTATATCCAAAGAACTTTGAACTAAGTCCCCAGAGCTCTGATACACTAGGTGTTTAATACATTATATCTGTTCTTATCAATAATGGTGTAACTAGCATAAACATCCTTTTGTTTTACTTTCTGTGTTTAATTGGCCGAGAGAAACTGTTTTGGTTTATTAGTTCTTCTGAATTTGTTTTTCCTGATTGTCTAGATTTGTTTTTCTTTCATCTTCAAAGATGATTTTTTTAAAACTATATGTATGTTTGGGATGGACAGTGCTTGGATACTCCTGAAGGTTGAAAGTCTCCTTTTGTTTATTCCCTTTGTTACCAGTATTTTATAACATGTCAGCAATCACTAATTGAATAAATAAGCTAAATTTTTAAAAAAGGTTTCTTAGAGTTAGATAAAAATGGTAGTTTGTAAAATTAATTATTAACAAATAAAAATATGGAAACTTTATGGTAATATTTTAATTATGAAGATAGTGTAAATAATTATTGCATTTGTAATATCAAATAAGATACAGAGTTTATAGAAAAATATTAATAAAAGGGTAAAAAAGTGGGCTTCACTTAGGAAATTTTTGTTAATTTTCTTTTCTATAGTTCCTTCACTTGACCTTTTTTCCCCACTCTTCATGATCTTTAATGAAAATACACTGATAACTAAGCTTAGTACTTTAAATAAGGGCACAAGCAGAATTCAAAAGAAGATACTCTTGAATAGCTTACCTTAAGTAAATGAAAGCTTGAGAATATCAATAAAAACCAAATATCAGTTACATGTTAACTTAGACAAAATGCTTTTTCAGGTGGAAATGTTATTTTAAAGTCCATAGGCACAGTGCAGAGTTTATCTTAAAAATCATAATTGTGGTGTTGATAATCACAATTTACAGGTATATTAGAGAATTACCAAAAAAAAAAAAATCACAGAGTCCCATAGCTCCATTTGTAAGTAAGTCATAGGAGAAAGAATATTACTGAAGAGATAGATGGAAAAAAGGAAAATAAAATAAAATATATCAGCACAGATTTCTCTGATGTTAATGAACTCACATGATATTACAAAAATGCTTTTCAGTTTAACATCCCCAGGAAGATTATGTGTGAAATCTAAATATAGTCCTTGAATGATAATGAATAGGTGATTTTATAGTGCAGGAAGAATACTTTCCTAGAATTCCAAAAGGACGTTTTCACATTTCCTTTGCCTTAATGATTCTAAAATGTTATGTACTCTTACACCGTACAGAGAAAGTGCTGGCCACAGGAAAAGATTGAGTGCTTTAGCTCTTTTCGAACAAAAGCTTTGACTCTTTGTGTGTTCTGAGAAGCCTGTTCTTACAAGCTCCAAATTATGGGCCTCATGGTGTAGGCATTTCTATCCCTACTATTTCCTTTTAGTTTTCTTGATTGTTGAACAATGGTACCTGCATCTTGTGACCAGGGTTTACAGGGCTTTTCTTTGTTTCTAAGTAGATGTTGATAACTATCCCTCCTCTCACTTAGTTTTTTTAGGGAAAATCAACAGTAAAAATAAAACCAGGTATACCAAATAGGTAAGAATATATTTTGTCCTCTTATTTCAAAATTTATGTTCTACTAGTAAGGAATATTTTAAATTCAAGTTTTTCGTTCATCTTAAAGGCTGATAATAATTTTTACTTTCTCTTTATGTTTGTAGAACATTCGTTCTTCCACTGAAAAACCCACATATATAGAATATTAAAGAATCTAAATATGTCAACATTTAACTCTGAAATTTCTGGATATTCATTGTAAAAGTACCTAATCAAAGCCAAAATTTAAAAAAGTGGCAATGTTTTCAGGGTATTGGTGATAGAAGTCTTACGACTCATTTTTCTTTTCCAAAATAACAGTAATTTGTTCAAAAGTGCAGTAAGGTGCTCGAAGGACCTCACTTCACACAATATGTGTGTGGCTCACCCAAAGGAAAATCAATGTTGACACATCAACTCAGACAGGCTGTTATCAACATGTTACAGAACCTAAAATCAACCTGAAAGATAACCTCTCCAAACCCAGAGAAAAACACACTCAAATTTCCCCGTCATTCTCTCTCAATGGAGACAGAGGTAGAGAATGTGTCTTTGAAACTATATGGTCTCCTATGAATCATTTCAAAAATTGGATTTCCTATTGGAAGTAACATTTAAGAATGAGACAAAGCTTTGGACTACATTATTTGACATAATATGACACATTCAGATATTTTCTTGTTAGTGTGATCTAATTTCAGAGACATAGTCATTACTAATTTATCACACCTGATGCTGATGCTGATGCTGATATAAAGGGACCCAAACACATAGGGAGCATTCAGTTTGTCTATTTTAATTTAATACTGTAGGAACTATTTTAATATTATTTAAAGAAATTTGGCTATGATTTTTTTCTGTTTCAAATGTTTCAGAAAATTTATTTAATAATAACTATATCCAAGCAGACTAGGCAATTATTAGTCTCATCTTAGGAAATTAAGGGAACCAGAATTTAAAGACGTCAACTAACTTATTCAAGTTCACATAGATAATAAGTGACAGTATTCTACCATGCAAAGGTTGTTGACATTCTTGTGGTCTTAGAGAATTGTAACCTCATGGAGCATACCTTTCTAGGTGGATTAGGTATTAGTGGTTTAGAAATAGATACATGGAAGGGTATAAAAACCTGCTTTGAACATTAGTTCTTCTAAGTTACTTTAAAAATGTGTGTTCGTATAGTTCTGAGTATTTTTCTTATCATAAGTAATGCTTAAGCACATAGTTTTCAGGGTTTTTTTTTAATCTTCTTATTGTTTTACAGAAATCTTGTAGAACAACTATGAAGTTTTCTGTCATGCCCTGCCTTTGAAAATGCAGAAGCAAACAGATTTCCTTGGGTGGAGGGAAAATGAGAGAATCAAGGTTTTCTATGAGTTAATCACATAGATTTCTGTGTTCTCATCCTAAAAATTTTATGGGTGGTATTCTACAGGAAAAAAAAATGTAGCCAGAGAGGCAACATTATGAAACAAAAGCTTAACTTTAGGGTTAGACCACCCAGCCTATTAAAGCCATTAGCTTTTAAGAGGAGCTTAACTAGGATGAAGTAGACATTTGGTAATGGGAAACATATTTGTGTTTGCACTTGTGTGTGTATTCAATATCCACAGTGTTTACACAAAGAAATGATTTTAAAGACATAGGAAGCATTGACACAATTATTTTTTTTATCAAAGTGATTGGGATAAAGAGGAGAAAAAGACAAGTCATAATCTAATATATATATAAAAGAGAATCAAGTTTTTCCCATTGTTACCAGAATATTTCTGTGGCAGTAGGTGGGCCATAAAAATTGTTTATGACAGAAATTCAAGAATGCCTTATTAAATCTTGAAACAAATATATACCAATTGTTTGTTATAAGTACACAATTACACGAACGAATAAGTCTCACCTTCAAAGAGCTCAAAAATTCAGTTGTTCTAGTGAGGGAGATGGCATTTGAAATGAGCTTGGAATGTTCAGTAGAATTTCCATAAATGGCAAAATTGGAGAAGGTCCTCTCACACAAGTGAAATGAACAAACAGAAGAACAATGCATGGCAAGTGGTTCTGTATTTTTGTCACACAGGTGACAAGGTTTCCTTCTCAGTCCCTATAAGGGCACCTTTCTGTGTATCCTCTGGAAATAGCATAATTAAGAATTTTGCACACTATGTGTCTCCAGATCATCATCCGTAGGTAGCTATTTTCTACCATACATTGGGCCATTTTATGAAGATGGCTATCAGATAGCTACAGACATTTGACAGACATGCAAATACTTTCACTTACCCATACCTGAACCAAAAATATACTGGGATCCACTAGACATTAACAATGAACTAATGAATACATTTTAAAGGAATGAATCACACAGTAGAATAATGAATACACGTAGATGTCAGGAGTAGGAAAATATTCATGTCTGTAGTGCTTTTAGTATAGATTCCTCATTTATTATTATTATTATTATTATTATTATTATTATTATTATTTTGCACTTCAAGACCTCAGTCCCTAGGCCTTTTGAGATCCTTGGCTTCCATGGATGTGCTCTAGGCTTTAAGAGGTTATTCCAAAGAGCATAGCTATCTTCCTCCTTCTCTCCCCTGGTCTTCACACTTCCTTAAATCCTTTCTTTTGGTCTTCCCTTTCTATTACTGCCCCTCCGTCACTGCAACACAGAAATACACTCTCAAGGACCACTTTTCCTATGGAACAAATAAGTCCAGATTCCTTCTTTTTGTTTTATAAAATAAATGGTGTCAGATATGACAAATTTACAGTTTCTTTCTTTTTTTCCTCTATTCACATTTGGGGATGAATTTAGAGAAGAAATAGAAAAAAAAATAAGGAAAAATTATAATGGAAATGAAGATGATGCTTTCTATTCTGGGATTTGGGAGGTTTCCCACTTAAGAATCTAAGTTCTTTTAGAGTTCAATGATTGATGATTTAGCAAACACCATTTTTTCTCTTATATGTGTGTTCTTTTCATTCTATACTTATTCTATTATCAATATTCTACTCCTATTGTATAAACTAATTTTTGCCTTCTTATCACTAAGTCAGGAATAATGTCTGTGGGTATTATGGCATGTCTCTAAACCCAAGATTACTGTCATCACCTTGGAGGTGGGAAAAGAATTTTATGTGAAACATCATCGTAGATGCATTGATGTACTGAAAAGTGATCTAGGATTGGGGAGTACCTTATGGATCATATAAACGGAAACCTTCATGTAAAATAAAAATAGCTTCCATATATCTGTGAATATTGTACAATTGGGAGAACCCAGATTTCTGATTCACGCACTTGGTATTTACAGATAACAAATACAGACCATTTTGATGCAAAATTTCTGGGGTCGAAATTTGACCCTTTCTGTTTATAGTTATATTATCCAAGAATTTCCCTTACCTACTTGAAATACCAAATATCCAGTATCTTATATCCTTAAAAGTATTTAAATTTCAGGAAAACAAATGACTGTGTATTTGCAATAAAGATGTTATATTAGGTTTTATGTATTTAGATTATTACAACAACCAGTCAGGTAAAATAACATCTGTTTTGAATGAAGAAGACACCCAGCTGTAGTCATGATAAAATAGACGATGGAAATTCTGACTTAAAAGCACAAATTAATTAAAAAAGTAGACTAACCCACTACAAAAGTTCAATAAAATACAAATATTTCATTTAACGACTATCTATTGAGCATCTATTTGTTCCAAGCTCTTTTTAGCAGTGCTTGGGATACAGTGTTGTGTATTATTGTATCAGTGAATTTGGTGTATAGACATAGACAAAAGAAACAAAGACATCTTCTTTCATGGAATTTGTAGAATAGTGAATGAGTACATAAAATTAAACCTAATAAATCAGTTAATAATATATAAGTAGGTGATACATGCTATGGAAATTAATAAACGAGGTAATGAGGATCAAGGATAGTTGGTGTGGAGATAAGTTTTCAGTTTTATGTAGAATGATTAGAGTTGGCTTTATTTGAAGATAATATTTGAGTCCTGAATGGACAAAAATAAGAGGCATGTGCACACCTTTGGGAAAAAATTCAAGGGAGAAGAAATATCTAATTGCCTTTAGATAGAAGTTTGCCTGAGCTCCCTCAATAAGCTACTGGGCATAGTGTGGCTGGAGGAGAGTTGGCCAGGGAGGCAGTAGTCCAACATATTGAAGGGGTCATAAGTACACCAGATCTAGTATGACATTATGAGAACTTTGGTCAGAGATCCAGAGGCTGTTGTTTGAATAGAAGAACTGTTTTCTTGAAGAAGGACAACTTAATACCACTTAAATGTATTAAAGAAACAAGCAAATAAAACAACAACAAGATTTTTCCACAGAGGGACCTTCAGCTATTTACGAGGGTAATTCTGAAGAAAAATAATAATTATTATATTATATACTTAATAATAGTTTTTAAGAGGGATATAGAGAATCTGCACTAAAAATAACACTAGGCAACTCCAAACCCTATCAGATCCCTTCAGTTAAAATAGGAACAAATAGATGGTGGGTATGCAGTGGTGTTTGAGTCACATTCACCTTATAGTGGGTCTTGTGGGTCCGTGGAGTCATTTGGAAAACCAATCATTTCACCGTAACCTAGGGAGGGAATTGTAAATCATATTAGGACAATGATCAACATTAAAGTTTCGGGGTGGGAGACCCTATCATATCTGACTTCATCCACATGTCAGGCTCCTACACAGACAAGATAGACTGTGATATATGTGGGCACAGTATCATAAATGTAGCTACGTGATAACTTCAGCTGGGCAGCTTGTGTTGGAAGTGGTATCTTTACTAGAACAAATCTACTTAGCATATGATTATTAATCTGACAAATGCATTCTTTTAATCATGAGGATTATATCAATCATGGGGATTAAAAATAGTTCACTTTTATGTGCAAAGGACCGCAGCATACATTTGTGATCATGCCATGAAATGACATTAATTCTCCTGCTCTCTCTCAGCACATAAAATAGGTCTTAAAATTTTGACATTCTGTACAATACCCACACTCTTCAGTATAATGATGCCACCACGCTAATTAGAATTAGCAAACAGAATGTAGCAATTATAAAAAAAAAAAATTCCTATTAAGATACATGCTTGTGAAGGTGGAAGGAAAAAAAAGAAAAAAAAATTCTTCTGACCTGGTAAAGTATTTTAGAGTATCAATGATTTGGGCCATTCTGTAACATTTCCTCTAAGAAAAACTTTGAAATGTATGGCTAACACTAAGAAAGTGGCTGTGTACTGGTGAATGAATGTATGCCATTGTTGGGAATACTGTCTACAATTCTGTTTTCCTTCTGATGAAAGGTTGCCAAAGCAAATGACAACAACAACAACAACAACAACAACAACAACAACAACTCTCTTAAAGGTAGCAACTAGCTACCACCCACCCTACCAGTTAGGCTACCTGAGGTTCCCTGAGCCATTAGTGCCAGACATATTTGTGTTGTATGAAATGACAGTGCTAAAGTCTCTGGTGAGGCAGTATATAAAAGAGTTTCAAGGAAGATATAAGGGAGAGAAAGGTCATGTTTTTATTTTGACAGAGAAATAATCCCCATTTCGAAAATATTACCTGGTTTGTTCCTGGGCCTTAATAGAAACTAAGTGCTTGACTACAGGACACCCGAAGTTGCCCATGATGAGCAGGGAATTATCAGATCCCCTGAGTCATACTGTCAGGAAAGTACAGCAGCAATCTGTCTCACGAAACGAAACAGTAAAGATCAGACTTAACCAGATAAGTTGGCTCAATTAAATTACATGATCAGGGCTATGGTCAGAATATCTGTATCCCCATTATTTATATATGGAAATCCTGACCCCCAAGGTGATGATGTGGGGACTTTGGAAAGTGGTTAGGTCCTGAGGGTATAGCCCTTGTGAATGAAATTAGTGCTTTTATCATAGAAACTCCAGAGGGCTCCCTCACCCTTTTTACCAGCGAGAACACAGCAATGTATGGACCAGGAACACGCTGAATCTGCCAGCATTGTGATTCTGGACTTCCCAGACTTCAGAACTGTGACAAATATATTGCTACTGTCTATAAGCCATCTGATTTATGGCAAGTTGGGTATCTCAGACTTCTGTGGCATTTCTCTCTGCTGTATTGATACCTCTTCCTCACAAATCTGTAGCTTCATGAGGGTTCTACATGATCAATTGAAGGAGAGGGAAAAATTGTACGTCTTGTTGAGAAAGTTCAAAATAATACATGGAGGCTAATGGTAAATGGACTGCTATTACATTAAAAAATCTTTAAGATGTGGCATAAAATTCATGTTGTGTGCAAGGGACTGCAATGTTCACTTTGAGTGGAACAAGGAATTGCCTATGATAAGGACAGACAAAACTCAGGGTGACAAATGACACAGCTGCGTGGCCAAAAGGCAGAAGGAGAATGACTGGGTGTTTTGAGACCAGGAAATTTGTGGGAGAAGCATGCCTGTAAGAACACATGAATGGAAACAAAGCATGTGCATTTTAATGTTTCAGGGTATTACCTCTTAGTATTTGCCGCAGAGAAACACTCAAAAACCAAATGAAAGCATGATTTAGTCTTTGGAGAGCAGCTACTCTCTAACCTTAATGTTCTTTCCCTGGGAACATGGGACAAGATGGAGACTCTTCATGGGCCTCACCGTATCATGGGCTCCTCCTCCCACACACCTCTAGGTACTGCCTCTGGTTAAATGTCAGTCTACCCGTTACAGTTCTCCTGTTCTTCAATCATGCCATGTGGGATTACATTTTAAATTAATTACCTTCATGAAAATACCATGGTTATTCAAGCTAAGATAAATAAAAAAGACTGTAGATGGTACAAATACTGAGAGTGAAGATTATAGAGTCAGTTTGGAAAATGTGACATTTGAGGTGACTATCAGCCATACAAGGTTTATGTTCCATAAGCCATCAGAGTTAGAAATATCTAAGATGAAGCTGTACATTTGGTTGGCATCATAATATAGGCTATTTAAATCCATGAGATCAATGGACCATATTATTTTCAGCAGTGAAGGGGCCTCAGGTTTGCTCCCTTGGGACTCCAGCATACAAATGTTTGGCAAAAGAGGAGGGAATGGCAAAGGATACAGAGAAAGAAAGTAAATTAAGGTGAAATTAAAACCAGGAGAGCATGTTGTCCTGGAAGTGAAGAGAAGAAATACAGGGACAATCTTTATCTATACCAAATACTATTGATTGGTTAGGTAATGAGGGGACTGGAAAATTGCACATTAAAGGAAGTGACTTGCTGAGCACTCTCAGAAGAAAAGCCTGAGTAGAGTGGTTGGAGTGGAGAATGAGAAGAGAAGAATTAAAATCTGGGAATTCAGAGCATTTTGTTATAAAGGGAAGGGGAGAACGAGGGCGTGTCTGGTGGAAGAAGAGGAGATAAGTGATGTTTTTCAATGTGGGAGAGTTAACAGGATGTTCGTGGGCTGACAGGAATTATCTTAAAGAGAAAAATCAATGTGTAGGAGTAAATGGGATAATAGCTCAAGTAACAACCTTGAGTTTTGAGCAGGGCCTTCCTTTGACTCAGGGCAGATGATCTGGAGAGGTGTAGATAGTAGCTGGATTTGGCTTTCAGCCACTTGATATTCCTTTAATTTGCTGTTGCTTTTATTATTTCGCTCTGGGGAAATATGCATTAAATTACCAAATATACTTGGTTTAAACACATACACACAACTTAGATGTGTCTTTTTAATTTTGGGATGTATTAATTTTGCAAATGATGCCAACATTCCTTTATATTTTGATAGTATATTCATTATTTTAAGTGCTTTCAATATAAGAGATAAATAGATTTGTATGTGTTTGTGTACATAATATATACACATATATAGATACAGGTATGCAATATGGGTATATATCTGTATGATTAAAACTGAGAATTATTAAGAAAAGTAAAACATACTATAAAATGTGGGAAAATTCAGCTCATCTTTTCTTATGTCTTCAAATGTGATTAACATGTAATCTGTCGCAAGATATAGATAAAACCTCAAGCATGATATAGATTTAATTGACTTCTAATTGCTAAGTTAACACATTAGAACCGTTTTACTGCTATGATTTTCAGCACTTGAAAAAATTGTTCCATTATTTATATCTGAATACTCATCAGTTAGGATTAAGACTTTCTGCAGTTTTAAGAAAGAAACTATGATTTCAAATATAATTTGATACTTAAGAATGAGAAAGAACTGAGTAAACCGCCATGTTGCTTTAAGAAATTATGTTCTGTCTTAGTAATGACTGTCAAGGAACCGTATTTGCTGAAGCTAAATGTGGTAGCACCATATTTATACAGTATAATTGGGAGACGAGTTGTCCAGGTTACTAAAGTTATATTTATAAGTGTCAAATTATACCATCTAAGTCCAAATAGAGACCTTTGTGTTCATTTTATCTAGACCTCTAAATGTTGAAATTAAGAAACTGAGTTTCAGAGAGGTTTACTGTCCTGCCTGTAGGTCTAGGTGAGTATTTAACACAGGTGTTATAGTTTTAAGTTTCAGGTTTATTTGATGTTAATTTGCTTAAATATTTTAAATTTTCTGTGGTAGGCAGAATAATAAGATGGTCCCCCAGATATGTATTTGCCTCTTGAGAATGGGCGAGGCCCATAAAAATGATGGAATGTCATTCCAGTGATAAGGTTAGTTTATTTGATAAAGATGAGAGGGTCTTGCAAATATAAATAAGATCCCATACCAGTTGATTTATACTTACTCAAATAGGATTATTATCCTGGATAGAATAGGAAGCTTATGTGGGGAGAATACAGCCTACCTGACTCCTTCAACACAGTCTAGTGAGAGCCCAAGAAGAGGACACAGTTCAGCTATGCCAGACTGACTCCTGATCCATGAGAACAATGAGATAATAAATTTGTGTTGTCTTAACCTGCCACATTTATTTTTTAAAAAATTGTATGTCTTATGAAGTTAAGCTAGGAGAAATAAGTACTTGTAAAATTGTCAATTACAAAATTATGAATAAATGATATATCGATTTCACTTTTAAAATATATTTGTTAAATTAGCTTGCATTTCACAGCTTTAGTTCAAATGATTTTGTCAGAATCAAGTGAGACAGGGAACTAGATCTCAGACATGAATAATCTGTTCTTCCTCCCTCCCTCCCTTCTTTCCTTCCTTCCTTCCTTCCTTCCTGCCAAATTCCCCAATATGTTCTTTATACATATTCCCCAACCCACTCTCTAGTCCAGTATTCAAATTAAGAATTCAGAAGTTGCAATTAGGTAGTTTCTTTCTGTTTAAATTCTTATAAGGAGTGACTGCTGAATTTTTCAGATGTTTTTAGTTGTATATTTATATAATCTTTTTTTCTCCTTTAATAATTGATGCACTGAAGTATATTGATAGATTTCCTAGTTTTGAATGATCCTTGGATTTCTAAAATAACCCTTATTGCTTATTCTTTTAGCATATTGTTGGAATACATGTGCTATTATATTTAGATGTTTGCTTCTATGATCAGTTATACAATGTGGAGTTTTGTGTTCATGCACATACACAAGCATGTGCTATTTAGTTAGGCCTTGTTACATTATATGCTGGCTTTGTAAAATTGGTGAATTTTCCATATTTCCCTGTGGACTAGCATAGAAAAGATGTGTTCTTTTCAAGTTAGCTCATCTGTGAAGCCTATTTTAAATGATAGATGCTCAATAGCCATTAATTGTTTTAACTGTTGGTCTATTCAAGTTGACTTCGATGAAAAATCTTAAACAATGTTTGTATTTGTGAAGCTTAGAAGAAGAAACCAAATCTGGAAATCAAACCAGAGAAGAAAAATATTGTGCCAAAATAAAGGCTTTGAGTTAAAGTAGATTTTCTTCAGACCATTATAAACAAAGAGATTGACCAACGGAAATCTAAATAAGAATCTAGCCAGAACACACATGACTATGTGGCCTGAGTTGAGTATCCTCCAGGAAGGTATTATTAATGTGAATTTACCAAATGAACTATGGTTGCTTAAAAAGAGCAGAGAGAAAGCTTTGTACTGAGCATTTCTTTGTGAAGTGGTCAAACATAAATTCTATAAGTTAAGAAAAAATATACTCAGTAAACTTAATGTACCTACCAGGTTAAGGGTTAACATTTCTCTTTAACATTCCCGCTTTTTGATTGTATATGTGTGAGTGTGTGGGTGTGTGTGTGCGTTTAGAAGTAAACACAAAACACTAAAAGGGCCACGACAGATGTGTAATTATTACAAGGGGATGAGTTCATTGAGAAGGATTGCCTACTAATCATTTTGGTGTTGAAATCAACATATGAAATCAATATTCCAGTAGAGGCATAATTTGTTGCTTTGAAGATTTAATGAGAGTTTTATTGGATGAAAAGGGAATGGCAGAGGTCTAAGGTAGCAAGGTCAAAGTTTAGACTTGGAAAATCAAGTAGATTTTGAGTAGATTATAAAGCCTTTGCTAAAGAATTTGTGTTAATTCTAAACAACTTCTACCCTGTGTTTTATAAGATGACCTGATAAGGCTACTAGATAATAATGTCCCAGAAGATGAGTAGATAAATGTTGGAGCTGATATGTATAGAAGAATGAGAGAAGAAAAGAAAAAAAAGAAAAGAAAAGAAAAGAAAAGAAAAGAAAAAAGAAAAGACAAAGAGAAAGAGAAAGAAAGAAAGAGAAAAAGAGAGAGAGTGGCATTTAGGCTGGGAAACAAAAGTGATCCGTGATCTAGCTTGCTAGGGAATGACCAGTAATCTAGATTTCAGTGCAAACTAAAGATCCATTGGAACCATTTGTGTGTGTGTGTGTGTGTGTGTGTGTATGTGTGTGGAAAAATCATGCCATATTTTATTCTGCTGAGGATAGTGTAACTATAGCAAGTGTATTAGGGAGCTGTATTTCTTTATATGAGGCAATTAGCTGCATCATTGTTCTATAATCCATCCATTTTTTTGTAGGTCAAAAATAAGGGAAAGATTTTGATTCTCCAAATCCCAGGGAAATTTTCAGGAAAGTATTCCACATTGAAATGGCAGTGTTCTGTGTTTCTGATACTAAATTTGTACCCTGTGTCATTGCAAGTGAACTATAAAAACATTAAAATGCCAACGATTCCCCTTTTCTCAGTCATATTAGCATGGTGTCATCAATGCAATATCATTTACAGTGGTGAGGTGTATATTATTTGGGGAAGAGAAACAAATCAGTATCTGTGAAAAAAAGAAACTAAAAAGACACTTTAATTCTTGCCTGATGAAAGCGATCTTCTGTGCTTTTCTATTTGTTGATATAAACTAGAGATTGATAGCATTTGTTCTATAAGGGACCAGAGAGTAAGTATTTGAAATTTTGTGAGCCATGAAGACTCTATTGCACATACTTGAGTCTACCAATGCAATATCAGAGCAATTATGGGTAATATGTAAATGAATAGATTTTGCTGTGTTACTATATAATTTTGTTTACAAAACAGATAGCAGGTCAGATTGCCCCCACAGCTATAGTTTGCAGGCCCCTGAATTGATTGACCTTAAAAAAAAAAGCCAGCATTTATTTGGGAATAGCAGAGGAATTGCAATTAAGGATAAACAAACTAGGGTGAATCATAGGCAAGTCTGGAGAGTGGAGGAAAGGGGCTTGTTCTTATAGGGGAAAGGAAGAAGCTGGGCGAGGCTGTTTTGCTGAGTTCTTGTTGGCTGGGCTGTGGCTGGGCAAGGAGAAATTCTTCCTTCCTCCTGCTGGGATATGTAAAGTAAGCTTCTTCCTGTTGAGGAGTAGGAAGTATACTTCCTATAGCAAATGGTATTGTGTAAGAGCTCCCCCTTGAGTGTTCCTGACTCCTTTTTAAAAGAGGTTTCCTTTATTTTCACACCTGGTATAGAGAAACCTCCACTGACCAGATTAATAATATTATTCCAACTTCCAGGGATTATATTAGTTTGCTCTAGTAAAGAGAATGTGTTCAGGACTACATCTTCAGTGGAAAACATGACTTGATTAAGTTAATACTTGCAGTGTTATTCTCGTCCTGTCACTTAAAACTTTTATGTAGTCAAAAGGAGAATGAAAAGGGATGTGTAAAGAATCAAACCACTCTGGGGCGCCTGGGTGGCGCAGTCGGTTAAGCGTCCGACTTCAGCCAGGTCACGATCTCACGGTCCGTGAGTTCGAGCCCCGCGTCAGGCTCTGGGCTGATGGCTCATGATGGCTCAGAGCCTGGAGCCTGTTTCCGATTCTGTGTTTCCCTCTCTCTCTCTCTGACCCTCCCCCGTTCATGCTCTGTCTCTCTCTGTCCCAAAAATAAATAAACGTTGAAAAAAAAATTAAAAAAAAAAAAAAGAATCAAATCACTTATAGTTTCCATATCTTGTACTGTGGCATGGTTGATATTAAATTTGTTCAGTACAAGGTTAAACATTGGCCCTAAATCAAATCAAAATGGATAGAGGCAATTAGTGCACTGTATAATCTATACCAAAGGAATATCAGCTGTGCTGGTGACATACCTATAATAGAGGTAGAACTGTGTTACAGGTATGACATGTGATGTTACACATTTCTACCTTGAGGTTTCTTACATGATTAAAGTTGCCTTTCTGAAGGAGAATCTTCCAGCTAGCATGCCACAATACTCTGGTTTGCTGTAGCTGTGTAATAACGTCCTGTGATATTGATCCCCTTAACCCATGGAGTAGCAGAGTCTTTAGAAGCCAGTACTCCCAGCTTGTTATCTATGGCTACAAGAACTTTTATTCTTTCCACTTTAAATGCCATAACAATTTTGTCATCTTCTGTGGATATAACATGACGTAATTTGGGCCCTTGGCTGCCCTCAGGGAATAAGTAAATATACATAGATTGATTTAGGGCAACTTAGGTTAAGATGAGGTCTTCAGTAATCACTCCATTTATTACCTGATAAGGCTTTATTTAGCCTAGTGGATTAATGTCACATGCTAGAACTGGGGTTAATTTGGAGTCATTTACTTAGTTAGTGAGTGACGGTTTCCTTTGGGGAAGGATCAGGTCAGTGTTTCCTGTCAATATGCACGATGCAATAGAAAAAAATCCTTAGGAGACTCACCTGACCTTTTTTTCAGAGTGCTTCAATTTTTTGCGTAGGTATGAAACTGGACAGGGTCGTGATTTTTAGAGTTTTGGCTTATTTGGTGACCCAGATATTTTCAATTATAAAGTCTGAGTTTTACCAGTTACTTGGTTGCCTGTGGTTTAGTTACCTAGCTGCCTGTTGATTTCATCTTGGGAGGCATATAATTTCAGTCGAATCTGCATTTTAGACTACTCTGATGGTCTGTCTGCTCTTCTGTCTTTCATAATTACCATGATATTTTGATTTTCATGGTTCCAACTAGCAACTGTTTGTGCTAACTCTGTGTTTCTACTATGGCTGTTAGGAATATACTCACTTTTAATTTCTCTCCCACTACCATCCCACATTCAGCAAGCATAACTATACACATATTTGTTAAGCAATTGAATACCTCTGTCAGCAATTTCTGATGACAAGAATAAAATGCCCTCCCAGAGATGTCCACGGCCTGATCTCTAGAACCTGTGACTGTTACCTTACATGGCAGAAGGGACTTTGTAGATGTTACTATATTAAGCATTAATAATGTCCGCATCTTAATGGATTATCTTTATTTTGATGGGACAAACATAACCACTTGAGTCCTAAAGGCAGAAATCCTTTTTCAGCTGTGGAGAGTGACAGAAGAATGATCAGAGATATACATGCTGTTGACTTTGAAAATGGAAGATCAAGCCCAGTAAGATATCTGACTTCTACAGAAGTATGACATAATAAGTCTGTGTTGTTTTAAGCCAAAATTTGTGCTATTCCATTAACAATAGAAAATCCATACGTAAAAGAAGTATCTGGGATCTTTCAAACGGTTAAAAAAGACAAAGGTGTATTTGTTTAAGACATATTTTAGTTACGATTTAATATTTCCACCTTCTATAGGTTTTGTATTTCTCCTCCACACCATGACAAGTTTTTCTCTTTTCATGACCACCTGCATGGCCATTTGATGTTTGTGTGAAGCATGCATAAGACAAGCTAAGACCAAGGCCTGACTGAAGTGACTGGTAAAGATACATTAAAACAACTATCGTTGCATTAGACAATTTATTGTTTACATAGACAATGAAAAGAAAAATAAGCCTAAGGTGCCAGCTGCCCACGTTGCTTGTCCCATACAAAAAGCGATGACACGAGAAAAAGAGTTTGAAAGACTAGATGGAGTTGCTGGATACCCCATCACTCAGGAGCCCATTCTAGACTGCAGCCAGGTGTTTTTATGTTCTGAAGCTTTATTCTGAGAGGGGTGGGACAGAGCCCCACACCACATCAGAATTTGGGATGTGGTGAAAAATGGTTCACGTTAGTCTCACAGATGATATACAGAGGGATATGTGACATGGTTTTCCAGTTGCTCCTCACAGGCCTTCTGTCCTCTCCTGTCGTGGGAGGATCACAAGGCATTTTACCAAGACTCAAACTGTGGGTTCAAGCCTTTGTGTGGTCTGTGTGGATATGTGTGAGGCAACAAGAGAAGGCAGAGCTATTATTCTACATTCTAAAATTAGAGGAGGAAGATCGTGTTTCATTGAGGTTGCCAACGTTAAGATTGGATCGTGTAAGTCTGGAAACGCTGGCAGTAATGAATAAGATTTCTGTAGAATAAAACCAACAAAGTAAAAGTAGCAAGGCCAAGAAAAGGAGAAACAGAGCTCCATCAAATTTATAAAATTGGTCATTCTAAAGATATTATAACTATTAGACCTTCTAGCAGGAATAGCCACAATCCTTTATGTGTAGCTAATTTTAGTTATGTGTCTTCCTCTTACACTTGAAAATTCTTATATTAATATATAAAGTTAACATTATATGAGGTGATTGTAACCTTATTGATTACTACATAAAAGATACGCTAATTGCTTATAACTTTGAAGTCGTATAATTTCTATCACACTTTTAATTAGTGACATGGAAGTATTTATCCATTCCGAGTCATCTTTGTAGTATAGTTTGAAGCTATAGTCTACGATTTTGTTTTATTATTATTATTTTTTAATGTTTACTTAGTTTTGAGAGAGAGACAGACAAAGCATGAGTGGGAAAGGGGCAGGGAGAGAAGGAGACACGGAATCTGAAGTAGACTCCAGGCTCAGAGCTGTGAGCAAGCACAGAGCCAGATGCAGAGCTTGAACTCATGAGTCGTGACATCATGACCTGAACTGAAGTCGGACACGTAAACGACTGAGACACCCAGCCGCCCCTATAGTCTGTGATCTTAGACGTGTGATGGTGTACTCATACCTTGGATTAAATCCTTACCTTTGAAAAGACTCAGAATGTGTCTATAACCACAACTTTATTGGAATGATGATGTTATTGAGAGCAGTTCAAAATGTTGTGGGTACAGTGCTCTTTGAAATACCACTTAAGAGAGTATTGTGTAAACAGTGTGGACAACTCCATTACCCACGTAGCCTCATGTGTAGACTACATGTAAAATGCTTATGAATAAGAGCTGCAACATTACTTTAAATGTATCCTTGGAAATGATGATTCAAGTTGTTTAGATAATCATTTATGAGACTCAGATTGGACCTATGAAAACCCTTGCAAGGCTGTATGTTGGGAAGTATAATAGGACCTATTAGTTTTTATTCCCACAATGACAAGAAAACTGGAAGGCACTGGAAAAGCTGGAAGAAAAAAAAAACATTTAAACACATGTGTATGAGGACATCAGAGAGCTTTAAAGTTTGCAGATTCAAGATATGGATAATTGAATTTTTTACTGAAATTTTTAATTTTAAATTCTCTTGTATTCAACCTGTATTTTTGCCACTTTCTTAATAATGGTTTGTTTGCTTTTTGTCTTGTTTGGTAATGAATATTTTTAAATTTTAGCTACATCATTGACTCCTGTGCCTGCGTAGGCGTTAGAACTTTAGTACCTAGCCCTTAGTGTCAACATACAGATCTGAATTTTCTGTTTTCTGCCCTATCAACCCCAAATAGTTATCCTTAATTTTTTTTTCAATTTATATTTCATGCCTGTATTTTTTCCTTTAATTTTCTCAGGATTGCACTTTTTTCAGGACATGATTTAATCAGAATTTCTATGTGTTTGTGCCAAAAGTATTGCCCATCCTTAACACTCCATTCTTCCACGTGTAACCAGTCAACCACCAAACTGTATGTGTACATTGGAAAGAATGTTCTCCACTGAAATGACAGCGCACAGGCCTCTGAAATGAGATGATAGCACAGTAATCTAGAAGTCAGTATATCGGATTGCATATTCAGAATATTAATATACATTTCAATTTTGTTGTGAGAATTTGGCAATATCTGTTGTTCATAGTTAAATACATAAAACCATGTATTTAATGTCTAAATGTTTTTCCCACAGCTCTGGGGAAAACAAAGGCAACTATCCCAAAGATTTTTTTCACGTAAGCTGACAAAATGTATAATCTTTGGACGAAAGTCTACTCTTTATGTCCTTAAATTAAGAATATTATCAGAGTCAGAAGAATTATCTCTCTACATGTAGTGGTGGTTTATCTATTCACCTAACATTTCATTCTTGTTCTTGTCACGCATAAGCATGCATGGTTAGGTCTGACACTGATATCTGCAGTGGTAACAGTAAAAGAGATTCCAAGGGCCCAATACTCTGATTTGGAAGGTATTTAGGGATTCATAGATAATTCCCTCATTTGATTTGCTTCAATTTTATAAGTTTTTGTTTTAGTTTTTCCCAGAAGGTCATGATCAGACAAGGGTTAAAGTTTCTTCTATTTCAGCAAGGAAAGTATGTGGAAATTTTCGCTTTGTTTGGAAAATCAGTCAGTAGGAGATATCAGATGATCAAGGGTGATTAATTATCATTTATAGTGACTTGCGTCATGGGTTATAGAGAAGTAGGATTTAGGACTCTCAGAGAGTTTGTTTGAATCCATCCCTGTCCTTTTTATTGAGACATTTCTGAAGTTCTCTTTGACCTGCAAACAACGACCCTTTCCCATTTGCAAAGGTAGAGCAGATATGCCCTTCTAGATATCTGGATATAATGCTAGCTGTTACACTATTGTTTGACGTACTTGTCTGCAATCCTTTTGCAGCAATTCAAACCACTGCTGTTATATATTTCCTTTGTACTTGTATGAGACGTTGCTGGTCCTTTAGAGCTCACAGAATGTTAGTGAGCAAATTGTACCTGGGAAGCGCCTGAAAATAGTGTGAAGTTAGAGCTGTCAGGAAAATAAGACACTAGATGAAGTGAGACTCTGAGAACTTTTACAAAGTGATTTGTCATGTACACTTTAACCACTCAACATTGTTTATTTCTAATGATGACAGCATGTGTTTTTCCATGTTGATACTATTAGTACTAATAACAACATTAAAAAAAAAACAGAAAAAAATGTGTATGTTTCCTTCTCAATTTGTGGAGCAGAAGCCAGTATATAAGAGAGGAACATAGAGTTCTAAATATAATGATTATTTTTGAGATATCTGTAAAATATTACAAGTTTCTATCAATTAGTGTTGATTTTATTATAGATTTATTTGTTTAAATAGTTACAACATAATTTCCTTTCAAATGTTAATATGTCATTTTTCATCATCAGTAAGTGAAGAGTAAAACTAAAAATGAAAAAAATCAAAATGGAAATAGCAAAATAAAAAATATTGAGAACCAAAGAAAGAATTATGTTGGACAAAATTTATGTGAAAAAATCTCAATAATCCCATTTCCTTATTTAAGAATATTTTGCATAATATTAAATAAATTACTGTATTCTTAAAATGATATATATAATATTAAAAAATTTTTTTAATGTTTATTCATTTTTGGGAGAAGAGAAAGACAGCACGAGCAGGGGAGGGGCAAAGAGAGAGGGAGACACAGAATCCAAATCAGGCTCCAGGCTCTAAACTATCAGCACAGAGTCCGACGTGGGGCTTGAACTCACAGACTGTGAGATAATGATCTGAGCCGAAGTTGGTCACTTAACAGACTGAGCCACCCAGGCGTCCCTAATATTACTTTTAAAAGTAAATTTTAAATTATTTAAAATTGGGAAAATATGTTAAGTATTACTTGCCAAATAGAATTAAAATTAATATACCACTTGTGTATTTTCATCACTTGTACCTAAGTTTTACATAGTACCACACTCTTTGTTGTATAGTTAAAATTATGTTTTCACAATCTCAAAATTTTGTGACTACTGAATTTCATTTTTGTTCATGATCTGGTTTTTTAGGCTTTATTATACATTTTTCAAATTTGTGGGGTGGGTTTTCTTCAATATGCATGAGAAATGTTATTGTTCCCTTCTAAATGACCTACAGAGCTAATTCCTACATTTGTACTAGAAGTAAAAGTATTTTGGTAAGACGAGTAAATGGATAGGTTGTCTCTTTTATTTCATTATAAGTATGTAAGGTTTACCTATGTCAGGGAAGACCATAAACATGATAGGTTATTATAATGTAAAGCTTATCAATGTAGAAAACTCTAACAAAACACAGCAGAAATACAGTGAATTCTTAGGACAACACAGGATGAGAGAAACACTGCTGCCCCCAACTGCCTGAATGAAGATGGCGGGTGCCAGTGCCTCATGGTAACAGAAAGTCACTGTGCCGCTCCTCCTTGTTTTGTAGTCATGCAGGATAATTTAAATACGTAATTACTTATCATTGTCTGTGTGGTGACTTTTGAAGTCTTATTGTACTAAAGTCCTAAAAAAAATTGGGATTATCTACTTTTTTCCTGGGAAAGTTTAAAGGAAAGGCCATCATCTTATTTTGAATTTACCAGTACTATATTTACCCACAACTATAGTTTTGAAAAAGAATGGAAGAATTAAAGGCAGAGCTCAGATCCAATCTCAGCTTCATCTTTGACCCTCTGAAGATTGTGCAACTAGCAGAGACTTTTTTTTAATTTAATTCTACATCACAACTTTATTTTGACTATAATATGGTTATAGCATGATTGTTAGAGCAATCATTCTTCATAAGTAAACGTCATTGGAAGTTTTCCCCATCTTAATCTCCAACATAAATATGAGTAGTCATAATCTAGCAACTTTAGGGATACAGGCTTTTTATAGTAACTTCAAAGAAGAGATCCATTATGAAATATTAATAGCTCAATAAAATTTTATGAGTCTCCTTTAACTACAAACATTGAGTTGGTTGCTAGTATTGTCCCATATCAGGATTCTTTCACTTGGAATAAAAGAAATTTCATTTAGGGGTGCCTGGGTGGCTCAGTCAGTTAAGAGTCCGACTTCGGCTCAGGTCATGATCTCGCGGTCCGTGGGTTCGAGCCCCGCATCGGGCTCTGTGCTGACAGCTCAGAGCCTGGAGCCTGTTTCGGATTCTGTGTCTCCCTCTCTCTCTGCCCCCCCCCCCCCCCGTTCATGCTCTGTCTCTCTCTGTCTCAAAAATAAAATAAAAACGTTAAAAAAATTAAAAAAATAAAATAAAATAAAATAAATTTCATTTAAAAAGTTAATCAGAATAAGCGCCATAAAATAAAAATTAGGGAAGGGTATAGATTTTAGTTCTGAACCTAAATGTAATTTGGTTCATTGTGTAATTTGGACATTGTGTCAACCTTGTGTAATTTGGACATTGAGTAAATTACCCTGAGATGCCATTTCTAAACTTTCAGTTTGACAATTGAAATTGAAAATTTATAATACAATTTGTTGATAAGGCTATGGGGAAAAGGAACTTTCATTCATTGTCAGTCGAAGTCCAAAATAGTACAAATTATGTGGAGGAAAAGTTGGAAACATCTGAAGAAAATTATGTGTATGCATTTAATCTATGAACGCACAATCTGTAGCGAAATACTTCTATAAATAAGAAACAAGATGTACAAAGTTATTTACTATAGCATTATTCTGACACTTGGAAATAGCCTAATCGTAGCATGATTGGATGGGTATATGTTGAGGGATTAGTGAAGATACTAAAACCTCTCTAAATGTTTTATTTTTATTTAATTTAACATAGAGAAATATTTTACATATTAAAATATAAACTTGCATTAAAAGGAAATTTTCATATGTAAGAAATGAATCACTGGGTTCTACTCCTAAAGCCAAGAGTATACTGTATATTAACTAACTTGAATTTAAATTAAAGAAAGGGAAGGATTTTAAATTGAATTGAATGCAATGAAATGAAATGAAAAGGAAACCAAATAAACTGAAATGTACATCAAACTAAAAATATAACCCCATTAAAAATTGATTATTTTAAGTAATTTAGAACATGGTATTCTGACTCTACAGTCTTCATATAACCTAAGTTCAAAAATTCCCTCTACTTTTTAGCTTTAGTTATATTAGTAATATTTATATTGCAATCTTGAACTTTCTATAAAATATACAAATGGATATGTATTTTAATACATAAATTTGTCTTACATTATTATTTTCATTTTTCTTATAGTGAATATACAAATATAAAATGAAATTAATTACAACAAAGTCCAGTGATTTGAATTGCACATTACTATCAACTCATATTCCAGCCCTCTTACACTGAAAAAGCCTAAAAGCAATGACACTCCAGAAATAATTACAGAGCTAGCACCCAGATCTTTGTGTTTTAATACCATTGTCTTTAAATACCATTGTGTTTAAACACCATTTGTTTTTAATTACTATTACCTAGTACAAAGAGTCATATATCCCTGGGGACGTGACTGATGCTAAGTCTGAGCAGAAAAAAATACAAGGCAAATCTGAATCCAGAATGGAGACAAACAAACAACATAAAGCAAAACAAAAAAGAAGTCATTGAATAATATCAAAAGGACATAGGAGCAGGTTTAAAGAGGCTCCCGCATTACACATTTGGTATATTTTGAGCATCAAGAATAATTAATGTAATTCACTTTAACACACTGAAATGGAAAAAAAAAATGCATGAGCCCAGAGGGTTATGGTTTACAGAATAATAGATACTATAAATGTAAATAGAAGAAAAAACTTGGAAATCACCATTTCAGAACCCTCATAAATAATCATAAATTCAGGCAAGGTTCACATGTTTGATAAAAATTATGAGTAGAAAGTGCCTTCAGGGACAGCTGATTTTATGTTGTCAGATTATGACTGTATGTTTTAATGACTAATTAAAGATGGAAAATGGATGTTTACAATGAATATATCTAGTGCTCATTAACTTTTAAATGTGGTGATTCATCTCTAAGGTTAAGACAGATCGGCTTTTAGTGTCTTCTTATATAACATTTATGAAGTACCATAAATCTTTACTTTTGAAGAGTTCTGACCAGCAGTTTATCCTGAATATAGCCAAGACTCTAAATTTAACTTAGATTTGCAGGGAATAGAAGAACACATTAAATGACACAATGAGAAGAACAGTCAAATACAGAGCCTATTATTATCTTCTACATAAAAACTGACTTGAGTTTCCCATAAAATTAGTGTTTGGGGAGGAAAAAAAAAAAAACAATGTTAAAAGTGACCTAAAAAAAAAAAAAAAAAAAAAAAAGCAAGGAAAACTGACTAGATCTCAGTTTGAAAAAACACAAAACCTATAAATTATTTTGGGAAACATTTGAATATGAACTATGTATTAAATTCTATTTTGGGATTGCTCTTAATTATCTTAGAAAGATAATGTTTTTGTTGCTCTGTAAAAGAATACCGTAAACATATATTCAGAGAGAGAAAGCATGCAAGAGTACAATTAGATGCAATATTATTATCAAACTTTTGCATGTTTTAGAATTTTAAAATCAAAAAATTAAAAAAATATATTCTATCAGAAATTTAATTTGGAATTTATAATTTTAATTTTTCTGCAGATATGAAATTTAGACCAACAGGACCAAATTCCAGTTGGCACGGTGGTGAAAGGCCATATCTAGCTACAGTAAAACTGACAGGATATCCTAATCCTGAAATCTTTTGATACAGTAGAGTATAATATAAAAAAAAAATTTGTATTATATTTTCTCTATTCTTTACAACTCACTATGAGAAAAACTATTTTAGGCTCTAGTTCTGTCCATCTTAGAGATACAAATAAGTGGAGAAATTAATACTAGGCACAACAGATCTGTGGGAAAAGGTAAGTAATTCAAACAATACCAAGTTTTTTTCTGATATTTATATGATTCAAAGGTGAAATATGGACAAATAATAAGATTATAAGATTAATAAATTAATAAATATTGCAATACTTGGTGAATGTTTTCAACAGCTCAGTCCTTTTAGTTTTTTTCAAAATCAAATGAAAAATTAATCTCAAAGACTTAATTGTCATAATATTATATAATCATTTAAAAGCCTTGTTCATATAGTAAAATATCAACAATGCTGCCTTGAAATGCACATGATAAGAAAAGATATAGTATATTTCACTTCCATTTCCAAGGAGAACCTATAATATCATCACATTACTCTACCTGGTATTAGATTGGATGGACAAGTTAACTTGAGATATTGAGTGCATTTTTATTGTACAACTGTGATATTCGGACAACAAATTACATCATGGAATGATGGGTTAGGGTGATTTTAAACTATTCTTTTTACATAATTCAATATTTAAGTGTCATAAAGGTAAGGACAGCTATCATATGTCTAAACCCCAAGAAGGTTTCTCTGCTTTTGTGGTTTAGAATTATTTTCCTCAATCCAAGTCCAAATCTGTTCTGACAGAGAATGTCATTCACTCTGTTTCAGTATAGTAAATCAATGTCAAAGGAATTGTTTTATTCCTTTTTCAATATCTAACATTGTTTAAATATAGCGTATAGATTTCATAGTTTCTCTTTCTCCAGATACTTCCTCCCTTTTGAATGCAAATAGTTCCCTTTTCTGACAGTATTTGGCTCTAATAACTGATTGAATTTAGCTTACTAGTATAAAGGAATAAAATATTACCTGGCATGCATGAAAAAATCCATTTATAAAAACTAAAATGGTTTTAACAAGTATAATATATTGTTATCCTCTGCCATTTCAGATTAGAATCCATTTTTAGAGTCTAAATCATTCAACTTTTACTTGTTTCTCTAAGTATAATCATTGAAGGGGGTTTAAAAGGTCCCATTGTTTTCCCCATTTGCTCCTACTTATCCTTTCCTCCCAAGATGGGAAAGCTTAATGGAATTGGGTCAGAGCCCAAGACTCTAAAAAGAATGCTTTACCTAGCAGGTGGTACATAATAGATGACATATATGTGTGTGATAAAAATAAACATCAGATAATTTTAATATATCAAAAAATGGAGAAGTCTATTTTTGACAATGACAGAAACTCTTACACCAAGTCAATGTGCCCCATCTCTCAGTACATTAATTGAAATATATATACTCATAAAAAATATACATATTATAATTATAAAAGGCATTGGAGAGCTGCCAAGACAGACTGATATTGAGTAATTTAGACCCCAGAGAGGAAAATAAAAGCACAGAGAAGAGAGGCTGATATATAATAATTTTCATCTTGAACTATTTGCCATATAAAAGCTATCTGCGAAAAGAAGCCAAGAAGTCATGCTAAAAGAAGTTGAAATTTGAGGGCAGGTATTTTGTTGTTTGTTTTGTTTTGTTTTGTTTTGTTTTCTCACTAATTTAACAACATTGATGAATCAAAATCAGTTCAGAACATTGCACAAAAAGGTGATTTTTGTGCTTAATAAAGTCATCCATTACTTGGATATTTCTTCATGGAAAGATAGCTTGCACACAGCTGAAAGTGTTGTTGGGGAACATTCTTTAGCTGACAGTCAATTCAGGATTGCCTCAGCTGCACAAAACCACCTCTAGGACCACTTGCAAAGACTGATCAAGGACTGCTAGACTGATCAGTCTAATGTGAAAGAACTCTGACGGGATATTTCTGCCTCTGTGGAGTTCACTGACACAGATGGGTCTTCCTCAAAGCTCAAGATCTCCTTTCAGCTAATCCTCCCCCACTGCCCTGCACATTTGTTGATGCTAATGGTAATTATTAACAAACACCCTATGTACTGGACTCTGTCCCAGCATCTGCACTCCAGAAAAAACAAACTGTGACAGTTGGGATTTGGAGCTGCATCACCTGCTGCTTGTCTTACAGTTAAGATTAGTGGTAGATAGGGGCGCCTGGGTGGCGCAGTCGGTTAAGCGTCCGACTTCAGCCAGGTCACGATCTCGCAGCCCGTGAGTTCGAGCCCCGCGTCAGGCTCTGGGCTGATGGCTCAGAGCCTGGAGCCTGTTTCCGATTCTGTGTCTCCCTCTCTCTCTGCCCCTCCCCCGTTCATGCTCTGTCTCTCTCTGTCCCAAAAATAAATAAACGTTGAAAAAAAAAAATTTAAAAAAAAAAAAAAAAAAAAAGATTAGTGGTAGATATAACACAGATAACTGGGCACAGGGTGACAAGCCAGCATTGATACCTTTCACCAGTAGTGAATTAAGATGACTTATCCGTGGAATGAAAGATACTAGCTGGTGCAATGTATCTTCAGAAGTTTGAGATGTTGATGAGGGAAAATAAGTATCAGGAAAAATGATAGAATGGCCAGTCTAAACTTTATTAAGACTTCAGAAAAAAAAAAAAGCAAGTCATTCATAGTAGTAGATATGAAAATGATACACGTGGGGCATCCAGAGAGAATTTTTCATGATTCTCTTTTTCATATAGTCTCATCTTTTGTAGTAGCAGTGGATAAAGAAAGCTAAGGAAGGGGTGTAATATTTAATCATTTGTGTAGTAAATCTCCAGCCCCTCAAGGAGGCTCAAACACCGATGAATATCTCTAAAAGTCACAGACATTATTGGATACTTTCTCTTTTAGTATGTACATGAGGCATAGAATACTACAAACACCACTGCTTTTAAACTTTGGATTGGATATTAGTAAGGCAAGGGGAAAATAAACAGAAATATTTGAGAGTAATAAGTAAAAATTGCAATATAATTAGATAAAATAAGTATATCTTTTAAAAACTACAAGATATTTTTATGTGAATTTAGAATTTGCTGTATACAAGGCTGATATACAAAATTTGGTTGTATTTATTTATACCAGTAGCTAACATAAGTTTAAATCTAAAAAGAGTGCAATGATAGTCATATTAAGAACACATACATACAAATAAGCCAAAAATTCTTGTATAAGAATTTAAACCCTGAAAAAATATATTAAAAACCTGTACTTCTATATTAAAAACTATCAAACATTATTAAGGGATGTTGTACAAATGAACAAATGTAAAAATATGTATTTAAAAATATTACCATTTACAACGGTATCAAAAACATCAGAGCCTTATTATAAATTTAATAAAAATAAATGCACCACCACTTACTTGAAAATTATACAATGACAGAAAATTATATAATGCCAGAAAGAGGTCCACAGCAAACATAGGAATGTATCATGTTCATCTATTGAGAAACTCAATGAGATACTTACTTTTAATGAAACTATAAGCTTAATCATAATCATTGTTAAAACTGACGAGCTGATTCTAAAATTCATATGGAAATACCCAGTGCCAAAAATAGCCAAGGAAATCTTGTGGGAAACAACAACTATGTTTGAAGATTTACTTAACTACATTAACCATTTACTTAGCCATATCTTGCAAAATGTCAAAATCTAGAATAACTGAAACGATGTGTCACTGGTGTATAGATGGACTAATAGACCAATGAAATGGAATACTGTTTGAGAAACAATCTCAATCACCTTAGTATTGTAGAGGAATTCATTACAGAGAGAAGATAGAGGGTAATAAAATGAGGTTGCCATAACAATTGAGCATACTAAATCTGGAGCACAGGTGAAATTAAATTTACTCAGAAGGAAAGATTTCTTTGGGTGCTTGAGAGATGAACAAGAATTGAATGGGTTTCTTATATGATGGTTTCTAATTTCTCTATTAAATTGGAGGGAGGAGTCAGATGGACTGAACTAGTTGATACTTCAATAAAAAACAAATATCATCAATAAACAGCAAAGTTGTATTTGTCATTAGTGCTATCTATCCATGGCTGTTTAGTGGTCTGTTGGGAGGTCTGTTCACTGTACACACTTAGGAACTAAGCCTGACTGATCTGCCATCATCTAGAATGCTGTTCAGGTCTGTGCACCAGCAGAAGTATCTGGACGGTCTCAAACCACCAATAAAACAAACTGGTCCATGTTTTATTCATACTTTATTCATACTTCATCATGGTTTACTATCATAACCATTCATACTTTAATGGTTATATAGATCTACCCTAGAGTCAGTCCTATTTTGTGCCTGGAACAAGGTACAACCACACATATGTGACTAACACTAGTGATGGCCACAAGGAAGGATTTTACGGATTTATAATTGCTGCAGAGAATGGAAGAGCTACCCAGAAACAACAGTGTTAGGGCCGGCAATGGCATTGTACCTAACGTGGATCTATAGGGACAGTTGTCTTCATAAACGGGTTTTATTGCCCGTCACCTCTGAACAGCATGGTGAAAGAACAGAGAAAGAATTTACTTAAAAGTGTGCAGAGGAATGATTGGAAATTATAGCAAATGACACTTTTTCCTTGGGTCTTGGAAAGGGAAGATTATGGTGAAAGAACGTTTATTTTACTTTTGTAGAAGCATTAGGGGTGTTAAGTTTGGTAGGGTATGGAAGAAAGTGAATGTGGAGATGGCTGTATGTGGAGATGGCTCTAGGGACAAGGAAATCATTTGAGTAGTTCTGAAACTGCCCAAACAAGCCATCACTCATATGACAAATTATTCTTCACATCCTGAGAAATATATGACTAAGGATGAAAGCTAACAACATGAATTGAGAATTCTACTGGGTTCTAATGTTAAGTTCTTGAAACCTAATCCTAAACAGAGTTTCTAGATCTCTGTGTTTCCTCTGTAATTCCCCATCATTGTAAGCTCAGTCTGTGGCCTACACCCTTTCATTAGTTCCTGTATTTACCCTTTCAGTACAATTAGTTCTGTCACAGGTTAGAGTTTCTACTTAGAATTTTTAGAAATTGTTACTTCTATTTCGCCAATGGCTCTTACTGATACTTCAGCTTTGAGTTTTGATCACTGAGTGGGATCTTGAAACCATTGGTGGACATTATTAGGTTTCCTTCTGGGAGAGTTGATCTATCTTACTGATTTTCACATACATTTACACTTTCCAAAACTATGCCTGTTGC
The DNA here is from genome assembly GCF_018350155.1 of Leopardus geoffroyi. Classification (NCBI taxonomy): domain Eukaryota; kingdom Metazoa; phylum Chordata; class Mammalia; order Carnivora; family Felidae; genus Leopardus; species Leopardus geoffroyi. The sequence goes on along the minus strand of NC_059326.1, from coordinate 218,070,203 downwards.
TAGTTTGCCGTCTGTGTGCTTCTCACCTGAATATTCTGAGGCTTTTCTCCATGACATCAAATCATGTCCCCGCTTCTGAACAGATTCCTGAATTATACTTTAGACTTCTATCTAACTTGCTACGTTGGGTTTCCCACTTTCTTTGGTCAGCTTCTCAAGCTGCGCCCTTTCCTCCATTTTCTGTCGAATTCAGTCCCAGTACTGACTTCTTTTATCAGAGACTCAAATGGTTTTCACATAAGGTCTTTCAAAGAAAATGGGCATTCAATATGTATATTTGAAAACAAAACAAACCAAACCAAAACAAAACAAAACAAACAACATTTTATGCCTACAAGCAAATTCCCAACTATAAATAAGAGAGATATCCTTAATATACCTCAATGATGATAGGAAGGAAAGTTTATGCAAGGCTAATTGTCCAACAGGAACTAATAAGATATTTAGGAAAAAATATAGAGATATTGTATGATAGTTTTGCTTTAAATACTGGTTTTATTTTTTCTAAAATAGTATTTTCAATATTTTTTTCAGAGTATTTTCTATCCTAAATTAACAGTCTAATGTCAAATATAAATTATCGTGGTTTTGTTTGTTTTGCTCGGTGCTAGCAAATCATAGTGTATTTTAAATTTAAATTTTATTTTCTAAATTTTCTTACAGATGTGTAGGCCTAACTGGTCATTAGAATATTATGATAATGGATTTGGGAATAATAAGAAAACATAACCAAATTACTTGTATGTGATTTGATGTTTCAAAAAGACTATAGTTCACAAAATACTCTGCTACTGTTAAAATGATCATGTTTAAGAATTAAAAGGGACTTTAATATGTAAATGATATAAGTACCATTTGTTTAGTCCACTAGTTTTTAATACTGTATTTCTTGATCATTTTTTAAACTTGAGAAGTTACATTTCAGCTGTTACCATGAACACAAAAATATATAACATTTTATATCATCTTACTTTGATTTCTAAATCACAATTCATAGAAAATGCAGTTTTGGGGCATTGTCCTGAAAGATAATCTTCTGAGAGTATCAAGTGATTGGCACACCAAAATCATTGGTCATTTCTAAGCTAGGGATAAGTAAGGGAAAATAATTTAAAATATGTATAAACTTATTTACAGTCCTCTAAATCACTATTTTTCAAATAATTATATACAGTAATCAATATTTATAAATAATTCATTCTTATGTAGTGTCTAGTATATATTTTAGTGTTACCAAGCATAATAGTGTCATGTGGAGAAGGTTTCTATTAATAATTTATTTCAAATCACACCACAATAAGTGTGTATCTAGAGAAAATATCCTTTCTTCATGTTGAGTGAAATGATGTGATTTCTTGGTGTATCTAAGTATATTTTGCTACTTAATATTTAAATGTAACATACTTATGATTTCAAGGTTGATTTTATATGTACCATATAATTCTGTTATCAATATATCTGTCTCTTTTCAGGAGGTAAAATCATTAATGTGGATCCATATGTATTAATGTAAAAGCTTCAGGATCTATTTTTACGTTTTGAAAAATATTGAGATACTGATGCATTTTGTTGAGAAAAATGATAGTTTTTACTGAGGGGAGAAACAAAAGCAAACTACAAATCCCTATCTCTGAATTTATGGTTTTAAAAATTCATAGACATTGGAATTGAAAAGAACCCACCTGTTAATGATTTTCTTGAAGAAGTGCATTAGAAAGAAGTGAAGAATATATGTTTTTAATTATTTATATTTGTACAATGAAAATATGAGTAGTTAATTAAATGTACTTCCAATTTTTGTAGCATTTTAATTCCTAGTCATTTAGGGATACAAAATGCAATGTCCAATTTTTCCTAAAAAAATAACAAGTTATACACAGGTAACTTCATGGAAGAATATAAAAAATTATTTATTAGGATGACATTTACCCACGAATAAAATTTCTTACATGATTTTCTTTTTCAAAAAAAAAAAAGATTTAATGAGAAATATTCCTTTCTAAATACTGTGATAGAAGTCAATCAATATGTCTAGCACCTGCAGCCCACTGCTTTGCCAATAATTCTTCCATTTGATTCTCTTGAAAAGCATTTTTCTTCAATAATCCTACATGAAGATAACTCTATTATTCTCATTTACTGAATGACTTCTTTTTTTTTAATGTTTATTTTGTGAGAGAGAGGACGAACAGGGAAGAGGCAGACAGAGAGGGAGGGAGAAAATCTTAAGCAGGCTCCATGCTCATTGCAGCCTCCACTTGGGGCTCGATCCAATGAACCTGACCTGAACCAGTTTTAAGAGTCAGACGCTTAACCAACTGAGCCACCCACGGGGGCCCTGAATGACCTCTTCTATTCTGGTTTCCTGACTACAGAGTACATAAGGAGAAATTGAACATGCAGAAATACACCTTGTATAATAGAGTTTTGTCAATCAACACCTATGAAACATGGTTAAGTATTTATTAAATGATTTCTCTCTATCAAGAAATATTTTCTACTTTTTATCGCTTCAGAGGATATGAGCTTTTGACCAATAATTATTATGCTTTTTGCTCTAAGTCATTAAGTTTCCTTTAAATACAAATAAATATTATGCCATGTACTTACAAAATAAGTATGTCGTTAGAAAAACTTGTCAGTTTCTCAAACTATACCTGCACACTTTCTCAGTATAAAACTATGCCGTTCTTTCATCACCATCTGATTGTTATAAAAACAATTGGTACATTAAAATAAACTTGACAACATGTTTTATATAGAGATCTAGAAAAAGCAAATGCTCTAACCTACATTTTCAAGCAATGTTTTTTAATATATTGAACTATTTAATATTTGAATTAAACTTACATTGGGGCGCCTGGATGGCGCAGTCGGTTAAGCCTCCGACTTCAGCCAGGTCACGATCTCACGGTCCGTGAGTTCGAGCCCCGCATCGGGCTCTGGGCTGATGGCTCAGAGCCTGGAGCCTGTTTCCAATTCTGTGTCTCCTTCTCTCTCTGCCCCTCCCCCGTTCATGCTCTGTCTCTCTCTGTCCCAAAATAAATAAACGTTGAATTAAACTTACATTAATTTAAATTAAAAATAGACACCAAAAAAATAGACACCAAAATGTACCTTGCTTAATTTTTATTGCCCTATCAAAATATTAGTTTCTAAGATGTGAAAATAATTTAAATAACCTGAATACCTAAAAAATTACCTAGGGTGCCTAGATGGCTCAGTCAGTTAAGCATCTGATTTCCTCTGGGGTCATGATCTCACCGTTGCTGCGTTCGAGCCCCGCATCAGGCTCTGCACTAACAGTGTGGAGCCTGCTTGGGATTGTCTCTCTGTCTACCTCTCTCTCGCTCTCTCACTTTTTCTCTCAAAATAAATAAATCAACATAAAGAAAATTACCTAAACTATCCACACAAATGTGATAGTAATGAAAGAGAAGGAGCTATCACAACTTGAGAAAACAAAAGAACATTTAACATTTAGGGACATACTTTTAAGTTTACCAAGATCTTGGATAAGGTTTACCTCTCATGCTCCAAATATCTAAAACTTTTGGTAGTGTTCGTAAATACATTGATAATTAAAGGAAACATTCACAGCTCTAGCAAGGGAATGCAGTATACAAGACACCTCTGAGAAACATGAAAAACAAAACACATTTGAAAAGAAAAATAAGTGAGTTAAGAATGTTACTTAAATCAGATTTATTTTCTATACTGAAGTATATTTCTTTTGCATTAAATCTATCAAGTATAATATCAGTCAAGGCATTCTATAGGATACCTGCAACATCTCCTGCAGAAGAAGATACATCCTTTCTCAGAAGAAATATCCTTTCTTTCACATTATGAAATCAGCCTTGATACCATTGTAGGTAGGCCCTAGGAGGAGGGATATATTCCTCAGGAGGACCGTCTCTGGTCTACTTGTTCAATGATGGCTCTCAATAGCTAGAAAACTGCATGGCATATAGTAGATTCTCAATGAATTCTTTTGATTTGTATGTGTAAGTACAAGAAATCTTGGAGAAGCAGAAATATTACAAAAGACTTGTATCTATCCCATGAAATATCCATGTGAGAGATAAAGTTTTACAATATAAATATAAATTGTTGCAAATACTTAACAAAGTTCACATATTGAATAAAATTGGAAAAAATAGATATAATTTTTGAGTAAGTGTGGCATAATTGTTTCATATAAAAGAGGTGAGAGAGGGTAACATAAATCGCAACCTCTCATTGGTACCATCCAAATAAAAACAAAATAAATGGAATGAGTAAATAAAAGTGTTTTTTAAATTGGGAAAACAGTAAATTATAAGTTAGTTTTAAGATACGCTATTTACTGAGATAACAGAATTGAACATTTCTCTTTTGAATTTTAATAGTTACCTTTATTTAGGTCTCATGCATCCTATGTAAAGACATGTGATATGTAACCATACATGGGGAAATACATTTCATTCAACACTGCCAACAAGAGTGTGTGGTTTACTAGCAATACTTTAGCAAAACAGTGAAGAAAAATTTGTCCTTACTGGAATGTTTACCTTGCTCTCAAATTGTTCTCTATAGTAGTCTTGAGAAAGTTATAACTTGTGATTTAGAGATAGCCTACAAGAACATTATTAAAAGTTTAACTCCTCTACAGAAAGGGTTGAGGCTTAACTCCTCTACTGAAAGGTTGCGGCTTTCACTTGTAAATAAACAGTAGACACATTTTGACAAGTCAGCCTATCAGTTTCTTTAAAATAAACTATGCCAGTGTCCATTTCCTCAATCTTTTTTTTTTTTTTTAAAAAACACATTTTTAGAGCACTTTTAAGTTCAGAGTACAATTGAGGTGGTGATAGAAATTTCTTTTATATCCCCTATCACCGCACATACATAGTATCCCCCCTTACCAACATCCCTCGTGAATCATACAGTGTTCCAGCCTTTACAGATGGGCTTATTTCACTCAGCAATATGCATGTAAGTTTCAGCCATGTCTTTTCTTGGCTTAAGAGCTCATTTATTTCTTTGTGTCATCTTCAGTTTCTTTCATCGGTGTGTTATAGTTTTCAAAGTACAGGTCTTTTACCTTGGTTAGGGCTATTCCTATGTATGTTATTGTTTTTGGTGCACTAAGTGGGATTAATTCTTTAATTTCTCTTTCTTCTGCTTCATTATTGGTGTATAGAAATGCAATAGATTTCTGTACATTGATTTTGCATCCTGTGACTTTATTTGTCTACAGTTCTAGCAGGTCTTTTGGGTATTCTACATATAGTATCATGTCATCTGCAAAGAGTGAAAAATTGACTTCTTTGCCAATTTGGATGCCTTTTATTTCTTTTTGTTGTCTGATTGCTGAGACTAGGACTTCCAGTATTGTGTTAAATCACAGTGGTAAGAGTGGACATCCCTGAAATGTCCTGACCATAGAGGAATTTCAGTTTTTCCTCATTGAGGATGATATTAGCTGTGTGGGTTTCTCATTGATGACCTTTATGATATTAAGATATGTTCCTTCTATCACTACTTTGTTGAGTTTTTTATCAAGGATTAATGGTCAAATGTTTTTTTTTTCTACATCTGTTGAGAGGATCATATGGTTCTTATCCTTTTGTTTACTAATGTGGTATATCACATTGATTGATTTGCGAAGTTGAACCACTCTTGCAACTTAGAAATAAATCCCACTTGATTGTGGTGAATGATTTTTTTTTACATTTATTTATTTTTGAGAAACAGAATGAGACAAAGCATGAGCGGGGGAAGGGTAGAGAGAGAAGGAGACACAGAATCTGAAGCAGGCTCCAGGCTCTGAGTAAGTGGTCAGCACAGAGCCTGATGCAGGGCTCGAACGCACAAACTGTGAGATCGTGACCTGAGCCTAAGTCGGATGCTCAACCGACTGAGCCACCCAGGTGCCCCTGATGTTTTTAAATATATTGTTGGATTTTGTTTACTAGTATTTTATTGTGAATTTTTGCATCCATGTTCATTGGGGATATTGGCCTGTAGTTCTCTTTTTTAGTAGAGTCTTTATCTGGTTTGCTGTCAGGGTAATGGTGACCTCATAGAATGGATTTTGAGGGGTGCCTGAGTGGCTCAGTGGTTAAGCGTCCAACTTCGGCTCAGGTCATGATCTCACGGTTCGTGAGTTCGAGCCCCGCGTTGGGCTCTGGGCTGACAGCTCAGGGCCTGGAGCCCCCTTCGGATTCTGTGTCTCCCTCTGTCTGCCCCTCCGCTGCTTGCACTCTGTCTCTCGCGTTGTCTCAAAAATAAATAAACATTAAAAAAAATAATGGATTTTGAGGTTTTCCTTCCTTTTTTTATTTTTGGGGTAGTTTCAGAAGAATAGGTATTAACTCTAAAAGTTGGTAGAATTAGGGGTTCCTGGGTGGCTCAGTTGGTTAAGGGTCAAACTTCGGCTCGGGTCATGATTGCATGGTTCGTGGGGTCAAGCCCTGTGTAGGGCTCTGTGCTGACAGCTCGGAGCCTGGAGCCTGCTTCAGATTCTTTGTCTCCCTCTTTCTCTGCCCCTCCCCCACTCATGCTCTGTCTCTCTTTGTCTCAAAAATAAATAAAACTTTAAAAATAATGTTGGTAGAATAAAAAGTTGGTAGAATTCACTTGTGAAGTCATCTGGCCCTGGATTTTGTTTGTGGGGAGTGTTTTAATTACTCATTCAATTTCTTTGCTGGTTATCAGTATGTTCGAGTTTTCTATTTCTTTCTGTTTCAGTTTTGGTAGTTTCTGTGTTTCTAGAATTTGTCCATTTCTTCCAGGTTGTCCAATTTGTTGCCATGTAGTTTTTCATAATATTCTCATATAATTGTATTTCTGTGGAGTTGGTTGTTTTTTCTCCTCTCTCATTTGTGATTTTATTTATTTGGGTCCTTTTTCATAAGTCTGGCTAGACTTATGAACTTTTACTAACTTTTTGAAGAACCAGACCCTGGTTTCATTGATCTGTTCCATTGTTTTTAGTTTCTATGTAATTTAATGGATTGGAAAAAAAAAAATACTGTCAAAATACTACCCAAAGTTAATGCAATCCCTATCAAAATACCACCATTTTGCACAGACCTTGAGCAAACAGTCCTGAAACTTGTATGGAACTACAAAAGATCCTAAATAGTTAAAGCAATCCTGAAAAAGAGAGGCAAAGCTGGAGGTATCACAATTCCAGACTTCAAGTTATATTACAAAGCTGTACTCATTAAGACGGTATGGTACAGACACAAAAATAGACACATAGACCAATAGAACAGAATAGAAAACCCATACATGAACCCACAACAAATAGTCTATTGATCTTCAGGAAAGCAGGAAAGCATATCCAATGGAAAAAATACAATCTCTTCAACAAACGGTGTTTGGAAAACTGGAGAACTACCTGCAGAACAATGAAACTGGAGCACTGTCTTACACTGAACACAAAAATAAATTCAAAATGGATGAAAGACCTAACTGTGAAACAGGAAACCATCAAAATCCTAGAGGAGAACATAGGCAGTAACCTCTTTGAAATCAGCCGTAACAACTTCCTTCTTGGTATGTCTCTAAAGGCAAGGGAAACAAAAGCAGAAATAAACTATTGAGACTTCATCAAAATAAAAACACTTCTGCACAATGAAGGAAAGTATCAACAAAACTAAAAGGCAACCTATAGAATGAGAGAAGATATTTGCAAATAGCATATCTGATATAAGGTTAGTATTCAAAATATATAAAGAAATTATCAAATTAAGGAGTACCAGGTATTGTATGGAAGTGTTGAACCACTCTATTATACACCTCAAACTAATATCACACTGTATGTTAAATAACTGGAATTTAAATAAAACCTTTAAAAAAAGATCACTTATTTTTTTTTTAATTTTTTTTTCAATGTTTATTTATTTTTGGGACAGAGAGAGACAGAGCATGAACAGGGGAGGGTCAGAGAGAGAGGGAGACACAGAATCGGAAACAGGCTCCAGGCTCTGAGCCATCAACCCAGAGCCTGACGCGGGGCTCGAACTCACGGACCGCGAGATCGTGACCTGGCTGAAGTCGGACGCTTAACCGACTGCGCCACCCAGGCGCCCCAAGATCACTTATTTTTAGTGCTGATAACATTCCATTGTTGGGATATACCATAGTTTATCCATTCACCTACTAAGGACATCTTGATCACTTCCAAGTTTTGGCAATTATGAAAAACTGCAATAATCTATGTGTAGGTTTTTTGTGTGGACATGTTTTCAACTTCTTTTTGGTAAATACTAGAGACTATGATTGTAGGATCAGGTGGTAAAAGTAGGCTTGATTTTATAAGAAACTGCCAAACTATCTTCCAAAATTACTGTACCATCTTGCATTCCCACCAGTAATGGATTAGAGTGCTTGTTGCTCCATAGCATCACCAACATTTGTTCTTGTCAGTGTTCCTGATTTTGGCATTTCAGTAGGAGTTTAGTGGTATCTCATTGTTTTGGTTTGCATTTCCCCGATGACATCTGATGTGGAACACTTTTTCATATGCTCATTAGCCATCTGTATATCTCTTTTGGTAAGCTGTCTGTTCAGGTATTTCACTCACTTTTTAATCAGGTTGTTTCTTATTGTTGAGTTTTAAGAGAACTTTTTTGTATATTTTTTATAACAATCCTTTATCAAATGTGTCTTTTGAAAATATTTCACCCTAAGGATTGTCTTCTAATTCTCTTGATAATTACCTTTTGCACAGTAGAGGTTTTAAATTTTCATGAAGTTCAGCTTATGTATTATTACTTTCATAACCCATGCTTTTGGGATATTACCTAGAAAAGCATCATCATACCCAAGTTCATCAAGGTTTTCTCTTGTGTTTTCTCCTAGGTGTTGTACACTTTTGCATTTTACATCTAGGTCCATGATCAATTTCTGGTTAATTTTTGTGAAGAATGTAAGGTCTGGGTCTAAATTATTTTTTTTAATTTTTTAAAGAAGTGGTCTATATTTTTTATTTAATTTTTAATATTTTTAAAAAAAGGGTGGATGTCTCCTTGTTCCAGCACTATTTGTTGAAGATATTATCTTTGCTATATTATATTGTCTTTGGTCTTTTGTCAAATATCAGTTGATTGTATTTAGGTAGGTATATTTATGGGCTCTCTATTCTATTTTGTTGATCTATTTGTCTCTTCTTTTGCCAATACAACACTATCTTGATGACTGTGGCTTATTATAAGTCTTGAATTCATGTAGTATCTTTCCTACAACTTTGTTCTTCTCCTATTTTGGCAGTTCTAAGTTTTCCCTATCCATTTACACATTCATTTTTGTACATTCACAAAATAACTTGCTGGGATTTTCATTGAGATTTCATTCAATCTGTAGGTCATTGGGAAGAAACAACATCTTGACAATATTTAATCTTCCTATCTGCAAATATAGAATATGTCTCCATTTATTTAATCCTTCTTTGATTTTTCTCAATAGAATTACATGTAGTTTTCTTCATATACATCTTGTACATATTTTGTTACATTTCCCTTAACATTTTTGAGGGGTGCTATTGTAAATGTTATTATACTTTTAATTTAAAAATTTTTTAATGTTTATTTATTTTTGATAGAGAGACAGCATGAGCAAGGGAGGAGCAGAGAGAGAGGGAGACACAGAAACTGAAGCAGGCTCCAGGCTCCAAGCTGTCAGCATAGAGTCCAACATGGGTCTCGAACCCATAAACCGCTAGATCATGAGCAGAGCCAAAGTTGTACACTTAACCAGATGAGCCACCCAGGCACCCCTATTTTTAATTTTAAACTTTAGTACTCATTGCTGTTGGATAGGAAAACAATTGACTTTTTTATATTAACCTTGTGTTTTGCAACTTCGCTATAATCACTACATCCAATGAGATTTGTTGTTGCTGTTTATTTTTCTAGTTTTTCTACACACATAATCATGTCGTCTTCAAGCAAAGACAGTTTTATGTCTTCCTTCCCAATTTGTATACTTTTTATTTGCTCTTTCCATTTCACATTAGAGAGGACTTCCAATGCAAAGTTGAAAATGAGTGATGAGAGAGATCATCCTTGTCTTATACCAAATCTTAGTGGGAGAGCTGTGAATTTCTCACCATTAAGTATGATATTAGCGGTATGGTTTCTTTAGTCTTTATGAAGCTGTGTTAAGTTTCCCTCTGTTACTAGTTTGTTGAATGTGTTTATCATCTTTGAATTCTCAAATGCCTTTCCTGTAACTACTGACATGATCATGGTTTTTTTTTTGTTGATATCAAACATTAATTGTGTATGTTGCAACTGGCTGGCGTATCTTGGATAAATCTTACTTTGTCATGGTGTATAATTTTTTATACATTGTTGGATTAGATTTGCTAATATTTTGTTTAGATTTTACATCTGTATTCATGTGGGGTATTGATCTAGTAGTTTTCTTTTAGTACCTGTCTTGTTTTTGGTAACGGGGTAATGGTGGCCTCATAGAATTAGTTAGGAAGGAAGTATCCCTCTACTTCTATCCTCTGAAAGAAATTGTAGAGAATTGGGATCATTTGTTCCTTAAATGCTTGGTAGAATTCCCGGTGTGCTCATTGAGGCCTGATGCTTTCTGTTAGCAAACGTTATTAACTATTGATTCAATTTCTTTTAATAGATATAGGCTATTCAGAATGCTTGTTCTTGTGTGGGTTTTTCTAGATTGAGTCTTTCATTGCAGTGGCCCATTTCATTTAGATGATCAAATTTGTGAGCATAGGGTTGGTCATAGTATCTGTTTATTATTGTTTTATTGTCGATGAGATCTGTGGTTATGTTTCATCGTCCATTTCTGATATTAATGGTTTTGGCCTCATTTTTTTTTTCTTAGTTAGCCTGGATAGAGGCTTACGAATTATATTGATTTTTTTGAAAAGACCAGCTTTTGGTTTCCTTGAATTTCTCTATCAATTTTCAAATCAGTGATTTCTGCACTAATTCTTACTATTTATTTTTTGTGCTTATTTTGGATTTAATTTGATATTTTTCTGGATTACTAACTTGAAAACACTGATGATTAATTTTAGATTTTTCTTAGTGTTTAATATATGCATTCAATGCTTTGAATGTTTTTCTAAGCACTGTGTTTACTGCATCCTCCCCAAATTAAGTTGGGGTTTCATTTTTACTGAGTTCAAAATATTTTTTTAAGTTTCTCTTCAGATTTCTATTTTGACCCATATTTTATTTAAAAGTGTATGGCTTAATTTCTACATATTTTGGAATTTTCTAGTTGTCTTTCTGTTACTGATTTCTAGTTTAATTTTTTATTATTGTTTGTTTCAAGTTTTTACTTAAATTCTAGTTAGTTTACATATAGTGTGATATTGGTTTCAGGAGTAGAATTTAGTGATTCATCACTTACATATAACCCCTGGTGCTCATAACAAGTGCCCTCCTTAATGCCTATCACCCGTTTAGTCCATCCTTTGCCCACCTCCCCTCCAGGTTCTTCTGTATACTTAATAGCATCATATGGTTTGCCTCCCTCCTCTTCTTTTTCCCCCTTCGCCTGTGTTAATTTTTTGTTCCATGTGAACTCTAGAAGTATATGTATTCCGCTGTTGTCAGAAGAAGTAGTCTTCTGCAAATGTCAATTAAATTCATTTGATTCGTGTTGTTGTTGAGTTCAAATATGTTTCTACTGATTCTGCTGCCTTGTCCATTTCTGACAGAGGAGTGTTGCAATCTTCAACTATGAAAGTCGATTCAACTATTTTTCTTTGCAAATCTACTTGTTGTTACATTGCTTAGTTTGAATCTCTGATGCTAGGTATATACACATTAAAAATTGATGTCTTTTTGGAGAGTTGGCCCTTTATCATTATTTAATACCCTTGTTTACCCCTGATAACTCTCTGTGCTTTGAAGTCCACTCTTTCTGAAATTTATAATATATTTACTTTGCATCTGTATATTTCTTTACATTTAGAGTAGAGATATCAGTAGGTTCTTAGTATAATTCCTGTATACCCATATCTCTTAAATTGTGGCTGGCCAATGACTTGCATGGTAATCTTGGGGGTGCTTGTTTCAAATGCAAATTCACATAGGAATAGATGGAGAACATCTACAGAATGTTGTGGGTGAAGACCAATTACTTGCATTTTAAACAAGAACACCAAGTGATTATGATACACAATACAATTTGGTAATCAAAGCTGTAAAGACAGGTTATTTACATATTTTTATGTAGGCATTCACTTACACAAGAGTTAAAAACATATTAATACTTTCTTAGCCAGATTTTTTAACAGATCATTCAGTTATTTACGGAAATGAACAGGCTCTGTGGCTTCAGGATTGAAGTGATACCTCCCCTTAAAGAAGTTTTGATGGAAATGCTCAGATTTTAATTAATAGATTATTTTGGGTAACAGTGACCTCAAAAGTTTTTTTTACCTACATTCTCCCTTGTGAAGAAAAGCATTTACTGGGAAGGTTTCTTTCAACTATTGAGAAATAAATTTTCCAGATCTTCAAGTGTTTATTCTCTTCTTGAATTCTAGTTAATTTTGATCTTCAATTTTATGGTAATGTGCTTTGCTCATGTTGTGTGAAAATCGTATATGTCTGTTAATAATTTCTAAACATATGAAGGCATTGACTAAACTCATGGCACTGTGTTGCTACATATGTGTTATAATTCTCCATCATATAAGTTATATTTTTCTATTAAATTTGTACCACTGTATCATATTACAAAATTCCAATTTTGTCTTTTTAATTTTTACCATTCAAGTAGGTATTTAGTTTTGCATGTGTGTGTGTGTGTGTGTGTCTGTAAAGCCTCTCAATAGGGTTACCATAAGTGCTTTGCTACTTCCTTCGTGTCATGGATACCTTGCCAGCATTACTCTTTTCCTTGACTGATTTTCCTTACGAGCTTCCTTCTTGATTCATGTGATATCTGAATGTATATCCCGAGCCCCTTTTTGATATCTGCTTCATAATATGTTGGCCTCTCAGACTTATGCTACTGTAAAACTAGGGGAATCATCTTAACAACTGGAAGGTTATACTCTGAACACAGTGTCTCAGACAACAGTTGTCTTGAATTCCCACTGCTGCTGCTTCTTTACCAATTCTTTTCAGAGCAGGCTGTCAGCCAAACATGGCTTGTGTGTGATGAAACTTCATGGATATGTGTCAGATGTTGGAAAATATGACATTCATATAATATTTTTCAATATTGTGAAAAGTCTATCCTCACATGTCTCTGACATACTTAATGAACTTATCACGTTTCAGGCATTATATATATTTTTTATAACATGTGCAGAATTGACAGGTTCAAGGGGCTATAGTAGCACATATAAAATGAGCTGTTTACAAAAAAAATGTTACTTATATAGATAATTATAGGACCAGTGTTTACTTTTTTTTTTTTTTTTTTAAATTTTTTTTTTTTTTCAACGTTTATTTATTTTTGGGACAGAGAGAGACAGAGCATGAACGGGGGAGGGGCAGAGAGAGAGGGAGACACAGAATCGGAAACAGGCTCCAGGCTCTGAGCCATCAGCCCAGAGCCCGACGCGGGGCTCGAACTCACGGACCGCGAGATCGTGACCTGGCTGAAGTCGGACGCTTAACCGACTGCGCCACCCAGGCGCCCCAACCAGTGTTTACTTTTATGCTATACTTATAATACAATGTGTGTCTTAGCTAAAACCATATATGAACTGAGTAACATTCTCTAAATGTCGGAAAAAAAATTAATGTTAAAGGAAATTGTATGAGCTCTTTATATCTACATAATAGCATATCTGTATTAATGGAGAAAAAATAATAACTACCTGTAAAAAAAATGACATATCAAAATGAAACAAATAAACAAAACCCGGAAACTTGGTTATCTTATCTCATGGTGGGAGCATTTCTCAAATTTGTAGCAAAACAATGAATTGAGGAACCAAAGTCCTGATATCAGTACTACTCAGTTTTAAATTTTGTAATTTTATTTTAGATTAAATTTCGATTTTTCAGTCATTGAACCAAAGCAGTACATAGAATTCCACAATCCTTATTGTCTTAATACCAACGCTTTATTGTTGATGACCTGAACTGTACAACAAGACTATAAAGTGTGGGCCCTCCAAGGCCGACTTATCCTTTGCTGTTTTTGAAAGATAGATGGTTATAGGCGGAAAAAAAAGCAACGATCCCAGATGAAAGACTAGGACTAAGGTTTTATGTTTGTTTTTGGTTGGGGGTGTAGTTGTGGGCCAGATCTTGGGTCTTGAGGTAGTGGAGCATAAATAATCACATTTTTAGATTTTTTTAAAAGTCTGTTTGTTCTTTGTCAAGTTTCTATGGAATAAGAGCTACCGATTATTTTCGCCTTTCAGTTCCACAAATCCTGTTGTCAATAGAAAATCCTCCTGAATTTTTGGAAAAAGTCACCATCACGTCCCAATTTTTGCTGCCTAGTTTTTCTGGTGTATGTATCATTTTATAGGCAATTCTTGGTTGACTGATCCAGTGACTGTGTATTCTTTCACTTTGCAGTTTCAAGTCTCCCTCTCCCTGACTCTCTTGCTACTTTCCCCCCTCTCTTTTCCTCCCTCTCTTCCTTCCTTCCCTTTAAGTTTATTGTGTGTGTGTGTGTGTGTGTGTGTGTGTGTGTGTGTGTGTGTGTGTTGGGGGGAGCAGGAAGCTGGTTGATTGTTCCAGGATATAATCCAGGATCATACATTGTATTTAACTGCCAGGTCTCTGGTTTTCTTTATTCCGAAACAGTGCTACACCTCTCTTTGTGTTTCTTACGACTGACAATTTTTTTGTTAAATTCAGAAATATTTTATTAAGTTATACCTTAATACATGTTTTGTGCTATCACTTTGTCTATGATCCCTTTTTATCCTTATTTTTTACATTTCTATTTTTATTGTTATAATTAATTGTATTTAATTTTTTGTCTCTTTTACTTTAGTATTTATACCAAAAGGATTTTATTGAGGTATTTTCATTATTTTTAGAGTTCTGTAATCTTAGCTTATATACCTTCCTATTGTTCAATCATCTTATACTGATCACCGCTGTATTTTTTCATATATTCCTTCTTTTTCTTAATTCTTTTTAGTTTTAAAATATTGGCCAGACTTTTTAGGTCTTGTTGTGAATATGTCTTTCTATTAGTTCTTTCTTATTTATTTGACTTTAAAATTTTTGCAGTTCTAACTTTCACTGATTTGGCAATACTTTCTGTTTCCCAAGTTTATATCACATGATTTTCCTGTAGGAGGAGCAGATCAGAATAAATTTTCCAGTTTCATGATCCCAGAGCTCCCTCTTCTGTTATTCCTAAGAAGTTATTATGAATATGGCATTATATATTCTTAGATCAGCTTCCTCTGTTTCCTCTCACACATTTTGCTTCACATCTCTATCTCCCCAGTTGTTCTATTCATGTATAATTTGGATTCTATTTTGAGCAGATTCTACTCAGTCCAAGGGGTCTTTGTCCAGGAAGAGAAATAGATTTTGTTAGCTTACAAATTCACAGGCTCCGGACAACTTGATTCCCTGCAACTTTTCTACACTCCCCCTTATATTCATCTTAATGCTTGTAACACCCCTCATGATTTAATTTCCTCACCTCTAGTGGACCCACCACCCTTTCCTTTCGGTAGTGTTTGACAACTCTGTAGTTCTTCGGGTTTTATTTCTCCCACATAGTTATTGGTCTTTCACATTGGCCTTGTAGCTATTGGTGCTTAATTATATTCCTTCCTGTTTGACAAATTGGTCAGGATACCTTTTTACCTAGATGTAAATTTTTTTTTTTTTTTTTTTTTTTTTTTTTTTTTTTTACCTAGATGTGTCAATGGTTTATTTGTTTTGCCATCCTGGTTGTCCAGTCTCATGTGAGACTTTGGGGACAAATGGAGAGGGAAAGGAAAACTATATTGCTCCCATCACTGTCTCTAGATCACTTGTTTTATTTTTAGCCAACTCTAGCTGGTTTCATTCCTTCAAACTACTAAATATGCTTTGTCAGAATATCCAATGACATGCGCTATTTACTCTGGTTAAATTTTATATTAGACACTCTTTAAACACTTTTATTATGTGCCTGTTATGCACACATTTTGTGTTTTCCAAGGAATAAAATATATCAAAGGTTTAATTCACTAATGAGGAAACCACCAGGATAATAAAACAATGTTCAAAGAACATTTGGAAAATTGAGTATTTATAGGCATCAAAGAAAGAATATTGGCAGAAAATCACAAGGTTAGGAGCAAGTCTATAATATTCTCAGGAAATAATAGTCCTAAATATACAGAGGTGTTTTTTTAAACTATGCAGCTGGAATCTCTAATGAACAGAAAGCTCCATTTTCACATATACCTTCAAAGAGTAAACAGAAGCACATCCCTAGGGAATTAAATACTCCTTGGATTCACCTGCTAGACAAGGCTACAGCATGACACTGAAGTCTCAGTCAACCTTGTTTTTTTTTTTTTTTTTTTTTTTTTTTTGGTCTTATCTTCCAGTTACTGAAATATTTCTAACAATAAGCACTCTTTTTTATGCACATTGCAATGTTATAGACACTGAGGCATACGGAGACTGAATAACTTGCCAAAGATCACATTCTAGAAGGGGTCAGAGCCCATGGTTAAATCCACACAGTGTGGCTTCAGAGACATTTCTCTTAATAACTACACTCTGCTTATTATCTTATAGCAATAAGACAGCATTACTGAATAAGTGAAGTCAGGATAAGATGAGGGAACCAACAAACCTGAAAAATTTAGTGGTTAAAGAATAACAAGTTTATTTTTTCCCCATGTAACTGTTTGGACAGATGATGTTGATTTCAAAGTCACTCAGTTTTGTTGCCTATCTAGTTACCTGGAAGGAGAGAAAGGCATAGGGGACCATGTCTGCATATATGTGAGGGTTGTTTTATGCCAAAGTATGTATCTTAACTATTTCATCAGATGAAAATTAGTGATATGACCTTATCTAACTTCAGATATCAGAGTTGTTACAGTTTAGCTCTATGTCCAGAGTGAGACATGGTGGTAGGTATTAACAGCTCTTAATCTAGATTATGTTTGCACATCTAGATTAAAACTCATTGTTTAGCTTAATATGTTAAGATATTTCTAAGTAAATGTGTTTATGTTACTCTTAATGTCCTTAGAGTGTTTATTTCAAAAATCTTTAGGTTTTTTTTTTAATCATAGTTTTACTTTTGACCGTTTAGGTTCCTTCTGAATTTTATTATTCTACACATGCTTCAAAGAATATCTGTAGAACTAATTCTTTGAACACATTCTTAAAAATGTTTTTGTATAAGGTTTTTTAAACATCAATATTGTTAGGCAATAGAGTGTACACATTTATATTTTACATTTTGTCAAATTATATTCTTAACTATTTTTTTAACTTTATTTATTTTGATAGAGAAAGCACATGAGCAGGGGAGGGGCAAAGAGAAGGAGAGAGAGAATTCCAAGCAGGCTCCACACTGTCAGCGCAGAGCCTGACGTGGGGCTTGATCTCATGAGCCAAGGGATCATGACCTGAGTTGAAATTAAGAGTCAGAAGCTTAACTGACTGAGCCACGCAGGTGCCCCTATATTCTTACTATTTAAGCAAGAGTTATTAAAATCATTTTCACAAATATCAGTATACATGTCCCTGGTGAATTTCCTTAGCAGTTCTAGTTTTTTCTCTCTCCTTATATCCACGATCTTTACCATATGTAACTTTGCTGTATATGGGATATTTTATTTTCCAAAGATGTCCATCTACAATAATGTCTTCCATCGTCCATACTCTGGTACAATGTGATTTTGCCATCAGAAAGTGAAATCTGGGGCTCCTGAGTGGCTCAGTTGGTTAAACGTCCAACTTCAGCTCAGGTCATGATCTCACAGCTTGTGGGTTCAAGCCCTGCATCGGACTCTGTGCTGACAGTCAGAGCCTGGAGCCTGCTTCAGATTCTGTGTCTCCCTTTTTCTCTCTGCTCCTCTCTTGTTCGCACTCTTGTCTCTCTTTCTCTCTTAAAAATAAATAAACATTAAAATAATAATAATAAATAAAATTTATAAAAGAAAGTGAAGTCTAATACTGTTCCCAATGAATTGAGTGTGGTTTTATAATTTGCTTGTAATTAATAGAATGTGGTGGGATATATATATATATATATATATATAGATAGATAGATAGATATACACATATATATATACACATATATACATATATACACATATACATATATATATACACATATACATATATATATACACATATATATATATCTATATCTATCTATATATATATGCTGCACAATGTCCAAGACCAGTCAGAAAGTTCATGCAACTTCTGCATGGATCTCTTTGCATGCTTTCTCTGGATGAAGACATCACCATGTAGAAATCTGTCTATTCCAGGACCATCATGCAGGACTGGTCATATCTGGGCATTCTGATGTCATAGGAGAACAAAATTTCATCGATTTTAGCCCAAATGCCCGACAGGTTAAAGTAGCCAACTTCGACCCTCTGGACAAAGCTATCTACTAGCTGATAATCACTGAGTGACCACATTTCCATTTGCATGGAAAGCAAGAGTAATAGTCAATCAAACCTAGAGTTGAGACAGTAAGAATCCATGATGGATAATAAAATGCTTGTTTTGTTAAGCCATTATGATTGAGGCTAGTTTGTTATGCATCAGTGGTAACTGAAACACAACATCCTCTCAGTTTGAGTCCGTTAAACCTGTTTGATCAATGTGTGGTTAGTATACATAACACTATAGGATGTTTGACAGTGCTTTCATATTTCTGCTTGTTTCTTGATATTCTGTCATCACCATTAGAAGGATATGGCCAGGCTAGCCCATTGTTTTCAGCAGGTTAATGTGTTCAGCAGAAACACAGACAGCAGAGTCGATCTAAAGATCAAGAAACGATCCCCCCCTAGAATATAGTCTCAATCAAGGAACAGACCACACAAGAGAGCCCAGCATCCCACAGATCCTGGAGCAAGCCCCCCAGAATCAGCTGAGGCAGCCAGGATCACCTCAACTCCAGCCAATGCACAGATTTGTTTTTTTAATCAAGAAATAGCTGAGTAATATACACATACTCCAATAAAATTTCTCACAAAACAAACAACTAATTAGGGTCAAAGAGTATGCTGTGTTATTTTTTTATATTTCATATACTCCTTTGAGCATAATAAAAACCATTAAAATTTATGTAACTGAATTTACAGTGTCTTATATTGCTTTGTATTCAATCTTAAGCATCTAAATTTTTCCAGTTTTAACAGCAAGTTAATACATATGTTTAGTTATGCCCTTGGTTTTATTCAAACAATAGAAATACATGTTTCTGAATGTAGTTAAATGATATTTAGGGTGTACAGACACCATTGGCTAATTACTCTTGATAATGTAGAGCAAAAGAAGTCAGCAAAAACTGCAATCCAATCAGCATACTGTGTAAAGAAATGTTAAAATTCACTGTCATTTGC
Source organism: Leopardus geoffroyi (assembly GCF_018350155.1). NCBI lineage: Eukaryota > Metazoa > Chordata > Mammalia > Carnivora > Felidae > Leopardus > Leopardus geoffroyi. The sequence goes on along the minus strand of NC_059326.1, from coordinate 218,050,684 downwards.
AAAAGATTGTCATGATAAATAGAATCTAAATAGTTACAGCCTGTATGTAAGAAATATTCCATTTGGAGAGACAGAAGTTAGAGCTAAAAGATTTTGATTTGATTTTTACTATGGACAAGATAGGAATAATTTTGGCAAGTTATATAGTATTTATTTTCTTACTACCTTCTAATAATGCCTTTTCTACAATGGATACTTGTTGTGTGTGTGTGTGTGTGTGTGTGTGTGTGTGTGTGATGAAGATGAATGAGTAAAGGCAGTAAAGCAGACATACATCTATCATTGAAGTAAAACAGACATAATTAAGGAAAGTGATAATTTGATTGAGAAGCTGGTTCTCTTCAGTGATGAAGGTTTTGCATGTCATTTGTCTTCCAAGATTGGTATGTCATACATTTATTGAAAATAAGGAGTCCCAGGATCTGTCACTTTATAATGACACCCTACAATTAACGAAGAATTCTTGATACAAAGGAGAGCTAGCTATTGAAATCACCTTTATCCATATATTATGTGAGGTAGGCATCTCCCTCCTCCTTTTTTTTTTTTTGTCTGGTTCCACTCAGCCTCAGCCAGAACATTCTTAAAAGCTGCGTAAGGGGGATATTTTTTTCCTTCTTCGGCAGATACATCTTGTGAAGACATAAAGAGCTAGTAGTGTAGCATCTTCAAACCTAGCACGATGAATCTTACTACCACAATGAATATTACCACGAAGTCTGTGTTCTTATTGTCCAATCCTTCAAAGTTTCAAATGTTCAAGAAAATTGATAAGGTTTTTTAGCATAAACTACAAGTCCAGTGGCATCAATCAACATGCACCTACTGCAGTCACGAACCAAGTGTTCACACCAGTCTACAGACCACAAGATAATATAAATATGTATTGCAGAATAGACAGACTAGACATGAATATGTATAATTAAAATTTTTTTAAAAAGCAAAGACTTAGTAGTTTTGACTTTGCCATGATTCCAGTAATTTTTTGTTAGTGTTTCAAAATCCATTTAGGATAACTGAAACAAAATTTAGAGATTGTTTTAATATATTTGGGCTGCTATAATAAAATACCATAGTCCAGGTATGCTGGAGTGCCTCAGTCCGTTGAGTGTCCCACTCTCGGGTCATGATCTCTCAGTGTGGGAGTTTGAGCCCCGCATCAGGCTCTGTGCTGATGGCACAAAGCCTGCTTGGGATTCCCTTTCTCCTTCTCTCTCTGCCCTCCCCTGCTTTGCTCTCTCGCTCTCCCAAAATAAATAAATAAACTTAAAAAATAATAATAATAAAATAAAATACCATATTCTGGATGGCTTATAACAACAAATTTATTTCTCACTGCCCCAGAGGCTGGAAAGTCCAAGATCAGGGTATCTGATTTGGTTCATAGAGGGAACCTTCTCAGTGTGACTTCACATGGGGCCTCTCTTCCAAAGGCACTGATGTCATTCCTAATGACCTAATGATATAATGGCCCCCAAAGGTCCCACTTTCTTTGTGTTAAGAGCATGCACTATTTACAATAGCAACTATCCATGCTAAGTTAATTTCCTTCCAGTCCTTGATTTCCATCCTTCTACTCGTATCTCTGCATTTGTAAATCATTAACTTGATTACAAAATGTTTCAGAGCTTTTCTGACACTGGTATCATAAGGGAAATTTCTGTAGTTTGCTGTTTTAGAATAGATTTATTAGGGAGTTCTGCTTCCCTGGAGAATCTACCTTTAACGGTACCAGGACTGTACCTGCAGTTTCTCCAAAGTTGTTTCCTCAGTTTATTAACATTTAATATAGAGGTATTTATATTAAGTTTATAATGAATGCAAATTTTATAGAAATATTTAGCACTATATTCTCTATTTTTGTAATATTTCCTAGATTGTTTTGAATATTCAGTCATTTTGGGGGGCCCAATGCCTTACATCATATTTCTGATAATGAGACTATCCATTATAAAAAAAAATGCAAAACAAACAAACAAACATAGAAACAAACAAACAAAAGAACTCGCCCAAGTTATTCAGATGTTTAGCCAGAGTTTATATCTAGATTTCTGTTCCATTTCCTTCCTGTTTCTTACTTCAGGAAAAAAAAAATGTAGACAGAGAAACAGAGAAACTTGATAAGAAAACAAAACAAAGCTGAAAGCCTTAGGTTTTATATTAAGACACACTTCCTGACTTTTACCTAATTCCTTTAAATTTTTCTTTATATAGATGTATTCATCAGCACTATGTGTGTTTGTGCTTGATTCTTTTTCACTACCATCTTTATTTCAATAGCATGGCTTTGAGGACTAACATGATTTTTCCCCCTTTCATCAACCTACCGCATATTATATAATGGTAATGTTTGCCCTAATCTTAGTATAATATGGGTTAAAATAAGTGATTTTGTTTGTTTTTTCATTTTGTTTTGTTTTAGGGGGATTTTGTGTATGTTTGTTTGTTTTTTTGTTTTAACAGGTAAGACTGAGCCCATGTATTTAAACATACACTACTAGAATGACCCCATAGTTATCTGTTTGATTTTTCAGCATCAGGCCTCATTTAAAGAAAATACTTGAGTATTTTGCAGCTAAACTGGTTTTGATTTCTAGATTTGATGCAATCCTAAAACCATTTAGTGTTTTCCCATCATTTGACCGTTGTGTAATTTATACTGAAAGACTTATTTTCTTTTCTTTTTTTTTTTTTTTCAATATATGAAGTTTATTGTCAAATTGGTTTCCATACAACACCCAGTGCTCATCCCAAAATGTGCCCTCCTCAATACCCATCACCCACCCTCCCCTCCCTCCCACCCCCTATCAACCCTCAGTTTGTTCTCAGTTTTTTGTTTTTGTTTTTTTTTTTATTTATTTATTTTATAATATATGAAATTTATTGTCAAATTGGTTTCCATAAAGACTTATTTTCAAATTAGAGGCCAAATGTTTTTCTACATTATTTTCTCAAGGAGGAATTTGGATTCTGACTCATTTGCTTTGAGATGGATAAATCATTATTTATAGAACCATGACATATGTTATCTATTGGGCCCAGAGTATAGTTCAAACACACAAGCTATGTTGCCAGCAAATATATATAATGATGATTAGTTGAATTTTACAGACATCTTTATTATCAGAAGGCAAACATCAGTCATTGAATTTTTTACTCTACTTTTCATTCACTAAATTATAATAAAATATTCATTAAAAGGCATAAATATTCTGTATATAATTATAGTTCCCTTAAAAAGTAAGTAGGTATATCTTAAGATGCAAATAATTTGACTATTTTTTAATATACGCTTTGATTTAATCTTCACTGCCCTGCATTGAGAATTGTACAATTGTGGAAACATCTGCATTTGAAAAATTTATTATTTTTCCACAAGTCAACACTATTTAAAACAGAAATATTTTGCATATTGTATATTCAACTAAACAAGCTATCATTCTGTGCTTCCTTGACACTCATCACAAAATGAAACCATTTGTTTCCTTAAAATCAAACAATCATTGTAATTGCAGACTCGTTTATGACTATCTTCATCAAAACTGTGAGTATATTAATTTTTGAGTGCATAAGCAACTTTTCACAAAGTGATTACATTGTTTAAAATATAATGAGCAGAAATGGCATTTCAACAGATAATAAACCTTGTTTTTTCCTCTCAAAACAAAAATAATGCTTTCTGATTCTCATTATAGATATGGAATTGTCTATACAAAAGAAGTAGGGATCTTTTTTTTCTTTACGTGCATACTTCATCACTTTAGTTCCATAAACTTGAGCTCACTTTTGAGGGTACTGGTATTTGCATACCTTTTGGAACTGAAACTTTTTAACTGCCTGCTTATTATGTATACATTCAAAAAAATTGTTCAATTACTTAAGCCTTGTTCATATCAAGGGATTTTGCTATAATGATAATCACGTTAGCTTTTATAAATTACCAACTCCTATAATATATAAAATGTCATAATTATAGGGCACTGCACCTTGGTGACCCTATTTGAGACAAGAAAAAAAAACTGAAGTTCAGGAACTCAATTAATAAATGTGAGATCCACGATTTGAATATACACCAACTGTAAACTAACTTGTTCCACTAAATCACACTCCTCTCATCATCTCTATCAATGGAGGTTATGGAATGAACTTATATTGTAGAATGGCAGATGTAACAACTACAACAAACACACTAATTTATTCATCTTGTTGTATATTGGGCACCTTAAATTAACAAACTGCATATCAATGCTACAACTGTAAAAATGATAAAAAAAAGAAATAACATAGCAAAAGTAAGCCTTTCCAAGGCATTTTTTAAATAAAAGAACATTGGGTTCTACTATCCACAGAGTTCAAATCAATTCTCCATACAGTAAATTTAATTACCTAAAATGCTATAGGGGGTATGAGAAATCTTGGTTAATTATTATATTTTCTAGAGAATACGGGGATTAGTTATTTGAAAAGTCTTGGAGCATAATAAAATTAGCTCAGTGCTAAACATATTATTTCTTCAAAGAGTCAGAAAGTACACTGGAGTCTTGCAGTTCCTCGAAGTTATCATCATAAACATGAATTATCACAATTGAGCATGTATAAGTTTGAGCAGACTAAGAGAATTGAGGGAGGTAAAATTCTAAATGAACTGACTTCTGTGGAAGATAGTTGAGTTAATCACTAGGCCTGGAGGGTACTATTTAACACATTTCTGTTGCAATGTTAAGTTAAAGAAGACCTCAGCAACCCGTTAAAGAGTGTAGTTTTCTAAGTATAAAAAATACTGTTAAGGCATACTTGGAAACTGGAAACCTAAAGCCATTATTATGACATCCACTCCCATTGGGTCAGGATAAACTATGCACCAATATTACTATTTTACAAATAAACCCTTATACAATTATACACTGAAAAAATGTAAGTACATTATATCTTATACTATTGAAGCCTGTTATATTTAGGACATATCTTTGTCTCTGTTTCTGTCTCTATCTCTAAATCTATATATATTATACATAGACATCTGTCTATCTCTATACCTAGATCTAGATTGTCTCTAGATTATCTTTCATTTCACTCTCCACATTCATGTATATAAATATACAGATACAGATATATCAGTATATGTATATATTAGATATAGATATAATTTCCATCGTAGAAATAGTTGTTACTTAGTAAACCATCAGTCCAGATAAGTGATTTGCTATATTTTGTGAAGGTAGTAAAAGAACTGGAAATTAAAAGCCAGTCTTTCTTAGCCTATTTGACACATGCCTGAAAATGTTTCATTATATAAATTCATTATTTCTATTTTATGTATACATATATATAAACACACACAGGGCAATCTATTTTTCCATTTGCTATTAAAAGCATCAATTCGTAATATTTAAAAACAAATTCTGATATGAAAAGAGAAAAGAATGGTAGTAATGACTGATATTTATTGACTTTTTTCCACGTATACTTCATATGCATGAAACTAATTTAAATTTCATAGCAACCTTTCAGGTAGGCACAATAACTCCCAACCTGTTTTCCTAGTGGAGGTAACTGAGATACAGGGAACTGGAGTACCATCCTATGGGTGCATCTTCCACAGGAATAGAGGGGAGAATTGTAAATAAAAATAGTTACACTAATGGAAGGCAAAAAATTGTGAAGAAAGAAACTAAAAAGCAGATTTAATCAAAGTCAATATCTATTGCTTGTCTGGTTCATATTCATTTAATTCCTCAACTCTCCATGCACAAAAGACAGCACACCTTTCTCTCCCCTTCTCAGAATGCCTGTTGCTTGCCCACCTGGCTCTGGTGGCCTCTTGATTTAGGTTTTACATTCCGGTCCTGGCAAAGTAAAGCTTGCTTTGGAGACTGGAACTTGAGCCTACAAATTTGTGAACCATTTTCTGCTTCGGTATTTATTTGAAAAGGGAAAAATTGCCTTTGTCAAAGAGGTGATGGGGAGAAAAATATACTGGAATCACACAGATAAACACTGTGAGATACGATATGGGCGTATTAGACACTCTAATTTTCCCTTTGCTATTATTAGCCATAATGCTTATATTTCTCATCATTTTTATCTCCATCATTTTTTCTGCATTGGGAAAACATCACAAATGCAATTTTCCCTAGAGTCAGTTCTACTCTTTAATATGCTAAAAGCTATTGAAATCCTGCTTTTACATTTACAGTTTATTTTAAATCATTTTTTAAAATCTCATCTCCCTTTTCACTTGATCTTTTAAAAAAAAAATGCTTAGTCATTTGTCTCTAATTTTTGGCTCCTGTTTTAAAGATACATTTTCTGATCTGTGATAATACTAAAAATAATGGCTAACATTTACCTTGAAATCACCATTTACCAGACACTATGCTGAATGAGGGGTTTATTTCATGATTATTTCATATATGGCACCAGAAGATTTAGTAAGTTGGCTGAAGTCATACTCCAGAATTGTAGAGTGATTCAACCTAGGTCATCTGAGTAGAGTCCATGATTTTAACCACGGTGGACAACTGTACAATGATGACTTTATAATAATCGGTTCTTGTAAATATTCATTTCTGAATGTCTGCATTCCTGTGATGAATTTTTACAATTTTGCTTGCCTGGTTTTGTTTTATGTTTATCTCTCTGAAGGAAGATACTTTTTCTCAAAACTGTTTCTCTTTCTCTGTATCCTGTAACTCATATCTGTTCCTTCTTTTTAAGCCCTCTCTCTTTCTAGAACTCAATGCATTGCAGAACTGTGATGGGTGTTTTGTTGCATTTGTTGATTGGATCATCTTAAAGTTGCATAATGAAACTTTCTGTTTTGCACCATTTTTAGAAATACTTATTTTCAGCCTGAGCCAATGCATCCAGGAAGAAATGCAGTTCTGCTTTATGTGAAAATGAAAATAATTTTTTGTATTTGAGTAGATATATGAATATTTCAGTATACAAAATAACTACTAATGTTTGTTAAAAAGAAGTTTCTAATAGCCACATAAAATGGCTTTGCCCTTAATAAGTGTGGTACTGTATTTTGCACATATTTCTACATATAATTATTGAATTCTGTCGGTATTATATTCCTTAAGAAAAAATATTTTTATCATCTAATGAGATTCAGGACTTTCATATAACTCCATACATTTAAACTTCAATAAGTGCATGTTGAATTTAGTGCTTTTAATGGAAATATCTTGAATTTAATTTTATTTAGAAAATTGACTTATTACCATTATTGTATGATGGTCAGTGACCCTTGTATTTAAATTTATTCCTTTATTTGAAAAACAGCCTGCACATTTTGGGCAAAATATTTTGTAGAGTATTTTTTTAGAAGATACAGTTATAATAGATGAATAAACAAGAAAGACTATGTGACTTTATTTTTGTATGTAATAGGTAAGTTTACTTTCAAAAGTTTATTACAGGATGTATTACCTTGATGAGAATTAACCAAGTGTGTTTGAAGAAAAATACACAAACTATGCTTACTTACCTTTATTGAACAACTAGAAATTAATCCAGCCTTCATTATTTCAACAATAGTTACTGAACATGTACATTGCACCTGAGATTATTTAAGTGCTGGAGACCCAGAGTATGGTGGAGATATGGCAGGGATGTAAACATTTTTATGCTAAATGTGAATCTAAAACTATGTATATATGATATGTGTATATTTCTGTCTGGTAAAACACACATGACATACTATAGCAATTTTTATGTGTACAGTTCAGTGGCATGAATACGTTCATATTTTTGTGCAACCATCACCACCATCCATCTCTAGACCTCTTTTCATCTTGTCCCATCAAACAAAACTGTCCCATTAAACAAAATTGCTTCTTCTTCTTCTCCCTAGCTCTTGGCAATCACCATTCTACGTCTGTCTCTATAATTTTGACCACTCTAAGTACTTCGTGTAAGTGCAGTCATGCAATATATATCTTCTGGTGACTGGCATATTTCACTTAGCATGGTATCTGCAAGCTTCATCCACATTGTAGCATATGTGAGAACTGTCTTCCTTTTTAAGGATAAATAGTATTCCATTGCATGTATATGCCAGATATTGCTTACCCCTTCAACTATTGTTTCACACCTGGGTTGCTACCACACTTTAGCTATTGTGACTAATACTGCTATTAACATGAGCATGAAGATATCTCTTCAAGACCGTAATTTCAGTTATTTTGAATATATACTGAGAAATAGTATCATGGGATCATTTGGTAATTCAATTTTTAATTTTTTGAAGAATTGCCCTACTATTTTCCACAGCAAATTGCTATTTTATATTCCCACCAACAGTGCACAAGGATTCTAATTTCTTCACACCCTGGGAACTTTCTGTTATTGTTTCATTGCTATTTTCTTTTCCTTCCTTCCTTCCTTCCTTCCTTCCTTCCTTCCTTCCTTCCTTCCTACCTTCCTTCCTTCTTTCCTTCCTTCTTTTATTTTCCTTTCATTCTTCTTTTCTCTTTCTTTCTTTCTTTCTTTCTTTCTTTCTTTCTTTCTTTTTTTCTTTTTTCTTTTGATAGTAGTCTTCCTAATGGATATACCTTGATATCTCATTGTTTTTATTGTGTAGGTTGTATCTGTGCCAAAGATAATTCTGAATTGTAACTTTAAAGGTTTTTTGGCTCTTTTATGAGCCGAGCATGTGTGGTGATTTTCCAATTTCCTCCATATATGTGATTACTTTTATAAGCCCTACTCTTCAATATCTGGTCCCCAAAATGGAAAAATGAAGAAAGGATGGGAGAAAGGTGTGAGCCCTTTAAATTCTCTGGAAGTCCTGTTAGCCAGTGCCTGTGGGAGGGGCTTGCAACAATAGGGCAATGTGTAAGAACAATGGCCAACTGCCACTTTTCTGTACCTCTGTGATCAAAAGCAGCAGGTAGTAGTCAGAATAAAGATCTTTAGGGATTCCTGGGTTGCTCAGTTCATGATCTCACAGTTTGTGAGTTCGAGGCCCTGTATTGGGCTCTGTGCTGGCAGCTCAGATCATGGAGCCTACTTTGGAGTCTGTGTCTCCCTCTCTACCCCTCCACTCCCCTGCTCATGCTCTGTCTCTCTCAAAAATAAATAAATATTAAAAAATAAAAAAAAAAAGATCTTCAATATTTGGAGGACAGAGTCCTTTTTGCCACTCAGGCTCATGCAAGCTGTGGCCGTCTGCTCTAGGAACACTTGCACAGCTGATTCCATGGGGCTGAGAAGTAAGGGATGATTAGCTGCTACTCTGCTAAGAGCTGAAATTGACCACAATTTACAATGCAGTCCTTCTTTGGGAGATGCAAACCTTCCATAGACTCCAGAGATGCAAAATAGTAACATCAGACAGAATCTGTCAGTGCAATTATTGTCCAGGTGTGAAGACAGATTTCTGGTACTTCCTACTCCACCATCTTTCCAAAACCTCTACATTTGTTAAATATTTATCTATGCAATGATTAATAATCTTTGAAGGTGACTTCTCAAGGACCTGTATTTCAAAATAAAGCATGTTTTCATTCAAGTATATAGAATTTCTATCTTGAATGAATCAAATATCTTTTATTGATTTAAAACTGTATCTTTGTGATTGACTTCTTGAGATCAAATTACTAAAGTGACTTAAGTATAAAACTACATAGATTATTAATGACTATGATTCCAGAAAAACTCAAAATATTCTTGGGAAAATAACATTAAATGCTAGTCATTTTCTAAAATTAATAAAAAGTGGGGCTCCTGGGTGGCTCAGTTGGTTAAGAATCTGACTTTTGGTTTTGGCTCAGGTTATGATCTCACTGTTCGTGAGATTGAGCCCCATGTCAGGCTCTGTACTGTCAGTGCAGAGCCTGCTTGGGATTCTCTCTCTCTCCCTATCTCTCAATTTCTCTCTCTCTCTCTCTCTCTCTCTCTCTCTCTCTCTCTCTCACACACACACACACACACACACACACACAAAATAAATAAACTTTAAAAAAATGAATAAAAAGCTATGTGAATTTGTACATATATATATATATATATATATATATATATATATATATATATTTAACATTTATTTATTTTTGAGAGAGAGAGGGAAAGATAGAAAGAGAGACAGAGTCCGAGTGTGAGCCAGGAAGGGCAGAGAGAGAAGGAGGCACAGAATCCAAAGCAGGCTCTAGGCTCTGAGCTGTCAGCACAGAGCCCGATGGGGGGCTCAAACTCATGAACCTCAAACTCATGAACTGCAAGATCATGATCTGAGCCAAAGTCCAACGCTTAACTGAGTGAGCCACCCAGGCGCCCCCCAAACTGTCTGTTTTAAGTGAGTTGCTAGCTTAGAAATAATTGAGTTTGACAAAAAATTGAGATAAAACATGGTAATTTAACATAAAAATTAATGAAATAGCTATCCATTTCAACCAGTTTATACTGAATAGAAAAGCCTACTGGTTTATACCGGCATAATATGTATTATTGCAATTCAACTTAAAAATTAGAAAAATTTTAAAAGGTAGTATTTCTTGAAAGCCATTAAAAAACACAAGAGATAAAATAATCGCATTTATATAATTTATAAATTTTAATTTAAAAATTAAAATTGTATTGAGGTGCCTTGGTGGCTCAGTCGGTTAAGCCTCCAATTTGGTTCAGGTCATGATCTCACAGTTTGTGGGTTTGAGCCTCACATCAGGCTCTGTGGTGACAGCTCAGAGCCTGGAGCCTGCTTTGGATTCTGTGTCTCCCTGTCTCTCTGCCCTTCCCCTGATCACACTCTGTCTCTCTCTCTCTCTCAAAGAATAAACATTAAAATTTTTGTATTAAAAAAATTGAAATTGTATTCATCTTAGGTGTATCTGAAAATATAATTAATACAATTTGAAAAGATGAGAAAAAATATTGATTTTTAAGGGAAAGTAATCTCGTAGATTCTTAGTATTAAGAACAACGGCATATTTAAATTGCATCAACCCTATAACAGTGTTATTTTGTAATGATGAATGCCCTTATTAAACATTTGAGAATCACATCTGGTTGAAGGATTTTTTCTTCTCCTTGGTTTACAGTAAGACATATTGCAAATTAAAGGAGATATTTGATAATATACTTTCAGAAGAATTATCAGATAAATAACATACAATTCAGCTAAATATCAAACATTCTCTTTTTAATTTCATGTCTCCCTTGCCCCAGGTTGCAAAATAACTTGGTCTTAGACAGAAGGCCTGGCTCACTCTTGGCACAGAATTTAAAAAAAAAAAAAATTTATGTTTTACTTATTTATTTATTTTAATGTTTATTTATTTTTGAGAGAGAGAGACAGAGACAGAGTGTGAGCCAAGAAGGGGCAGAGAGAGAGAGGGAGACACAGAATCTGAGGCAGGCTCCAGGCTCCGAGCTGTCAGCACAGAGCCCGATGTGGGGCTGGAAACCACGAACCGTGAGGTCATGACCTGAGCCGAAGTCTGACGCTCAACTCTCTGAGCCACCCAGGCACCCCAATGTTTTACTGATTTTTGAGAGCAAGAGAGACAGAGCATGAGTGGGGGAGGGGCAGAGACAGGGTGGGGGAGATGCAGAATCCAGAACAGGCTCTAGTCACTGAGCTGTCAGCACAGAGCCCCAGGCGGGGCTTGAACTCACAGACTGTGAGATCATAACCTAAGCCAAAGTCAGACACTCTACCAGCTGAGCCACCCAGGTGCCTCTTGCCTCAGAATTTTTGTACTGGGTGTTTGTTCTCTCTTCCTTCTCTCTCACTTCCAGTGTGTACATGGTGCTGCCTACTTCTGTCTGTTCAGTTGTCTCCTCCTTCATTAGGCCTGTCTGACAAAACCATTTAGAAGTGTAAGTCATACCTCATATCTTAGCTCCCTAGTTAGCCTCAAATTTTAATCACCCTATAAGCATCATCTAATTTATTATTTGTGTATTTACTACATTTGTCAATTTTATTGCTTATGTCTTAGAAGGGCTCCTACTATGTCTCAAGCTTCCTAGAATAATGTCTGTATTATAGTCAAAAATGATTTAAAATATCTCATTCAGAAAAATAATTACTAAATATGTTTAGCAAATCTTGTGTGAATTAATTTATATATACATTGCAAAATACTAATGTCGGACTTGTTCATTTCATGCCTTGGGTATCATTTTATTTTAAATTATGTATTAGGTAATGTAAAAAGACATGGATATAATGCTAGGTTGTTATAAAATAAAGTAAAAAAAACATTTTAATGTATGTTCCCTATTCAATTATCTATAATAATTCAAAAGATATCACAACTATTATCTGAAACTTGAAATAAACAAAAATGCTCTTTTAGTGAAATATGAAGCTTGATTTCCTATTTCCTAACCTATTTTAGAGCTCTGTAGGGACAGAGGTTAACTTGAAGATCTCTAGTAGAGAGGCAAATAATTTCTGCCTAGTGTAACAGATAACCCAAAAGTTTTTCTCCTGTAAAGCAAAAGAGATACCATTTTTGTATTTAACCCAAATATCTTAACCTAACATTTTTTTGTAAAATATATATTTTTTTAGGTATTAGGTATTTAGGTTTTATTGTATTTGTATATTTGTTTGTTGAGAATATATTTATGTGAATTCTCAGGATCTTCTTAAGTTTGTCATAACAGCATATTTTCCTTCCTTTAAATAATGAGTTAAATAAAATCTTTAATGTATATTTAGTTTTATAAACATGTATGAACATGTGTAAACATTTTGACATACATAATGCTTAATTTAATACTTGTATATAATTAAAATATGAAACCCCCAAATTAGTACTTGATCAAAGAAGAGCAATATGAATAATCCATAGAATATTTTTTTTTTCAACGTTTATTTATTTTTGGGACAGAGAGAGACAGAGCATGAACGGGGGAGGGGCAGAGAGAGAGGGAGACACAGAATCGGAAACAGGCTCCAGGCTCTGAGCCATCAGCCCAGAGCCTGACGCGGGGCTCGAACTCACGGACCGCGAGATCGTGACCTGGCTGAAGTCGGACGCTTAACCGACTGCGCCACCCAGGCGCCCCCATAGAATATTTTTAAATATCTTTGAGGACTCAGTGTGGTGCGATGAAACATATTGCAATAGACACTATTTTGTGAGGATTCAGAAATGTGTTTCTTTGTTATGCTTGTCAAAAGCAGAGCCTTGTTCATTTCTCTATCCTACTCAATCATAATATATGTACTTTTAGCAGATTCACCCATGTTTTCTTTTTTTTCCCCCTTAAAGATTATAAACTACTCTAGGGGCACCTGGGTGGCCCAGCTGGTTAAGCATCCGGCTCTTGATTTTGCTTAGGTCATGATCAAACGTTTGTGAGTTTGACTCCATTGTCAGGCTCTGCATGGTCAGTGCTGAGCCTGTTTGAAATTCTGTCCCTCCCTTTCTTTCTTCCCCTCACCTGCACATTCATTTCCCACCCCCTCAAAAACAACAACAACAACAACAAACTATAAACTACTCTAGTCAGTGTATCTTGCCAGCCTAATTTGGACACAAAACTCTTGAGTACATTACACAGTAGGGCTTTAACCAATATGCATAGATATCTATCAATCATGTTACCTTGCGTTTTTATCAGTAAAAGAGAAATGTTAAAAACATGCAAAAAATTCCTTGAGATTTTCAGAACTAAGAACAATATTAATAACTCTGAGTTATTATAAGGATACTTGATACACTGTTAAGCATATATATATGCTTTAGTAATTTCCATGAAGTCATTATATGTAATTTAATGATTAATGGCTTACCTGAAAAGAGATTTTTGAATATATTATCCATGTTCCTGGTTTTTTTTAAGTCAATTATGTAGCACATGATTTAACTTATACTTTGGATGTCTTGCAGTCATCATTATAAATTTTATTACTGTACTGTGAGTGAGAAATATGCTTTGGAAATAATATATTGTATAGGCTATATTCTCTGACATTGAAACATAATTCTGTGGTTTTGAATTTATAAGCTTCCAGTTTTTATTATCTTTGTTTTCTTTATGTCAGACTTCCAGTTATGAAATCTTACTATTACTTCTATAGGTGTTTTCCTAAATCTTTCTCTTTTCTAATTCTCCTTGTTAATAAAGGGTAATACGTGGAAAATACTCAGTGAAACTTCTTAACATTAGAAATGCCATAAAAATAAGGTCTTGTTTACCCTTAATTCAGTATTTGATGAACACAAGGAGTGGGACTTGGTTATTCATATTTTAATACCTATCTTAGGTGCCATTAGTTTATTTCTGCAAATACCTTTGTTTCCAAAGATGATTTTATAAATATAATTTTGTTGGCGACTGACTTTCTCATTGCTGATGAATAATATATATTTTACATAGAAACAAAATAAAATCATGTTAATTTAAATAACACTAATTCTCCAATCAAAATATAGAGAGGCTGAATGAATAAAAACAAGAGTCAACTCTATGTGATGTACAGGAGACTTACTTTAGTTTCAAGGACACACATAGTCTAACAGTGAAGAAATGGAAAAATATCTGTGTGCAAAAATAAAGCAAAAGAGAACAGGGGTATCTATAATTATATCAGACAAAATAGACTTTAAGTCAAAACCGCTGACAAAAGAAGAAGATCGTTATAAAATGATAAAGTAGTCAATTCATCAAGAGGACATAACAATTGTCAATATATATGTACCTAGCATTAGAGCACCTAAATATACTAAATGTACTAAATATACAAATATTAATAGATCTGAAGGTAATAATGGACAACAATATAATAATAGTAGTAGACTTCAATACCCAACTGTTCAATAATGAATGGTCATCCAAACAGAAAATCAATAAAAAACAAAATGAAGCAAAACAACAACAAAAACACTAGACTTGAACTATACTTTAGAACAAATGGGCCTAAGAGATATATACAGAACATTTCACCCAACAGTAGCAGAATATACATTTTTATCAATCACACATGGAATATTCTCCATGATAAATCATATTAAGTCACAAAATAAGTCTTAGAAAACTTGAATATTGAAATCATACCAAGTATATTTTTCTATTACAGTGGTATGAAACAAGATATTAATGACTGGAAGAAAACTGGAAAATTCACAAATATGTGGAAATTAAACAAGACACCCTGAACAACCAATGGGTATAAGATGAGGTCAAAAGGAAAATAAAATATATCTTGAAACAAAAGAGATTAGGAGACAGAATATATAAAAAATAATGAGATTCAGCAAAGCAGTGTCAGCAAGAATTTTTTTAGGGATAAATGCCTATATTAAAATAAAAGAAAGATCTCAAATAAACACCCGAATTTTGTACCTCAAGGAAATAGAAAAACAATAACTAAGCACAAAATTAGCAGAAAGAAAGTCATAGTAAAGAAATTGAAAAACTTGTAGCTAGACTTACCATAGGAAAAAATACAACTCAACTAAAATTACAAATGAAAGAGGAGACACTGCAATTGATACCACAGAAATACAAACGATCATAAAAAATTACTATGAACAATTATATGCCAACAAGTTGGGTAACCTAAAAGAAATGGATACATTTCTACAACCTACCAAGTCTGAATCATGAAGAAATAGAAAATCTCAAATAACAAATAAGAAGTAAGGAGATTTAATTGGTAATCAAGAACCTACCAACAACATAAAAATTAAGACTAGATGGCTTCATGTGTGAATTCAACCAAGCATTAAAAAATATAATAATTCAATTCTTCTCAAATTCTTCTGAAAAAGTGAATAAGAGGCAACACTTTCAAATTTATTTTACAAGACCAGAATTACCCTGATACCAAAACCAGAAAAGGATACTATAAGAAATCTTCAGGCCAATATCGCTGATGAATACAGATGCAAAAATTCTGAACATAATACTAGCAAGCAGAATTCAACAGCACATTAAAAGAACCATATGCCACGGTCAAGTGAGATTTATCCCTGTGTCAAGGATAGTTCAGCATATCCAAATCAATAAATGTGATAAATTTCATTAATGGAATGAAAGAAAAACCATGTGATCATCTTAGTAAACACATAAAAAGTATCGGATAAAATTCAACATCTTTTCATGAGAAAAACTCTCAATAGTTGGATATAGAAGGAACATATCCCAGTGTAGTAAAAACCAGATATGACAAGCCCTCATACTCAAGTATGAAAGGTTGAAAGCTTTGCCTCTAACATCAAGGAATAGATAAGGTTGCTCACCAGTCCTATTCAACAATTCTGCAAATCATAACCAGAGCAATGAGGCAGGACAGAAATAAAAGCCATCCACATATCAAAGGAAAAAGTATAAATGTGTGTTTGTTGATGACATGATCTTGTATATAGAAAATCCTAAAATCTCCACCAAAAACTGTTAGAAGTAGTAAACAAATTTGGAGGTTTTAGGATACAAAATCAATATCCAGAAATCAGTTACATTTCCATATACTAACAATAAATGATCTGAAAAAGAAATAAAGGAAATATTCTCCAAAGTGAATGCTGTACATTTCTAGATAATCATTGGTACAATATAATGGTGATTTTATCAAAAATTATTAAATATGTAAAATGTAATATTTGAGCTCAATAGAGAAAATTAAAGTTATATAAGAAAAGAAGTTACATCATTTTATTGTTATTTTAGCTTTATTCCAAAAACTTCTAAAAAGGAAGAGCTCACTCATGATTATGAACTTTTTTGGGGTTAACAACTTGCATTCATATTTGTTTATAGTTAAAGGGACATCCATAGTTTAGGGACTTGTATTTTGACGTATCCATTAGAATACAATAGAGATTTTATGTCAAGTTTCTAAACTTTTAGCATTTAAACTTTATTTTTTTATATAGTTTGTGAAGTTTTTTGAATGTTTATTGAAAATAGCAAAAGTACCTACATGTAAGAAATTCAATAAGAAATCAACAGATTTCATGTATCTACATGATGAAATGTGTAATCATTAAATGACTTATAATTTTATTTTATTTTTCCTTTCTTTTTATTTAAAAATAAAAGTTTTTATTTAAATGCCAGTAAGTTAACATACAGTGTAGTATTTGTTTCAGGTGTACCATGTAGCGATGCAGTTTAAGCATCTTGGAAATAATCTGTGGATGTCACTTAAAGGACAATAACGTTTTTTCTAACATATGGCATAGATTTTATTTTACTAACTAGGGGACACCATTCTTCTAGTTCCCTAGAACAGCCTTATTCCCCCCAATTATAAATATGTATTTCCTGATTATGTATAATATGTTATATATACATAATATTATACATTTATAATAGTAAGCATATACCTACATGTACACTGACAATTAATCTGTTATTAATGTGAATTTTAAAGGCTCTGTGTGCATTCATCAGTTTATTTGGGATTTAAGGTTTTAAGGAAAATTTGTACATAAAGGTTTAAGTTTATGGGCATGTCTATGTAGGCCCCATATTTCTTAATAGACAAATGCACTAGTTAAATTCAAAAGTTAATATTGTATGTTTTAAAACAGAAAGCCAAACAGATGTTCCAGAATATCCAGATGCTTGGTGTAATTAAAATGAAACAGCTGGATTATTAACAGAATGCATTTTTTTAATTGAAATGGCTGGAGGTTTTGAAGTAACAACATCATATTGTAAAATGACATGATTTGCTATTAGCAGCATGAAAACCTTAGCTTCTTTTCCAGTTATAAGTTAAAATCTGTTACAACATAAATTATAATCTGTATACCTAATATGACTACCAAATTCATTATTATCAGCATTTCTTTTTTTTTTTTTTTTTTTTTTTTTTTTTCAACGTTTATTTATTTTTGGGACAGAGAGAGACAGAGCATGAACGGGGGAGGGGCAGAGAGAGAGGGAGACACAGAATCGGAAACAGGCTCCAGGCTCTGAGCCATCAGCCCAGAGCCTGACGCGGGGCTCGAACTCACGGACCGCGAGATCGTGACCTGGCTGAAGTCGGACGCTTAACCGACTGCGCCACCCAGGCGCCCCTATTATCAGCATTTCTAATGACTGTTTTATTTATTTTTTATTTATTTTTTTTTCAACGTTTATTTTATTTTTGGGACAGAGAGAGACAGAGCATGAACGGGGGAGGTGCAGAGAGAGAGGGAGACACAGAATCAGAAACAGGCTCCAGGCTCCGAGCCATCAGCCCAGAGCCCGACGCGGGGCTCGAACTCACGGACCGCGAGATCGTGACCTGGCTGAAGTCGGACGCTTAACCGACTGCGCCACCCAGGCGCCCCTCTTCTAATTAATTTTAAATTAACAATTATATTCAAATTTATTAAAGAGGCAGGCATATATCTCAAAAGAAGAAAATATATATACATATGTCAAAAGAAAAAATTTCATTTGTGTCCTAAACCATGTACCTAAATGCATCATATACAATTTAAATTCCCAAATAGATTAGATTACTCTTCATTAACATTCTCTCCCATCTCTTATCTTTTTGGGAAAATAATACTTCAACGCCATTTTAATTAGGCTTT
Organism: Leopardus geoffroyi; assembly: GCF_018350155.1. Classification (NCBI taxonomy): domain Eukaryota; kingdom Metazoa; phylum Chordata; class Mammalia; order Carnivora; family Felidae; genus Leopardus; species Leopardus geoffroyi. Next base: position 218,032,184 of record NC_059326.1, on the reverse strand, counting down.
GGCTGCAAAGTGGGCAGATTGTTTATCCTGAGAGCTCGCCTGTGGCTAAGCCACATGACTTGCTTTGACAAATGAGATATTATCCAGTGTGATATATGCAGATGTTTCTATTGTGATTTTATTGTAAAGGTCATCCACATATGCTTTTTCTGTCACTGAAAAGAGGCTTTTACTGCTTCTTGGCCCCTGTTGTTACACAGTGATAGCCAGCCTGCAGTAAGGGGTCAAACTGGGTCATTGGCTAGAAGCAGAGTCCTCAAGCTGATCTTTCTTTAGATTCGTTCATCTGCAATATATCTGAAGACTCATGAGTGTGAGAAGAGAGAGGTTAGTATTGAGTGCCAATTAGTTTAGATCATTTTTTGTGCAGCACTTTTTTTCTCTTTCAATACCTTTTGTGCATCTGTAGTAATCCATTATCGTGGTTTTAGATGTAGAAAGTAATGACAAGTTAGTTGTAGCTATTAATATGAACTGTGGATTTGCCTCCTTATGGCCTGTCTTCTAAGTCAATATGGAACACATTGGAAAATACATGATACAGAACAGGGATTTTATCAGCTACCTTATCCAAATGTCCATAAAAAGATCCATGAAGACCATTCTCTCAGTCAACATTTGATTTTTTTTTAGTCTATACAAAAATATCTGTAATTTATAAAAGTAAAAATCCCCACAATCACCAATTATTTAAAATTTGGTCAAGGCTCAATTGGGGGAAGAAACTTAGTAATTTGACCTGACTTATTCTGAAGATCTGGCATGATAACAAAGGAAGTATATAATAGGCAGGAACTACAAAGAGTAATTGGCTATTACTGTGTAATTTGAGAACTTCTGGCAAATTCTTCAGTGGAATAGATTAGCTCATAACTAGTGGTATAATATCTTGAGGACTCTGCTTGTCTATACAGAGACATTGTAACAGAACATATTGAAGTGAGATATTGTATAAATTTCCTGGCCATAGGAGATGTAGTTGCAAAACCTTCATTTTCCATCCTCATCTGCTTAAATAATTAAAGGTCTTACTGAAAGCAATGCCCCACACAGCGCAAAAAGGCTGTCTCTCTCAACTAATTATTAGAATTATATAGAGAAGTGGACAGTGAATGAGAGGAGGAAAGTGGAATTGTTTAAATCCAGAAGATCAAAGCTGCCAATCTCCTCTGACTTCTATACAAATGAATTGCCCTCTTAATCTGTTGATATACCCATTGTTTGTAAGTATAACTAGCAAACAAAGCATGTATATAATTAACCAGCAAGAGCAGAAACAAAGAAGAGAGAGTGAGGAGAGCAAGATTGAGATAAGTGGACATTTTTAAATATGAAAGAGAATGGAGCTATTTTATATTAGCGTATGTGTAAATTTCAATTAATAAAAATAAAAAATAAGATACATGTTGAATGTATAATGTCTTTAGCACATAGAAGCCTTACAACCAAAAACACTCTAGAGGAATCAGAAACTACATTTCTAGAATATGAATTATCATTGTGAGGACATGGTTTTTCTAGGAGTATATGGGTGTGTGTGTGCATGTGTGTGTGTGTGTGTGTGTGTGTGTGGTGTGGTGTGGTGTGTTTATGAAGCACTATTATAAATCTGGGATTGGTTGCTAGACCAACACAGAGATATTGCCTCCTTTAAAACTAGATTGTTTAGGGGCGCCTGGGTGGCGCAGTCGGTTAAGCGTCCGACTTCAGCCAGGTCACGATCTCGCGGTCCGTGAGTTCGAGCCCCGCGTCGGGCTCTGGGCTGATGGCTCAGAGCCTGGAGCCTGTTTCTGATTCTGTGTCTCCCTCTCTCTCTGCCCCTCCCCCGTTCATGCTCTGTCTCTCTCTGTCTCAAAAATAAATAAACGTTGAAAAAAAAAATTAAAAAAAAAAAAAAAAAAAAAACTAGATTGTTTAGCTTGGAAGGTCAGTACTTCCAGATGGAGTTTAAGATATGTGTCCAGGGACTAGAAACAAAACTTCTGTAATCATTCTACTCACCTTTTAGGTGTGAGTATGGCTTTGCAGAAGAGCAAACATCAAAGGGGAACATGTGTCCTGAAGATCCTTCTGTATTTCAATCTTTGCCTTGACTTTGGGTATAAATTTTGGCTAAGTACCTTACTACTACCTAAGGTGTGGGGTATGTTGTTTTATAATTAGATGAAAGTAGCTCTTCTACAATATGAATAGATGATGTGCTTTCTTTGAGAAGCGTTGGTATTCTTTTGGAATATTGTGCAAATGCTGTTTGTGTTTAACCAGGCATATGTGTATGCACCTCACATTTATGTATGTGTATGTTTAATTTAAAAATACCTGCTTGATGACAAGAAAGAATAAGAACTTTGATCTTTATTTCACACTAGACACGGAAGTCAGGGTACCAGATATTGGGCTGCTATAGCCCCATTACAGCTGCTTCCTGAAATCTTCTGGGATATGATACAGCTGTTGCTTTCTGTCATCCTTGTACCTTCAACCTTGGGTTAGTAGAACTAGCTGTTGTGACAAGCCAAATAGTGTTGTGTGCTATCCTTTGTAGTTTTCCTATCCCAGCCCACACCATTGTATGGAATTGACTTATTAAGCTTTCCCGAAGTTACTCAATTAAAACATGGACCCTGAATGATAATTCTACCTAGAATAAATGCATTAATGTCATTTTTACTTTTTTTATTTATGAAACTCAGAAACCATTTAAACCAAAGCAAGAAAAAGTAGAGCTTTTTGTATGTGAGATATGTATCTATATATAGAGATAGAGATAGAGATATATATATCTGCAATGATGGAAATGTTTTATATCTGTACTTTCTGGTATGGTAGCCAGTGCCCACATAAGGCTATTGAGCACATGAAATGTAGCTAGTATGACTAAGGAAACTGAAGTTTCACTTAATCCACTGTTAATTAACTTAAATTTAAAGATTTAAAGTAAAAAAGTTACTTCTGCCACTTTTTTGGACAGTATAGCTTTAAAGTCTTTCTGACTTAGTAATGTTTGCAGCATGGGTATCTGAAGAATTCCACCCTTTTTAACAGTTGATGTTATTGCAGTTGTTGTGCTAGGTGGATTTTCTTATGTTATTAATTGAATAACATTTCATAATCCATTTGAAAAATCAGCATGGCAAGGTGTGTCATTAAATACATTAAATACATATGTATGTAAATATATACATAAATATAATTATATATGTATACAAACATATAATATATAATTCTATAAAAATTTTAACAGAAATACCATTTTTAGAAGTAGCAGTCTATGCACGAAAATAATTAAAAATACAAAAAATGAGCGCAAACAGCTTTTTAATTATTTTTTTTAATTGAGATATACTTGACCTATAACATTGTATTAGTTTCAGGTGTACAACATAATTTTATATTTGTATATATCAGAGAATGATCACCGCAATAAATCTAGTTAACATCCATCACCAGACATTTACAATTTTTTTCTTGTGATGAGAACTTTAAAAAAATGTTTTAATGTTTATTTATTTTTGTGAGAAAGACGGAGCGCAAGCAGAGGAGAAGCAGAGAGAGAGGGAGACACAGAATCTGAAGCAGGCTCTAGGCTCTGAGCTGTCAGCACAGAGCCCGAGGTGGGGCTCAAACCCAGGAACTGCAAGATCATGACCTCAGCCGAAGTCGGACGAATTAATATATTCATTCATGAAAATATACAGTGTTTATCATAGTATTATAACGGCTATGAAATAATACAGAATATATATATATATATATATATATATATATATATATATATCGTAATTCTAAGTGAGAGAAATACAAAAAAGAACCATCATGTTAAACTAACACGCTTATTAGAAAATGCCAAAAAGCTATCAGTCAATCCAGGTGTACACACACCGATCCATTCGTTCTTTGACTCATCTAATTATTTACTGTCTACTCTACATCAGCAAAATGAGTTAGAATTTTGCAATCAAGGGAAAAAAGACAGTCCTAGTTTAAAATTCTTAAGTAAATACAAGGTATAATATTGAAGTACACACATATACACACATATAAATATATAATTTAGTGACATGATGGAAACTTTATAATAGCAAGTTATTCATGGGAGGTAATAAAGGTATAAAAAAGCTAGACTATGATAGATTTTACTATTGCTCATTAGTGTTTATTATTATTCAGACATTTTCTTCCCTCGGGACTAGGCTGGGCAAAGCAGGTATCTTGCTGAATTTGATCGTGACCATAGTTTGATGACTTTTGTGATAAATAAGCTTCTATCTTATTTAAGCCACTGTGTTTACTTTTCCTATTTTTTTAGGAAAGCCTTATTAGCATATATTCTAGTTAGTAAAACATACAGTAACGATAGGAATGGGGGAAAAAAGGAAAATGAGGTCATAGGCAGCCAATGATTTTAGGGGAGAAAAGTAAATATGAGATAATATTTTCATAAGACCAATAGCAAATGGAGAAGGAGCATGTGCATAGAAATCTAGGTTTATTAAAAATGCACTCACAGTTGGTTACTACTGATTACAACATTTGAATTAAAGATGTTAACAGGCCAATTAGTGTTTTAACAAGGTTTGTGCTAAGACTACTGCTATATTTAACTTCTATGAAAAAGATTTGAGTTGGGAAAGTTAAGGAACTGAATGGAATTAATTATTCAAAATTAATTAATTTATACATTACATGTAGAGTGATAAAAAACCAAGAATAGAGAATTAGACTGTGAGCAACATACCATCACTTGGTGATGTGGGGGAAAAAATATATGACAACATAAAAAATCATTTGGAAAAGTTTGTGCATTCTTAAAAATGTATTCCATTTTAATCAAATGGTTCACTGGATTGAGCAAAATAAAAATTCTCTGCTGGGGATAGCCTCAGAGGAAGCAGAATCCTCAGGGGACCTATCTGAGCATTCGTGATAATTCTAAAGTTTTTCCCTTGAGCAAAGGAGAGCATTGTACCATGAACAAAGAGAGATAGATAATGGTAGAAACAATATTGGGGTCAGTGTATATCATGAGTTCTTCATTAGCCATACTAATTTTGAGATACCTTTTGGTACTCAAATAAATTGGTCAATTACACAATTAAAAATATGATTTAAAAGAAACTTGTATGCATTCAACCATATGCAGGATGTCAGGAATCCTACAAAAAAAAAAAGTAAATGCTTATTTATCAATGAAACATAAGATACAGGTTTTCTGGGTTTTATGTTATATCCTGATTCAAAGAACTGATTTTTTTAATGTTTATTTATTTATTTTCAGAGAGAGAGAGAGAGAGAGACCATGAGTAGGGGGAGGGAGAGAGAGAAAGAATCCCAAGTAGGCTCTGTGTTGTCATGAGATCTGACCTGAGCCAAAATCGAGTCTGTCATTCAACCGACTGAGCCACTCAGGTGCCCCCTGAATTTTCTAAAAGCATACCAGTATGTTTTTGATCAAAGTTCATCATCAAATGGGTATTTAAGAACATTAAGAGATTATTATTTATTTTGTTGGCAATTTATTATGTTTATGTGAAGAGAATACTTTAGAAACATATATGGAAGTAATAGTGAAAGAATATGATGTCTGTGATTTTTCTTTAAATTTTTTTTAACATTCATTTTTTTTTATTTTTTTAACGTTTATTTATTTTTGAGACAGAGACAGAGCATGAACAGGGGAGGTTCAGAGAGAGAGAGAGAGGGAGACACAGAATCTGAAACAGGCTCCAGGTTCTGAGCTGTCAGCACAGAGCCTGACGTGGGGCTCGAACTCACGGACCGCGAGATCATGACATGAGCCAAAGTCGGACGCCCAACCGACTGAGCCACCCAGGTGCCCCAACATTTATTCATTTTTGAGAGAGACAGAGCATGAGTGGGGAGGGTCAGAGAGAGAGAGAGAGGGAGACACAGAATTTGAAGCAGGCTCCAGGCTCCAGGCTCCAGGCTCTGAGCTGTCAGCACAGAGCCTGACATAGGGCTAGAACCCACAGACAGCAAGATCATGACCTGAGCCAAAGTTGGACACTTAACTGCCTGAGCCACCCAGGTGCCCCAGTGTGAGTTTTCTTTAAAATACTCTGAGTGGAGAAAGAAAGGTGGAAGCATAGAAGACTGACAATTATTGAAGATGTGTTATTAAAGATGAATGTAGGTTCATTATATCATTCTCTCTACCTTTGTGTACACATAAAATACTTTGAATAAAGTTAACATTCATGTGTGAATAAATATTTTTTAAAATGAGAATCTTTAAAGCGTTTCCTAAATCCTATCTCTATTATATTTTCTCATAAAGTTGTATACTACATTGACATATGAAATGCTTAAAATTCTTTAAATGATAATATTCCTCTGAACAAAATCAAACACGTAAATACATTTTTTTATTGTTGTTGTTGTTGTTGTCCCAGTATGAGCTTGACTTCTCAAAACTTTATTCTGGATGGTTTGACCTTTATAATTACATGATTGATTAAAACAATATAAATATACTTCAAAATTGGGTAAATAGCTATCAGACATAAAAGGGCTTTTAAAATCAAGTTCTTAATGAGCTAAAGTTGATTGTATTTTTCATAATTAGTGAACGTTTACTTGGATATATTTCATGTGTTGTTGTGAGAGAATTTAGCAGCAATTCTGTTTCAACGTTTTTTTCTGTTTCTATAGATCTAAAAGTTTAGTGATTTTGTTCAGTTAAAGAAGGACATAGAGAATATCATTCAGATATTGGAATTACTTGTGAGTTGTAAGAAAAAAATTACAGTTTTCTCTCATCTACAACTATGTTTAATGATCCATTTGCTGACAATTGATTTTATTCCCTCTTCAAATGTGTAAAAAGCAAAGAATAGAAAATTGACTTAAAAGTGGAATTGCTACAGAGTCTTTAGAATTATTGAACGTCATAGCACCAGTATCAGTCTCAGTCACCTTTTGTTGTATATCCTAGAAAGCGTTGGAGGGTTTTGTTTGTTTGTTTTGTTTTTTTTTTTTAATTTTTTTTTTCAACGTTTTTTATTTATTTTTGGGACAGAGAGAGACAGAGCATGAATGGGGGAGGGGCAGAGAGAGCGGGAGACACAGAATTGGAAACAGGCTCCAGGCTCTGAGCCATCAGCCCAGAGCCCGACGCGGGGCTCGAACTCACGGACCGCGAGATCGTGACCTGGCTGAAGTCGGACGCTTAACCGACTGCGCCACCCAGGCGCCCCATTGTTTGTTTTGTTTTAATCCCAGGACACTACATAATAATAAAGTTAAGGATCGCTGGGAAGTTTGCCTTTTTTTTCCCCTGTAAAATAGGAATATGATAGTTTTGAAAGGAAAATGGGAATGGGAAATCTGCATATTCTCAAAAAAATGATTTCATGCAGATTGATTTTTTTAACTTTATTTTTTAAAATTTACATCCAAATTAGCATATAGTGAAGCAATGATTTCAGGAGTAGATTCCTTAATGCCCCTTACCCATTTAGCCCATACCCCCCATAGCCCCTCCAGCAACCCTCAGATTGTTCTCCATATTTATGAGTCTCTTCTGTTTTGTCCCCCTCCCTGTTTTTATATTATTTTTGTTTCCCTTCCCTTATGTTCATTTGCTTTGTCTCTTAAAGTCCTCATATGAGTGAAGTCATATGATTTTTGTCTTTCTCTGACTGACTAATTTCGCTTAGCATAATACCCTCCAGTTCCATCCACGTAGTTGCAAATGACAAGATTTCATTTTTTTTGATTGCTGAGTAATACTCCACTGTGTGTGTGTGTGTGTGTGTGTGTGTGTGTGTATATACATATATATGTGTGTGCATATATATACATATATATACACCACATCTTCTTTATCCATTCATCCATTGATGGAAATTTGGACTCTTTCCATACTTTGGCTATTTTTGATAGTGCTGCTATAAACATGGGGGTGCATATTCAAAACAGCACATCTCTATCCCATGGATAAATGCCTAGTAGTGCAATTGCTGGGTTGTAGAGTAGTTCTATTTTTAGTTTTTTGAGGAACCTCCATACTGTTTTCCAGAGTGGCTGCACCAGCTTGCATTCCCACCAACAATGTAAGAGAGATCCTCTTTCTCTGCGTCCTCGCCAACATCTGTTGTTGCCTGAGTTGTTAATGTTAGCCATTCTGACAGGTGTAAGGTATCTCATTGTGGTTTTGATTTGTATTTCCCTGCTGATGAGTGATGTTGAACATGTTTTCATGTGTCGGTTGGCCATCTGGATGTCTTCTTTGGAGAAGTGTTTATTCATGTCTTTTGCCCATTTCTTCACTGGATTATTTGTTTTTTGGGTGTTGAGTTTGATAAGTTCTTTGTAGATTTTGGATACTAACCCTTTATCTGATATGTCATTTGCAAATATCTTCTCCCATTCTGTCGGTTGCCTTTTAGTTTTGCTGATCGTTTCCTTCACTGTTCAGAAGCTTTTTATTTTGATGAGGTCCCAGTAGTTCATTTTTGCTTTTGCATCCCTTGCCTCCGGAGACGTGTTGAGTAAGAAGTTGCTGTGGGCAAGATGAAAGAGGTTTTTGCCTGCTTTCTCCTCGAGGATTTGATGGCTTCCTGTCTTACATTTAGGTCTTTCATTCATTTTGAGTTTTTTTGTGTGTATGGTGTAACAAAGTAGTCCAGGTCCATTCTTCTGCATGTCACTGTCCATTTTTCCCAGCACCACTTGCTGAAGAGACTGTCTGTTCCATTGGATATTCTTTCCTGCTTTTCACAGATGAGTTGGCCATAGGTTTGTGGGTTCATTTCTGGGTTCTCTATTCTATTCCATTGATCTGAGTGTCTGTTCTTGTGCCAGTACCATACCGTCTTGACAATTACAGCTTTGTAATTGTAATTTGTAGTATAGCTTGAAGTCTGGGATTGTGATGCCTCCTGCTTTGTTTTTATTTTTCAAGACTTCTTTGGCTATTCTGGGTATTTTCTGATTCCAGAAAAATTTTAGGATTGTTTATTCTAGCTCTGTGAAGAATGCTGGTGTTACTTTGATAGGGATTCGTTGAATATGTAGATTGCTTTGGGCAGTATTGACATTTCAACAATATTTGTTCTTCCTATCCAGGAGCATGGAATCTTTTTCCATTTCTTTCTGTCTTTATGCAGATTGATTTTAAGAGAAGCCTTCATATATGAAGTCATTGAAACTGCCTACACCCAGATTCCTCTTGAAGGATTTTTAAATTTTGTTTTAATGTTTATTTACATTTGAGAGAGAGGGAGGGAGAGAGAAAGAGAGAAGAGGTGAGGTGGGGGAGAGGCAGAGAGAGACAAAGACAGAATCCGAAGCAGGCTCCAGGCTCTGAGCTTTCAGCACAGAGCCCAACGCTTGGCTCAAACTCAAGAGCTGTAAGATCATGACCTGAGCTGAGCTTAACTGACTAAGCCACCCAGATGCCCCTTGAAGGATTTTTATATAAAGCCACATGAGCCATTTCTCTTGTTTTAATACTCCTCCTCCAAAAGATTGAGGGAATAGGCTCTAACGAATGGCATTATGCTCACTGTACCAGCTCTGCAGTTCTTAATCCCCCCTACCCCAGTTGTCTGTCATCACTTAGATTCTGTTCTACACACTTACTAATCTGTCCTAATTGTCTACCTTTCCCCTTCTTCTAAGACCTTCTGTTGTGTACTGCCTCTAACCGACAAGCTGTCATCAGCCATGTCCCTTCATATATCCTCAGCTGTTCGCTGGACATTCCCCTCACACCTTCCCTAACTGAAATCTGACAGTTCCCTGAGGACATGGTCTTCATGGCAGGTTTCCCGATGGGAAGCTATTTATATTATTTATATCTATATCTATATCTATATCTATATCTACATTCCCTGGCACTTCACTTGTGTTACAGGCTATGTTAAAGTGAGGTAGATGCTCTCTATTTTCCTATTTTAGCTTCTAAATAGTTCCTCACTACCCCATTAAAAAGACTTAGTATCTTGTAACATATATATATGTCAACCCGCACCTCATTGCCTCCCTGCATGGTTTTGAATTAGCATGTGGCATGCGTGAGGAAATCGCCTCTGGAGAGGAAATGTTGGCTGGGTCTGCAGAGTCAGGAGCAATGCCATAGACTTTGCTTCGAGGCATCAGGAAATACTGGCAGGCACTGCAGCTCCAACCTCCAACATGCCATCTTCTCTATTGGAGTTGTAAGCCAATCTCTGGCCTCGCCTCTGCGGCTTGGAATGGAAATAGGTAGTAGTCACGCGACCCTCATAAAACCAGCTCCACTGACGACTTCCTGGAGTTGGTCAGACTGACCTTGGCTTCTCCATCACTAGCAGTGGTGCTTTCCCTGGTTCAAATATGGAGATCCATCTCTAAATCCAAAGCATGGTTTATGCAAATATGCCTCAAGCTGCTTTTGGCCTTTCTGAGTTGCCTCAGAAATTTTACTTCCTCTCTTCATATTTTGTTCTTTCAAATATATATAATCTGATGTGAGGCACAAAAACCTGGCTATGAACATTCTCCCTCACATAAAGCACTAGACTGTCATTTAAGAAATTAATATTTATCAACCTATCTATTAATGATAGATATTGAGAAGAGAAAGATAGAGGTAACAACAAAGTTTCTAGCTCCTGCAAATGCAGATAAATATTCCACCTAAAGACTGCAGACCATTGGGAAGACCCTAAAATGAAGACATTATTACAGGTCTAATATGCTGTACATATTACACAGAAAGTACAGAGGAGTTATATTGGGAACATACAGCTAGGGAATTCACCTAGTTTAAGAAATTAAGGATTGGGGCGCCTGGGTGGCGCAGTTGGTTAAGCATCCGACTTCAGCCAGGTCACGATCTGGCGGTCCGTGAGTTCAAGCCCCGCATCAGGCTCTGGGCTGATGGCTCAGAGCCTGGAGCCTGTTTCCGATTCTGTGTCTCCCTCTCTCTCTGCCCCTCCACCGTTCATGCTCTGTCTCTCTCTGTCCCAAAAATAAATAAACGTTGAAAAAAAAAAAGAAATTAAGGATTATTAAAATTACTTGTAAATTTAGGTTGAAATATAAATATGAGTGGGAGAAAGATTAAGGGATGAGGGGAGGTGGTTGAAGTAAAGAACAATATACAAAAACATTCTGAATTGACTGACAGCTCAGTAGTTCACCAATCTATAAAAAAAATTCTGTATTCTGGGAAAGCTAGCCACAGAAATTTGTTTGGGAGACTATATGTTAAGTAACTACTACATATGCAGTATAAAAGTACTTCATCATTTTCTTCAGAAAAAATTCATTGAAGTAGGTATCAGGGTCATGTTCAAATAAACTTATTAATGATAAATGTCTCTCTTGCTTTTAATATATAATTAATTTCACGTATATTCTTATTTTTCCAAACTTTTCTTATAAATCACAAGGTGAAAATAATCTATTTTATAGAACCCACATTTAAAAATGTAAGAAATGGAGTGGCGCCTCATTTAGTTAAGCATCCAACTCTTGATTTTGGCTCAGGTCATGATCTCATGGTTCATGGGATCAAGCCCCAAGTCAGGTTCCAAGCTGACATGTGAAGCCTGCTTGGGATTCTCTCCCTCCTCTCTCTCTCTGTCCCTTTCCCTGCTTGTGTGTGTGCTCTCTCTCTCTCCCTATAAACAAACAAATAAATAAATAAATAAATAAATAAATAAATAAACAAACATTTTTAAAAAAGGCTAGGAGAAATGGAACAAATAAATGTTATTTTAATCCTTAGTGGCAGTTGGGCATTCTTAAAGATGGCTTTTATCTCAAAATAAAGCACATAGGAGTCTGGAGCAGTGAATTTAAATAAAACAGAGGGCAACATCCACACACTGGTGAATAACTGGAAGCAAAAACTCTATTGATTATATTGTTGTAAGTCATTTGCTTTAATCACGACTTTTAAGACTCTTAGTTTCTACTTGAATATGAACACATAGGCACAATGTTATGAAGATAAATTACAAATTTTGAAAACTACTACATTCTTACACAAGAATAAAAAGGAATAAAATGCATTAGTGAAGAGAAAATTAAACAAAAGAAACTTGTCTTTCAAAACATAGGCAAAATTCAAATGCACAAGTGCAAAGAAATAGTCCTGAGTTATCAGAAACAAGATGAATAGAGAGGAAAAAGTTCCATCAAAACACATTTGAAGTGATATTCCTTTTTTGTAAGATATTCTACAAAATTGGCAATTAGCAACTCTTGTTTATTGTGCAACTGCAAGTCTATTTTAGTCTTGTTTGGAAGAAAGCCCAAAACTGGAATTGCATAGTTAAGATCCTTTAAAAGAAAAGTAAGATATTTTGATAACCTTGAAAAAGCATATGTTATGCTTCAGATGACTGGATTAAATGGCTTTTTATTTAAAGGGCTTATGAAAACAAAAATAAATGTTCCACAAAGTAACAGCCAAAAGGCAGACAGGGAACATTGGTATCTCAAGAAAGGGTAGGCAGAATTATGTAACACATTTATGCCTTGCAATCTGCATGGAACATTTTCTTAATTTTCACATGTAAACTCAATGTTTACAAAGACAGTGAGAGCACATTTAGATGAGTAACGCATGACTGAATGTCTGTTAAGTGCCTATGAAGTATATTTTTCTAAAGTACAGGCTAGGCCCATTATGCCTGTTTTGTCTCCCTGGGTTGTTCTTAACAAATTTTCCTACTCTGAAAATCTACTAGAGTCAGAGAAAAAGTATGTCACAATGTATGTGCTTTTCATTTTGGCTAGAGAAAAAATGTTTTATAGCTTATTATCACGTGTTGTAGCCCCATCTTATTCATATTGCTTTTAAGAGGCTGTTATTTTTATTTAACAACAACTGCAAAAAATAACTTGGAAACATAGAACATGTACGTGACATTGCCTGGTATTTTTAGTTATGTTTGGATTCAATTCACCTATTATCTTGTTCCTCAAGTTAAACAAATGCAAATTTCACTGAAGACAATATTACCAAAACGCAGTAGGCTGCAGTTTGCTTACACCCAAGAGCAAGGAGAAAATAGTTTTAAAGGTAACTGAGTATGTATGTGTTTATCTAGTGTTATTACTTGGGGGATATCGCCAGCTTTATTTCACATGTAGGAATATTCACCTATCAAGATGTAGTCATTGAAGTAGATGTCCTTTTTTACCCTAGCAACATCTATGCCATTTTGCCACTCATCTCCCCCTGCTGCACCCCATTTTTTCTGATGCTCTAGTTTTATTTATTATTATAATTAATTATTATTTAGTGCAGAGTTTTAGTCTCAAATTAATAATAATGTATTCTCTTACTGGAAATTTTAAAAAATTCCAAAAACTCTTAAAAAGGGGAAAAAAAGCAGTGGGGGGAGTGCGCCTGGGTGGCTCAGTTGGTTAAGTGGCCAACCTTGCCTCAGGTCATGATCCTGCCGCTCATGAATTTGAGCCCCATCAGGCTCTGTGCTGACAGTTCAGAGCCTGGAGCCTGCTTCGGATTCTGTGTCTCCATCTCTCTCTCAAAAATAAACGTTAAAAAAATTTTAAGAAAAAAAAAAGGAAAAGGTACTTTTAATAGCTATCCCTAGAAGATAAATATTCCTAATCTCGGTAGACTTTTTTCAGTTTCAAAAAATAACTCGAACAAATCTTAAATGTACAGCTCCATGAATTTTTCCAAAGTAAACTTATCCTTGAATCACATCTTCATCAAGACATACATTACCAACATTCAAATTCTCCCTTCACCTCATGCTAATGATTAATACATCTGAGAACAACCAATATTTTGACTTCTAAATCTGAATTTTCCAATTTTGAACTTTCTATAAATGGAATCATGTTCCATGTTCATTTCTGTGCTTGGCATCTGGCTTATTTCAATATCATTATCTTTATTATTATTATTATTATTATTATTATTATTATCTGAATGTACTGCAATCAACAAATAAGTTGCTTTAACATTTACCTCTTATAAATTATGTGGCTAGAAACATGCTTGTGTATGTCTTGTTGGTAATACATAGACCTTTCTTTTGGAGAATTATGTGATGAATGAATGTGATTTGTGTATGCTTAGTTTTTTAATATACTGCCAGATAATTTTCCAAAGCAGTTGTCCCAACTTAGGCTGTCACCAGTGTTAAGAGAGTTCCAGTTGTTTTATGCCTTGACTAGTACTCAGCATTACCTATTATCTACATGTTAGTATCTGTCTCTTTTAATGTAGCCATTTTGGTAGGTATGTGTAGTGTCTATGTTTTCAACCTATGCATTTTTGTTCTTCTTGAAGACTTATTGTGTAGCTATGTGTTTACATGGTTATTTACCCAGCATTATTTATTTAAAATGTCTTAATTTACCCACTGTCATTTAAAGACATTTTGTCAAATTAAGAATCCTTAGGCCTATTTAATATATCATTTCTTTGGTCTATATTCATGTCTTGAACCAATACCAAAAAGACTTAATTATTGGAGCTTTATAGTAATTCTTGGCATCTTGTAGCTTGGGTCCTGAAGTGAAAACTGTTTCAACGATTTTGGTCCTTTGCATTTCTATGAATTTTTAGTAAGTTTCTCAATTGCTATTAAAGGAAAAACTGCTATATTTTTTTTATTGGATGCTAGACATTTTGTATGAGAAAATTTTGGAAGCTACAAATCCCGTTACTCCCCACAGAAAGGATTCACCTCATCTCTGATAATCACCATGGGCACAGATCACATAGAAATAATCAGGAATTGGGGTGCCTGGGTGGCTCAGTCAGTCAAGCATCTGACATCGGCTCAGGTTATGATCTTGGGGTTCGTGGATTTGAGCCCTGCATCGGCTCTGCTCTGACAGCTCAGAGCCTGGAGACTTCTTGAGATTCTGGGTCTTCCCTCTCTGCCCCTTCCCCACTGGTGCTCTGTCTCTCTCAAAAGTAAATAAATGTTAAAATTTTTTTTAAAGAAGAAATAATGAGGAACCATACCTAATCAAGGCAGATTCGTAGACTAAGTATACCTCAGTCATCTTCTGATTTACCCTAATCCTTAGATATAGTTGTCGTTTCAACTTGGAGCCTAGTATTGATATTTATAGTTTGTTCTTGACTGACACAGAACTCAGATTTTGCATTACCTTGGTGCTATAAGGATACTAAAAATAACAAAATCTTCACTGACAGTTAAAACCATTACTTGGAAAAAGACAGTATACTCTGGATGTCTGTGTACCTCTTTTCTCTCTGGAATTTTGGTCTCTAATATCCCAACTGCTTTTATAATCCTAAAAGGAAGTTTTTCTGGCCCCAACCCATGAGATTGTCTAAAGCAGTGCTTTCACTTCTATTAACACCACTATGCCAAGCTTCTTAGATTTTGCCCCAAGCCAAGTGCCAGCGAATACTCAGATAAGAAGAGCAGGTGCAGAAAGTTGAGCTTGACTAACATAAATGAGCCATTCTTTTCACATCTGGTCCTTCAAATCCTGGCTGCCTCAGAAGATCTCATAGATCTTTAAACCGAAGATTGTTTGTTCTTTATGTTCACGTTTAATCTGCTTTTCTAATTCTCATTGGGATTATTTTTTGGCTACAAACTATTCAACAATAGCAAATATGAAAAATGTCTCATTTTAAAATGGAATATTTAATTTGAAAACTTTGGAAGACAATATAATAAATGGCAAGTGATCTTTTGCAGATTTCACCAATAAAAATTCAGTGTATATGTTACTGAAGTCCTTTGATATTTCTTTTACTCTTAAATTTTTAAAAGTACAATATATGTTTTTGATTCCCTCTCTGCTCCATGAATATGCATCTTCCAAACTGCTTTTCTGATTTGTTTTAGGTTTAACAATTTTAGTTTTATTTTACTAATATTTTTACTGCTTCATTTGTAATTTTTTACTTCTGGGGTTCTGGTTATTTGTAGATTTATTCCAGCTATGAATTATATATACCTAACATTGTCTATCCTATCATCTTCATCTTTTCCTTTTGTCTGCAGTTTTGAAATTATTTTTTAAGATTATTTATTTCTTTTGAGAGAGAGAGGGAGAACCAGCAGGAGAGGGGGGCAAAGAGAGAGGGGACAGAGGATCTGAAGCAGGCTCACTGCTGACAGCAAAGAGCCTGGAGTGGGGCTCGACCTCATGAACCATGAGATTATGACCTGAGCCAAAGTCAAATGCTTAACCAACTGAGCCACCCAGGCATCCCCAAACTGGAGCTCCCCTTTTCTCTGCATTTTTTAAAATATTGTTTCTCAGTTTTTATTTATTTATTTTGAGAGAGAGAGAGAGAGGGAATGAGAGACAGGGGGGCAGAGAGAGAGAGAGAGAGAGAATCCCAAGAAGCCTCCGCACTGTCCATTTAAAACCCTATGCATGCCTTGAAGTCATAAACCGTGAGATCATGACTAGACCCCTATACCAACAGTCGGAGGCTTAGCCCACAGAGCCACCCAGGCGCTCTTTCTCTGCATTTTAAAAGTATATTTCTCATTTGGTTCATAGGTTAAACTCTACTTATCTATTTTTTCCAAGATGGGAATTTTGTTATTAATTGTGTCTAGTCAGTGTTATTTTTATAGCATTTTATATTTTATTTTCATGGGTTTATTTTTCTCATGGTTCACTAGTTTTTGTTTTGTTTTTTAGAAAACATCTAATTTGCAAAGCAGATCCTTTTTAACAGTCTTTGAATTTCTGCAATAAATATATCCTATAAATTTTCTTTGTAAGTTTATGTTAAAATTTTTCATTCTACTGAATTTTCCAATGACGTATTTTAGGTTTATTTTCTTTTATTATTCTTATAACAAAAAGTATATCCATACATATATTTTCTTTTATTTCCTTGCTGTCCTGAGTCCACACAAAGTCTCTTGACATTTTTAAATGATGGGCAGAAGATATGAATAGACACTTTTCTAAAGAAGACATCCAGATGGCCAACAGGCACATGAAAAGATGCTCAACGTGAGAATGCTAAAATGAACAAATAAAGAGACTATAGATGCTGGAGAGGATGTGGAGAAACGGGAACCCTCTTGCACTATTGGAGGGAATGCAAACTGGTGCATCCACTGTGGAAAACAGTGTGGAGGTTCCCCCCAAAATCAAAAATAGATCTACCCTATGACCCAGCAGTAGTACTGCTAGGAATTTACCCAAGGGATATAGGAGTGCTAATATATAGGATCACTTGTACCCCAATGTTTATAGCAGCACTTTCAACAATAGCCAACCTATGGAAAGAGCCTAAATGTCCATCAACTGATAAATGGATAAAGAAATTGTGGTTTCTCTCTCCCTGGTTTCTCACCGCTGCATCAGTGCAGGCATCAGCAAATTAATGAGAGGAGAGAGGAGGCCCCTGCTCTTGGGCACCCGCAGGAACTTACTCCAGCTCCAGACACACCATAAACACTTTCATCTAACGGAAGATAAGCTGTGAAATCGGATTTCTGAACCACAAGACACTTGTGTAAAAACTGCATTCCATGCCAGGCGTGAAATGTCCCAAAGCTCAGTTCGCTATCAGCATCCCAGATGGCGCAATTAATAAAGAGCTAGCATGGGGCCACTGGCACAAACAAGGCAGCTCCTTAGAACCTGAACTTCCTATTTGTTCCATTCCTTGGGTAGATAACGCCTTTAATTACTCTGGAGAAATTATTTTGGCGAGGAGAGAGGGAAGATGGCGGCGTAGGAGGACGCTGGGCTCACCGCGCGTCCTGCTGATCACTTAGATTCCACTTACACCTGCCTAAATAACCCAGAAAACCGCCAGAGGATTAGCAGAACGGAGTCTCCGGAGCCAAGCGCAGACGAGAGGCCCACGGAAGAGGGGCCCCTCCTGAAGTGGATCACCTAAGGAGAAGCGAGCTAAGCCTGCCCCTCCTGCCCCTGTGCACGTTGCCTACCCACCCCAGCTAATACGCCAGATCCCCAGCATCACAAGCCTGGCAGTGTGCAAGTAGCCCAGACGGGCCACGCCACCTCACAGTGAATCCCGCCCCTATGAGGGGAAGAGAAGGCACACACCAGTCTGACTGTGGTCCCAGCGGTGGGCTGGGGGCAGACATCAGGTCGGACTGCGGCCCTGCTGACCAACTCCAGTTATACACCACAGCACAGGGGAAGTGCCCTGCAGGTCCTCACCACTCCAGGGACTATCCAAAATGACCAGGCGGAAGAATTCCCATCATAAGAATCTCCAGGAAATAACAACAGCTAATGAGCTGATCAAAAAGGATTTAAATAATATAACAGAAAGTGAATTTAGAATAATAGTCATAAAATTAATCACTGGGCCTGAAAACAGTATAGAGGACACCAGAGAATCTCTTGCTACAGAGATCAAGGGACTAAGGAACAGTCACGAGGAGCTGAAAAGCGCTTTAAACGAAATGCAAAACAAAATGGAAACGACGACAGCTCGGCTTGAAGAGGCAGAGGAGAGAATAGGTGAACTAGAAGATAAAGTTATGGAAAAAGAGGAAGCTGAGAGAAAGAGAGATAAAAAAATCCAGGAGTATGAGGGGAAAATTAGAGAACTAAGTGATACACTAAAAAGAAATAATATACGCATAATTGGTATCCCAGAGGAGGAAGAGAGAGGGAAAGGTGCTGAAGGGGTACTTGAAGAAATAATAGCTGAGAACTTCCCTGAACTGGGGAAGGAAAAAGGCATTGAAATCCAAGAGGCACAGAGAACTCCCTTCAGACGTAACTTGAATCGATCTTCTGCACGACATATCATAGTGAAACTGGCAAAATACACGGATAAAGAGAAAATTCTGAAAGCAGCAAGGGATAAACGTGCCCTCACATATAAAGGGGGACCTATAAGACTCATGACTGATCTCTCCTTTGAAACTTGGCAGGCCAGAAAGAATTGGCACGAGATCTTCAGTGTGCTAAACAGAAAAAATATGCAGCCGAGAATCCTTTATCCAGCAAGTCTGTCATTTAGAATAGAAGGAGAGATAAAGGTCTTCCCAAACAAACAAAAACTGAAGGAATTTGTCACCACTGAACCAGCCCTACAAGAGATCCTAAGGGGGACCCTGTGAGACAAAGTACCAGAGACATCACTACAAGCATAAAACATACAGACATCACAATGACTCTAAACCCGTATCTTTCTATAATAACACTGAATGTAAATGGATTAATGTGCCAACCAAAAGACATAGGGTATCAGAATGGATAAAAAAACAAGACCCATCTATTTGCTGTCTACAAGAGACTCATTTTAGACCTGAGGATACCTTTAGATTGAGAGTGAGGGGATGGAGAACTATTTATCATGCTACTGGAAGCCAAAAGAAAGCTGGAGTAGCCATACTTATATCAGACAAAATAAACTTTAAATTAAAGGCTGTAACAAGAGATGAAGAAGGGCATTATATAATAATTACAGGATCTATCCACCAGGAAGAGCTAACAATTATTAATGTCTATGCGGCAAATACCAGAGCCCCCAAATATATAAAATAATTACTTATAAACATAAGCAACCTTATTGATAAGAATGTGGTAATTGCAGGGGACTTTAACACTCCACTTACAGAAATGGATAGATCATCTAGACACAAGGTCAATAAAGAAACAAGGGCCCTGAATGATACATTGGATCAGATGGACTGCACAGATATATTTAGAACTCTGCATCCCAAAGCAACAGAATAGACTTTCTTCTCGAGTGCACATGGAACATTCTCCAAGATAGATCATATACTGGGTCACAAAACAGCCCTTCATAAGTATACAAGAATTGAAATCATACCATGCATACTTTCAGACCACAATGCTATGAAGCTTGAAATCAACCACAGGAAAAAGTCTGGAAAACCTCCAAAAGCATGGAGGTTAAAGAACACCCTACTAAAGAATGAATGGGTCAACCAGGCAATTAGAGAAGAAATTAAAAAATATATGGAAACAAACGAAAATGAAAATTCAACAATCCAAACGCTTTGGGACCCAGCGAAGGCAGTCCTGAGAGGAAAATACATTGCACTCCAGGTCTATCTCAAGAAACAAGAAACATCCCAAATACAAAATCTAACAGCACACCTAAAGGAAATAGAAGTAGAACAGCAAAGGCAGCCTAAACCCAGCAGAAGAAGAGAAATAATAAAGATCAGAGCAGAAATAAACAATATAGAATCTAAAAAAACAGAAAAAGGGAAATAATAAAGATCAGAGCAGAAATAAACAATATAGAATCTAAAAAAACTGTAGAGCAGATCAACGAAACCAAGAGTTGGTTTTTTGAAAAAATAAACAAAATTGACAAACCTCTAGCCAGGCTTCTCAAAAAGAAAAGGGAGATGACCCAAACAGATAAAATCATGAATGAAAGTGGAATTATTACAACCAAACCCTCAGAGATACAAGCAATTATCAGGGAATACTATGAAAAATTATATGCCAACAAATTGGACAACCTGGAAGAAATGGACAAATTCCTAAACACCCAACTCTTCCAAAACTCAATCAGGAGGAAATAGAAAGCTTGAACAGACCCATAACCAGCGAAGAAATTGAATCGGTTATCAAAAATCTCCCAACAAATAAGAGTCCAGGACCAGATGGCTTCCCAGGGGAGTTTTACCAGACGTTTAAAGCAGAGATAATACCCATCCTTCTCAAGCTATTCCAAGAAATAGAAGGGGAAGGAAAACTTCCAGACTCATTCTATGAAGCCAGTATTACTTTGATTCCTAAACCAGACAGAGACCCAGTGAAAAAAGAGAACTACAGGCCAATATCCCTGATGAATATGGATGCAAAAATTCTCAATAAGATACTAGCAAATCGAATTCAACAGCATATAAAAAGAATTATTCACCATGACCAAGTGGGATTCATTCCTGGGATGCAGGGCTGGTTCAACATTCGCAAATCAATCAACGTGATACATCACATTAACAAAAAAAAAGAGAAGAACCATATGATCCTGTCAATCGATGCAGAAAAGGCCTTTGACAAAATCCAGCACACTTTCTTAATAAAAACCCTCGAGAAAGTCGGGATAGAAGGAACATACTTAAAGATCATAAAACCCATTTATGAAAAGCCCACAGCTAACATCATCCTCAACGGGGAAAAACTGGGAGCTTTTTCCCTGAGATCAGGAACACGACAGGGATGCCCACTCTCACTGTTGTTGTTTCACATAGTGTTGGAAGTTCTAGCATCAGCAATCAGACAACAAAAGGAAATCAAAGGCATCAAAATTGGCAAAGATGAAGTCAAGCTTTCACTTTTTGCAGATGACATGATATTATACATGGAAAATCCGATAGACTCCACCAAAAGTCTGCTAGAACTGATACATGAATTCAGCAAAGTTGCAGGATACAAAATCAATGTACAGAAATCAGTTGCATTCTTATACATTAACAATGAAGCAACAGAAAGAAAATAAAGAAACTGATCCCATTCACAATTGCACCAAGAAGCATAAAATACCTAGGAATAAATCTAACCAAAGATGTAAAAGATCTGTATGCTGAAAACTATAGAAAGCTTATGAAGTTAAGTGAAGAAGATTTAAAGAAATGGAAAGACATTCCCTGCTCATGGGTTGGAAGAATAAATATTGTCAAAATGTCGATACTACCCAAAGCTATCTACACATTCAATGCAATCCCAATCAAAATTACACCAGCATTCTTCTTGAAGATAGAACAAGCAATCCTAAAATTCATATGGAACCACAAAACGCTCCGAATAGTCAAAGTAATTTTGAAGAAGAAGACCAAAGCAGGAGGCATCACAATCCCAGACTTTAGCCTCTACTACAAAGCTGTAATCAGTAAGACAGCATGGTATTGGCACAAAAACAGACACATAGACCAATGGAATAGAATAGAAACCCCAGAACTAGACCCACAAATGTATGGCCAACTCATCTTTGACAAAGCAGGAAAGAACATCCAATGGAAAAAAGACAGTCTCTTTAACAAATGGTGCTGGGAGAACTGGACAGCAACATGCAGAAGGTTGAAACTAGACCACTTTCTTACACCATTCACAAAGATAAACTCAAAATGGATAAAGGACCTGAATATGAGACAGGAAACCATCAAAACCCTAGAGGAGAAAGCAGGAAAATACCTCTCTGACCTCAGCCGCAGCAATCTCTTACTCGACACATCCCCAAAGGCAAGGGAATTAAAAGCAAAAATGAACTATTGGGACCTCATGAAGATAAAAAGCTTCTGCACAGCAAAGGAAACAATCAACAAAACTAAAAGGCAACCAACGGAATGGGAAAAGATATTTGCAAATGACATATCGGACAAAGGGCTAGTATCCAAAATCTATAAAGAGCTCACCAAACTCCACACCCGAAAAACAAATAACCCAGTGAAGAAATGGGCAGAAAACATGAATTGACACTTCTCTAAAGAAGACATCCGGATGGCCAAGAGGCACATGAAAAGATGTTCAACGTCGCTCCTTATCAGGGAAATACAAATCAAAACCACACTCAGATATCACCTCATGCCAGTCAGAGTGGCCAAAATGAACAAATCAGGAGACTCTAGATGCTGGAGAGGATGTGGAGAAACGGGAACCCTCTTGCACTGTTGGTGGGAATGCAAATTGGTGCAGCCGCTCTGGAAAGCAGTGGGTTCCTCAGAAAATTAAAAATAGACCTACCCTATGACCCAGCAATAGCACTGCTAGGAATTTATCCAAGGGATACAGGAGTACTGATGTATAGGGGCACTTGTACCCCAATGTTTATAGCAGCACTCTCAACAATAGCCAAATTATGGAAAGAGCCTAAATGTTCATCAAATGATGAATGGATAAAGAAATTGTGGTTTATATACACAACCGGATACTACTTGGCAATGAGAAAGAATGAAATATGGCTTTTTGTAGCAATCTGGATGGAACTAGAGAGTGTTATGCTAAGTGAAATAAGTCAGGAAGAGAAAGACAGATATCATATGTCTTCACTTATATGTGGATCCTGAAAAACTTTACAGAAGTCTATGGGGGAGGAGAAGGGGGAAAAAAGTTACAGAGAGGGAAGGAGGCAAACCATAAGAGACTCTTAAATACTGAAAAAACTGAGGGTTCATGGGAGGTGGGGGAGAGGGGAAAGTGGGTGATGGTCATTGAGGAGAGTACATGTTGGGATGAACACTGGGTTTTGTATGGAAACCAACTTGACAATAAATTATATTTAATATAAACAAACAAAATAAATAAATAAATACATGAAGTAGATGCCTAATCTAAAATTATTTTCTAGCTAGTGTAAAACTATTTGTATGTGGGTGGTGAGTGTGTGTGAGAGAGAGATGATCTAAACATGTTAAAATTCATCAATAGGTAGACAGTGTGAAAACAACCACAGTAATTCAATTTTTATTTTTTTATTTTTTAAATTATTTTTTTATTTTTTAAGTTTCTTTCTTTATTTTTTTTTAATATATGAAATTTATTGTAAAATTGGTTTCCATACAACACCCAGTGCTCATCCCAAAAGATGCCGTCTTCAATATCCATCACCTACCCTCCTCTCCCTCCCACTCCCCATCAACCCTCAGTTTGTTCTCAGTTTTTAAGAGTCTCTTATGCTTTGGCTCTCTCCCACGCTAACCTCTTTTTTTTTTCCTTCCCCTCCCCCATGGGTTTCTGTTAAGTTTCTCAGGATCCACATAAGAGTGAAACCATATGGTATCTGTCTTTCTCTGTATGGTTTATTTCACTTAGCATCAAACTCTCCAGTTCCATCCCCATTGCTACAAAGGGCCATATTTCATTCTTTCTCATTGCCACGTAGTACTCCATTGTGTATATAAAGCACAATTTCTTTATCCATCGATCAGTTGATGGACATTTAGGCTCTTTCCACAATTTGGCTATTGTTGAGAGTGCTGCTATAAACATTGGGGTACAAGTGCCCCTATACATCAGTACTCCTGTATCCCTTGGATAATTTCCTAGCAGTGCTATTGCTGGATCATAGGGTAGGTCTATTTTTAATTTTTTGAGGAAACTCCACACTGTTTTCCAGAGTAGCTGCACCAGTTTGCATTCCCACCAACAATGCAAGAGGGTTCCCGTTTCTCCACATCCTCTCCAGCATCTATAGTCTCCTGATTTGTTCATTTTGGCCACTCTGACTGGCATGAGGTGATATCTGAGTGTGGTTTTGATTTGTATTTCCCTGATGAGGAGCGATGTTTAGCATCTTTTCATGTGCCTGTTGGCCATCTGGATGTCTTCTTTAGAGAAGTGTCTATTCATGTCTTCTGCCCATTTCTTCACTGGGTTATTTGTTTTTTGGGTGTGGAATTTGGTGAGCTCTTTATAGATTTTAGATACTAGCCCTTTGTCTGATATGTCATTTGCAAATATCTTTTCCCATTCCGTTGGTTGCCTTTTAGTTTTGTTGATTGTTTCCTTTGCTGTGCAGAAGCTTTTTATCTTCATGAGGTCCCAATAGTTCATTTTTGCTTTTAATTCCCTTGCCTTTGGGGATGTGTCGAGTAAGAGATTGCTGCGGCTGAGGTCAGAGAGGTATTTTCCTGCTTTCTCCTCTAGGGTTTTGATGGTTTCCTGTCTCATATTCAGGTCCTTTATCCATTTTGAGTTTATCTTTGTGAATGGTGTAAGAAAGTGGTCCAGTTTAATTCTTCTGCATGTAGCTGTCCAGTTCTCCCAGCACCATTTGTTAAAGAGACTGTCTTTTTTCCATTGGATATTCTTTCCTGCTTTGTCAAAAATGAGTTGGCCGTACTTTTTTTTTTTTTTTTTTTTTTTTTTTTTTAATTTTTTTTTTTTTTTTTTCAACGTCTATTTATTTCTGGGACAGAGAGAGACAGAGCATGAACGGGGGAGGGGCAGAGAGAGAGGGAGACACAGAATCGGAAACAGGCTCCAGGCTCTGAGCCATCAGCCCAGAGCCCGACGCGGGGCTCGAACTCCCGGACCGCGAGATCGTGACCTGGCTGAAGTCGGACGCTTAACCGACTGCGCCACCCAGGCGCCCCATGTTGGCCGTACTTTTATGGGTCTAGTTCTGGGGTTTCTGTTCTATTCCATTGGTCTATGTGTCTGTTTTTGTGTCAATACCATGCTGTCTTGATGATTACAGCTTTGTAGTAGAGGCTAAAGTCTGGGATTGTGATGCCTCCTGATTTGGTCTTCTTCTTCAAAATTACTTTGACTATTCGGAGCGTTTTGTGGTTCCATATGAATTTTAGGATTGCTTGTTCTAGTTTCGAGAAGAATGCTGGTGCAATTTTGATTGGGATTGCATTGAATGTGTAGATAGCTTAGGGTAGTATTGACATTTTGATAATATTTATTCTTCCAACCCATGAGCACGGAATATTTTTCCATTTCCTTATATCTTCTTCAGTTTCCTTCATAAGCTCTCTATAGTTTTCAGCATACAGATCTTTTACATCTTTGGTTAGATTTATTCCTAGGTATTTTATGCTTCTTGATGAGATTGTGAATGGGATCAGTTTCTTTATTTTCTTTCTGTTGCTTCATTGTTAGTGTATAAGAATGCAACTAATTTCTGTACATTGATTTTGTATCCTGCAACTTTGCTGAGTTCATGTATCAGTTCTAGCAGACTTTTGGTGGAGTATATCGGATTTTCCATGTATAATATCATGTCATCTGCAAAAAGTGAAAGCTTGACTTCATCTTTGCCAATTTTGATGCCTTCAATTTCCTTTTGTTGTCTGATTGCTGATGCTAGAACTTCCAACACTATGTTAAACAACAGCGGTGAGAGTGGACATCCCTGTCGTGTTCCTGATCTCAGGGAAAAAGCTCTCAGTTTTTCCCCGTTGAGGATGATGTTAGCTGTGGGCTTTTCATAAATGGGTTTTATGATCTTTAAGTATGTTCCTTCTATCTGACTTTCTCAAGGGTTTTTATTAAGAAAGGATGCTGAATTTTGTCCAATGCTTTTTCTGCATTGATTGACAGGATCTTATGGTTCTTATCTTTTCTTTTATTAATGTGATGTATCACATTGATTTGTGAATGTTGAACCAGCCCTGCATCCCAGGAATGAATCCCACTTGATCATGGTGAATAATTCTTTTTATATGCTGTTGAATTCGATTTGCTAGTATCTTATTGAGAATTTTTGCATCCATATTCATCAGGGATATTGGCCTGTAGTTCTCTTTTTTTTTACTGGGTCTCTGTCTGGTTTAGGAATCAAAGCAATACTGGCTTCATAGAATGAGTCTGGAAGTTTTCCTTCCCTTTCTATTTCTTGGAATAGTTTGAGGAGGATAGGTATTATCTCTGCTTTAAACGTCTGGTAGAATTCCCAGGGAAGCCATCTGGTCATGGACTCTTATTTGTTGGGAGATTTTTGATAACTGATTCAATTTCTTCGCTGGTTATGGGTCCGTTCAAGCTTTCTATTTCCTCCAGTTTGAGTTTTGGAAGTGTGTGGGTGTTTAGTAATTTGTCCATTTCTTCCAGGTTGTCCAGTTTGTTGGCATATAGTTTTCATAGTATTCCCTGATAATTGCTTGTATCTCTGAGGGATTGGTTGTAATAATTCCACTTTCATTCATGATTTTATCTGTTTGGGTCATCTCCCTTTTCTTTTTGAGAAGCCTGGCTAGAGGTTTGTCAATTTTGTTTATTTTTTCAAAAAACCAACTCTTGGTTTCGTTGATCTGCTCTACAGTTTTTTTAGATTCTATATTGTTTATTTCTGCTCTGATCTTTATTATTTCTCTTCTTCTGTTTTTTTAGATTCTATATTGTTTATTTCTGCTCTGATCTTTATTATTTCTCTTCTTCTGCTGGGTTTAGGCTGCCTTTGCTGTTCTACTTCTATTTCCTTTAGGTGTGCTGTTAGATTTTGTATTTGGGATGTTTCTTGTTTCTTGAGATAGACCTGGAGTGCAATGTATTTTCCTCTCAGGACTGCCTTCGCTGCGTCCCAAAGCGTTTGGATTGTTGTATTTTCATTTTCGTTTGTTTCCATATATTTTTTAATTTCTTCTCTAATTGCCTGGTTGACCCATTCATTCTTTAGTAGGGTGTTCTTTAACCTCCATGCTTTTGGAGGTTTTCCTGGAGGTTTGGACTTTTTCCTGTGGTTGATTTCAAGCTTCATAGCATTGTGGTCTGAAAGTATGCATGGTATGATTTCAATTCTTGTATACTTATGAAGGGCTGTTTTGTGACCCAGTATGTGATCATTCTTGGAGAATGTTCCATGTGCACTCGAGAAGAAAGTCTATTCTGTTGCTTTGGGATGCAGAGTTCTAAATATATCTGTGCAGTCCATCTGATCCAATGTATCATTCAGGGCCCTTGTTTCTTTATTGACCATGTGTCTAGATGATCTATCCATTTCTGTAAGTGGGGTGTTAAAGTCCCCTGCAATTACCACATTCTTGTCAATAAGGTTGCTTATGTTTGTCAGTAATTATTTTATATATTTGGGGGCCCCGGTATTCGGCACATAAACATTTATAATTGTCGGTTCTTCTTGATGAATAGACCCTGTAATGATTATATAATGCCCTTCTTCATCTCTTGTTACAGCCTTTAATTTAAAGTCTAGTTTGTCTGAGGTGATTATGGCTTCTCCAGCTTTCTTTTGTCTTCCAGTAGCATGATAAATAGCTCTCCATCCCCTCATTTTCAATCTGAAAGTATCCTCGGGTCTAAAATGAGTCTCTTGTAGACAGCAAATAGATGGGTCTTGTTTTTTTTATCCATTCTGATACCTTATGTCTTTAGGTTGGTACATTTAGTCCATTTACATTCAGTGTTATTATAGAAAGATACGGGTTTAGAGTCATTGTGATGTCTGTAGGTTTCATGCTTGTAGCAATGTCTCTGGTAGTTTGTCTCACAGGATCCCTCTTAGGATCTCTTGTAGGGCTGGTTTAGTGGTGATGAATTCCTTCAGTTTTTGTTTGTTTGGGAAGACCTTTATCTCTCCTTCTATTCTAAATGACAGACTTGATGGATAGAAGATTCTCGGCTGCATATTTTTTTCTGTTCATCACATTGAAGTATTCCTGCCATTCCTTTCTGGCCTGACAAGTTTCAGTAGAGAG
Organism: Leopardus geoffroyi; assembly: GCF_018350155.1. Lineage (NCBI taxonomy): Eukaryota > Metazoa > Chordata > Mammalia > Carnivora > Felidae > Leopardus > Leopardus geoffroyi. The sequence goes on along the minus strand of NC_059326.1, from coordinate 218,004,099 downwards.
ATCCGTCACGAGTCTTATCGGTCTCCCTTTATATGTTAGAGCATATGTTTATCCCTAGCAGCTTATCAAATTCTTTCTTTATCCTTGTATTTTGCCAGTTTCACTATGATATGTCGTGCAGAAGATCGATTCAAGTTACGTCTTAAGGGAGTTCTCTGTGCCTCTTGGATTTCAATGCCTTTTTCCTTCCCCAGATCTGGGAAGTTCTCAGCTATTATTTCTTCAAGTACACCTTCAGCACCTTTCCCTCTCTCTTCCTCATCTGCAATACCAATTATGCGTATATTATTTCTCTTTAGTGCATCACTTAGTTCTCTAATTTTCCCCTCATACTCCTGGATTTTTTTTCTGTTTTTTTCTCAGCTTCTTCTTTTTCCATAATTTTATCTTCTAGTTCACCTATTCTCTCCTCTGCCTCTTCAATCCGAGCTGTGGCCGTCTCCATTATTTTGCAGCTCATTAATAGCATTTTTTAGCTCCTCCTGGCTGTTCCTTAGTCCCTTGATCTCTGTAGCAATAGATTCTCTGCTGTCCTTTATACTGTTTTCAAGCCCAGTGATTAATTTTATGACTATTATTCTAAATTCACTTTCTGTTACATTGTTTAAATCATTTTTGATCAGTTCGTTAGCTGTCGTTATTTCCTGGAGGTTTTTCTGAGGGGAATTCTTCCGTTTCATCATTTTGGATAGTCCCTGGAGTGGTGTGGGACTGAGGGGCACTTCCCCTGTGCTGTCTTGAATAACTTGCGTTGGTGGGCAGGGCCGCAGTCAGACCTGATGTCTGCCCCAGCCCACCGCTGGGACCACAGTCAGACTGGTGTGTGCCTTCTCTTTCCCTCTCCTAGGGGTGGATTCACTGTGGGGTGGCGTGGCCTTTCTGGGCTACTTGCACACTGCCAGGCTTGTGGTGCTGGGGATCTGGCGTGTTAGCTGGGGTGGATTGGCAAGGTGCGCGGGGCAGGAGGGGCAGGCTCAGCTCGCTCATCCTGACGTGATCCGCTTCAGGAGGGGCCCTGCAGCACCGGGAGGTAGTTAGACCGCCCCTGGAGGGATGGATCCACAGAAGCACAGTGTTGGGTGTTTGTGCAGTGCAAGCAAGTTCCCTGACAGTAACTGGTTCCCTTTGGGATTTTGGCTGGGGGATGGGTGAGGGAGATGGTGTTGGCGAGCCTCTTTGTTCCCCGCCAAGCTGCACTCTATTGTCCAGGGCTCAACAACTCTCCCTCCCATTGTCCTCCAGGTCTCCCGCTCTCAGAGCAGAGCTGTTAACTTATAACCTTCCAGATGTCAAGTCGCGCTTGCTGTTCCAACACACTCCGTCAGGCCCCTCTGCTTTTGCCAGCCAGACTCAGGGGCTCTGCTTTGCCAGTGGGCCGCCCCTCCACCCTGGCTCCCTCCCACCAGTCCGCATAGCTGCACCGCCTCTCCGCCCTTCCTACCCTCTTCCATGGACCTCCTGTCTAGGCTTGGCTCTGGAGAATCCATTCTACTAGTCTTCTGGTGGTTTCCTGGGTTATCTAGGCAGGTGTAGGTGGAATCTTAGTGATCAAGAGGACACAGTAAGCCCAGCATCCTCCTACGCCACCATCTTCCAGTAATTTAATTTTTAAATCACTTTATTGAGTTATGCTTAACATGTAAGAAGCTGTATGTATTTAATGTATGCAATTAGATGAGTTTGAGGATAAATATACATGCATGAAACCATCAGTGTTATAGACCTATAAATCATCTCCTAAAGTTTCATTCTGCCCCTTGATATTATTATTATTATTATTATTATTATTATTATTATTATATTTAATTATAACACCATAATATGTACCTTTTTAGCAAATGTTAAGTGTACAATAATTATTGTTAACTATAAGCACTATATAGAAGATCTACAGAATTATTTATTTTGCATAAGTATAACTTTGTATTCTTTGATCCTCACCTCCCCCATTTCCCCCTATTTGGCAACCACCTTTCTACGCTCTGCTTCTATGAGTTTGACTATATTAGATTACACATGTAAGTGAGAACATTTGGTATTTGTCATTCTGTGTCTGGCTTATTTCACTGGACATAATATCCTCTGGGCTTATTCATATTGTTGCAAATGACAATATTTCCTTCTTTTTTAAGGCTAAGTAATATCCCATTGTGTTTATATACCACATTTTATTTATGTGTTCATCAAGGTAGATTTAGATTGCTTCCATATCTTGGATATTGTGAATATAGCTGAAATGAACATGGGAATGTAGGTATCTCTTTGAGATCCTAATTTCAATTTCTTTGTGATTTTTAATATGTTAAAATATAAGAAAATGTAACTGGTCTAATTGTACTTTTTTTTTTTTACTTTAACTGTATACTTCAATATAGTTATGTTAGTACTATGGTTATTTTAGCTATACATTTTATTTTAGTTATAATAAAAATCTTTAAAACTGGAGTTAAAAGATATGAACTCCAAGTATTATCTAACCAGGGGCCTCTTTACATTAAATTATTATGCATATGTTTTAATAAATAAGATTTGTAATTTATAAGAATTTATAGTCACTGCAATGTATAAATTTTTCACTTTCCTATAATTAAATGATTGTTTAAATTATCCCTGTAAATTTCAAAGTTTGAAGGTGATACAGTGAAATTATATCTTTTTTACTACCAGATAAAATTCCAGCATTCATAGATTAAATATTTGGAAGAAATGGGAATAGAAATCATATCTGTAAGCATGTAATTTTTACTTTCATTTTTAAAATTACAAGACTTAACTAGAAATAAAGAAGATTAAATTAGACCAACTAAATGCCAGTGAAAGATAAATGATTGAGGAAAGTGATAAAGGTCCTGGAAGAACATGTTGTGTGTCAACAGTTTACTCTTACCTTAGATTACAACTTCAACTCTTACAAATCAAGAGACAGTTTAATCTTCAGGTTTAGAGTCTGGCTAATCTCCTTGTATTCCTTCTTATTTTTATTCCTTCTTCTTTACAAGCATTCATTCTCTCATACTCTAAGTTACAGATAAGACTTCAGGACTGTAGACTTGTCTTGTCACCCCAATAGAGCCTTGTTTACTCGGAGCAATGGAGGTGTCTCATCTATATGGATTCCTTTGGCCCCCAAAACATACATTGTTAATTGGAAAAATGGTGATCACTAGTGATTTACTTTCTTTATTATTGAGGATACAAAATAGCAGCAATTCTAAGAAATAATTTACTTGCCAATCACTGGAGATAAAGGAAAAAAAACTGTTATTAGCTTAAATTGATAGAGACTGAGAGAGACTGACAGAGAGAGACAGAGAGGTAGAGAAAGGAAAAGAAGGGCAAGATAGCTAACAAGTGCAGAATAAAGAAGGGAGAAAAGTAAGAAGAAATTAAAAGGCAGATTTCAAATAAAAATATACTAGTGCATCTGAAATTTAAAATTTAATCTGAGTCTTCATGAAGAATGAAAAGAAAAAATATTTTCCTACATCTTTATGCCAGTTTTATGAAGTATTTTTAATTTTGAGCTCAATTGTCAGTGAAGACTATTTTTTAAGTGATATATCAATGAAAAAATACAAGTAAACTATATGAAAAACTATTCAATTATTATTTTGGTGAACTTTAAAAACCACTGTTAGTATTTTTTCTTTTTATTTTATAAGATTTTAATGTATAAATTACTTCTTGTCATTTATTGTAGATTATCATGCTAAAATAGTTCATGATTAAATACAGGTCTTGTAGATGTAATCAAACATAATTTTAATGTTAAAGCCATGCACTAAATTGTCTTCCAAGTTTGTATAAATAGGTTTATTTAACTTTTTCAGAAATTATCATTTAAAATGTGTGTATTTCGATTAATTTGTCTATGTGGAATGAGATACAAGATTAAATTATTGGTAGTTACAATATTTCATCACCAAACTGGTTTTGCTATTTGCTGGAATCATTAAGAACCAGGTAGATTTGTGCGTAAGTAATATACTAAATTTAATAGGTTGGTGAAAATAATATTTTGATGTGTATTTTAGCACACAGAAATGAGTTTAACTTAAATTAATCTAAAAATGCTATTTGCAAGTTACTAACATATAAATCAGCAATAAAGGGTTTAGATATAAAATGTTTTTATATCTCATTTCTAAACATGGAGCTAAATTTTCAATAATTTTTCCGATTTAAATCAGTGTACAAGAATAGACGTAAATTCTTTCATTAGCCCAACATATATATTATTTTGTGTTCTATAAGTTAGCTTTTCGTGCATAACAGTTGTTTGACCCCAAACTTTTGGTCCCAAATGTAATGTTTATAACAACAGTCATTTATTTAGTCATGAGTTTGTGGCTTGTCAATTTGGCTGGACTTGGCCAAGAATGTTTTCTGGTGTTTTGGAATGAAGCACATTGGTGTGTTGGTACTCAGTTGTCTGTCAGTAACATAACCATCTACCAACAGAGCATCAGATTGATGAAAAAGACTTGCGCAGACTTAATGACATGATGGTAGAAAGGTTTCAAATGCAATAAGAGAAATGCCTTTCAAAGCCCTGCTTGCTTTATGTCCACTTTTCCTTTGTCTGTGGTGCTTGCCATGGCCAAACTCAGAGTTAGTATATAAGAGTAATATCAAAGGGCAAAGATATAAAGAAAGGAATAATTTATGGCCCGTTTTTCATTTTACCATAGCTGCTGTATCTTACTTGAAAGTTTTCTTGTATACCCACTACCCTCAATTTGAGCAAAATGTGTTCTCCTAGGAGGCATCTAAATCTGCTTTCCAAAATTTGACTCATGTTCTGACCAATAACAATGACAATCCTGGATCATACTTAACCTCTCCAAAGAGTAGTCATGTGTAAAGGACAACTTGATCCTGTAACAAAGTGTTATATTTTAAAGTATAGGTCAGTAATTGTATATGAGAATATACACTGCTACATACAAATTAACTAATCAGAGCACAACTTTTCATTGTTTAAAACAGAATAAGCTTCCCTATAAAAAGCAGCACTTTTGGGACACCTGGGTGGCTTAGTCGGTTAAGTGTCTGACTTCAGCTCAGGTCATGATCTTGAGGTTTGTGGGTTTGAGCCCCGTTCTGGGCTCTGTGCTGACAGCTTGGAGTCTGGAGCCTGCCTCGGATTCTGTGTCTCCCCTCTCTCTGCCCCTCCCCTGCTCATGCTTTGTCTCTTTCTGTCTCTCAATAATAAATAAACGTTAAAAATAAACTAAAAACAAAGCAACACTTTTGTGACATTTTTAACTTTAATATCCCTCTCCTTCACCTTCTCTTTCAACAAAATCCACACCAACCTCCTCAATCCTTCTTAAGAGCAGCCATGTCCTCATGGGCCTCAGAATGCTTTCCTGTGTCCATGCCTTCACCACATAACAGGCACACTTGGCATATATCAGGTCAAACTTGTGGTCTGGGCGAACCCAGGCTTCAGCAACGGTTGTGGTGTTGCTCAGCATACACACAGCTTGCCAGCTACCAGGTACCAGGTACCACAGTGGGAGGCTGGTAATTAATGCCAACTTTGAAGTCTGTGGAGCACCAGTCCACAAACTGGATGGTATCCCTGGTCTTAATGGTGGCAATGGCAACACTGTCATTCTTTGGTCACCATGTTGCCATGATACAACAGATAGCAAGCCGTGTATTTACTGTGACGAAAGTCACATTTCGCCATCTGGTTGGCTGGCTCAAGGCATGCATAGGTGATCTATGCTACAGAAAGCTGTTCATGGTAGGCTTTGTAAGCAGAGACGTCAGGAGCATATGAGGCTAGAGGGAAGTGGATTCAAGGATAGGGCCTCAGGCTGGTCTGGAATTCTGTCATATCAACATTTAGGGCTCCATGAAATCTGAAGGAAGCAGTGATGGAGGACACAATTTAATCTATTAACCTATTGAAGTTAGCATATGTTGCACCTGTCTCACTGAAGAATGTGTTGAAGAAGTCATCTCCTCCCCCAGTGGTCTTGTCACTTGGCATTTGACCACTGGACTGGATGCCGTGTTCCAGGCAATAGAGCTCCTGGCAGGCATTGCCAGTCTGGACTCAGCCTGGCCAATATGGGTAGAGATGCACTCACATGTGGCTGCTGCTTTGTGGCTGTCAAGAAGATGGCAACCAGGTAAAGGAGATACTGTTGCTTCTTAACAGCCTGATTCTTAGGCGATCAGTGTAAGAAAATATTTTAATGGAAATCAAATATTTTAATGGAAATATTTTAATGGAACACTATATGTCTTTCTTCTAGCTTAAGGAATAAAATATTATGAATAAAATCAAAACTCACTGTCATAATGGACACATTTCTTCCTTATGAAAATATATGACCGCTATACTAATTTGGGGATTTATCATTCCCATACGTAACTTTATATAGCTGATATATATCTTATCTTTATATTTCTACCTACACAAAATTGTTGTGTCAATATATAAATTAACTGCAAAATCCTCCGTGTATATTTGTATAGATCTCTTTTTCTCTACACTTATTGTTGTGTAAATCCATTGTTGATAATATGGATCTGGTAAATTGATCACTAGATGACTGCTGTTGTAACTATTTATTTTATGAGTATACCGGGCTTCATGGAATGCCCTGTAGATGAATATTGTTGTGCAGAGGGATTATACATTTTATGTATCTGTAATTTTATTTTATTTTATTTTATTTTTTTCAACGTTTATTTATTTTTGGGACAGAGAGAGACAGAACATGAACGGGGGAGGGTCAGAGAGAGAGGGAGACACAGAATCGGAAACAGGCTCCAGGCTCTGAGCCATCAGCCCAGAGCCTGACGCGGGGCTCGAACTCACGGACCGCGAGATCGTGACCTGGCTGAAGTCGGACGCTTAACCGACTGCGCCACCCAGGCGCCCCTGTATCTGTAATTTTAAAACAAATGGACAGTTTATATTTCTTGAATTAGTTAGAACTAGATAATCTGTTATTGTTAGTGTGTTAGCCATCATGTTTTCAAATAACACCTATCTCCTATATAAATATAGATGATGATAAAGTAGATAACGAGAAACTCATTGTAAAACCCAAGGTGACACGGATTTTCTCTAGATATTTTATAGTTTTACATTTTGTATTAAAGTATATGATCTACCTTGAATTAAATTTTGTATAAGTTATGAGACAGGGTCTAAATTAATCATTTTGCGTTTGGAAAGTCCATTGTTCCACTACCATTAGTTGAAGAGATTAAGTGTCTTCATTGAATTACCTTTGCATTTTTATGATTCATCAAGTCACTCTATTGGTGTGGATTATTTTGTGTCTTTATTCTGTTCCATTGACCTATGTATTTATTCTTTCACCAATACAGCACTGTCTTCATTATAATAGTTTTATAGTAAATGCTAAAATCTAGTATTATGGCTCTTCAACTGTATTCATTTTCAGAATAGTTGGGAGGTATTATAGTTCCCTTTTTATTAATAAAATTTGAACTCTGCTTGTCAATATCTTTGATTTTTCCTGAGGTATCTCTCCTTGGTGCACAGACAGTTGCCTTCTCATAGTGGCCTTACATAGTCATTAGTCTGAGTGCATATCCTTGTGTATCTTTTTTTTTAATATAATCTCAGATTTATTTTCATTTTTTTAAATTTACATCCAAATTAGTTAGCATATGGTGCAACAGTGGTTTCAGGAGTAGATTCTTTCATGCCCCTTACCCATTTAGCCCATCCCTCCTCCCACAACCCTTCCAGTAACCCTTAGTTTGTTCTCCATATTTATAAGTCTCTTATGTTTTGTCCCCTCCCTGTTTTTATATTATTTTTGTTTCCCTTCCCTTATGTTCATCTGTTTTGTTTCTTAAAGTCCTCATATGAGTGAACTCATATATTTGTTTTTCTCTGACTGACTAATTTCACTTACCATAATACCCTCCAGTTCCATCCACGTAGTTGCAGATGGCAAGATTTCATTCTTTTTGATTGTCAAGTAATACTCCAAGTAAAATATATATATATATATATATATATATATATATATATACCACATCTTCTTTATCCATTCATCCATCAATGGACATTTGGGCTCTTTCCATACTTTGGCTATTGTTGATAGTGCTGCTATAAACATGGGGGTGCATGTGCCCCTTTGAAACACCTGTATCCCTTGGATAAATACGTAGTAGTGCAATTTCTGTGTCATAGGGTAGTTCTATTTTTAGTTTTTTGAGGATCCTCTATACTGTTTTCCAGAGTGGCTGCACCAGCTTGCATTCCTACCAACAATGCAAGAGAGATCCTCTTCCTCTGCATCCTCGCCAACATCTGTGGTTGTCTGAGTTGTTAATGTTAGCCATTCTGACAGGTGTAAGGTGGTATTTCATTGTGGTTTTGATTTGTATTTCCCTGATGATGAGTGAAGTTGAGCATTTTTTCATGTGTCGGTTGGCCATCTGGATGTCTTCTTTGGAGAAGTGTCTATTCATGTCTTTTGCCCATTTTTTCACTGGATTTTTTTTTTTTTTTTTTTGAGTGCTGAGTTTGATAAGTTCCTTATAGATTTTGGATACTAACCCTTTATCTGATGTGTCATTTGCAAATATCTTCTCCCATTCTGTAGGCTGCCTTTTAGTTTCGCTGATTGTTTCCTTCGCTGTACAGAAGCTTTTTATTTTGATGAGGTCCCAGTAGTTCATTTTTGCTTTTGTATCCCTTGCCTCCGGAGACGTGTTGAGTAAGAAGTTGCTGCAGGCAAGATCAAAGAGGTTGTTCCTGCTTTCTCCTTGAGGATTTTGATGGCTTCCTGTCTTACATTGAGGTCTTTCATCCATTTTGAGTTTATTTTTGTGTGTGGTGTAACAAAGTGGTCCAGGTTCATTCTTCTGCATGTCGCTGTCCAGTTTTCCCAGCACCACTTGCTGAAGAGACTGTCTTTGTTCCATTGGATATTCTTTCCTGCTTTGTCAAAGATTAGTTGGCCATATGTTTGTGGGTCCATTTCCAGGTTCTCTATTCTATTCCTTTGATCTGACTGTCTGTTCTTGTGCCAGTACCATACCGTCTTGATGATTACAGCTTTGTACTATAGCTTCAAGTCTGGGATTTTGGTGCCTCCTGCTTTGTTTTTCTTTTTCAAGATTGCTTTGGCTATTCTGGGTATTTTCTTATTCCATACAAATTTTAGGATTATTTGTTCTGGCTCTGTGAAGAATGCTGGTGTTATTTTGTTAGGGATTCAATTGAATATGTAGATTGCTTTGGGTAGTATCGACATTTTAATAATATTTGTTCTTCCTATCCAGGTCTTCTTCTTCTTTTAAAGATACAAGTCATATTGCATTAGGGCCCCACTTTCATTACCTCATTTAAACAAATTACCTACATAAAGACTCCAAATGTAATCACATTAGATTAGTGTTTCAACATATGAATTTTGGGGGATAGTTCATTCCATAATAGTGGGGAGCATTCAGCTTCCCACCATTAAGTAAGATGTTGGGTATAAATTTTTGGAAATTGCTCTTCATTAGGTGGGACAAGGAAAACACATTTCTATTTTGGTAAGAGATTTTTATCAGGGATGGGTGCCAAATATAGTTGAATGTCTTTCTGCATCTATTGGAATGATTATACAATTTTTCCTATTTATCTTTTTTGTGGTGAATTATACAGGTTGAGTTTTGCATGCTGAACAACTTCTGTATTTCTAAGATGAACTCCATTTGGTCAGAATGTATTATCATTTAATATATTGCTGGATTCAGTTACATAATGTAATCTTGAAGATATTTACAGCTATGTTCATGAGGGTTACTGGTCTATAGATTCTCTTTTTCCAATGTTTTTACCTGGTTTTGATGTGTTGTACTACCCATGTAAAGCAGTCCCTATGAATTTCCACCTGATAGTATCCATTGTCTACTGCAGACCTCTCCCTTTGAGTAACTAGCCACTGAATAGTGAGAATAGATCAGCACTGAAGGATGCCATCTGTGATTAGGTTACAGAAGATTACAACATCCAAGATGGTAACAGACTCTCTTATTCCTGGTTCTGGTGAAGCAAACTGTCATGTCACAGAGTCCCATTTGGTGAGGAGTGAGGGTGGCCTCTAATAATTCGAATGAAAATTTCACTGTAATTTTAATAAGTTGACAATAATTGGAAAACAAATAAGGAAGAACAGTTAATAAAATCCTTTAAAATAAGAATCATGACAATCACATTTCAAAAAGTATTAAAAAGATACAAATGTGATGAATATATAAATTTAATATATAATAAATTTAGCATTTTGAATCACTGATTGGACAGTAGTAATATACACTGCTTTGTATTTAATCCACTGCCTACACAATTTAAACAATTTCAACAAACTTCATATAATAGTAACTTATTTATAGATCAAAACCTAAAAAAATCTTAGTATTAAAAGAATAGTGTCTTGGTGAAGTTTTCTTGGTGTGACCCAAGTAATAATTGTCAGATAACAATCTCTCACTAGAGAATAGTTTCTATTAAAAAAACTGCATGTCAAATTTACATGATTATTTTTAATACATATTAAAAAGAAAGTAATACTCATGGTCAACAAAATCAACAATAAAAAGAGAATAGTATATGTGCAAAGAATATAAAAAGGCAGTTTACAGCAGAAATAAAATTGGCTAATAAACATGGGTAAAGTAGTGAAATGTGATGAAAGATAGAGATGTTAAAATGATAGCATTAATTTTATATTAGTGTTTGACTATCATTTTAGAAAATGTTTAAAAATATATTGTTAAATATCAATAATGTGGGGAAAACACACTGCAACAGACTTGATGAGACTTAAAATTTCTAACAATCCCTTCAGGGGAATTTGGCAATATCTATTTATTTATGGAATGCACATAAACTTTAACAAAGCAATTTCATGTTTAAAATGTATCCTATGTAAGTACATCTATAACTATCTCTCTAGATTCACACAGATTTATATAGATCATACGTTGACTGAATAAAGTCATAATTTACAATAATAATAAACTATAATAGTCTAACTGATTTAAATCATTGAAATTGGGATCTTCACATATTGGAATACTATGTAGTAAGAGCACTGGTTGAAAAATCACTGGCCCTTGAGTGTATGTGTACATAATAGGAAATATCGTAGAAGCATACAATGAGCATGATTGAGTGCTTATTTTGAGAGCAGTGCTTTTGTTGGGGGATTTCACTTTATATTGTGCTTTTTAATTTTAATTTTTGTAATTTTAAAAATTTTATTGTGGTAATTGTGTATTATACTTCATATTAATGATACTGTGGAAAGCATTTTTGATGCAATATTTACTGACTATAGCGAGATGGCCATTGTATTTCCACCAGAGGTTAATAAAATATATATATAGTGTATATGTTTAAAAGTGGTTACTTTGACTATACACATTTCCCTAAGTCAATAGATCACTAAAGCAGATACTTCTAATACACTGAAGTGTCTACTTCTGAAAATAGGAATTTAACTGGATTCCATTCATATATAAAGTATCCCCTTCTTCCCTCTTTTTACTCAATTCTTTCTGGGCCCGGTTGAATTCTTAGAATCTCTATGCAAATGCTTACTCTATTTATCACCACATCTTGTATCTAAAATTATTGGATGTTCCTTTGGAAGCCATCATGTACACATTTGCTCAATTACCCATAGTGGCAGGGCCACTATTATGTAATGAATATTTGTCTAATATTTGCTTACAACAATTTTTATTTTCTAGGGGCTTAATCAGTGGTTTCTTATAAGCCCTACTGATGATTATCCAACTAAGCATTGAAAATATGATATATTTGGTCAATGCACACGAATTATTGGAGAAACATGATCAAATTTCAGGGTTAGAAATTTAGATAAAGTATTAAAATCATATCTGTACTTTATCAGTTACCAATAATAAGTAAGCCATGAAAATAAAATTACATTCTATCAGAACAATTCATAGGAATGTGAATACATATACAATACTATTAGATTAAAAATTCCTGGCAGAAAAGGACAAAACTAAATTTACATAGTGAATTTCATCACAGAACTTTTCCCTTGAGTCCTTTCATCAACCAGGACAAAAACATATTGTTAAACAAGTTTTATAAACCAATGGCTTAGGGTTTACAAAGGTTTAATTTCCAGCTATTTCATTTATATCTGAAATACCTTCCATTTTCCTCTCCTAATTTTCTTCTCTCTTACATCTATTTTCTATGTCCTCTTTACGTAACTATTATAAGTGAAGAAAAGGTGACTCAAACAGTTATGTACCTTATCCAAGGGCATATACTTTAATATGTGCCAGAAATAAAATATAAATTCAAGCATGACTAACTGCAAAATTAGCAATGTATTGGACATTCAGGAAGAGCTGATTATGAACAATATTCATCTACCTATTAGAGGAATAATTAGGCTATTAGTGAAATAGTAAGGCTATTTTTTCATACAAATTTTTTATATTTACTGTTTGTTTGAAATACTTGGAACATAGCAGTGGCTGCACAGAGCCAAAATACGTATATTTAATGTAGTTTTAGTTCTCTTATTTAGGAAAGATTATGTCATGTTTTCTTTAACGTATTAGAACCACTGTTGTTAAATGTCTCAAATAGGAATCTAAAAAAAAATGTTATAGTGCACGGAGTAGTGGGGCGCCTGATGGCTAATTCAGTTAAGCATCTGGCTCTTGATTTTGGCTCAGGTCATGATCTCACCATCGTGAGATCTAGCCCCGCGTCAGGTTTCCTGCTGGGTATGGAGTCTGCTTGATGTTGTCTCTCTCTGTCTTTCTCCACTTCTCCTCGCCTTGTGCTCATGTGTTCAATCTCTGTCAACAAGTGAATGAATGAATGAATTAATCAATTTCTTATAGTACTTGGAGTATCTAAGACACTTGCTAGTAACACTTTGTTAATTATTACATTTATTTATTAGGTAATACTAAAGTGTGTTTCCTTATATTTTTTAATTATTAAATTACTATTATAATAAATTTAAAGGGTAGTCAGTGGAAGAGCCCCTGGGTGGCTAGTTGGTGCCTCTGACTCTTGATTTAAGCCTAGATCATGATTTCAAGGTCCTGAAATGTCAGTCCCAAGTCCAAACCCCGCATCGGGCTATATGCTAGGCACGGAGCCTGCTTAAGAGTCTCTCCCTCTCCCTCTCCCTTTCCCTCACTCTCTTACCGTCTCCCTCTCCCTTCACCCCTTCCCAACTCGTGCTCTCTCTTTCTCAAAGGGAAAATAAATATAAAAGATAGTCAGTGGAAGCATTATTTTCTAGTAAGAAAATTAAGATTTAATGCTCTTAAGTTACCATTTTTAGTACCTGTTTGTGCTTGCACTAAAATACCAGGCATTGGTTTCCCCATCAGCTTTTGTATATCCCTGTTACAGCTATTAGCTAATCAGAACTTAAAACACCACTCAAAACAAAGGAAAGAAACACTTAAAACCTCTACCTCTCATAAACTAAGGTCTTTATTTCATAGTTTCAGTGGTTCATAATTTCTTTTTAATTTCTGAAATGATCTAGGAGCAATAGTGTAGATAGGTGTATTTTGAACTAATTGCACAACCTGGATCCTTTTTTTTCCTAATTTTGGTTTGTTGATGATTTATATGGTTGTTTTGTGCAGCATGTGATTTATAAACAAACAAACAAATAAATAAAATCATAGTTGTGTGAAAGGCTGAGAAGATGAAAGTAGAGAAAAATTGCATTATATTTTCGGTATTTGAATGCATCCCCTGGGAGTGATTCTGTTTTTAGTGAGGCAGGAAAGATCTTTTTTATTCCACAGTATTTTTTACCCTAGGATTCTGTGTGACCATGAGACATTTCCCTAATATCTATTTTACTAAAAATCAAATGCATAAGTAAACTTTAAAGTAAGGTGTATTATTGTAAATCTAAGAAAAAAATAATACATAAAAAATAGAAAATTTCTAGAGTATTTAAAATATCAGGAGAAAAGTGATATACCTGTCTAGTTAACTTAATTCTACTCCATATCTTTAGTTAGTATTTTCAAACTATTTCTAGGCTTATGCTTTGCACCTGCATGTAAATCACACTGTTATTCACCTGAACAGCTTCTTTTGGATGCCTTCCCAGATTGGAGCCATTTATACACAAAATGCTTTCTTGGCAGGAGAAGTTCTAAGTGAAGTAAACAGTCTTGATTGGTCGGTGTATAAAATCCGCAAATGTACAGTTAGAAGGGAAGAGTTGGTACTGTAATTGTCCAAAAAGCAGTGCTTGGCATTTGCAGAATGAAGTATTTTCATTGGATCTCTCTATCCGAAGAAGAAGACAACACTGTACTTTTCATTTGGTAAATGGAATAAATCCAGCACTTGTAATTTTCCATTCACTTGGAGATTCTTACTGCTAGAGTGCCATTAGAGTGATACTCCAAATTGATTTGTATTACTGCAGCTGAACCTTACCAAGCTTTGGAGCGGGGGGAAGGTGCTTACTGACTCTGCTTTGTATTTATATGTTTATGAATATGCTGAAGTTTCTGTTTATTCAGGATAAGTGAGAAAAATTGTACAAATGATTAAACTACTAATAAAGAGTTTATTCAAATATGTTACATACTATAGTTAGTAAAGACTTCAAACTTAATGCATTTAAATCCTTACTCGAAAGGTAGAGTTGTGTGTTCAAGAGCAGTGTATTTGATCTCAATAGAATTCAAGTTTTGCATCCTTTATAACAAGCAAAACTACAGGACATGCCTGATAGAGTATGTATGAGGGGAAAATGAGCCAATAAATGAAAAGAGTAAGTTATCAACAGTGTCTGTTGGTGATTGTCCTAGTAGCTGCATGTTAAATTAATATTTTAGGGATGCCTGGGTAGCTTGGTCAATTAAGTGTCCGACTTCGGCTCAGGTCATGATCTCAAGGTCCATGAATTGGAACCCTGCATAGGGCTTTGTGCTGACAACTCAGTCTGGAGCCGCTTCAAATTCTGTGTCTCCCTCTTTCTCTCTCTGCCCCTTCTCCACTCATACTCTGACTTTCTCTCTCTCAAACATAAAAAAAAAAAAAAAAAACTTTTAAAAGGTTAATTAATATTTTAAAATATTTTTATATTCACATTGATCTTTTGAGTTTGCTTTTATAATCATTCTATAGGTTTTATTTTATTGTATAGATAAGGAAACTACAATTCAGGAACATTTAATGACCCCTTACTTGTCAAGTAGAAGAAGCAGACTGAAAACTCCAAGTCCCTTTTTCTCTCATATGATTCCACATAAAGATAAACATTTAACATTTCAGTCCTTGCTTAATTTTTCCAAAAAAAACCAAAATAAATAAAATAAATAAAACAACATCAGCAACAAAAACACATTCTTTTAGGATGTTGCCATACATAAGTTTATCACTGTGAGTATCAGTTAACATTCTTTAGTCTTACAGTAGGAATGAACTTTTTCTTATGTGTCCTATATATTGTTTGTACAACATATACATTATATGTTGTACAGGTTTCATATCATATATTCTAATATGCTTAATCTTAATTTTTTTAACATGTCTTCATTTTTGAGAGACAGAGAGAGACCACGCGTGAACAGGGGGAGGGGCAGAGAGAGAGGGAGACACAGAATCTGAAACAGGCTCCAGGCACCCATGCTGTCAGCACAGAGCCTGATGCGGGGCTCAGACCCACAATCTGTGAGATTATGACCTGAGTCAAAGTCAGATACTTAACCAACTGAGCCACTCAGGCGCCCCAATATAATATGCTTAATCTTAAATGTGATGTTATTTAATTGCATCTTTTCGTGGAGTTAGCCTGGAAAATTTATTTTAATAACCAACAAATTAATTGTGGCCATTTGAACTTGTTCAAGTAATAGATAAAGGTGAGAAATACTGGGCAAATTTAACTTACTGAGACATTGATAGTATACGATACTGAAAAGAAGGGAGGCTTTCATACAGTAAAAGATAAATAATGGCAATGATTATAAAATTGGCTTTTTTTTACCAAACATATTTATTACTTTTTATCATAAGAAGCAAGTTAATGAACCTCCTGAAGAAGCAAACATGTTATCAATAGAAAATTTATTTGAATCTATTAATTTGAAAGGCATTTTTCTGAAGACTATTTGTTGCCCACTGAAAATTTATTCAGTAAAAATGAGCTTATTTTCAATATTTTCCAGGATTCATATATATTATTAATTGGTAAAGCTTAATTCAATCTACTCATGTACTTATGCAACATATGTTTAAGTACATGCTATATGTGTGACGAAATAAGCCACTGTCAAACGGAGCTTACAGTTTACTTGAGCAGATCTCTATTGTGATGGTTATTACTGTGTGTGTTAACATGACTGGGCTAAAGGATGCCCAGATAGCTGGTAAACAAATTATTTCTGGGCATATTTGTGAAAGTGTCTCTAGAAGAGATTAGCATACTCAGTAGACTGAGTAAAGATTTCCTTCACCAGTGCCATTGGGCATCATCCAATTCATTTGGAGCCTGAATAGAATGCAAAGGTAGAGGAAGAGGGAATATGCTCCTTTTGCTGGAGCTTAGTATTTAATGAAAAATGTGAAACTACAAATGCAAGAGGCTCAACCATCCCCAAGTAGGATAAATTCAAAGACAAGCTGAACTCGTCACATCGTACTCAAACTGTTGAGAGATAAAGAGACATTTTGAAAACATCAAAAAGAGATGACTCTTTATGTTCAGTGAAGATACTTAATAAAATTAATAGCTGACTTATCGAAAATAATAAGGTGAAAAGTGATAGATGACATATTAAAATAACTGAAGGAAACAGACTGCCAATCAAGAATTATATATCCAGAAAAATTATATGTCTAAGATGAAGGAGACATTAAGTGATTTCTAGATACACTATTGAACAATACAGTGAAACTGTTAGACCTAATAGATGCCTATAGAACACTCTTCCCAATGATGGAAGAATACACATTTTTTGTAGGTGCATGCAAAACACCTTTAGGCCATAGGTTAGGCCATGAGAGAAGCTTTGGTAAATTAAAAAGAAGTGTAAACATACAAAATGTATTATCCAAACATAGCATAATTAAATTAGAAATAAATACCAGAAGGAAAATTGGGAAATTCATGAATATATGGAAATTAAAGAACAAGTTCTTAAGTAAAGAATGATTCATGGAAATTAAAGAGTAAGTTCTTTTTTTTTTTTTTTTTCAATGTTTATTTATTTTTTTGGGACAGAGAGAAACAGAGCAAGAATGGGGGGAGGGGCAGAGAGAGAGGGAGTCACAGAATCGGAAACAGGCTCCAGGCTCCGAGCCATCAGCCCAGAGCCTGACGCGGGGCTCGAACTCACGGACCGCGAGATCGTGACCTGGCTGAAGTCGGACACTTAACCGGCTGCGCCACCCAGGCGCCCCAAGAGTAAGTTCTTAAATAAAGAATGATTCCGGAAAGAAATCACAAGGTATTCAGAAAAATAGTACTTTGCTTAGATAAATAAGAACAAAAATGTAACACAGCAATACTTCTGTGATACAACCTAAGCAGAGTTATAAAGAGAAATTTGCAGAGATAAAAACCTAAATTAAAAAAAAAAAAGATATAAATTCCACAATGTAACCCAAAACCTTAAGAAACCTTAAGACTAAGATGACCAAATTAAACCAAAAGGAAGAAAATAATTAATGTTATTAGATCACAAATAGATGAAATAGCTCTTATTACAGAATATCAATGAAACCACAAAAAAGTTTCCTATTTGAAAATACCAACAAATATCACAAACCTTCAGCAAAAATGTCAAAGAAAAAGACTGAAGTGAATAATATTTAAAATGAAAGAGATCATCATTACTGAATTCCTAGTAATAGAGAGGATTGTAGAAAAATACTGCAAAAACTGCATGCAGAATAATTAGCTAACTACACATTAATATGCTACCAAACCATATGCAGCACTGTATAAAAGAATTATACAACATGACCAAGTGTGATTTTTATCTCAGCACTGCAAAGTTGGTCTAACATATGGAAATCATTTGATGTAATACATGGTTGTATAGAATAAAGGGGAAAAATCATGATTATTTTAATAGATGCAGAAAAGCATTTGATAAAATCCAGCATGTTTTCATGATGTGAGCACTAACCAAATTGGGCACAGAACACAATTTACTCATCAAAAAATCTTCTTGGAATAAGTCACAACCAACATCACACATAATAGTGGAAGACTGAATGATTCCCTATTATGATGGGAAACAAGACCAAGATGTCTACTGTTGCCACTTATACTTAACACTGTGCAAAAGGTTTTATTCTGGACAATTCAATCAAAAAAAAAAAAAAAAGAGAGAGAGAGAGATAATAGGTATACTGATTTAAAATGAGAAAATAAAACTATTTCCATAGATGCCATGACCTAGTGTATAGAAATTTATATGAATTCACTAAAATCAAAACAAAACAACCCCCCCCCCATATTAAAAGCAAAAACCCTACCAGAATTAATATCCAAGTTCAGGGACATAAAAGAAAAATAAGATCAGTGTACAAAAATCAATTATAGTCTTGTATGCAAGGAATAAACAATTTGAAAATGAAATTAATAAAATATTTAGCATCAGATATGCAGAATCAAAAAAATAAAATACTTAAGAGTAAGATAAGAATAATAAAGTCAAGATTTTAAACCAAAAATTACAAAACCTTGTTTAAAAACGAAAGCAATTCTAAATACAACATCCCTGTCTTTATTACATTTCACTTTATTGCACTTTGCAGCTGTTGTATTTTTTACCAGTTGAAGTTTCAAGAATTCTATAAAGGAAGTAACTGCAATGCGGTAGAAATAGCAGAACTAGAATTAGTAGTGGAGCCTGAAGATGTGAATGAATTGCTACAATCCAATGATAAAACTAATGGGTGAAGAGTTGTTTTTAATGGATGAGAAAAGAAAGTGGTTTCTTGAGATGGAATCTATCCCTGGTGAATATGTTATAAAGATTATTGAAATGATGAAGGATTTAGAACAGTACATAAACTTAACTTGGTAAAACAAAGGCAGTATTTGAAAGGATTCACTCCGATTTTGAGAGTTCTACTATGGGTAACAACATTTATCAAAGAGCATCAAATCCTACAAAGAAATCTTTTGCAGAAGGAAGAGTCAGTTGTTCAGCAAGCTTTATTGTCTTAAGAAATTGCCACGTAAATTCCTAGACACATGTAACCTATGAAAACTAAAGCAGGAATAAATAGAAAATTTGAACAAACCAATTACCAACAATGAAATCCAGTCAGTAATTTAAAAAACTCCAAAACCAAAAGTCCAGGACCAGATGGCTCCACAGGTGAATTCTGCTAACATTTAAAGAGGAGTTAATAATTATTCTTCTCAAACTATTCCAAAAAATACAAGGGGAAGGAATACTTCCAAATTCATCCTATGAGGCCAGTATTATCCTGATACCAAAACAAGATAAAGACACCACAAAAGAGAGAGAGAGAGAGAGAGAGAGAGAGAGAGAGAGTGCTACAGGCTAATATCTTTCACGAATATAGATGTGAAACAAAATACTAGCAAAATAAATCCAACAATATATTTTAAAAACATATACCCAATCAAGTGCGATTTATTCTTGAGATGCAAGAGTGACTCAGTATTTGCAAAACAATCAATGTGATATGTCACATCAATAAAGAAAAGTATAAAAACATATGGTCATTTCAAGAGATGCAGAAAAAGCATTTGACAAAATACAACATCCATTCATGATAAAAACCCTCTGTAAAGTGGGTCTACAGAGAACATACTTCAGCATAATAAAAGTCTTCTATGAAAAACCCAAGAGTGGACATCATACTCAATGGTGAAAAACTGAGAGCTTTTCTCCTAAGATAGGGAACAAGACAAGGATATTCACTCGGCACTGCTCTTATTCAACATAGTACCGGAAGCCCTAGCCACAGCGATTGGAAAACCATAAAGAAATAAAAGGCATCCAAATTGATAAGGAAGAAGTAGATGTCTCACTATTTACAGGTGACATGGTTCTATGTATAAAAAATCCTAGTGACTCCACCAAAAACTACGAGAACAGATAAATGAAATCAGTAAAGTCTCAGGATACAAAATTGAGGTACAGAAATCTGTTAACATTCCTATACAGTAATAATGAATCAGCAGAAAGTGAAATAAGAAAACAATCCTCCCATTTACAATTGCACCAAAAACAATAAAATATCTAAGAACGAACTTAACCAAAGAGGTGAAAGACTAGCACTCTCAAAACTTTAAAACACTGATAAACAAAATTTGAGATGACACAAAGAAATTCCATGCTAATGGGTGGGAAGAACAAATATTGTTAAAATGTCTACAGTACCCAAAGCAAACTGTAATTTAATGCAATCCCTATGAAATACCAACAGCATTTTCCACAGAACTAGAACAAGCAATTCTAAAATTTGTAGGGAACCATGAAAGACTTCAAATAGTCAAAGAAATCTTGAAAAATAAAAACAAAATGGGAGGTATCACAATTCCAGATTTCAATTTATATTACAAAGCAGTAGTAATTAAAACAGTGTAGTAATGGCACAAAAAATGGGCACATAGATCAATAGAATAGAGCAGGAACCCAGAAACAGATCCACTTCATCTTCGACAATGAAGTAATGAATATACAATGGGAAAAAATCTCTTCAACACATGGTGCTGGGCAAACAGGACAGCCAAAGAATGAAACTGGACCACTTTCATTCACCATATGCAAAATATACTAAAAATGAATTAAAGATCTAAATGTGAGACCTGAAACCATAAAAATCTTTGAAGAGAGCACAGGTAGTAATCTTTCTGACATCGGCCATAGCAATATTTTTCTAGGTACATCTCCTGAGGCAAGGGAAATAACGGCAAAAATAAACTGTTGGGACTACATCAAAATAAAAGCTTTCTGCACAGTGAAGGAAAAAATCTTAGAGGAAGTCTACTGAATGGGAGAAGATATTTGCAAATGACATATACAATAAAGGGTTAGTATCCAAAATATATAAAGAACTGATACAACTCAATACTCAAAAACAACAACAACAAATAATCCAATTAAAAATTGGGCAGAAGACATGAACAGACATTTCTCTGAAGACATGCAGATGCCCAACAGAGACATGAAAATATGCTCAACATCATCATCAGGGAATTGCAAATCAAAACTACTATGAAATATCACCTCTTACCTGTGAGAATGGCTAAAATCAAAAACACAAGAAAAAAAAAGAATGTTAGTAAGGATGTGGAGAAAAAAGAACCCTCTTGCACTGTTATGAGGGATGCAAATCGGTCCAGCCATTGTGAAAAATAGTATGGAGATTCCTTAAAAATATTAAAAATGGAACTACCCTACAATCTGGGAGTCACACTACTGGGTATTTACTCAAAAATACAAAAACACTAATACAAAGGAATACATGCACCCCTATGATTATTGCAACATCATTTACAATAGCCAAACTATGTAAGCAGCCCAAATGTCCATCAATAGATGAATAGATAAAGAAGATAAATATATCAAATGGAATATGAGTAGTCAAAAAAAGAATGAAATCTTGCCATTTGCAACAACATAGATTGAACTAGAGAGTATTATGCCAAGTGAAATAGTCAGAGAAAGACAAATACATATAATCTGACTTATATGTGGAATTTATGAAATAAAACGAGCAAAGGGACAAAAGGAGATAGACAAAACAAGAAACAGACTCTTAACTATTGAGAACAAACTGATAGTTACCAGAGGGGAGGTGGATGGGGAGATGGGGGATGTAGGGGATGGGTTTTAAAGAGTATACTTATCACGATGAAAAAAAATAAAATGATTTTTTTAAAAAAGAAGAAATTGCCACAGCCACCCCAATCTTCAGCTACCACCAGTGTCATCAGTAGTCATCAAGATCGAGGCAAGACCCTCCATTAACAAAAAGATTATGGCTCACTGAGAGCCCATCAGAGTAGTTAGCATTTTTTAGCAATAACGCATTTTTGATTAAGGTACATATACTTTTAGACATAATGCTTTTACACATTTAATAGACTACAGTATAGTGTATACATAACTTTTATATACAATGGGAAACCAAAAAATACATTTGAATTTTTTTACTGAGATATTTACTTTATTCTGGTGGTCTGGAACTGAACCTGCAATGTTTCTGAGGTATGCTTATGAAATGGAAAGCTATCCTTTGTTCTTGAATTTGATGACTTAATACTATTAAGATCCAATACTTCCCAAATTTATCTGTAGGTTGAACAGAATACTTAACAAAAGACTGACTGGCTCTTTTTGCAAAAATGTATAAGCTAAGACTAAAATGTATATGACAATGCAAGTGACAATAAAAAAGGACAATAAAAGATAATAAAACAAAACAAAACATGTTATCAGAACAGCCAAAACAATCTTGAAAGAGAACAAATTTGGAGAATTCACATTTTCCTGTTTCAAAATAATGCACATTTATAGTAATCAAGATAGTATGATACTAGGTAAGCATAAGTATGAGAAACAAGGGAATTGAATTTAGAGTCTAGAATTAAAACCTTCCATAAATGGTCAATTGGGTTTTCTACAATAGTGCGGAAACAATTCTGGAGAAAGAATATTCTTTCAGAAAGTGGTATTGGGACCACTGCATATACATGTGCGAAATAATGAATTCAGACCCCTACTTCGGAACATATACAGCAATTAACACTAAACTGAACTTGGATCTAAATATAACAACAAAAACTTTAAAATTCTTAGAAGATAGCAAATATTTCTCATCTTCAGTTAGGTAATGGCTTACTAGACAAAATGTTTAAAGCACAAGAGAAAAAAAGGAATAAGAGACATAAATTGACTTCATCAAAATTAAATCCTTGTGCTTCAAAGGACACCATTAAGAAAGTCAAAAGACATTCCATGGAATAAAATATGGCAAAGTATTTATCTGAAAATATATTAATAGGTGCAATATATAAAGCAGTCTTACAAGTCAATATTAAAAAGACAGCTCAGTAAAAAATAATGAGCAAGAGATTTAAATAAACATTTTTCTAAAGAAGATTTACAAATGGCCACAGTACATGAAAAGATGATTCACAACATTTATCTTTAGGGAAATGCATGTCAAAACTACAATTAAGTAAACTTCCCATCCACTATAATGGCTAAAAAGACAGATAACAAGTCTTATTAAGGAAGTGGAGAATTAAGAACAGTCGCAGATTCCTAGTTGGATAGCAAAATGGTACATTTACTTTGGAAAATTTTTGTAATTCTTTAAAATATTAAAAATTGAGTAATTCTATCACCTAACTATTCCTCTCCTTGGCATATACTCAGAGAAATGAAATATATCTGCACAAAACTTGTATACATAACATTATTTTTTTTAACGTTTATTTATTTTTGAGAAGAGAGAGACAGAGCATGAGTGGGGGAGGAGAGAGAAAGACGGAGACACAGAATCTAAAACAGGCTCCAGGCTCTAAGCTGTCAGCACAGAGCCTGACGCGGGGCTTGAACTCACGGACCGCAAGATCATGACCTGAGCTGAAGCTGGATGCTTAACCAACTGAGCCACCCAGGCACCCCAACATAGCATTAATTTTTAACAGCCAAAAAAGGAAATGATTTAAATGTTCACCTATTGAATGGATAAACAAAATGTGGTATATGCATACACTTGAATATTATTCATCAACTTAAAAAAACAAAGTACTGATACATACTACTACATAGGTAAACTTCGAAAACATTATGCTATGTGAAAGAAACCAATCACAAAAGTCCACATATTGTAGGCTTTCATTTACATGAAATGTCCTGAAGAGGCAAATCCATTGACACAGGTGTAGATCAACGGTTACCAGTGGCTACAGGTAGTGGAGAATGGAGAGTGAGTGATAATATGTGATATAATATTTTCTTTATGTTTACTTATTTTTGAGAGAGAGAAAGAACATGACTGGGGTAGGAGCAGAAAGAGAGGGAGACAGTGGATCTGAAGTGGGCTCTGTGCTGACCGCAAAGAGCCGGATGGAGGGCTCCAACTCACAGACTGTGAGATCATGACCTGAGCCAAAGTTGGATGCTTAACCAACTGAGACACCCAGACGCCCCAGGCAAGGGGTTTCTTTTTTGTTGTGACATCTAAATGTTTATTGATAAGATCATTTTCCACCTATAATCTCATTTTTGTCACAAAACCAGTGATATGTATGTGTGGATCTATTTGAACATTTTTTTTCTATTCCATTGTTATATTTGTTCATTCTCATGTCATTATCACAGTATCTTAATTATAATAGCTGTATAGTATTTCTTCAAGTACAGTATTGTTAAGTTGCCCATTTCTGCTAATTTTCATTCAAGGTAGTGTCATCTAATGCATATCACTTGCAAGTTCTTGTCATTTCAAAAGAGTTGTTGAATTATTATTCATATGCTTAAATTCTATTCAATCTATAGATTGATTTGGAGAAATTTACCTCTTAAAAGTATGGAGCCATCTAATTTTGTCCTCACAAAAGCACAGAAGAATCCTAGCTTCATAAAATCACTAGGCAAGTCTTTCCTATTTTTTGAGTTTTTCTCTTTAAATGTGATGTGTGTTTCTTTCTTTCTTTTTTTAATCTGCCCTGGCACTGTTTACCTTTTATTCGTGTGTAGACCAATTACATAAAAGGAACTTATCATTTTGATTGGGTGTAAGTCTACCACTTGGTTATTTGTCTGATTTGTTCTTTATTCCGTATTTGTCCTGTTTTCCTACATACTTTTGATCTAGAGCGTTTTTGGAATTCCTTTTTAACCCCTTACTGGCTCATTAACTACACTTCTTTATTTTAATTTTTGATGGTTTTCTTTATTTTAATTTTTGATGGCTATTTCAGGGTTTACCATATGTATCTTTAACTTATGGTAGCCTGTTTACAATATTAACCACTGAATGTGTGCTGTTGCACCTAGGATCTCTAGTACTATCTTAAATAAGGATTGGCCATCCTTGGTGTGTTCTTAACTTCAGTAAGAAATCAATTAATATTTCACTATTGAATATTATATTTAATGTAGATTATTTATGTCCATGTTCTTAATCAGAAAAAAGGATCCTTAATTCTGAGCTTCTTAAGTCATTTTTAAACCCAGAATAAATGTTGATTTTATCAAATTATTTTCTGCTTTAGAATAAATGATTACTTTTTCTTTGTACTATTAGTGTGGTAAATTATATTCAGTGATTTCTAAAAGTCAAATCAACCTTGCAGTTCATGAATAAACTTTAGTTATGATGTAGTATCCTTTCTATATATTGCTGGGTTTTATTTTTTTAATGTTACTTAAAATTAATTGGTGTGTGAGAAATATCACTTTGTAATTATCCTCTCTTGTAGCACTCTTAAAATTTGGGTATCGAGTATATTCTTGATTAATAAAAGGAATTTGGAAATATTCTCATATTTTATATTACTTGAAAGTTTTTTTAATGAATTGTTGGTTTGCATTCTTATTTAAATGAAACCATCTGTGGCTGGGGATTTCTTTGTGTATACGTATTTTAAATTATGGATTTAAGGTTTTTAATACTCATAATTCTATGCCAACATTTTATTTCTGTTTGTGATAGTGCTTGTAAATTTTATCAGGGAAATTATGATTTTATTTAATTTTTAAATTTTAATTGGGTTAGTAAACTTTTTCAGAATATCCTATAATTATCTTTCGGATATCTGTAGCATTTTAGTGATTTTGCATTTCTACATCTTTTAAGAGTTTATCTAGGGGCACCTGGGTGGCTCAGTTGGTTAAGCGACCAACTTCGGATCAGGGCATGATCTCGCAGTTCGTGAGTTCGAGCCCCGCATCAGGCTCTGTGCTGACAGCTCAGAGCCTAGAGCTTGCTTCAGAATCTGTGTCTCCCTCCCTCTCTGCCCCTCCCCCGCTCATGCTATCTCCGTCTCTCAAAAATAAACATTAAAAAAATAATTTTAAAAAGTTTATATAATTTATTAATTTTTTTGGAGATACAGTCTTAGCTTTGTTTATTTGTATGGTTCCTAGTTTACTTATTCTTGCTTTTATCTTTACTATTAAATTCCCTAGACATTTTGTGATCTACTCTAGTGCCCTTCACTTATGTCATTGTTTCTATATTTTGAAAATATGTTATTAGTGCAGGGTAGGGGACATTATATATTTTCTTTAAGCAACTTAAGTCTTGATTTTTTGTAATACTACTTGCTTTTAAATATGTTTTCTTGGTATAAATATAGCTAAGCCATCCTTTGGTTAGTTTTTAGATGGTACATCTATATTTTCCATACTCTCTTTTCACTTTATCTGTGACTGAGTGATTATTTCTTTAACTTTTAGCGTGTTTCCTGAAAGCAGCACTGAATTGAGTGTTTTATTTTCACCAGTCTTTTAATCTTTGTCTTTTAACCAGACTAAATTTATTTTGATGCAGTTATTATCATAATTAGGTTTACATCCAACAATGTGGTATTGGCTTTCTCTTTGTTGAATCTGTAATTTGTTCATTTAATCCATCTTTCCTGGCATTTTTGCATTAATCAACAATTTTTATTTCTCCTTCTAGCATTTCATCATCTTTTAAAAGAGACTAGTAGCAAATAGATCTCTTCAAATAATGGAATTTAAAGTGATAAACTGTCATACGATGTCCAAGGAGCACAGAGTATACCATCCAAAATAGAATTAATTTGGTCCGTGGTTAAAAAGTGCATAGTGTCGCTTCCAGCAAGTTTAACAATTAGTTATTCAATGCAGTCAGTGTTTCCATGTTCTACTTGAATTGCATTCTCTCTGTATAGTGCCATCAAATAAGTGGTTAAATACATAGAATGATTTAAAAAATTATAAATATTGTAAATTATGACCCTTATAAGAAAGCTATTTGTCATGATAAGCACATAAGTACACAAAGATTTGGGCAATGGCTATTTAAATGTCAAAATTAGAGCTCTGGAAAACTAAGTTATAGTCAAATATAACAGTACATTTTTAGTATTGACATACATTTTACAGATGATCTAATTAAATCCATAGCTTTTGTAGAGAAATGTAAGATCTTTGGGGAAATATTTTGTTTGTTTCCAAAGATACAGAGTTAGAAGCAAACTTTGGCATAAAATTCAAGTCTTGTATTGGTCTAATGCCAGCCAAATAAAACTTTTCTAGTGGAATAACTCAGGTATTGCTTTAAAAACATTTTTTTCCCCAATACATGAAACCTCTGGCCCAGGACAAAGTTACATAGTTGTTTTTTGTTTTTTTTTTTTCACAATTTCTCCTGAGTCTGTCATGAAGTGCTGAAGTTAGTTAAAGAGAAAAGCAAAACTTTAAAAATTTCTTTTCATGATTCTTCTTTGTAATGAGAAAATTAAAACATAGCATTTTTGTACTTTTAAATTTATTCAAACATCAGAATCATACTAATTCTAAAGTTCCAAGGATCTGGGGCACCTGGGTGGCTTAGTCAATTAAGCCTCTGAGCCTTGACTTCAGCTCAGGTCATGATCTCAGAGGTCCTGAGATGGAACCCTGCCTGGGGCTCCTCATTGACAGCACAGAGCCTGCTTGGGACTCTCTCCCCTCCTCCTGCTCACATGTGTGCACTCTCTCTTAAAAATAAGAAAACTTAAAAAAAATAAAGTTGTAAGGATCTATTTATAAGTTATCAATTATTTTTAAAAAGGTGAAGTAGGAATTCAGTCTATTTCCTAGAAGGCACAGGAAACAAATTACAACACACCTTTAAGAAATGATAAGGGATTTTTTTTCCATTCTTGAATTTCGCATTTAGGTTAGATAAAATTGAAAAGTATGTTTGACATTCTAGTGCATAAAGATTCCATATAAAAATGTCAAAAAATTTTTGTGATAAATATAAAACTCTAAATGAAACTATAAAACTCTAAATAAAACCAATGCATATGGTGAACTGAACAAGAACATTCATTGTGATTTTTATTGCTTTGATAATTACAACTTGTCCAGCCAGTATTCATTAATTGTACTAGTATACATTCCTAATTCTAGACTTATCCATCCACAATTTGGATTTTTCTGTTATTATTGTGATAGTGTTTATGCTCTTTGATTATATTCTATTTTTCTATTTAGGGAAAAAATGCATAACGTAAGGATTTTTCAATTCCCACTGAGAATTTATGCACTATTAATTAGTCCCTTTTTCTCAGCATATGTGAGAAAGTCAGATGGGGTTTCTGCTTGACTACAATGCATTATAAATAGATGGCAATGTTTTTATTTTTACAGAGTACTTTACATAGGCAAAACCTATGAGGCAACATTCTTCCCTCTTAACACTCAGTACTACTGACATCACCTGCCATTTAGGTCTTTTGTGTGGTCTCAGGAGAAACTTATGGTTTGAACTCCAGCAAGCAATGATACTGGTTCTAATCTGAGGCTCCTCTGTCCAATACTCTGATCCTTAATCTTTCTCATCCTGGAGAATAGTCATATATTATGAGAAGACAAAGGGTATAGTTTCCATGAAGGTGCTTATTTATTGAAGTTCCTCATAGCTCTGCTTTTGTCCCCCTCCCCCAATTGAAGCGAGTGGTGCCAAGAAAGCTAAGATGGCTGCCAAGTGGCAAAGGAGAAAAGAGATTTAGAGTTAGACTGAGTAGATTCAGACTGCAGATTTAGACTCAAGTAACATGTAGACAATATCTCTAGAGACTAGCAAGCTATAATAAATTACACACTGTAAATATGCAATATGCAGGCCTCAGGGACAGGCTGCAATAATAGGTAAAATAATCCTCCTCTGTCCTATCTCTTTCCCTTTAGGGATTTGTATCTGGAAAGTGATCTTGCCTAAAACTGAAAGTTATGTTACACAAGCAAGCGCCAAGAAAATCATCACATCATAAAACTTTTTTGAGGTGTATTCCCACAAAGGTTAGCACAGTATAAGCTCAGGGATGTATTCAGGAAAAAAAAAATCTTATTTCTATTCACTGGCTTGTACAGCCTCAGAATACTGATTACTTTTGAAAACTAAAATGTAATCATGTAACACAACATAAACTGTGCTAAGGAAATACATAGACTTGAATTTTTCATATGGACTCTTAAAGTAATTTTTAATACATTTCAGGCTTTGATCCAGGAATAATCTAATCCTCTCACACGTGGAACCTGGCAGTA
Source organism: Leopardus geoffroyi (assembly GCF_018350155.1). Lineage (NCBI taxonomy): Eukaryota > Metazoa > Chordata > Mammalia > Carnivora > Felidae > Leopardus > Leopardus geoffroyi. The sequence continues at coordinate 217,974,810 of NC_059326.1, read as the reverse complement.
TTTAATATGTAAGCACCTGGAAAATTATCTGTTTTCAGAAAAAATTAATTTCTAGCACCTCTAAATGAAAAGATCCTTTGAAGCAGAAAATAGGAAAAGATTGTGAGTGTGTGTGTGTGTGTCTTTAGAGAGGCTGGAAATTAAGGTATATAATCATGTGGAGACACTTTACTGTCTAATCAGCTAGCACAAAAATTTCTTGAACTAGAGACTGGCTTGTATGGAGAAAATGTTTTAAGTGTTTCAAACTCTAGAACTTGATTGCTAGCTCAAAGAATGAAAAAAAAAAACACCACTGAGTCATGGAGGGGTGAAGAAGACAAAGGTTTCGGAGGATAAGCAGGCAGTCTGCTGTGGTGCGCAAAGCAGAACATAATTAAGACATCTAATGCTAATACCACTTACAATCCTTTTCCTATTTAATTGAATTCAAGTCTTTCACAAAATCATATAGTGCACTAATGTCATATATTGGTCTTTCCATATAAACTAGAACAGACTTATAATTCTACACAGAGATAGATCTTGTATATGTAAAGAGGAAGCATATTTGGCCAAAGAATACAGAACTTGAGAAGTCTGCTCATTTTGTTCTTATATAAAGAACAAATGTATAATTTTTTCTCCATTTAATGTCTGATTCTGGTACTGGTAAAACTGTGCGATAATTGTGTTCAACTGTGTGTGATACAGGCTCAAACAAAGTGCCCTCTTTATAAAAATTCTGAATATAATCTTAAAACCTTTTTACCTGAAGGGGCAGAGGAAGCCTCATTCACATAGAATTATTGATTTCCCTCCTGTCCAATTTGTTTAATGATATAAAGGATTTTATCAATATCTTTAAGTTATAAAAATAAAGTTTTCTTTTAAACTTTTATTTTAAATTCCTAAAGCCAAAGAATTTACATTAAATTTATCATATACCTGAACTTAATTGCTATAGTTTGAAAAAAAAATTAAAAAGCAAACAAATGCTAGCTCATTCCACTTATAAATAGCTATTGTACATGATATTGTTTAGTGTGCATGGTTGATTTCTGTGCTGATTCACAAAATTTGATTAAAGTTGTCAGGATAAAATGCCAACTGAAAAAGGTGGTGTAGTTGTTATAATGTGAAGGTTTTTTTTTTAAAGTGCACATAATTATTTTTTAATGAAGATCTAATTATATCTTATAATTATCTCAGATCATCCCTTCCTTTCAAATTAGAAACCCTAAATCATACTCACAGTGCCACATTTAAGTGAAAGATTAACTTAGAGATTTGTAAGCCCTTTTTAGAACTTATATACTTAATATTTTCAGTTTTATTTACATTTCTAATACTCCCCTTAAAAGAAATGGACTTTTATTAGCAAACGCCTGCTTCCCACTAATTACAGGCTCATTCCTATCATTTCAAATTTTTCTTTTTGTCCAGAAGATGCTGCTGCTGCTGCGTAGATGCTCATACAATGTTAGCGACTGACTGTTCTGTGTCTCACTGTCACATCCATCCTTGACTAACAAAGAGATTGATGTGTTTTTTTTTTTCTTACTGATTTTGTTCTTCTTTCCACCCTGTGATTACTGCCATCTTAGAAAGCAAGGCTTATAAAATGTAAAGGGGATTCTAAGAAATCTATTTATGTTATCTGATCCAAGAAGGAAGCAAAAGTGAAGATTGGATTAAGATGGGATCAGGCACTAAAGATTTAGGATATGAAGGGTAAAGGCGATAAGTGATGTGAATTTGCAAACAGTACCATACCTGAAGAAATCATTTTAACTGAAAAGCTAGTGCAATAGAATACATTGTAATAAATCAGAATGGTCTGTGCGAAGGAAGGAAGGAAGGAAGGAAGGAAGGAAGGAAGGAAGGAAGGAAGGGATTTAATTAGGAATAAATGAAATCAAATAATCTTCCTATTTTTGCGTATTTATGTTAAGGTATAAAACCTAAACAATGTATCTTTTTCCCCCAAACCCCACACCGTATTAAGAAGATACTGTATGATACTGCTCATATATATGCTCTATTCTTTGTCTTCTGATTACAGAATTAATTAACGTTAAAAAAACTGAAGAGGAATTCTAAAATAGTATAAGTCTACTCTTGCTCTGTGAAGATGAGAGGATCCTCAAAGTAGTACCGTTGTTTCACCTCCTGACCTCCTTGTTTGCAAAACTGCTAAACAAATCATAATGTCTCTAGGTGTCCTCTGCGGATACATATACACATGTGCATATGCGCACACACTCACATACACACGCACACACACACACGCACACACCAGTTATTTCAGTAGACATCTTTGATTAGTTGTTATATACATTGCATTTGAGAGAAAATTTATATGTATTTATATGTGTTAATGGGATATTTTTAAAATGTGCAAGTATGGATTATGTGTACTAAAGTTACTAACCTAATGTGTGTGTGTGTGTGTGTGTGTGTACACAAATATTTAGAGATTCGGATATGGCAGAGAGTTAATAAACAGTATGAAGCTTCTTTCTGACGTACAAAAAATAATGGCATCTATAAGCTTACTCTGGAAAATAATCATTCCTTTCAAGCACACAAGGAATGAAAGTTGCCCATGTTCTCTTCCACCAAAAGAAGTCTCAGGAAATGCTAAAGAATAAAAACATGCATGTCTCTTTTTTAGCCATACTACAAAAACCAAATATCTTAATAACAGTAGATAGCTAAAATAATATAATTTGGAAACAAAACATACTTCAGAAATGTGTGCATATAAACCAATAAATCATTAAGAAAATTGTGATATATTTAGAACTTAACAAAGAAAAACTTATAAAAATATTTGGGATAAGCATGGAGGTGTTTATTGCCTATTAGAGTGTCCTTACAACATTGAACAACAACCAAAAAAATTATGAGGCATACAAAAAGACAACAAAAAACATTCAGGAGAACTGAGTTCAGACATATCATGATATAGGTTGGACAGAGTACTTAAAAAACTATAAATAATATGAGAAAGCCTCTAATGAAAAGGTAGATGACAGTAAAGAACATATAGATAATTTCAGCAGTGAAATGAAAATCTTAAAAAGGAATCACATGGAAATGATAGATTCAAGCCCGTGCGTGGAGATGAAGAACGCCATTAATGAGCTCATCCGTAGACTTAGAGCAGCTGAGGAAAGAATCGGTCATCTTGAATATAGGGTGAATAAATTACACAAAAAGAAGTGCAAAAAGAAAAAAGAGTAATCAACAAAACAGAACCAAACATCCAAGATCGGCGGCCCAGTGTCAGGTGCTGGAATATACGTATAATTGGGATCCCTGAAGCAGAAATGTTTGCAGAAATAATGGTTGATGTGATTCCAAAAATAAAATGACAGACAGAAAATCATTGTTCTAAGAAGGTCGGGTAGCACAAACTAGATCAACACCAGAAGCACGTGCTTGCTCACACATGCACGTGTGCACACAGCACTCACCCACACACCTAGGCATCTTATAGTCAGGCTGCTGAAGAGCAAAGACTAAAAGAAAACCTCGAACATGTCCTGAAGAAAAGGTATGTCAAGAAACAATGGTAAAATATACAGCACACTAATCATCAAACACAATGCAAACAAAAAGGCGAGTGAAAGTGTAGTAAAAGAAAAGTTTTTCAACCCCAAATTCAATACCAGCAAAAATCCTCTTCCAAATCACAAGAAATAAAAAAGATTTACTAAGGCAAACCAAACCTGAAGGAATTCATAGTTAACGAACTCCTTTACGGAAAATGTTAAAGGAATTTCTTCAAGAAGACAAAATCTGGGAGCGTCAGTGTGGCTCAGTTGGTTAAGCAAGCAATTCTTGATTTCGGCTCAGGTCATGATCTCACGGTTCCTGAGCTTGAGCCCCACGTCAGGCTCTGTGCTTTCAGCGTGGGATTCTCTCTCATCTCATGATTGGGATTCGTTCTCTCATTTCTCCCTGCCTCTTCCCCTCAACTGGCACATTTTCTCTCTCTCTCTCAAAATAAATAAATATTAAAAAAAGACAAAATATTATATAGTCAGAAACTTGGATCTACACAGAGAAATGAACAGAATCACCTTTGAAATAAATGACAGTTTACTCATTAAAGCAAAAATGGTAATATATATGTACAATACACATTTGTAAAAGAAAAATGTGTGATAATAGAATATGGAATGGGAAGAAGATATAAGAATATAAAGGCATACATTACATGTCAGTGCTGTAATTGAGTATTAATATGTTTATATTATTTACAAATGTGTATTGTAAACTCTGGAAAAGTCAAACAACAAAAGATAAATAAATAGCTGAAAATAGAGGAGAGGCAAAAACCATAAAGTCATAAAATGATGAATTAAAACCAGAGAAGAATGAAAAGCTGGAAAAAAACAAAGAGCAAAAGAAACAAATAGAATACTGCTAGAGGGGCACCTGGGTGGCTCAGTCCTTTAAGCGTCCAACTTTGGCTCAGGTCAGTATCTCACAATTCCTGGGCTCCGTGCTGACAGCTCAGAGCCTGGAGCCTGCTTCAGATTCTGTGCCTCCCTCTCTCTCTGCCCCTCCCCTGCTCTTGTTCTCTCTCTCTCTCTCTCTCTCTCTCTTAAAAATAAATAAACTTAAAAAAAAAAGAGAACACTTCTAGAAAGATGACAGATTTTAATCCAAATATATTTATAATCAGTTTAAATAAGAATGGTCCAAACACAATTGCTAAAATAAATAGATTATTAAATTGTTTCTAATGAACATAACCAAGATATATCCTGCCTTTAAAAAATCCCATCAACAACAACCAAAAACAAACAAACAAGCAAACAAACAAACAGAATCAGACCTGTAAATGCTGAGAACAAACTGATGGTTGCCAGAAGAGAAGGCATCTCCTCTGGGGAGGAGGGCAAATGAGAAAAGGAGTGGGAGCCACAGACTTTCAGTTATGGATCAGGTATGTTACAGGAACAAAAGGCACAGCATAAGAAATATAGCCAATGACACTGTAATAGCACTGTGTGGTGACACATGGCAGACACACTTTGGTGAGCATAGCGTAATATGCATTTGTCAAATCACTACTTTGTGCACCTGAAAACAATGCAACATTGTGTGTCAACTATACTCAAATATATATATATATATATATATATATATATATATATATATATATATATAATTATATATCCAATGGAAATTATATATCCAATGGAAAAATATCCCAATTTAAATATAAATATATAAGCCAGTGAAAACAAGATAAAAAAATTACATACCGAACAAAATCTGGAACGTAAATAAGACATTAGTGAAAAAAAACTGTTGAAATGCAAGCAGCGTTTGTTATTTAGTTAATGGTATTGTACTGAGTTTACTTTCTTAGTTCGGACAAATATCATTATAAGACACTATTATTGGTGGAAGCTGGGTGAAGGGCGTCTGTTTGCTTTCTATACTACCTATTTAAAAAAAATCTACAACTATTCTAGAAGAAAGTTTATAAAAATATAAAGTTATTTTTCAGTTACTAGATAGTCAGGAAGTGTTTATTAGTCAGAGGAAGTGTATTTCCACCAATATGTGAGCAGAGAGATGGTAAGAAAATGTAGAACTGTGTCTGTTTGTAAAACAAACAGACAAGCCCCACCCCCCCCCACAAAAACCCACAACAGCTCATCCTTAACTTTTTAAAATATAATATTTTGCTAGATAAAGAATGGTTCTTTTTTTGTGGTTTCAAATCTTTATTGAAACTGTAGTTAGTTTATGGGATCCCTGGGTGGCTCAGTCGATTAAGCATCCAACTTCAGCTCAGGTCATGATCTCACAGCTCCTCAGTTCAAACCCCTCATTGGGCGCTTTGCTGACAACTGGAGCCTAGAGTCTGCTTCCAATTCTGTGTCTCCCTCTGTCTCTCTGTTCCTCCCCTGCTTTCACTCTGGCTCTCTCTCTCAAAAATAAACATTAAAAAAGTTTTAAAAATACATTTTAGTTAGTTAAAATATAGTGTGACATTGATTTCAGGTGTAGAATTTAGTGATTTATCACTTACATACAATAACTAGTGCTCATTCCAACAAGTCCCTTCCTTAATGCCCATCACCCATTTAACCCATCCCCTGCCCACCTGCCCTTCTGCAACCTTCAGTTATAAACACTGGTTCATATTTTATATATTAAAATACAGACATCTACACCCTTTGTTTCATTTTTATGAAATAAATTATCTCAATAACAATAGCAGAATATATATATATATATATATATATAGAGAGAGAGAGAGAGAGAGAGAGAGAGAGAGAGAGAGAGAGACCTCAGCTGCTTAGTTTGGCTACTGTAAATAATGCTGCAGTAATCATAGGGGTGCATGTATCCCTTTGTATTAGTTGATTTTTTTATTTTGTATTTTGTATTTTTACCGGATAGTGCAATTCCTGGGTCATAGACTCATTTTATTTTTAGTTCTTTGAGGAATCTCCATACTGTTTTCCACGGTGGCTGCACCAGTTTGCATTCCCCCAACAGTGCAAGAAGTTCCTTTTTCTTTACATCCTCACCAGATTGCTTGTGTTTTTGATTTTAGCCATTCTGACAGGTGAGGGGTGATATCTCATTGTAGTTTTGATTTGCATTTCCCTGATGATGGGGGATACTGAACATCTTTCATGTCTCTGTTGGCCATCTGTGTGTCTTCTTTGGAGAAATGTCTGCTCATGTCTTCTGCCCATTTTTTAATTGGATTATTTGGTTTGGGGATATTGAGTTTTATCAGTTCCTTGTATATTTTGGATACTAACCTGTTATTGTATCTGTCCTTTGCAAATATCTTCTCCCATTCAGTAGGTTGACTTTTAGTTTAGTTGACTGTTTCCTTCACTTTGCAGGAGCGTTTTATTTTGATGTAGTCCCAATAGCTTATTCTTGCTTATATTTCCCTTGTCTCAGGATACCTATTTCAAAAAATGTTGATACAGCCATTATCAGAGAGATTACTGCCTGTCCTCTCTTCAGAAATGTTTATGGTTTCAGGTCTCACGTGTAGGTCTTAAATTCATTTTGAGTTTATTCTTGCAGATGGTGAAAGAAAGTGGTCCAATTTTATTGTTTTGCATGTGGGTGTCCAGTTTTCCCAACACCATGTGTTGAAGAGATTGTCTTTTTCCCGTTGTATATTCATTCCTCCTTTGTTGAAGATAACTGGCCATGTAATTGTGTGTTTATTTCTGGGTTTTCTGTTCTATTCCATTGATCTACATGTCTGTTTTTATGCCAGTATCCTACTGTTTTATTACTACCGTTTTGTGATATAACTTAAAATCTGAATTGTGATACCTTCTGTTTTGTTTTTCCTTTTTCAAGATTGCTTTGGCTATTTGAGGTCTTGTGTGGTTCCATACAAATTTTCAGATTGTTTGTTCTAGTTCTGTGGGAAAATGCTATCGGTATTTTGATAAGGATTGCATTAAATCTACAGATTGCTTTGGGTACTGTAGACATTTTAACAATATTTGTTCTTCCCACCCATTACCACGGAATTTCTTTGTGTCATCTCGAATTTTGTTTATCAGTGTTTTAGTTTTCAGAGTACTGGTCTTTCACCTTTTTGGTTAACTTTATTCCTAGATATTTTATTGTTTTTGGTGCAATTGTAAATGGGAGGATTGCTTTCTTAATTTCACTTTCTGCTAATTCATTATTACTGTTTAGGAATGTTAACAGATTTCTGTACATTGATTTTGTATCCTGAAACTTTATCTGTTCTCATACTGTTTTGGTGGAGTCATTAGGGTGTTTTTTTGTTTTGTTTTATTTATAGTATCATATCATCTGCAAATAGTGAGAGTTTTAATGCTTCCTTACCAATTTGAATGCCTTTTATTTTTTATGTTGTTTAATTGCTGCAGCTAGGAATTCCAGTACTATGTTAAATAAAAGTGAGGCCCAGTGAACATCCTTGTCTTATTCCCTATCTTAGGGGAAAACCTCTGTTTTTCACCATTGAGTATGATGTTCCCTACTGGCTTTTCATATAAGATAAGGCCTTTATTATGTTGAGATATGTTCCCTCTAGACCTACTTTACAGAGGGCTTTTATCATGAATGGATGTTGCACTTTGTCAAATGCTTTTTCTGCATCTGTTAAAGGACTATATAGTTTTAATACTTTCTTTTATTGAGAAAGTTGTTTTGCAAATATTGAACCACCCTTGCATCTTGGGAATAAATTCCACTTGACTGTGATGTATGATTTTTTTTAATATATTGTTGGATTCAGTTTACTAATTATTTTGTTGAGGATTTTTGCATCCTTATTCATAAGAGGCATTGTCCTATAGTTCTCTTTTTTTTGTGATGTCTTTATCTAGTTTTGGTATCAGGGTGATACTCATCTCAGAATGAATTTGTAAGTTTTCCATCCTCTTGTATTTTGAATAGTTTGAGAAGAATGATTTTTAGATGAATTAGTTTCAAAATATTACTGTTTTAAACATGTATGACTGGGAGTAGGTACAACAGCTATATTTAGAGTTTTTCTATATCTAATAATTTGCAAAGCACACATGATTTCAGCAAATATTTTGAGATTCTATAATTTACTATGAAGATACTTACTAGTAATAAGTTGAGAAGTAATTATTTCTTCATCATTAACTTTTTACAGTTTTTACCATTAGTACCCATTAATATAATAATAATAATAATAATAATAATAACATCCCTTAAGTGCACACTTACTATTTGCCAGGTAATATTATGAATAGTTTAGTATCTTCATATTTTAAATCTCACTACAATAATAGAAAGTGGAATAATCTGAATATATGTAATACTATGAGCATGAAGAAATAATATAAAGATTTAATGATATAGTGTGGAATTTAAAGAAAGAGGAAATAATACTTATTTTAATAATACAAAGATTACTACGGTACATAGGTATAATGTGAAATACACCAGTAGAAAAACTTATTGGGACAGTATTCAAAAAATATTGCTGTTTTCCTGATCTGCTAACTCTTGATATCAAATTCATAGCCCAAATTTGTATTTTTGGATCTTCCAGCTCCATAGCCTTTTTATCAAAGTAGGTAAATGTACTTCCATTAAAAATAGATAAAATTAGCAAGAATATATTGAGAAATCATACACTAAAATAAAAATTCTTAAATATACCTAATGTGCCTTTAGACCTAACTTACATACATAGCAAATAAAAAAATTGTTTTTTTGTATTTTATTTATTCATTTATTTAAAATTTATATGCAAGTTAGTTAGCATATAGTGCAACAATGATTTCAGGAGTAGATTCCTTAATTCCTCTTAACCATTTAGCCCATCTCCCCTCCCATAACCCCTCCAGTAACCCTCTGTTTGTTCTCCATATTTAAGAGTTCCTTATGTTTTGTCCCCCTCCCTGTTTTTATATTATTTTTGTTTCCCTTCCCTTATGTTCATCTGTTTTGTCTCTGGAAGTCCTCATATGAGTGAAGTCATATGATATTTTTCTTTGTCTTTGGCTATTGTTGATAGTGCTGCTACAATCATCGGTGTGCATGTGCCCCTTCAAAACAGCATACCTGTATCCTTTGGATAAATACCTAGTGGTGCAATTTCTGGGTCGTAGGCTAGTTCTATTTGTAATTTTTTGAGGAACCCCCATACTGTTTTCCAGAGTGGCTGCACTAGCTTGCATTCCACCAGCAGTGCAAAAGAGATCCTATTTGTCTGCATCTTCACCAACATCTGTTATTGCCTGAGTTGTTAATCTTAGCCATTCTGACGGGTGTGAGGTGGTATCTCATTGTGGTTTTGATTTGTATTTCCCTGATGATGAGTGATGTTGAATACTTTTTCATGTGTTGGATGGCCATCTGGATGTCTTCTTTGGAGAAATGTCTATTCATGTCTTTTGCCCATTTCTTCTTCATTGGATTATTTTTTTTTTGGGTGTTGAGTTTGATAAGTTCTTTATAGCTTTTGGATACTAACCCTTTATCTGATTTGTCGTTTGCAAATATCTTCTCCCATTCCGTCGGTTGCTTTTTAGTTTTACTGATTGTTTCCTTCGCTGTGCAGAAGTTTTTTATTTTTATGAGGTCCTAATAATTAATTTTTGCTTTTGTTTCCTTTGCCTCTGGAGATGTGTTGGGTAAGAAGTTGCAGCAGTGAAGATCAAAGAGGTTTTTTCCTGCTTTCTCCTCGAGAATTTGATGGCTTCCTGTCTTACATTGAGGTCTTTCATCCATTTTGAGTTTATTATTGTGTATGTTGTAAGAAAGTGGTCCAAGTTCATTTTTCTGCATGTCGCTGTCCAATTTTTCCAGCACCACTTGCTGAAGAGACTGCCTTTATTCCTGCTTTGTCACAGATTAGTTAGCCATACGTTTGTGGGTCTATTTATGTGTTTTCCATTCTGGTCCATTGATCTGAGTGTCTGTTTTTGTGCCAGTACCATACTGTCTTGATGATTACCACTTTGTAGTACAGCTTGAAGTCCGGGATTGTGATGCCTGCAGCTTTGGTTTTCTTTTTCAAGATTGCTTGGCTATCAGGGTATTTTCTGGTTCCATACAAACTTTAGGATTGTTTGTTCCAATTATGTGAAAAATGCTGGTGTTATTTGATAGAGATTGCATTGATTATGTAGATTGCTTTGGGTAGTATTGACATTTTAACAATATTTGTTCTTCCTATCCGGGAGCATGGAATCTGTTTCCATTTTTTTGTGTCTTCTTCAATTTCTTTCATAAGCTTTTTATAGTTTTCAGTGAATAGATGTTTCATTTCTTTGGTTAGATTTATTCCTAGCTATTTTATGGTTTTTGGTGCCATTGTAAATGGGATCGATTCCTTGATTTCTCTTTCTGTTGCTTCATTATTTGTGTATAGGAATGCAACCGATTTCTGTGTATTGATTTTATATCCTGCCACTTTGCTGAATTCATAATCAGTTCTAACAGTTTTTTGGTGGAAACTTTTGGGTTTTCCATGTAGAGTGTCATGTCATCTGCAAAGAGTGAAAGTCTGACCTCCTCCTGGCCGATTTGGATGCCTTTTATTTCTTTTTTGTTGTCTGATTGCTGAGGCTAAGACTTCCAATACTATGTTGAATAAAAGTGGTGGGAGTGGACATCCCTGTCTTGTTCCTGACCTTAGGGGGAGAGTTCTCAGTTTTTCCCCATTGAGAATGATATTAGCTTTGGGTCTTTCATATATGGCTTTTATGATCTTGTGGTATGATCCTTCTATCCTTGCTTTCTTGAGGGTTTTTATCAAGAGAGGATTCTGTATTTTGTCAAATGCTTTCTCTGCATCTATTGAGACGATCATATGGTTCTTGTCCTTTCTTTTATTGATGTGATGAATCACATTGATTGTTTTGTGGATATTGAACCAGCCCTACATCCCAGGTATAAATCCCACTTGACCGTGGTGAATAATTTTTGTAATGTATTGTTGGATCCAGTTGGCTAATATCTTGTTGAGGATTTTTGCATCCATGTTCATCAGGGAAATTGGTCGATAGTTATCCTGTTTAGTGGGGTCTCTGTCTGGCTTTCGAATCAAGGTAATGCTGGCTTCATAGAAAGAGTTTGGAAGTTTTCCTTCCATTTCTATTTTTTGGAAAAGCTTCAAGAGAATGGGTGTTAACTCTTCCTTAAATATTGTTAGACTCCCCAGGAAAGACATTTGGCCCTGGACTCTTGTTTTGGGGGGAGATTTTTGATTACTAAATTGATTTCTTTACTGGTTATGGGTCTGTTCAAAGTTTCTATTTCTTTCTTTTTCAGTTGTGATAGTGTATATGTTTCTAGGATTTGTCCATTTTTTCCAGATTGCCCATTTTATTTGTGTATAATTGCTCATAATATTCTCTTATTATTGTTTTTATTTCTGCTGTGTTGGTTGTAATCTCTCCTCTTTCATTCTTGAGTTTATTTATTTGAGTCCTTTCCTTTTTCTTTTTGATCAAACTGGCTAGTGGCTTATCAATTTTATTAATTCTTTCAAAGAACCAGCTTCTGGTTTCATTGATCTGTTCTACTGTTTTTTTGGTTTTGATAGCATTAATTTATGGTCTAATCTTTATTATTTCCTGTCTTCTGCTGGTTGTGGGTTTTATTTATTTCAGCATAGATTTATGTTTGGAAAATATTGCCAGAAAGATAAAATCAATAGGTTTTAAAGAAATTTGGCCACCTTCTCCTCTCTCCCTTTGGTGTTTCTTTGTCCTTAGGATTTGATGCAAGTTTGCATAAGGACTAGCTCAAAGTAGTAAACAGTTATTCTTTTCTAGATCTTTCCACTAAGCATTACTGACAGGATTTGATTTCATTAAGACTGATGTGTTATACAAGTATATAAATTATAGTTTTATTCACCAACTCATAGAAAACGTATTACACTGTTTAAAGACTGAAGTTTCTCGGGTGTGAGACTCAGCAGTCTTGTCATATTCTATGAACTAGTGATGTATAAACTCTGATACAATATACACTGAAAGTTGTTTAAAAATGTACACTGTATAGAAAATATATTCATAAAACATATTAGAAAGTACACTTCCAATATCGAGGATAATGATGTAAATTTAAAAAGAAAAATATTAACCATATTTATCTCTGGATAGTATGATAAGGAAAATTTGTTAAAATTAATGCTTTTCATATGATAATACCATACATAAAATATTTTTATGAATGTCTACTTCACTGACAATATATTCTTATATGTACTAGTATCCAATATCTGGATGAATAGATACTTAATTATCTACCTGATAAATAAACAACAGAATGAGTTGTGAAAATATATATTCTCCTCTATATAAGCAAATTCTTAGCATAGAAAATAGAAGAAAAATATTCCTTTATAGACATAATCTTACTTCTTAGTCCTTTTCTATATCTCTGCACCTAAAATGATATTCTTTTATTTGTTTATTTTGCTCTTGGCTTAAACCAATAATTTTAAAGTGCATTATAATGGAACACTTATTCTTTAATATGCTAAATAACCTTTACTTGAAAAAAGTCATCTTTATCAAATGTATTTGCAATATTTAGGGTTTGATTTTTCACATATATTATTTGTGGGACACCTGCGTGGCTCAGTTGGTTAAGCGTCTGACTTCAGCTCAGGCTGGCAGCATGGAGCCTGCTTGGAATTCTCTTTCTCCCTCTCTCTCTACCCCTCCCTCCCAAATAAATAAATAAATACACTTAAAAATTCTTTAAAAAATAAAATATATTGTTTGTGACCTCAGATGTTTGAAAAAAATTAAGATGTACTATACAGATGCAGAAGATAACAAAAATGTATTATACTAAAAGTTTAAACTATAGAATTCTTCTTTTACATGAGATATTTTATTTGATGCAGTTTCCAGCCATGATTCTAAAACTAAATCATGCAAATAATAACCTAAGACTTTGTTAAAGTTCAAATCCCAATTCAGTAGTTTTATGGTGAGGCTACAGATATCACAGTGTTCTCATTGATCACAAACTGCTAGGTGATGCCTCCCACTGTTGATTGAATAGCAAAACGGTCCAGCAAATAGATTAGAAAATCCTATGTTAGATCAATATCTGTAATAAAGTAGGTTCTTTACTTTGTGTCAATAATTTATTCTAAAAATATTCTTCTAAAATAAAATTTATTAAACAAATCATTCTAAAATAATTCATCCCATTAAAAATTCTAATAAAACTTTATTATATTTGTTTTTATATAGTTTCTAATAGTTTTTATAATTTTTTTATACTGAAGATACAATATATGCAGTTTTATAGCCACATGACATTGAGAAAAGTAATAAAATATCAATAGTTCCCCAGTTAAAACCACTACTAATAAATTTTCTCTTAGTACTATATTGTGTATTCATTCTTTCATTTGTTTGTTCATAATGTAGTTAATTTATAAATTGTAGTGCCTTTGAGAATAATTGAAGGGACTATTGAATGAGAAGTAAAAGTAGAAATTAAAATAGTTATTAAGGAAAAGTTAGCACATGGAATGCATGTTATTAGGCCATATGTAATTAGTAGACTTGTTTTACAAAGGCAGCTATAAGAAGTTCTATAAGGCAAAGAAAAGATAAATAGGAATCAGTTAAAATAATCACAATATCTAGAGGATAAAAATAAAACTGGACAAACAAGTTGTCCCATGACATTGGGAGTTGGGAATAAAATTTTCCTTATAAAATCTAATTTAAAAATATACAGAAAGCAATGATACCAAAATCTCCAAAGTAAGTCCCATATTAAAAGTCATATAACCTTTTTTTATGTAATACTTAAAATATGACTTCATATCGCAAGAAAAACTGGTACGTAGAATATTTAGAAGGCCAATAAAATGTAGTGTTCTTCTTGTATATTTTATGATTTTCTGTTTCTATCTGAAAATATTATTTTACTAGTCTAAGTATCAGATATAACTAAAGAAATAGCAAGTTGTGTTTTCATGTTTTATTATTTTGACCATATCTTCTAAATTTCCAATATCATCAGAGGTATTTAATCTTACTCCGGATGTCATTTATGTTTAAATGAGTTGTCCAAGGTACCTGAAATAATATTAGGAAGAGTTTACCATTATAATTATTACTGTTTTTAATTTACACCGTGATGCTGTTTGTACCCATACAATGATCTACTTCTTGCATTGAGGAAAAAAGAATGATCCTGGAACTCCTTTTATTCTAAGCTATGAAACATAAAGTTTAACAAAACCTTATGACATATTTTCCAACATACAAGTTTAATTTTATATTTTTAATATTAAGCTTCATAAAAAGCAAAGAAATATGCTTAAAAGTACTTCAGATTTATTTATTTTATCTCATCTTTTTCTTTTATTTTCTGATGCTTCTATGTTTTTTTAAATTCAGAATGTATTATAATGAGAACAGTAGTCATCACCCTTATGTGTCAACTTAAACTTGATACTAATTTGGCATTAACAGTAAAAGAATGATAGCTACTGGAGCAGCAACAGCCCATACATAGATCTGTGGTTTCCTAAAGACTTTTACATCAGGTGTTGATCAGAGGTTGGCATTTTCAAAGGTCATCCAACTCTCCGTACTAGTCAATTACCGAACATCGGATACTACTGACAGTTAAGCACTGCTGCAAAATTAGCTAAGGCACTACAGAGATACCAAGAACTTCCAACTGAACATTCTGCATGGATTTCAGAAAATTTCCCTGAACTTTCATATTAGCTGATCTTCCTTGTATGTAAAACATTCCATTTCTTTCTCCTAATATTCTCAAATTATAGGCTGTTGAAAATAGTCAAAATTTCAATCATTATTTCTATTTTGAGAACCCAACTTGAAATTCTCTCTTTAATGCTTTCTTAAAAGAGTATTAAAAAACCTCTCTAGAAATGAACTAAGTCCTATGACAAGAGTATTATGGAAATATATTCATCCTTAACATGCATACACACACACACACACGTATAGCTGTAAATATACATAAATATATACATGCATACATAATTTCCTTTGTATAATGATGGTGCCTATACCAGAATATTAGCTCACTAATAGATAATATGCCTGGATTTGAAGAAGTACTAAGTAAATATCAATTGAAACAAATAATGGAAAACAAAGAGGGAAATGGCATTGGTTAACTTTTCAATAATCTATTTATTTAGAATCCAGAATAAGCAAATCGAATCCAACAGTACATTAAAAGAATTATTCACCACAGTCAAGTGGGATTCATTCTTGGGTTGCTAGGGTGGTTCAATATTTGCAAATTTGCAAATGTGATACACCACATTAATGAAAGAATAAGAACCATATGATCCTCTCAATAGATTCAGAAAAAGCAATTGCCAAAGTACAACATCTGTTCATGATAAAAGCCCTTAAAAAAGTAGGGATAGAGGGAACATACCTCAACATCATAAAAGCCATATATAAAAAACTTACAACTAATAGGAAACAACTGAGCGCTTTTTCTCTACCCTTAGGAACAAGACAGGGATGTCCACTCTCACCACGGTTATTTAACATAGTACTGGAAATCCTAGCCTAAGTAATTAGACAACAAAAGGAAATAAAAGACATCCAAATAAGCAAGGAAGAAGTCAAATTTTCACTATTTGTAGATGACATGATAATCTATATAGACAACCCAAAAGACTCCACCAAAAAATTGCTAGATCTGATATACACATATTCCATAAAGCCACAGGATACAAAATCAACATATAGAAGTCTGTTGAATTTCTATACACCAATAATGAAAGATGAGGAAGAGAAATCAAGGAATTGATCCCATTTACAATTTCAGCAAAAACCATAAGATGCCTAGGAATAAATCTAACCAAAGACGTAAAATCTGTACTCTGAAAACTGCAACACACTTATGAAAGAAATTGAAAAGGACCCAAAGAAATAGAAAAACATCCCATGCTCATGGACTTGAAGAACAAAAATTAGTAAAATGTCTATGCTACCCAAAGCCATCTATACTTTTAATGTAATTCCTATCAAAATACCACCAGCATTTTTCACAGAGCTAGAACAATCCTAAAATTTGTATGAAACCACTAAAAACCACAAATAGCCAAAGCAATCTTGAAAAAGAAAAGCAAAGGTGGAGGCATCACAATTCTGGATTTCAAGTTATATTCCTCAAAGCTGTAGGCATCAAGACACTATGGTATTGGCACAGAAACATACACAGAGATCACAGAGATCAATGGAACAGAACAGAAAACACAAAAATGAACCCACAATTATATGGTCAACTAATCTTTGACAACACAGGAAAGATATCTAATAGCAAAGAGAAAACTGGACAGCAGTATGTAAAAGAATGAAACTGGACCAATTTCTTACACTATACAAAAACTAAATTCAAAATGGGTGAAAGACCTAAATGTGAGATAGGAAACCATCAAAATCCTAGAGAACACAGGTACTGACCTCTTTGACATCAGCCATAGCAACTTTTTACTAGATATGTCTTCTGAGACAATGGAAACAAAAACAAAAATGGACTATTGGAGCTTTGTCAAGATAAAAACTTCTGCACAGTGAAGGGAATAATCCATAAAATTAAAAAACAACCTTCAGAATGAGAGAAGATTTTGCAAATGACATAGCTGGTAAAGGATTAGTATCCAAAATATATAAAGAACATAGAAAACCCCACACCCAAAAAACAAATAATCCAGTTTAAAAATGGGAGGGAGACATGAATAGACATTTTCCCAAGACATACAGATGGCTAACAGACAAATGAAAAGATGTTCATCATCACTCATGGTCATGGAAATACAGATCAAAACTACAATGAGATATTACCTCACACTTGTCACAATGGCTACAACTAAGAACACAGGAAACAACAGGGGTTGGCAAGGATACAGAGATGCAAACTGGTACAGCCACTCTAGAAAACAGTATGGAGGTTCCTCAAAAAGGTAAAGATAGAACTAACTACCCTATGATCCAGCAATTGCACTACTAGATATTTACCCAGAAGATACAAAAATACTGGTGGGAAGGGCTACATGCACCCCAATGTGTATAGCAGCATTGTCAACAATAGCCATACTATGGAAAGGGCCCAAATGTCCCATCAACTGATGAATGGATAAAGAAGTTGTATGTGTGTGTATGTGTGTATACATACATACACAATGGAAAAATACCCAGCCATGAAAAAGAGTGAAATCTTACCATTCGCAACAACACGGGTGGACTAGAGAGTATTACGCTAAGCAAAATGAGTCAGTAAGAAAAAGACAAATATCATATGATTTCACTTACAGTGGAATTTTAGAAAGAAAACAGATGAACATAAGGGGGGAAAACAGAGGCCAATCATGAAACAACTCTTAACTATAGAGAACAAACTGAGGGTTGCTGGAGGGGAGGGGAGCAAGGGATGGGTTAGAAGTGTTATGGGTATTAAGGAGGGCACTTATGAGGAGCGCTGGGTGTTGTATGTAGGTAATGAATCACTAGATTCTACACCTGAAATTAATATTGCACTGTATGTTAACTGACTGGAATATAAATAAAAACTTAATTAATGAATAAATTAGTAAGTAAACAAACAAACATGAATAGATAAATAAATAACAAGGGGGAAAAAGGAAAAAGAAGCAAATTACACTGTGTATAAACTTTCAAAGTAAAATGGTGTGAAACACATAGACACAGGAATATTACTCAGCCATAAAAAAGAATGAGTTCTTGCCATTTGTGACAACATGGATGGACCTAGAGGGTATTATGTTAAGAAAATAAGTCATACAGAAAGACAAATGCCATATGATTTCATTTACATGTGGAATCTAAACAGCAACAACAAAAAAACCTACCTGAAACAGATTTATGAATATGGAGAACAAAAGGGTATTTGCCAAAGGAAAGAGGATGGGTACAAAATGTCAATATCAATATCAATATCAATAATCACACTATACATTGATTTCCTCATGAACAAAAAATGGATCGTGATAACACCCACCTTCCTGTCTAATATCAATTCTTTTCTAAACACTTTTTAAAATATATGTATGTTTGCATGTGAGTACACATAAATTTTATATCTTTTTATAAAATTATCACATCTATCCCTGATGTCATGAAAAATAGAGCAGTTTGCGGGGAGCGTATATCCATGTACAATGAAGGTAGTTAGCTAGTTACAGTCAAAACATTGTGTATTTTAATCAGTGTTCTAGAATGTTTGGTGTTCTATCTTGTGCATGATTCCCTTAATAAATATTATCTGATACTTCTCATTGATATCATTGGTACCATTACATTTACACAGAACATGTCTGTTTAAATTGATAAGTGACACTAATACTAACAGAAAGATTTTAAAGGAAAAACAACTTAAAGCAAATAAAAACATTCAAAATTATGCACACTACCCAAAATATAGAGTGAAGCATGTAATTTATTTTCCTCTCTGCTTTTGATATCTAAAGGAGAAAAAAAAATCCACTGAATTATGGAAGGTAATCCAGATAGATGGCTGTCCTTTTGGCCTGAGACAACCCATAAACTCATCACCTTAACTGACTTCTAGAAGACAACTAATCACATTGGCATAATTTGTTTTCTATAATTTTATTCAGGATATGTGGGATTATAAGAAAGGTCACATTGCCTACTCCACTGAATAAAGTATTTCACTTCAAAAATTCCTTTTGTACTCATTTCTTACTAATGTTTTGGGTTTTTTCTTTTGTTTGTTTCCCTTTCTGGCTGCTCTTTTCTCATATGATTATTGGGTCTTTAGTTTTTCTTTCTTTCTTCCAGGAAATTCCACTTATTGCATTTTTCTCACGTACCTATGAATTACCTGGGAATCTTGTTAAAGTGAATCAGATTCTGTTTCAGTAGGTCAGGACTGGCCTTAAGATTGTATATTTCTTTTCTTTTTATGTTTTTATTTTATTTTATTTTTGAGAGAGAGAGGGAGAGAGACAGAGCATTAGCAGGGGAGGGGCAGAGAGAGAGGAAGACACAGAATCTGAAGCAGGCTCCAGGCTCTCAGCTGTCAGCTGAGCCCAACATGGGGCTTGAACCCACGAACTGTGAGATCATGACCTGAGCTGAAGTCATACGCTCAACTGACTGAGCCACCCAGGCGCCCCAAGATTGTATATTTCTAACAATCTCGCCTATGTTAACTGGTGCTGCTGGTCTTTGGACCACACTTCAGTAGTAAGGACATCATAGATGAATTCTTGCTCCCCATTAAGGTTTCACTCTTTCCTCTATCCCTCTAATTCAGTGTATCAAATTATTCCTCAGTAATAGATCAATCCCATTTTTAAAGAACTCTAGTCTCCTTCATTAAATGTAATACTCCCCAACCTAATTTCCAATGTTCTTGCACATCTGTACTCTCTTAACTTGTAAGCATGAAAAGCAGTTTTCTTCCTTGGTGCCTTTATTCATACTATTCACTGATAATCAGATTATCTCTGGCCAACTCCCCATTTTGCCTTGAAATGTCTGACTCCTTCTGATTTTTATGCCTCAATCTAAGTGTAACCTCTTCCAAGATTCTTTAAGAATATCCTAAGGAAAAAATGTACAAAATGCCTGATAATCTTCTCTCTCTGGCAATGCTACAGATCTTTGCCTTCCTTACTGATATTTATACTAACTTATGCTGTTTTATATCTTCCCCTATATCCACCTTTCAAATTAGTACTTACCTAAATTAGACATTTTAAGCTATTTAAATTGGTTTCCTCTTGCTGCTTTAAAAAAACACTACAAATTTAGTATAATAAAACAACACAAATTTATTATCTTAAAGGTTTTGATGTCCAGAATCCAAAATAGATTAGGTGGGCTCTAGGACTCACCATACCCACACTCACTGTCCACTATTCTTTGGAAAAATGGTGAAGCCAACTTGTTTGTAAAAATGAGCTTTGGATAGATGAGCTAAGTGCTATTCATTGGCCACATAAACTATTCGTATCTGCCTGAGCCAGCAGAGTTTGGGATTTTCTGTTGTGTTCAGTGTAGATGTGGGTAGTGTGTGTGTGTAAGGATGGGCAAGGTTATATGAATAAGAAAGATTTCCAGGATTTAAAGGAATTGAAATGAGATCTTGCTCTGTTAGCCTTTGTTTGCTTTGATTTGAATTCTTTTACTTATACTTTTTGAAACTACTGTATGTTCTCAAAGTACATTAAAAAAATGTTTCTACTAGTCCCATCAGAGAGTGTGTAATTTCAGAGCATCTGGAGTAAATTTAATAATATCAGTATTAACATTTATACAAGGCATTAAGTCGTTGAACAGTAATGTAATCCATAAAGACAGGCTTGAGACAATAAACTTGGTCATAAGGAGGAGCTATAGCTACACAGCAGACATTCTATGGTGATGATAGTAATCAGACTAATCTGTGAGGACAAAAAATGCTATTACACTTCTTAATGGTATTCTAGTTACTGACTTTCAAAGAAGAGGAAGGTGAGGAAAGACTGAAACAACTTGTATATGTTGAAGAAAATGAATAATCAAAGAATAATAATTCTTACTCCCTTCTAAGGAAAACTGATCCTGATAATTAGATGAAAGTTTGTCTGTTAAACTTAAATAAAGTCTTCATCTTTAACATAAGATGTCTGTGTGTTGGAAGAAACTCTCAACCAATCTTCAGGGATTTCATTATATTAAGAGCCTAAACATCCAGAAAGCATAAAACTTGCTTGTGGTTGGAACAGCCAACTCTGAATTCAGCATCACTGGAGAGTTTCTTCATGCATGGCAAGAGCTCACTCATCCAGCCTTTGTATACTCTAACCTCGCTCCAAATGTAACATTTTGTTAGATGCTAAAAAAGATACACTAATCCTCAAGCATTTTCAAAAAGCTGGAGTGACCTTCCCCAGCATCAAAGCCATAGGATTTGAGGCATCCTATGTGTAGGAGTGTACCTGCAGAAGGCTCCAGCACATACACTTATTTTGGATGAAATCAAGAAATGAGACAAATTCACTGTCTATAAATCATTAGCCCAATATATTGCAAGATCCTTTTGCTCCTTCAGCGTATATTCTGTTAGACCATTAACACTAAAACAATTTTATGTGTGTTTTATTCATTTTTATGATCATACGATTTTTTTTTTCAATAATGGATATCTTTGTTTCTTCTTGTGATTATGAGGAACTTTACGACGCCCAATGAACTTTACCTCCTGAGATTTACATCCTTATGCAGTCTCCTATGACCTGTATAATCAATACGATGTTGTGGAAATAACAGCATGGGGCATTCAAGAAAGGCTCAATTATAAAACAAATTTTGGTTCCACATTATTTTTTTTCTTTAGCATTTTGCTCCGAAAGTCTACTGGTATGTCTTGATGACACTCAAGTAGCCTTATGGGGATGTCCACATGGTCAAGAGCTGCGGCCTGCTATCATTAGCCAGGACCGACTTACCAGACATGTAAGGAACCATATTGGAAATAAATCCTCCAATCAGAGCTAAGCCCTCAGATGACTGTCACTGCAGTCCTTCCCAACCTCTTAACTATAACCGCATGAAAGACCCTGAACCAGGAGATTCCAGCTTCGATGCACCTGATTCTCTGACCCACGGAAACCATGAGATAAAATACATTTATTGTGTTAAGCCACGAAATTGTGAGGTGATGTATTATGTAGCAACAGGTAACTAAGAACCCTCTTTCCTTATCTTTCTTCTCTGATTTTTCGTCTTTACTTTGCTTCTTTTAATCCTAATCGTCCCAAATAATATATTTTCTCACCATCATTGATCTGGATCATAATACTCATATCACGTAATCCTTGCATTTAAATATGATAAGCTCAGTAGAACACCCATATTTCAAACTATTCATGAGGTAACTTTTCTTTTTCAATTATAATTGGGTTTCAATAGAAAAAAATAGAAATAGGAAAAAAAAAATAGCTGTATATATGTAATTGGACCCGGGATAAATATACTTTAACTGAACAGGCTATCTTTTATTCTGTTAGCTGCTATTCTTTCTATTTTCTGTTTTAAGCTATGACTTGATTCATTTTTTGTTTTAGAGACTCAAAATGTTTATCTTAAAATAGGAATAACAGTATCTGATATATAATTTTATATATAGCTACTGACTTTTTTCTTTGACTTTTACACTAAGCACTGACATTTCAGTTTTGACAGTTTATTTATCACATAATTAGGGCAAGTTTCCCATTAAGATAAAATGAACAGAAAAATATTGCCAGAATATATCACATATTTTAATTGTAGGAGTGTTTTCCTGAAATGAAAACATGTTGAATTTAACTAAAATAATATTTATGAATAATTAATATGGATCTTAGAATTATCACCAATAGTTGAAAGCATTCTGTGGTTCCTAAGTAATAATGATATTGCAAACCATGCATCCAAAATGTTACTCGGTGAATTTTAGTTAAAATATTTTTTCTTAGCAATAAATATAAAATACTAATTAAACTGGGCAAAATATAGAAATAAAGTATATGATGGTTATTAGAGGTGGGGGGTGGGGGAAATGGCTGAAATAGGTGATGGGGATTAAAGAGTACACTCATCATGATGAATAAAAATAAATACAATAAAATAAAACAAATAAGGTATAAACTCCCACTTAATTTGTTTATATATACATATATATATCTGTGGGTTTCATGGATGATAACTTTGACATGATAAAAATCAGTCCTAAAATTATAGCATTTCCAGCACATGTAAATATGTGTGTGTGTGTATATATATATATATATATGTATATATATATATATATATATAAAATTCCAAAAACTCCTCCCTCAAATTTTATGATTCTAACTAAGTCTTCCCTGGGGAATGCTTGCATCTCTGTCTCAGGTTGACACATTTTAAAGATGAATCAAGTTAGCTTTAATTATACATTTGTCAACAAAAAATGCATAGCAATAGCCAAAAAATACCATGAAGACTGCATAATATACCAATGTCCCTGTGGATTTCACATACCTTACAACCTTTTTAGTCTTCTCCAAACCTAACCCTTTAACCATGGTTACCACTATATCCCTTTTCCAAGCAGTACTGTGTAAATGAAACCTAGCATTGCCCAAGACACAGCTGTCATTTTTTGGTGTATGAGGGATGAAGGAAAACTAGAGTTGCTAGGGGCCCAGGTAAGGTAGCTATCTCTCTTTGTCCAAAACAAAATGGTATAGCATGTGATGGGACTTTGGTAATAAAACTGATAAGAGTTCTACGCAAATGGAGAAAGTGGGAAAACCGGTCTTCCTAAAAGTCTTGGCATATGAATTAACCACTGATATAACTTGCCTACATATGTTTTTCGTCAGTTTGTTAGAATAATAGCTCTCTCCAAAGATATTCATCTTCTAATCTCCAGAACATGTGAATGTGTAACTTTAAAAGGAAAAATGGATTTTGCAGATGAGATTAAGTTGATGATATTGAGATGCAGAGATTATCTAGGTGGGTACAATGTAATCACAAGACTCCTAAAAAAGAGACAAAAAAGTCAGAGCTAGAGAAGTCAATGTGACTATGGAAGCAGAGAGAGATTTTGAAGACACACTGCTGGTGGGTTTGAAGGTGGAGAAAGGAGAATGACAAAGAACCTGGGAAAAAAAGAAAATAGATTGTCCTGTAGAGACTCTAGAAGGTACTAGGTCCACTGACATGATACCCTTAGCCCCATGAGACTGATTTTGGACTTCTGACCTCCAAAATTATGAGATAATAAATTTGTGGGGTTTTTTTTAATTTTTTTTAACGTTTATTTATTTATTTATTTATTTTTTTAATTTTTTTTTCAACGTTTATTTATTTTGGGGACAGAGAGAGACAGAGCATGAACGGGGGAGGGGCAGAGAGAGAGGGAGACACAAAATCTGAAACAGGCTGCAGGCTCTGAGCTGTCAGCACAGAGCCCAACGCGGGGCTCAAACTCACGGACCGTGAGATCATGATCTGAGCCGAAGGCGGACGCTTAACCAACCAAGCCACCCAGGCGCCCCAAATTTGTGTTGTTTTAAGCCACTAAATGGGTGGTAATTTGTTGCAGCTGCAATAGGAAACAAATAAATTCCTGAGGTTCGTGCTTATTTTTGGATGGTTTTTATGGGTTTGTTTTATCACTGTTTTCATCTTTCATCCATTTTATTAAAAACATATATTTGTTATCAATTATTAACATCTTAACTTTGTGCCAGGAATTGAGCTTTTTCTGTGCTTAATTTTAGTATTCTTCCTTTCAGTCAAGAATCTGATGTGTAAATGCGCATTTCCTCTCTTTTTCTTTTTTTTTAATTTCTATAAATTACTAACAATATCAATTCAATATCTATTAATCATTTATTAATTAGAAAACACTATAAATATGGTCATGCACTGATATACACATGGTTGCGACCAGAATCCCTTCATGATTAATAAGAGTTATCTGTGGAATTTCTGACCATGGTGAAAAAAGTAATTTGTGGATACAGAGCATGATGATGTTTTCTTGGCTCAAATGTAATTTCCAACTTTTTTCCTAATTCCTATTACGTTCTGACTTATCTAACCTGTCAGAGACACAGGGAATATTGCTTAGACACAATAATACATAGCACCTTGTGGTAAAAGAATTGTATTTAAATTCTTGTTCTAACATTATAGCTTAGGCAATTTACTTAATGCATCTAATCACTATTTTTCCTATATATCTAAATGTAGATCCGTCTATAGGTAATTAGACATTTAAAAAGAATATTTTTCATTCGAATACTATAAAATACTTTTTGGGATGTTTCTTATAAATAAATCATATACAAGTTATACTGGTCTATTAGGCAATAAATTGCTGTTTTGAGAATGCAAAATAATGAAAAATAATACTGTAACACCTAATGAGTCATTAGAACTGAAAACAAATAATAGTACTAATGTTTTTAATAGTTCTGCTCAAGTGCTACTAACAGATGAACATAGGGGAAGGGAAGGAAAATTAAAATAAAGACAGGGAGGCAAACCATAACAGACTCTTAAATACAAAGAACAAACTGAGGGTTGCTGGAGGGGTTGTTGGCTGGGGGAATGGGACAAATGGATGATGAACATTCAGGACGGCACTTGTTGGGATGAGCCCTGGGTGTTACATGTAAGTGATGAATCACTAAATTCTACTTCTGAAATCATTGGTACACTATATGATAATGACCTTGGATTTAAAAAAATGCTAAATTAGGGGCACCTGGGTGACTCAGTTCATTAAGCATCTGACTTTGGCCAGGTCATGATCTTGTAATCTGTGGGTTTGAGCCCCCTGTTGGGCTCTGTGCTGACAGCTCAGAGCTTGGAGCCTGCTTCAGATTCTGTGTAGTCCTCTCTCTCTCTGCTCCTCCCCTGCTCATGCTCTGTCCATCTCTCTCTCTCTCTCAAAAATAAACATTAATTTAAAAAAAATGAAATAAAAAATTAAAAAAAGGATAAATTAAAGGAAATGTAAACCAAAAACAAGACAAAACAAAACATTGTAATAGTGTTTTATGGTACAGACAGTGACTACACTTATGGTGGTGAGCGTAGTGTAATATAAAGAATTTATGAATCCCTACATTGTACACCTGAAACTAATGTAACATTGGGTGTCAACTATATATCAATAAAGAAAAGAAGATAGGAATTTTATAGGATTTTGGAGAAAAAAAATAAAGTGGTATTAAAATTAAGATAAATGCACACATTAATATTAGCATTTTTAAAGATATTATCTAATAAGATGATGATAGGTCACCAGCGAGAGATTCTTTCTGAATCATCTTTATTATGTTAAGAAAACCCTTTCACACTGAAATTTGGAGCTGTTGCCTAATAGATGTCGAAGTATAGGATGATTTGTGTGTGATATTTGAAGGTTGACTGGAATCTCTCCAGAGTACAAAAGATGGTAAGGTTAGTTAGGAAGTCCATTCTCCAGCACTTTCCCAAAGGTATTCATTATATAAAACTGAAGGGTTTTTGTTTGTGTCACCGTAATAATTCCAAACCACCTTGAAGATAAATGCCCTTCAATGACTGAGAAGTCTTTCAATACTAATATCAAGAAATCATGTGTTGACAGCTAGTGTATTATCATGTGGTAAAGCCTTAAATAATTTCATGTTTTCTCAAATTCTAGTCAAAGAATCAAAGAAGTTTTTTTTTTTTTTCCTCTCCTTCCTTTATACAAAATGGTTGAAACAGCTGGCTACCCGTAGTTTAGTGAGTCATTTAATTTTGTGATTTGTTCTAAACACAGCAGGGTTCTCTAAAAACTTAGGACAAAGAAAACTAAATTCAAGCTTATCGGTGAAATGAAGCTGTGATGCTATGAATATCATTCTTTTGGAAATCTTGGAAAGCTACTTAAGAAATCAACTCCAGTTAGGAAATGCATTAACACTAGGATGAATAAGACAATTTTCTTTGGTTTCATGGAATTACTAAGAGGGAGTTTTAGCTTATTTTCTTTAGTGGTGACAAAAATATACCAAAATATCTGTGCGTATAAACTATATTAACATCACAGCATTTTATAACAGGTAGAAAGTTGGTCCTAGAAAAATAGAGATATTTAAGATTGCTTTAAACAAACTTAAAGATTGCTTTAAGTTTTATTAATGATCAACATATAAAAGAAGTGATATTAGAATGGATAAAATAGTGTCATCCAAACCAAATTTAATGTGTTCTCATATTTAAATCTTCACCATGACTCTCTATGATTGTTTGCCTATATATTAACTGTGTTCTTAGCATTCATATAAAACTCACTCCTAAATAACTGTGAAAAATGTCCCTTGTGTTTTAACTCAAATGACAGGGGTAGGGCCATAAATGCACAACCCCAAATTATCATGATAAGTGATTATTTTAAGGCCTTTAATCCATTAAGGTCGTTTGGCTGAAATATACTATGCTTCATTAAAAAGTTGTATTTGCCAAGAAATCTAAAAGTAATGGATTCCAGGGTTATCTTAATTACTTAATAATGGTGACATCTTTCAGAGCCACCTTCTGTATTGTTTTCTGACCCTTCTTTTTGATGATGAGAGTGACTTTCAGCTGCTAGTACTCCCAAAATAATGCCCTATAGCAGGAGGAGTATACCTAGTGTCTTTATTTCTTTCATCTCTTAGTTTATCAGAACTTGCAGAAGCTCCCAGCATATTTCATTTAGATTCAATAAGCAAGAATCAGCCTTGATGTCTGACACTAGATTACAATAGAAGAGAGGAATTTAGTCACTGGCCTTCTCTAGCTGCAGAGGAATGGGCTAGGCACTGCTACAAGGAAGACTCAGTTTGGAATTGTTGACGTTTAGGTAACTGAAGGAGTCTGCCATTGACTTGACAGTGAGTCACAGAGAATGAGGCCACTAGAGAAAGACAAGTGGTTAATTTTCATGAGGTTATTAACTAGCATATGACGTTCATGGTAAACAAAACAATGTAAGCATATTATAAACACACAAGGAATAAACAAAGACAAAGGGAGAGATTACAAAGGGTTGTTAAGGTTTTCTTGCATGGAATCATAAGAAAATGGGCAGTCGTACAAGGTGGACATCATTCTGGCTGTGAGCTTTACAGATGTCAGCGTTATTACCTTTTAGTCACACTGAATAATGATGAATACTTGCAGTCAATTTCCCGGAACCTTAAAGGTGTGATGTATGTGATATATGTGATATATGGGTTAAGGTCAAATTTTATTTCATAAATCAAGAGAATGTACCTTTCAGTGACACTAAAGGTTAAAGATTAAGTGCTCTGTCTTTTAGATTATCGGATCATAACTGTATATTTAGAAAAATATCCCCATATTTTATTCAAAATAAGTAATATTTGTTTCTCTTCAAATCTCTTGTTTAAGCATGCAGAATATATGTTTGTATAATAATCAATATCCAGTATATGCATCAACTTAGATTTTTGAAATTTGAAATTTCTTATTATAAGTCGTATTTGGCCTTATGGGTTTCTAATTGTGCACTGTGGACCAGAACCAGCTAGATTTCACAGTACTCCTTTGTTTTATTTGCAAGTATAATTACGACTTGTGAATTTCTCCCGGTTAATTATCTCCAATGTAGAGGTCAGGGTGAGAGCTAGGTTAATAATACCCTATTTTGAAAAGAAATGATCTACATCTTAAAATGCAATATGAGTGCAGGTATTAACCCTTTGCAAATATGGAAGGTGAGAAATTAAAAGATGAAACAGTTTGCCTGCTGTCATATCACTAGGTCACTACTGAATCATAGCTCAGCTCTTTCCTCAGTGATCATTTTATTGCTTTCATCTCTGTCACCGTTCATCCCTGTGGTATTCTGCCTACACACAGGATTCTTAATCTCAGAAATGAATTCAAGCTGAGATGTTTACAGGTGACAATGGCTTTTGAAAACATCAATATTTTATCAGCAGCTTTCAGTTGTCTATAATGTAGCAACATGACAAAGCCCATGGAAGAGATACGTTTTTAAAAATGTGACTCCATTATTGGCATTTACAGAAGAGCAGCATGAACTCCAAATCTGATTCGTGCATCTAGGCAATTCAATGCTGCAGGATTTCACAATGCTACTCTTTACACTTTATATATATGATCAATTTATATGTTTTATATATATATAGGGGCACCTGGGTGGCTCAGTCGGTTTAGCGTCTGACTCCTGATTTCGACTCAGGTCATGATCTCATGATTCTTCAGTTCAAACCCCACATCAGGCTCTGTGCTGGCATCTCAAAACCTGGAGCCTACTTTGGATTCTGTGTCTCCCTCTTTCTATGCTCCTACCCTGCTCACACACAAACACACACACACACACCCACTCTCTCTCTCTCTCTCTCTCTCTCTCTCTCTCTGTTTCAAAAATAAATTAACATTAAAAAAATTAAAAATTAAACAATGTATGTATTGATTAGTTGACCAGTTATTAATGGTCTTTTTTTAAAAATGAAATTTATTGTCAAATTGGTTTCCATACAGCACCCAGTGTTCATCCCAACAGGTGCCCTCCTCAATGCCCATCACCCACTTTCACCTCCCCCTTACCCCCATCAACCCTCAGTTTGTTCTCAGTTTTTAAGAGTACTTTATGGTTTGCCTCCTTCCCACTCTGTAACTTTTATCACACTTCCCCTCCCTGCTGATCTTCTGTTGAGTTTCTCAGGATCCACATATGAGTGAAAACATATGGTATCAGTCTTTCTTTGCCTGACTTATTTCACTTAACATAACACTCTCCAGTTCCATCCACATTGCTACAAAAGGCCAGATTTCATTCTTTCTCATTGCCAAGTAGTATTCCATTGTATATATAAACCACAACTTCTTTATCCATTCATCAGTTGATGGATATTTAGGCTCTTTCCATAATTTGGCTATCGTTTAAAGTGCTGCTATAAACATTGGGGTACAAGTGCCCCTATGCATCAGCACTCCTGTATCCCTTGGGTAAATTCCTAGCAGTACTATTGCTGGGTCATAGGGTAGGTCTATTTTTAATTTTTTGAGGAACCTCCACACTGTTTTCCAGAGCGGCTGCACTAGTTTGCATTCCCACTAACAGTGCTAGAGGGTTCCCATTTCTCCACACCCTCTCCAGCATCTATAGTCTCCTGATTTGGTCATTTTAGCCACTCTGACCAATGTGAGGTGGTATCTCAGTGTGGTTTTGATTTGTATTTCCCTGATGAGAAGTGACGTTGAGCATCTTTTCATGTGCCTGTTGGCCATCTGGATGTCTTCTTTAGAGAAGTGTCTATTCATGTTTTCTGCCCATTTCTTCACTGGATTATTTGTTTTTCGGGTGTGAAGTTTGGTGAGTTCTTCATAGATTTTGGATACTAGCCCTTTGTCCGATATGTCATTTGCAAATATCTTTTCCCATTCCATTGGTTGCCTTTTAGTTTTGTTAATTGTGTCCTTTGCAGTGCAGAGCTTTTTATCTTGATGAGGTCCCAATAGTTCATTTTTGCTTTTAATTCCCTTGCCTTTGGAGATGTGTCAAGTAAGAAATTGCTAAGGCTGAAGTCAGAGAGGCCTTTTCCTGCTTTCTCCTCTAGGGTTTTGATGGTTTCCTGTCTCACATTCAGGTCCTTCATCAATTTTGAGTTTATCTTTGTGAATGGTGTAAGAAAGTGGTCTAGTTTCATTCTTCTGCATGTTGCTGTACAGTTCTCCCAGCATCATTTGTTAAAGAGACTATCTTTTTTTTTCCGTTGGATATTCTTTCTTGCTTTGTCAAAGATTTCTTGGCCATATAATTGTGGGTCCAATTTTGGAGTCTCTATTCTATTCCCTTGATCTATGTGTCTGTTTTTGTGCCAATACCATGCTGTCTTCATGAATACAGCTTTGTAGTAAGGGCTAAAGTCTGGGACTGTGATGCCTCCTGCTTTGGTTTTCTTCTTCATTATTACTTTGACTATTCGGGGTCTTTTGTGGTTCCATACAAATTTGAGGATGCTTCTTCTAGCTTTGAGAAGAGTGCTGGTGCAATTTTGATTGGGATTGCATTGAATGTGTAGATTGCTTTGGGTAGTATTGACATTTTAACAATATTTATTCTTCCAATCCATGAGCACGGAATGTTTTTCCATTTCTTTATATCTTCTTCAATTTCCTTCATAAACTTTCTATAGTTTTCAGCATACAGATCTTTTACATCTTTGGTTAGGTTTATTCCTAGGTATTTTATAATTCTTGGTGCATTTGTGAATTGGATCAGTTTGTTTTTCTTTCTGTTACTTCATTATTAGTGTATAAGAATGCAACTGATTTATATACATTGATTTTGTATCCTGCGACTTTGTTGAAATCAGTTATCAGTTCTAGCAGACTGTTGGTGGAGTCTGTCATCTGTGAAAAGTGAAAGCATGACTTTATCTTTGCCAATTTTGATTCCTTTGATTTCCTTTTGTTGTCTGCTTGCTGATGCTAGAACTTCCAACACTATGTTAAACAACAGCGGTGAGAAAGGACATCCCTGTTGTGTTCCTGATCTCAGAGGGAAAGTCTCAGTTTTTCCCCATTAAGGATGATATTAGCTGTCAGCTTTTCATAAATGACTTTTATGATGTTTAAGTATGTTCCTTCTCCCCCGAATTTCTCAAGGTTTTTATTAAGAAAGATGCTGAATTTTGTCAAATGCTTTTTCTGCATCGATTGACAGGATCATATGGTCCTAATATTTTCTTTTATTAATGTGATGTAGCACATTGATTGATTTGCGAATGTTGAACCAGCCCTGTAGCCCAGGAATGAATCCCACTTGATCATGGTGAATGATTCTGTTGAATTATTGCTGTGAAATAATGCTGTTGAATTCAATTTGCTAGTATCTTGTTGAGAATTTTTGCATCCATATTCATCAGGGATATTGGCCTGTAGTTCTCTTTTTTTACTGGATCTCTGTCTGATTTGGGAATCAAAGTAATACTGGCTTCATAGAATGAGTCTGGAAGTTTTTCTTCCCTTTCTATTTTTTGGAACATCTTGAGAAAGATAGGTATTATCTCTGCTTTAAGTGTCTAGTAGAATTCCCCAGGGAAGCCATCTGGTCCTGGATTCTTATTTGTTGGGAGATTTTTGATAACTGATTCAATTTCTTTGCTGGTTATGGGTCTGTTCAAGTTTTCTATTTCTTCCTGTTTGAGTTTTGGAAGTGTGTGGGTGCTTAGGTATTTGTCCATTTCTTCCAGGTTGTCCAGTTTGTTGACATAATTTTTCATAGTATTCCCTGATAATTGCTTGTATTTCTGAGGGATTGGTAGTAGTAATTCCATTTTCATTCATGATT
Source organism: Leopardus geoffroyi (assembly GCF_018350155.1). Taxonomy (NCBI): domain Eukaryota; kingdom Metazoa; phylum Chordata; class Mammalia; order Carnivora; family Felidae; genus Leopardus; species Leopardus geoffroyi. The sequence goes on along the minus strand of NC_059326.1, from coordinate 217,942,446 downwards.
TTATATACTTGGGTCATCTCCCTTTTCTTTTTGAGAAGCCTGGCTAGAAGTTTGCCAATTTTGTTTATTTTTTCAAAAAACCAACTCTTGGTTTCATTGATCTGCTCTACAGCCTTTTTAGATTCTATATTGTTTATTTCTGCTCTGATCTTTATTATTTCTCTTCTTCTGCTGGGTTTGGGGTGTCTTTGCTGTTCTGCTTCTATTTCCTTTAGGTATTAGATTTTGTATTTGGGATTTTTCTTGTTTCTTGAGATAGACCTGGATTGCAATGTATTTTCCTCTCAGGACGGCCTTCGCTGCATCCCAAAGCGTTTGGATTGTTGTCTTCTCATTTCCATTTGTTTCCATATTTCTTAATTTCTTCTCTAATTACCTGGTTGACCCATTCATTCTTTAGTAGGGTGTTCTTTAACCTCCATGCTTTTGGAGGTTTTCCAGACTTTTTCCTGTGGTTGATTTCAAGCTTCATAGCATTGTGGTCTGAAAGTATGCATGGTATGATCTCAATTCTTGTATACTTATGAAGGGCTGTTTTGTGACCCAGTATGTGATCTATCTTGGAGAATGTTCCATGTGCACTCGAGAAGAAAGTCTATTCTGTTGCTTTGGGATGCAGAGTTCTAAATATATCTGTCAAGTCCATCTGATTCAATGTATCATACAGGGCCCTTTTTCTTTATTGACCATGTGTCTAGATGATCTATCCATTGTTGTAAGTGGAGTATTAAAGTCCCCTGCAATTACCACATTCTTGTCAATAAGGTTATGTTTGTGATTAATTGTTTTATATATTTGGTGGCTCCCATATTCGGCGCATAGACATTTATAATTGTTAGCTCTTCCTGATGGATAGACCCTGTAATTATTATATAATGCCCTTCTTCATCTCTTGTTGCAGCCTTTAATTTAAAAGTCTAGTTTGTCTGATATAAGTATGGCTACTTACTCCAGCTTTTTTTGACTTCCAGTAGCATGATAGATAGTTCTCCATCCCCTCACTTTCAATCTGACGGTATCCTCAGTTCTAAAACAAGTCTCTTCTAGACAGCAAATAGATGGGTCTTGTTTTTTTATCCATTCTGATACCCTATGTCTTTTGGTTGGAGCGTTTAGTCCATTTACATTCAGTGTTATTACTGAGAGATATGTGTTTAGAGTCATTGTGAAATCTGAAGGTTTCATGCTTATAATGCTGTGTCTGGTACTTTGTGGTCCTTACAACATTTCACTCAATGAGTCCCCCTTAGGATCTCTTGTAGGGCTGGTTTAGTGGTGATGAATTCCTTCAGTTTTTATTTGTTTGGGAAGACCTTTATCTCTCCTTCTATTCTGAATGACAGACTTGCTGGATAAAGGATTATTGGCTGCATATTTTTCTGTTCATCACACTAAACATTTCCTGCCATTCCTCTGGCCTGCCAAGTTTCAGTAGATAGGTGCTACTATCTTTATATGTCTACCTTTGTATGTTAGAGCCTGTTTATCCCTAGCTGCTTTCAGAATTCTCTCTTTATCCTTGTATTTTGCCAGTTTCACTATGATATGCCGTGCAGAAGATCGATTCAAGTTACGTCTGAAGGGAGTTCAGACTTACCCTCCTGTAGTCCAGTCTTACCCTCCTGTAGACTGTGCCCTTGGCCCAGTCACTGCACCCCGGGGGTGGCGGACACAGGCAGGTTCTGTAGTATCGCACAGCCCTCCAGGGAGGGAACCACTTTCTCCAGCTGTGGACTGAGCCCCTGACCTACACCCGCACCCAGGCCTGGATCCCCCCCTCCCCAGGTACACGAACAGGGAGCTGGCCCCAGTCCGAAGAAAGCCCTACAGTTAGAGATAGGATCCCTCTCAGTCTCAGTCCGAGTCTCAGTCTTTCTCCTGTCCAGATACATTCCTGCACTTCCCTAGCCACTCTTTCTCTTCCCTTTGTCTCTCCACAGAAGGGGGTCCCTCCCCTCCATGCCCACGCGGCCTTTTTTTTTTTTTTATCCCCCCCTGTTTGCAATTACCCACCTATCTTTTTTTCCAGCTTTTCCATTTTATTCCTACTAGATTCAGTCTCTTTTCCTCCCAGGCTCTGGTGTTCAAAGTCCTTTGGCTTTTACACTTCTTTGTTTGAGAGATGCGGGACATATGGTTTCCCCCTACTTCTCCACCATGTTGACTAGAAAGCCTTATATTTTTATATTTGTGTTAGTTTATTCAGTCAGATTTCTATACGGAAGTGTTTTCAACAAGTTTAAGGACTGTTAAGTTAAAGGTAATGTCACATCAGCTCAAATCAGTGGTAAATACAAGTCACAGGCATGATGATTTTAACATTATTCACAAAAACTTAAGAATCAAAGATAGTTTCTTGCTTGCAGAGTCACCTGTAAATTTTCAAGTATATTTTAGTTAAATAAGAGAAAAATGATGAGATGTCATATTTAAGCAACTTGCCAAATACTCATGTATTATGTATAGTGAGGTGCCATAGTAAATGGAAACCTACAAATGGAGTATATAGATACTTCTATTCATATGGTTTATTGTCATGTTCTGAATTACTAAACTTTTGGATTGTACCCTACTGTCCTATGTGTTACATAGGACATATAAATAAATACTATGTTATCTTTTATGTTTCAAATACAAGTAAATATAATCATATTAAATATTAAATCATATAGTAAATATATCATAAGTAAATATAATCATATTAAATCAATTAAAATGGGTCATTAAAACCAATATAAATAATTTTCATAACATTATATTAAAAAACATACCATATAAATCTTCATATTTCCACATTGATGTTTACCCATAATAAATAAAAGTTTTTGAAAGTGCTTTGTAGCTTGTTTTCTTATGATGCTCCAGTTTATAAAATGAACTCAGTTTTTAAATAACATTAGGGTGTATGGAAAATAAAACATCATTAAAGGATAGTGTATTTGAATAATTAATTAATATATGTTTGCTTATCTTTGTATTTGTTTTTTTTTGTTGTTGTTGTTTTGTTTTGTTTTTACACAAATAGATTTAAGATTCTTAATACCTGAGTTTTAAAAGGCAGAGTGTTTCCCTGGAGACTGGGTTTTAAGTGGCTTCCCAAAGATGTGCATTGAAATGTTCCAAAGGGAGTCTTTTCCCAGTAGGGAAAGGGTTGGGATGCTAGAGGGGTTACTCTTCATAAAATTGACTTTGATTCACAAAATACCAAGTAGCCCCTGTCCACAGAGGTTCAGTTCTGAGTAGCGAAATCACATTTACTGGAATAGAGAATGCTTCCATTCCCACTGACAAAATGTTCTCAGTTGCCCATTTCCTCTCTCTCTCTCTCTCTCTCTCTCTCTCTCTCTCTTTCTCTCTCTCTCTCTCTCTCTAATGTTGTGGGGGTTTTTGTGTAGTTGATGCACAATGCCACGGTAGTTTCAGGTGTACAACATAGTGATTCAGCAAGTTTCTATGTGAAGCTATGCTGGCCACAACTGTAGCAACCATCTGTCCCCTTATTATGCTGTTACAACATCATTGACTATTTTTTACCCTCTGCTTTGTCCTGACCAACCATTTATCAGTCTTCTCTCCTTCCTAGGGGTCCCTGATTTCTAACTGCTCCCAAGTTTGAGCAAGAGCTAAAAAAGTGGAACATGCCCTCTTATCCGCTTATCCCAGGAATCCACTGATTGTGGCAAGAAACACCTCCTGTCAGACTATAATGATCATTTTCCCTTAGTTGTCCAACTTTCTCTTACAAGTTTTTGCTGATATTTGTTATCTGTCCCCACCACATAAAGAAATGCCTTTTTCCTTTTGATTTTGAGACACTTGGTAGGTTTCTAAGATTGAGGCATTCCCCTTTATAATAAACTTTGTTCTGAGTAAAGGATTTCCCCATCTAGGTCTAGATTTGTATTTGTTTCACAGCACCCCATGGCTTGAGTTGGGATGAAAAGACAGGGGCAGGATAATGCCAGCTGTTTGTTCTGACAAGAAATTCAAACAGATTTCCACTGATGTGGCTCTTTCTGCTTTTATCATCCTTATCCATGATCCTTTTTTTTTTTTTAATGATTGGGCTGGTAGAGCTGGGATGGGTGGGAGATTGCTTGGATTCCTCTACATGTTAACACTCAGAATGAAGACCCATTAAACAGTGAAAAGTTGTAGAAACATCTCAGCCAAAACTGTGATGTCCTTTTACTGTGCTCTACCTTATCATGGATTGGGAGGGACATAAGCCATCTCTGTCTGTCTGTTGATCTCCATAAACAGAGGTATTCAAGAGTTACGAAAAAACCTACTACAACAAAATAATTTGTATCAAACCTGAATTTATTAATTTGGCAGGAAAGAGATTCCCATCACTCTGGAGAGAGTTCAGTGGTTCACTCTGATAGTATGATTCCTAGATATAGGGCCAAAATGAACAAAGTTACTTTAAATTATGACAGGCTTCTGAAGACACTTTCTTAATTTTTACTTTTGAAAAAGAGAGAGACAGAGGGTGAGTGGGGAAGGGACAGAGAGAGAAGGAGACACAGAATCCAAAGCAGGCTCCAACTCTGAACTGTCAGCACAGAGCCCGACATGGGGCTCAAACTCACAAGCTGCAAGATCATGACCTGAGCTGAAGTCTGATACCTAACCTACTGAGCCACCCAGGCACCCCAACATTTTTGATTGGTTACTAAATGAAATCTAAAATCTAAAAATCTCTCTTTTGACTGATCATTTTTCATCTTGACATTATTTGGGTAGATATTAAAACTGGGGCTCAATTTTTAATAGGTTCTGGAATGGTTTAAAGCTCAAGCAGACTATGAACTTATGAAAACTTAGAGAATTCCTTTACAGAGGCCAATGATATGCTTCTGAGATTTTTTTTATTTTATTTAAAAAATTTTTTTTTTACGTTTATTTATTTTTGAGACAGAGAGAGAGCATGAGCAGGGGAGGGGCAGAGAGAGAGGGAGACACAGAATCCGAAACAGGCTCCAGGCTCGGAGCTGTCAGCACAGAGCCCGACGCGGGGCTTGAACTCATGGACCGTGGGATCATGACCTGAGCCAAAGACGAACGCTTAACCGATTAAGCCACCCAGGCGCCCCGTGAGATATTAATCTTTAACACAGTAGGTGAAATGTGTAATGCTATCAGATATGTGTTAAATAATGGTAAAATGTGTATTCGGGAAGAATTATGTTCCTAAAGTTCACACATATCAGAATCCTATTATTGACATTTCCCACTCCCATGAAAAATTACAGGGAAATGTGTATTTAGGATAAAGTAGGCAGACTTTTAATAGAAGTCTACCAACCTGGGATTAAGGTTTTTAGTTTTTTTCCAGTCCTTAAATTCAAACCCTAGTCTAAACATATGATTAGTTTGCTAAGGCTACCAAAACAAAGTGTCACTAACTGGTTGGTTTAAATAACAGAGATGTACTGTGTTAAGATTCTAGAGGCTCGAAATACAAAATCAAAGCATTGGTAGTGTTCCTTTCTTCTGAGGGCTGTTAAGTTATTTGGGAAATATATTTGGGAAAAACAAAATTATATCCTATCCCAGAGACCTTCCATAAAAGTAGCAGAGAAAGAAAATAATTTTATTATTAGGTTCCTGGGTGGCTCAGGTGGTTAAACTTCTGACTTCGTCTCAGGTCATGATCTCGCAGTTTGGGAGTTCAAGCCCCACGTTGGGCTCTGTGCTCACAGCACCAGACTGCTTAGGGTTTTCTGCCTCTCTCTCTCTCTCTCTCTCTCTCTCTCTCTCTCTGCCCCTCTCCTGATTGCACTCTCTCTCAAAAATAAATAAGCATTAAAAGTATTTTTTTTTTTTATTGAATAAGCATGAAATCAGAATGTGATGCTCTAACAGGCAATCCACGAAGAGGTTGCAAAGATAGAAAGGAATCTCAGCCTTTTATATGGTTGAACAGTTACAACACATTGCAAATGTATTCTCAAGATGAACAGTAATTAGTTTTGAAGTAAGAGCAGTTGGCAGCACCATTTTTCACACATAGTTCATGCCAGATCCACCTTGTAAGCGGAGTGACCACCTCTGTTAGCGATTTGGCTTTATGAGAAGAAAAACTTCTTATGTCTTTATGACACAGGTGATCATTTTGGAATTTGGAATGGGTGCTCACAGTAGTTAGGCTCCTTTCCATCCACAGAAATAGGGGGATGCAGGTGCTATCTCTCTTGATATTTAGATTTCAAATCTAGATTTAGATTTTGAAATCAGCATTTAGGTAAAGCTATGACTACAGTGGTAAGACAAAGAAAACACTCAGAACAAAAGTCAGAAAAGTTGATAAATTAGAGGAAATACCAGTACTAAGTACAGTGTTGAAATATAGAAACCAGTGAATAAGAACAGAAACTAGCAAGTCAAGAGCAAACCAAAAAATATTCCCAGATGTAGTTATTTTGGTCAAAGTTCAAATGAAAAGAAATGCATATGTCTGAGGTGTTTGTTTGTTTGCTTATTTATTTATTTATTTATTTATTTATTAAAAAGCAATTATTCGCCAACTGCTATGTTGCATGTGGGTAGATGACTAAATATAAGGAATCTGGAGTAGAACATTAAAATATTTTATTTTAGAATGAGTTGAATGAAATAAAATCATATACTAGTTTTATGGAAAAATACTTTTGTTACCAGTTATAGAGTCTCCATCGTGTGAATGGAGGTCTCAGTCCTTGGATTCCCCACGAGAAGGTTTACATGCAGACCCACGCTCAAATCAAGACAGCCAGAAGGAAAGTAGCAAACACAAAGCAGTTTATTAAAGCGACAGTACAGTGCCAAGGTGGGAGAACATCAGGTTCCAGGAGGTGCAAATGACCCTAGGTTGTTTTGGGATTGGATATTATTGGGTCTCTCTGGTCTGTGAGGAGCTGTGATGTGCTGTGAGGTGGCCTCTAATGAGGCTTTTTCAAATCATTTTAGGGACTCTTCTCACAGGATGGGAGGGGGAGTTTTTGACCCTACAAGGTTTCCACCAAAAAAGTCATGGCAGCCTTTCTCCAAGGGAGGCCTGTGCCCACAATGCAAATGCATTAAAGTGAGTCTGGGGTTAAGGTGGAGCAGAGATGGGAGAGAAGAGCCAACAGTCATACCTATGGCTCTTTGGTCTGTCATCCCCAAAGTGTTGGGAGCCACAAGGTCAGGATGTTTTGCCCCAGGGCTTCTAATGTTTAGTTTATTTATCACCATCCTTGCCTCCAGCTCATGCCTCTATCATTCCCCTTCAAGGACTTGGAACTTGGCCTCCAGATGTTCCTTCCACTGTTCATGTCTAGCACCTACCTAACACTATAAATCTAAATAATTAACTGTAACTTTTCAATATCTCACATAAAGAATAAAATTAACAATATTAACATAATGCAATGTACCTTTTGAATATGCTGTTGTATAAAAGGTATGTATTATACTAAAGCAGACTGTTTGTTGCTTCAGATTCTGTATTCTGGTATACACCACAAGTAGAAAATGGCACAATATATTAGAAAAACTCAAATTCAGAAAAACTTTATAAATAGTCAAGGCATGACAAGTTCCATTATTATGGTTAATTTTAACAAAATGGTGGATCAGCAGAACTCAGCAATTTGATTACATGTAGTATACAAAAATATGTTGAATACAAAAATATGTTACCTAATTTTACTTGCTCCAAGTGTGTACTTTAAAGAAAAAAAAAGTTATGTAAAGAATAATTATTTAAAAGAGTAAGTGATATGTTGAGTAATAAATTTTAATGGGTATCCATGATTCATTACAGCCTGGCAAGAGTATGTCAGAGGACAATTTTACTAAATGATACATGCTCTGACTTTGTAAAATGTGTATGTAGATGCATGCATATGTACATATGTGTACCTACATATATACACATAACATGTAATTTATTTCTGACTTGCAATATAAAATTAATTTAATTTTTTAAATAAAAATTTAATTTTTAAGTAAATCTAATACATTGAAAGATGAAATATGTTCCAGTTCTAAATAGATGAGATGGTAATTTTTGTTGGCCTTCACTTCCCTGCAGAGAATTTTCTTTTAATGGTCTCTAAGGAAAGATAATGATGCAGTATCCCTGAGTGAGTATCTCATCTTGAGAGAGCGCAAGATTATAGTTTTTAAATGATAATGAGTTTGAATTAAATTTTGGCACAGTAATGAGTTTACACCATTTCATTCTTTGTCCTTGCTTCAAACTCTGTTTTGAAAAGGAAGTATAAGACTATTAACAGCTGATATTGTCAGAGCAAATAATGGTAATATAGACATCTTTTCTGAGGGATTTTGACAGAATCTGTACCATGGAAACAATCTCTCAGCAACAAAATTGTCCAAATTGGGAAATAATCCCCAGGTCTATGTATCCTTTTTACTTATACTTTTGTGATTTTCTTAAAGCTACTTTAATTTCCCCATTAAAGAAACTCCAGGGATAAAAATCTATGACTACATTAATACTGTATTCTATTTGAATTAGAAAAATCAAACCACAGAATCATGGCTTTGAATGTTCCCTTAGAAATAATCAAGACTAGCACATCCATTTGAGACAGGGAGAGAGCAAGATCCAGAATGCCAGTGTGCATTGCCCAAGGCCAAGTAGTGAGCGCGAGAAGAGCCTCCAGGGAAATACAAATCTTCCTTTTCCTTTTCAGGGACTATTTTACTTAAGCTATTACAAACACAAAATATAAATTGAAGTAGTTATCCATAAAATTATGAATTAAGGATACTTTTACACAGCATGTATTTATTTTAATATTTTTCATTTGAATATAGTTGACAAATAGTGTTCTATTAGTTTCAGGTGTACAACATAGTGAATCAACTTCTGTATACATTATGTTATGCTCACCACAAGCGTAGCAGCTATCTGCCACCATTGAACACTATCACAATATCAGTGACTTTATTCCCTATTCTGTGCCTTTTATTCCTATGACTTACTCATTCCGTAACTGGAAGCCTGTGCCTCGCATTTCCCTTCACCCATTTGCTCATCCTCTAACCCTCCTCACCTCTAGCATGCATTTATTTTTTAAAAAAGACTTGATTCTAGAGAATAACTCCCTTGTGAAAATTTCCATTAATATATTTTTTTTAATTTTTTTTAATTTTTTTTTTCAACGTTTATTTATTTTTGGGACAGAGAGAGACAGAGCATGAACGGGGGAGGGGCAGAGAGAGAGGGAGACACAGAATCGGAAACAGGCTCCAGGCTCTGAGCCATCAGCCCAGAGCCCGACGCGGGGCTCGAACTCACGGACCGCGAGATCGTGACCTGGCTGAAGTCGGACGCTCAACCGACTGCGCCACCCAGGCGCCCCTCCATTAATATTAAAATTCATGTTGATTAGAAGAATGATTCTTAATTTAAAATTCTAGTGAATAAACTTTAATATGTGTTAAATTGGGTTTATTAAATAATAACTTTATATTTTATTTCTTGTAAAACAAAACAGAATAATTACATATAAGAAATTCCTCATCTTGGGGCACCTGTGTGGCTCAGTTGGTTAAGCATCCAACTCCTGATTTCAGCTCAGGTCAGGATCCCAGGGTAGTGGGATCAAGCCCTGTGTTGGGCTCTGTGCTGAGTGGGGAACCTGCTTGGGATTCTCTTTCTCCCTCTACCCCTCTCCCCAGGTCTCCTTCTATCTTTCTAAAATTAAAGAAAAAAATCCTCTTCTTATTATCAATTGAAAAAGGAACTCAATTTAAATTAGCCCAAGAAAATGAAAAACTTGACTAATAATTTATAAGCAATCATTTGAAGAATAAACGTTTTCTCTGTAGGTAGATATATCATCTACCTAAATATGTTTTTTGTTATTTGACTTTAGTTCATTTCTTTTTCTTTTTTCTTTTCTTTTTTTTTTAAATATATATAACATGCATTTTGTTACAGGAGTAACTGCCATCTGAACAAACCAGGAAACAATGATGTTTCCAGAATCCTCTTTTAGCTTATGCATTTCTGAGTAATTGGTTCCAGAATTGCCTCTGGCACTTTACTTCTAAAAAGGAAAACCAAATTAAACCAAACCAAACAAACAAACAAACAACCATGATTAAGTTAGTTTAAAACCAGAATGCTTTCAGTATGCTTCTAATCGCTCTATCTTTGGAAAATTATTATATGATTCTCCTGAGCACTATTGTTCTATATCAGAGTGTCTGTGTATTTTATTCAGTTTTTCCCTCAACTAGTATTTAATGAGGATGTGTTCAGTTCAACGTGGACATTAGTGGGATCATTGTGAGCAAGGCACACAGGGTTCTTAACCTTGTGGAGTCTCAATCTAATGGAATAGATTGTAATCAAGCAAATAATCACAAAAATATACAAATATATGTAAACTACCATAGCTCTGATGAAACAGTACATGTAACCTTGAATAAATATAAAATAAATAACCTTGACATGGTGTAAGAGGAGGAGTTAATCATTTGATAGACCAGAAAAATATTTTCCAAGGATGTGATCTTTAATTTAAAAAAAAATTTTTTTTAATGTTTATTTATTTTTGAGAGAGAGAGAGAGACAGAAACAGAGTGCAAGCAACGGAGGGGCAGAGAGAGAGAGGGAGACACAGAATCTGAAGCAGGTTCCAGGCTCTGAGCTGTCAGTACAGAACCTGATACAAGGCTGGAACTCACGAACCCTGAGATCATGACCTGAGCTGAAGTCAGATGCTTAACCGACTGAGCCACCCAGGCACCCCTGTGATCTTTAATTTGAAATTGGAAGGAAGATTATGATTTCACAAAGTGAGAGGATGTGTGAGGTCCAGCTAATATTGTCCCAAGCAATTGAAGGAACAACTGACAGTGACTTTGAGCAGAAGCATGTCCCATTTGCAGAAACGTAAGAAGGACAAAATGGCTAATATCTAAAGAAAATGGGGAGTGTATTTGAGGCAAAGCTAAAGAGGCATATAGGAGACAGATCTATGTCACGTTAAATAGTTTAAGAGCAATGGAAATGCCCTGATTATTGTTTCTAATTTTTATTTTTAAGGATATGGAGCAACATAAATAAAATTTTAACTCTATGAGAATATTCCTGAGTGCAGCATAAATAAAATGATTTAAAAGTGCTAAAGGCATTTGGTGTCAAATTAAAAGGCTGTTGCTGACTCCAGGAGTTATATGGAAATATCTCGGAGTAAGAAGGGAGTTTTGCAGGTGGAAAACAAGTAGACACAGTGTTTGAACAGTGTTTAGGAGGAAAAAAAAATGGCCTGGAATGTGTTGATGGATTAGATAATGAAGAGTGTGGGAGAGTGTGATAGTGTGTTTTCTGACTTATATAGTTGGGTGGAATCAGTTGTCATTTACTAAGATAGTGAAGGCTAGAAGATAATCACTTTTGAGAGTAGAGAAATCATGACGTCAGTTTGGTCTTGTTGAGTTTAATTTGTCTTTGAGTCAGCCAGGGAGTGATTCGAGTAGGTATATGGGTTGTAGGTCTGGAGCTGAGAGTATTTTATGATAAAGTGTTTTGTATATGGAGGCAGATCTGGATAGAAGTAACTTTTATTTAAAAAAGTAGTACTTTTGGGGGCGCCTGGGTGGCGCAGTCGGTTGAGCGTCCGACTTCAGCCAGGTCACGATCTCGCGGTCCGGGAGTTCGAGCCCGGCGTCAGGCTCTGGGCTGATGGCTCAGAGCCTGGAGCCTGTTTCTGATTCTGTGTCTCCCTCTCTCTCTGCCCCTCCCCCGTTCATGCTCCGTCTCTCTCTGTCCCAAAAATAAATAAACGTTGAAAAAAAAATTAAAAAAAAAAAGTAGTACTTTTGGCTGACAATATAGAACAGTTATTAAAACTGTTATGTGTGTTATATGTGTTCATCCCAACTCAATTTAGTGTAATATCACATCCAAAAATCCACTCTCAAATATGACTGTTATGCAAATGAGTAAATACCGCCTCTATTGTGAAATTAATGCTGGTCTTTAAATTACTATTTAAGATCCTATTGAAATTTCAAGTAAGAATTACAATCTAATTGAAGGAAAACAAATAGTGATATCTGAATGGAATTTTTTTATAATGCTTACAGATTCAAATATATGCTAAAATAAAGTTCAGCACCCAAGACAAGGGCATCTGATTATTAGTGAAGATTTAGGCTTCAGAAGCACCAATAAACATTTTAATTACTTCAAGTGGATTGTCAGACATTAGTGCTTGTACGCTACGTTTCTGGTACCATGTAAATAGTGTAGTTGGGAATATTCCTCAGTTATGAGGCTGTGGTAATTGTGTATAAAGCTTATAATGAGGGCTTCAAAGTGAATTCTTAACTAAGACTTCATCATTGTATGAATTACCATGTATTCTTTCAACAAAATATATAGTAAGAAAGTATTGTGTAAAAATCACTTGGAATGCCCAAAACCATAAGCCAGGAATTCTTTGTGGTACTTAACAGTCTCTCAGAGTGAGACCACTAGAAAGCTAAAGTGCCAGAGAGTATTATCAGAGGAGAAGAGTATTCAGGGTCAAGTAGTAACCCAAAGAAATTGTAGTCCATTGTACTTATAGGTGAGGGTTAGAGTCTTAAAGGGGTGAAAAGGACTAAGTTTTCCTTGCTTCAGATAGAATTAAATTTAAGTGCAGTTGATGGCAAAGTTGCACTCTCTTAGATGCCTATGTCACATCTTCTCCTGTCTCCTAAATCACTTAAGACTTCCTTTTCCTGCCTTGATCCAAGATATCTTTAGCATTTTTTCACAGAGAAAATAGAAGCAATCAGAAGAGAATGTCCACATATATCTACCAGTAAATTTATCAAATCTATCTGAATCCATGTTCTTGTCTTTCTTTCCATCACAGCGGATATGCTCCTTGGGTTTCTTAGAAATACCCACTTGTGATTTTTATGTCTTCCTTTCTTCGCCATCACTTTAGAAATTGTTCCCTCTTTTGACTTCCTCTAACAGTATGTTTTTTTTTCTGTTAAATCATTTCATTAACATCTATCTTGGCTTATATATCTCACAATATTAAAAATTCTCTTTTGACTCTGAAGCCCTTCCAAGTAACATAAACTTTTCCATTTTTAAATCTTCTGGTTTACTTCTTTCTCCTTTGGAAACACTTACGGCATGATTCATTTCTCATGACTCCACTGACACAGCTTTTCTCAGGGTAACTAATAGACCTTGGATGCCAAGTTCAATGGACAGTTAGAAAACTTCATCTTTCTCAACTGTCAGCAGCATTTGACAAAACTAAGTGATCTTATACAATCTTTTAACTTTTTAAATGTTCTCTATATAGATCAGCTGCAATTCATATCTCCTACCAAGATCTTCTTATTCCTAACTCCAGAAAAGTATTTGCACTTTGTTTCTACAAGGCATTTTAAATTTAATGTGTATTAAGTGAAACTATAATTCCCCTATCAAACCTACACTTTCTGCAGTACTCCAATTTTAATGAAAAGATACCTCGATTCTTCTACTTGCTCAAGCCAAATCTATGCAATCATCCTTGGGCTTTGCCCATAATATAGCACGCTCAATACACCAACAATACTATAGGTTGTTCCACTGAAATGTACCTTGTCTCACCAATTCTCACCACCTCACTTCAGCCATCGTTGTCCACAATACCAAATTTGATGCCGTAAAAATATGTCTCATCATATTGCTCAAATTCTCCAGGGTTTTCCACTCCTACTCAGACTACAATCCGAATTCCATATGAATGGTCTTCCAGGATGTATGTGATCTGAACCACTTATATTTATAACCTATCTCTAACCTCATTCCTTCATTCTCATTCATATTTTCTCTCATTTTGCTTTTTGTTGTCCCAAAAATCATGCCAAGCACATTTCTGCCTTGGTGACTTACGTTCCTTTTTGTTTGTTTTATTTTTGGGGTTGTTTTTTTTCTGCCTGGGAAGTATTCTCCCAGAATTTTCAAGCACTTTTGTCCTTTATTTTCCTTCTAGTGTCTGCTCAAATATTATCATATCAAGGAATCTTTACCTAATACCCTTTTATAAAATACTATATAACCACTTAAGAATCTTGGTCTCTCTTAACTTGCTTTATTTTCTTCCTAGCACCTAGTCAACCCTCCTTACCACTATATTTATGTATTTCTCTTGTCTACTTTCTCCACTAGAATATAAATTATATCAGTAAGATATGACTACAGTCAAGTTGTCTGTTTTACTTACAACTATATTAATGATGCACAAGACTGCATTTAACAATATTAATCTCATAATAGAATTTGCTGAAAGAACAATGGACTAACAGAATAAATAAATGAAAGGAACAATGTGAAAGGCTTTAGATATTATAGGGACCCAAGTATGCCTAAAAACATGCAACTTTAATACGACTTCAATTATAGCTATAATTTTTGTATGAGAAAAATTAACATGGCTAATTATTGTTTTTTTATTTGTATCATTTTATTTTATTTCATTTTTTAGTTTTACTTTTTGAATTTACATACCAAATTAGTCAGTATATAGTGCAACAATAATTTCAGGAATAGATTCCTTACTGCTCCTTACCCATTTAGCCCATCCTCCCTCCCACAACCCCTCCAGTAACCCTCAGTTTGTTCTCCATATTTAAGAGTCTCTTATGTTATGTCCCCCTCCTGTTTTCATATTATTTATGCTTCCCTTCCCCTATGTTCATCTGTTCTGTGTCTTAAAGTCTTCATATGAGTGAAGTCCTATGACAGTTGTCTTTCTCTGACTAATTTTACTTACCATAATACCCTCTAGTTCCATCCACGTAGCTGCAAATGGCAAGATTTCATTCTTTTTGATTGCTGAGTAATACTCCACTGGATATATATATACCACATCTTCTTTATCCATTCATGCATCAATGGACATTTGGGCTCTTTCCATACTTTGGCTATTGTTGATAGTGCTGCTTTAAATATTGGGATGCATGTGTCCCCTCAAAACAGCATCCCTGTATCTCATGGATAAATGCCTAGTACTGCAATTGCTGGGTCATAGGGTAGTTCTATTTTTAATTTTTTGAGGAACCTCCATACTGTTTTCCAGAGTGGCTGCACCAGCTTGCATTCCCACCAACAACACAAAAGAGAACCTCTTTCTCTGCATCCTCACCAACATCTGTGGTTGCCTGAGTTGTTAACCTTAGCCATTCTGACAGGTTTGAGGTGGTATCTCATTGTGGTTTTGATTTGTATTTCCCTGATGATGAGTGATGTTGAGCATTTTTTCATGTGTCGGTTGGCCATCTGGATGTCTTGTTTGGAGAAGTGTCTATTCATGTCATTTGCCCATTTCTTCACTGGATTATTTGTTTTTTTTTGAGTGTTGAGTTTAGTAAATTCTTTATAGATTTTGGATACTAACCCTTTATCTGATATGTCATTTACAAGCATCTTCTCCTATTCCATCAGTTGCCTTTAGTTTTATTGTTTGTTTCCTTCGCTGTGCAGAAGCTTCTTATTTTGATGAGGTCCCAGCAGTTCATTTTTGCTTTTCTTTCCCTTGCTTCCAGAGATGTGTTGAGTAAGAAGTTGCTGCGGCCAAGATCAAAGAGGTTTTTGCCTGCTTTCTCCTCGAGGATTTTGATGGCTTCCTGTCTTACATTTAGTTCTTTCATCCATTTTGAGTTTATTATTGTGTATGTTATAAGAAAGTGGTCCAGGTTCATTTTTCCACATGTCGCTGTCCAGTTTTCCCAGCACCACTTGCTCAAGAGACTGTCTTTATTCCACTGGATATTCTTTCCTACTTTGTCAAAGATTAGTTGGCCATACATTTGTGGGTCCATTTCTGGGTTCTCTATTCTGTTCCATTGATCGGAGTGTCTGTTCTTGTGCCATACCATACTGTCTTGATGATTACTGCTTTGTAGTACAGCTTTAAGTCTGGGATTGTGATGTCTCCTGCTTTGGTTTTCTTTTTCAAGATTGCTTTGGCTATTCAGGTTCTTTTCTGGTTCCATAGAAATTTTAGGATTGTTTGTTCCAGTTCTGTGAAGAATGTTGGTGTTACTTTGATAGGGATTCGTTGAATATGTAGATTGTTTGGGGTAGTATCGACATTTTAACCATATTTGTTCTTCCTATCCAGGAGCATGGAATCTGTTTCCATTTTTTATGTGTGTCTTCTTCAATTTCTTTCATAAGCTTTCTTTAGTTTTCAGTGTATAGATTTTTCACCTCTTTGGTTAGATTTATCCCTAGCTATTTTATGGATTTTGGTGCAATTGTAATTGGATCGATTCTTTGATTTCTCTTTCTGTTGCTTCATTGTTGGTGTATGGGAATGCAACCGATTTCTGTGCATTGATTTTATATCCTGCCACTTTGCTGAATTCATGAATCAGTTCTAGCAGTTTTTTGGTGGAAACTTTTTGGTTTTCAATGTAGAGTGTCATGTCATCTGGGAAGAGTGAAAGTCTGACCTCCTCCTGGCCGATTTGGATGCCTTTTATTTCTTTTTTGTTGCCTGATAGCTGAGGCTAAGACTTCCAATACTACGTTGAATAACAGTGGTGAGAGTGGACATCCCTGTCTTGTTCCTGACCTTAGGGGGAAAGCTCTCAGTTTTTCCTCGTTGAGAATGATATTAGCTTTGGGTCTTTCATATATGGCTTTTATGATCTTGAGGTATGATCCTTCTATCACTACTTTCTTAAGGGTTTTTATTAAGAAGGGATGCTGCATTTTGTCAAATGCTTTCTCTGCATCTACTGAGAGGATCATATGGTTCTTGTCCTTTCTTTTATTGATGTGATGAATCACATTAATTATTTTGCAGATATTGAACTAGCCCTGCATCCCAGGTATAAATCCCACATGGTCGTGGTGAATAATTTTTGTAATGTATTGTTGGATCTGGTTGGCTGATATCTTGTTGAGGATTTTTGCATCCATGTTCATCAGGGAAACTGGTCGATAGTTCTCCTTTTTAGGGGAGTCTTGGTCTGGTTTTGGTCTGGTTTCTATGCTGGCTTCATAGAAAGAGTTTGGAAGTTTTCCTTGCATTTCTATTTTTTGGAACAGCTTCAAGAGAATAAGTGTTAACTCTTCCTTAAGTGGTAGAATTCCCCTGGAAAGCCATCTGGCCCTGGACTCTTGTTTTTTGGCAGATTTTTTATTACTAATTCAATTTCCTTACTGGTTATGGGTCCATTCAAATTTTCTATTTCTTCCTGTTTCAGTTTTGGTAGTGTATATGTTTCTAGGAATTTGTCCATTTCTTCCAGATTGCCCATTTTATTGGCATATAATTGCTCATAATATTCTATTATTATTGTTTTTATTTCTGTTATGTTGGTTGTGATTTTTCCTCTTTCATTCTTGATTTTACTTATTTGGGTCCTTTCCTTTTTCTTCTTGATCAAACTGGCTAATGGTTTATCAATTTTGTTAATTCTTTCAAAAAAAACCAGCTTCTGGTTTCATCGATCTCTTCTACTGTTTTTTTTTTTTTTTGGGTGGGGGGGTTGATAGCATTAATTTCTGCTCTAATCTTTATTATTTCTTGTCTTCTGCTGGTTTTGAGTTTTATTTGCTGTCCTTTTTCCAGCTCCTTAAGGCATAAGGTTAGGTTGTGTGTCTGAGATCTTTCTTCCTTGTTTAGGAAGGCCTGGATTGCTATATACTTTCTTCTTATGACCGCCCTTGCTGCATACCAGAGGTTTTGGGTTGTGGTGCTATCATTTTATTGACTTCCATATGCTTTTCAATTTCTTCTTAACTGCTTGGTTAGCCCATTCATTCTTTAGTAGGATGTTCTTCAGTCTCCAAGTATTTGTTACCTTTCCAAATATTTTCCTGTGGTTGATTTTGAGTTTGATGGTATTCTGGTCTGAAAACATGCACAGTATGATATCGATCTTTTTGTACTTACTTAGGGCTGATTTGTGTCCAAGTATATGGTCTATTCTGGAGAACGTTCCATGTTCACTGGAGAAGAATGTATATTCTGCTGCCCTAGGATGAAATGTTCTGGATATATCTGTTAAGTCCAACTGGTCCAATGTGTCATTCAAAGCCATTGTTTCCTTGTTGATTTTTTGATTAGATGATCTGTCCATTGCTGTGAGTGAGGTGTTGAAGTCCCCTATTATTATGGTGTTACTATCAATGAGTTTCTTTATGTTTGTAATCAATTGATTTATATATTTGGGTGTTACCACATTTGGTGCATAAATGTTTACAATTGTTAGGTCTTCTTAGTCTATAGACCCCTTGATTATGATATAATGTCCTTCTGCATCTCTTGATACAGTCTTTATTTTAACGTCTAGATTGTCTGATATAATATGGCTAGTCCAGCTTTCTTTTGTTGACCATTAGCATGATAGATGGTTCTCCATCCCCTTATTTCCAACCTGTAGGTGTCTTTAGGTCTAAAGTGGGTCTCTTGTAAACAGCATATAGATGGGTCTTGTTTTCTTATCCATTCTATTACCCTATGTCTTTTGATTGGAGTATCGAGTCCATTGACGTTTAGAGTGAGTACTGAATGATATGAATTTATTGCCATTATGATGCTTTTAGAGTTGGAGTTTCTGGTGTTTTTTTTTTTTTTTTTTTTTTTTTTTCATCTTTTCTGCCCCTTTTCTGCCCTCATCTTGTCTTCCCTTGTAGGTTAGGGACTTTTTTTCCCTTGCTGCTTTCATGATTCTCTCCTTGCCTGAGTATTTTGTGAATTTGACTATGCTATGCCTCGTTGATGGTCGGTTTTTTGTTAAATCTAATGGGAATCCTCTGTGCTTCCTGGATTTTGATGTCTGTGTCTTTCCCCAGGTTAGGAAAGTTTTCCGCTATGATTTGCTCACATAACCCTTCTACCCCTATTTCTCTCTCTTCCTCCCCTGGGACCCTTAGGATTCTGATGTCATTCCTTTTTAATGAGTCACTGATTTTTTAAATTGTGCTCTTTTGCCTTAATCTCCCTCTTTTTTTTCTGCTTCGTTATTCTCTATAAGTTTGTCTTCTATATTGCTGATTCTCTCTTCTGCCTCATCCGTCCTTGCCGCTGCTGCATCCATCCGTGATTGCAGCTCAGTTATAGCATTTTTAATTTCATTCTGGCTATTTTTTACTTCTTTTATCTCTGCAGAAAGGGATTCTAATCTATTTTCGACTCCAGCTAGTATTCTTATTATTGTGATTCTAAATTCTGTTTCAGACAGAATTGCTTGTGTCTGTGTTGGTTAAATCCTTGGCTGTCATTTCTTCCTGCTCGTTCTTTTGGGATGAATTCCTTCGTTTTGTCATTTTGAAGGGAGAAAAGGAATTAATAAGGTAGAAAAAATTAAAATTAAAAAAATTAAAATTAAAAAAATATTAAAATTAAAAATAATAACACACACAAAAATTGAATAGAGGATGCTAGATCCTAGGTGTGTTTTGGTCTGTGTGTAGAAAGTGGTTTGACAGATTAGAGAAACAAAAACAAAACAAAACAAGAAGGAGTGGGGGAGAGAAGACAAAAAAAAGGAAATCGTTCTAGAATTTGAAAAAATGAATACATACACTAAAGTAGACTATAATACACAAAAGTAGACAATATAGTAGAAAAAATTATAGAAAAGTATTTTTAATAAAAACTAAAAAGAAATATGAATTTTTTCGTTTTCTGTATTTAAGAAAAAAGAAAAACAAAAACAAGAAAAAAGATAAAAAAAGAAAAAAGAAAAGACAAAAAAAGAAACCGTTTAAAAATTTGAAAAAGTGAATACACTGTAGTAGACTGAAATAAAATGATGGGAGTAAGATAGAATTTGAAAAATTTACATAAAAGCAAAAAATATAATAATAAAAATAAATGAAGATTTTTTAAAAAGAAATTGAAAGAAAAAATGAAGTTTTTCTCTTTCTGCCTTCAGGAAAAAGAAAAGAAATGAAAAAGAGAAAAAAGAAAGAAAAAAGAAATTGTTTGAAAATTTGAAAAGGTGAGTACACTGAAGTAGACCAAAATAAAATGATGGAAGTAAAGTACAATTTGAAAAAATTTACACAAAAGCCAAAAATATGGTAATAAAAATTAAAGACAGATATTTTAAATAAAAATTGAAAATACAAATGAGTTTTTTCTCTTTCTGTATTCAAGAAAAAGAATTGTAAAAGAGAAAAAGGAAAAAGAGAGAGGGGAAAAAAATTGAATAGATGAACCTGCTAACAGATTGAAATAGGACTGAAATTGCTTCGTTTTCCCCTAGAGGTCAGTCCATGTAGCTCTTTATAGTCCATAAATTAAGCCGGCGGTGAGGTTTGTGTTGTTGAAGAGCGAAGTTGGCCCAGTTGGGCAGGGCTTGGTGTAAAAGCTTCGCTCTCCACTAGATGGCGCTGCTAGCCTACTGGGGTGGATTGTTGCAGTGCTTGTGGGTGCGCATGCATGGGAGTGGTTAAAAATGGCGCCACCCAGCCACCCAGTCTGTTGTCCCAGATCGGCAATCGCACACCGGTCCTCCAACTTCAGCTCTCGTCCACTCTCTGTGACCAGGCCCCAGGCAGTACCTCTCTCCCATGTTTTGTCTCACATGCAGCTGTTTTCCCCAGCCCCTTACTTCAGAAGGACTGTGGCTTTGACCCGCTCCACCTCTCTGCGGGAGGGTCTCACTGAGCAATGGCTGAATGTCGGCTGCACCCAGGTACTCCTGCTAGACCCTGCTGTTGCCGGTACCCAGAGACTGTGGCCAGGTGCCAGCCCGCCCCTGAAAAAGATCACGAGACAGTGTAGCCTCAGCGTTTCAGGGTCCATGGAAAATCACAACACACATCTGGCACCAGGCTTCACCCTCAGCAACCTTCCCCCAGCACCAGCGAATGTGGCTGCCTTCCCGGGTCTGCTGGGACCAGGTGGCTTCAACCGTCTCTACCAAATGTCCTTCCAGCAGTGGAACCGCTTTTCCCTGTGTGGCCCGAGAACCTCCCGGACCCCACTCTGTTCCTGGGGATTCACCTTTCCCACCAGAGCACCGCCAGGTATGGAGCTGTGGAGATGCAGCCTTTGTACTCCCCTTGTTTACAGTCTTCATGGAATTTAAACCCTCTCCTTTCTCCTTTCTCCCTTTTCAGTTTAGTCCCTGTGGCTGTTTTCAATTTTCCACTTTCTCTCCAGCTGCTTTTGGAGAGGGGTGCTTTTCTCATAATCTCCCCACTGTTTCCGTCCTCTCTCTCTATGCAAAAGCACCTCCCTGCCCTCCACAGCTTCTCTCTCCCCAAGTTTTCCTCTCCGAGCCACATACGTGCTGAATTCTGTGGTTCAGGTTGTGCAGATTGTTGTGTTAATCCTCCGATCAGTTTTCTAGATGTGTAGGATGGTTTAGAGTTGGTCTGGCTCCATTTCATGGATGCGAGACACACAAAAAACTTCCATGCTGTTCTGCCATCTTGGCTCCTCCCCTGGCTAATTATTGTTTTACCAGATAAATAATTAATTATTATTTTTCTAGGTTTATCTATAAAATCTTAGGACTCTATTTCATTTAGGGTTTCCTGATATAAACAAAGAGTTTTGAGTATCTTTCATGTGTTTGGCATCACATTAAGTAATTGGTATATAAAATGAATGAAGAAAACTAAATATCATTGACCAGGGAGAACAATCATCATGCATTTTCTATAGAGAAAAATGAGTGCTATGATTGGAGAGCATAGTGTTAAAGTATGCTTAACAGAGGCATTTCACATGGCCTTTATTCTAGGATTTACAGACTTAACTATCAGGTAAACTAAACACATGCTTAAAGCAGCACCAGCCAACCAAAGATGCCACTTACAAAAATGAATGTATTGCCACTTACAAAAATGAATGTATTAAGTTTTTTGATGCCCAGGCCTTCCAGAAGTTTTAAAATTGCCTCTATTGTCTTGTTTCTCAAAGTGACACGATCACAAAGGGCTTCAGCTACATTTATCTAGGGATAAGCCTGTATCTTTAATTTTATTACCATACATTCAGTACAAATGCCTTTTATCTAATGCTTATGAGTACATTTATCTAAAAACTGGAAAGAACACTACTGAATGCTGATCAGTAGAGACATCTGCCAATGCAGATCTGAGATTATGTTGTACCATTTAAATCTACACGTGATGGGCTATAAAATGTTAAAAGTGAAAGTGTTCCGATTCCATTTCCTACTTTCCTTGACTCTAATGGTTTCTTTGATCTTGCTCAGAAGCTATAATTGGGACACTTCAGAGTGAGATAACCGGAAGTTTCATTGACAGGAGGGTAATTTTGTTTCCTGAGGGTATGATCATCCTTCTGGTATTTTGCCAAGAATCATTTTTTAAATTCAAATATGATTAAGGAATCCTTAAGAAAAAAATATATAATGTTCTTAGTGTGCAAAAGAGGTAAAATAACTATCTTTCAAATGTGAAGTTTTAAAGGAATCACAGTACATAATGGAATATCTAGTTTGCATTGATATATTATAAGAAGCGAAATTGAGGTGCAGGAAGAGAAAAGAGACACAATAAGTGACACAAGCAGAATCTTCAAAGAGGAAAATGAAAGCATTAAAGAAAAGGGGAGCAAAGGATACAGAAAGCTTATAAATTTTCTTGCTGAGTACAATGGAAGTTTAATGGAATTAATCCTTTTTACACATTGGATCATTTCAGAGAGAGGCATTGCAGAGAGCCTTTTCAGATGATCAGAAAAATGGCAAAAGAGAGTAGAGAAACAGAAGACAATTAGAATGAACATGGATCAAATAATTAGAAAGAAATTTATAAAATTCATGCCTAAATAAGTCTTACCAACTATCTAGCTTGACACAAAATTAAATGTCTACACTTTTAACATACTGTCATGATAAGTGTGTCTTTATTGTTTTGTTTGTTGGTCTTGTGATGTGGGCTTTTAAGATCTATTGGCAACTTTCAGATATGCAATACAGTATTAACTGTAGGCACTATGCTATGTTACATCCTCATAACTTATTTTATAACTGAAGTTTGTACTTTCTGACCACACCCTTATTTTTTATTTATACAAAATATATAATATTTAATGTAATGACTATAAATTTAATTATAAATTCTATCATAAATTAATTTCTTTGCCCCGCATTTTATATTGGGTAGCTCATGCAACACATTTTGGTTGGCTTAAAGTGGGGACACATGTTATGTCTATGGAATTGAGTTAAACTGAGAAAATTACCTTAAATAGTCCTATTTTTCTGCTGCCCAAACCATGATGAATAACAGCTTTGTTTGGTTTTTGAAGCATTTTTTCAACCTTGGAATTGTTGATTAGTTAGATTGATATACAATTCTCCTATTTATTCTGTAAAATGTAAGCTATTATTTCTAAATGATTGTCAGGTTGGCATCTAGAAAGACAAATGTGGAATTTTATTGTAAACTTGAATTAATAAATTATACAGTATCATTTGAGATAGCACATAGTTCTCAGAATTTAGAAGAAAATGAGAATTTCAGATTATATTACCCAGAGAAATATTACAGATCCCCACAATCCCTTTTATGGGGATAATTGCCTTAAGTGATTATTATGCAAATTAATCTGTGGGCTTATGCAAAAAGATTGAATGTACATGTGACTATAAATGATGCTATTAAGTAGACCTATGCAGTTACTTTTAAATCCTTTGAGGAAACATTTTCTTTCAGCTGGTTGTAAAGTATTTTTTGTCTTCTTAAATGAATACGTTAAGAACCTTTACTTCAATGAATAGTCATAAAATCATGTAAGCCCCAAGGGGTTCTACCTTTGGTCTCCTTTTTCTTTTTCACTTTGAAATGTAATGGGCCAATCATTTCACCAAGGGCCTCTGATCAACTAAACGCATGGGAAAATTGTGAATTTATTCCAGTCAGATCTAGGAAAAAAATGTTCAGAAGCAAACATATATCTCCTAGATGTTGGAAAACAAGCTTGCACTTAACATAACCTCTATGTATTTTTTTCTTCTTGCCAGTACGTTCTCACATACTGAAAGTGAGTCAGTCCACAATCATCCACTTTTCCATTCAGTTTTACAGCTTGAGATAATTTTTGTGTTTGATGTTTATGTGTCTAGAGAGAGAACAAATTGGACACATACAATCTAATTTTTTTAATGTTTGAGAATGTCATAATTGCTAGTTCTTGAGAAAATATGTTAAGGCTGCTTTCCCATGTGGTTTATATGAAATGCTTTCCCATGTGGTTTATATTAAATTCAGTGGTATTTAAATAGATACATAGTTGACCACTGAACAACACGGGTTAGGAGTGCTGACCTCCCACATAGTTAAAAATTTCTGTATAGATTATTACTCCTCCAAAACTTAACTAGTAGTCTACTATTGACTGGAAACCTTACCAATAACATAAACAATCAATTAACCCACATTTTGTTATATATTTTATATACTGTATTCTTACAATAAAGTAAGCCAAAGAAAAGAAAATGTTATTAAGAAAGTCATAAGGAAGAGGCAATGCATTTACCGCACTGAATTGTAAAAAACCCACCTATAAATGAATAAGTTCTTTTCAAATTCATGTTATTCAAGGATCAACTGTGGTCAAAGAAAGTTATAGTTTTAAATATTTTTGATGAATCCGTTGGTTAAACATTAGGTGACATGTTCATTCTCAGCATCAAAATCTGGACCCTATCATATGCCAACATAGTGTGAGAATCTTCATTGACTATGCAAATAATGCTTTCTATATTTAACCACAGAATTTTTTATTTAGAGTGCACCTTGCAAGTTGGATATTCCATGAAATATACTTTGATATAGTCTACAGTCAGCTATTTCAAAGCCTCTCCATTTTCTCTGAATTTCCCATTTCTAACACTCCCTTTCTAATATTCAGTAGAAAGCAGATGCCAATAAATAGAAACTTACCCAAGTTCCTGTCAGAAATCCAGCAGAATTATTTATATATGCATCATTTTTTTTTCATTCTTTTCCCACCTAAAGAAACACCACCAACCATGCTCTGAGCTCATTGATTTCCATCTTCTCAGAATTATCCACCAACTCAGTTCTTTTCTATGTTTTCAGCCTCTCCAATTTTGCTCACTTTTATTCTTCTCTTCTAAGAATTTACTCTCCCCTAGGATTTTAGAACTGGAGTTCTACCAGAGGCACGATTGTATGATATCAGTCTCAAGTACAGATTGTCAATATTCTTGCCCTAGAATCTTTGCCATGAGTCTAGAATCCCTCAGAGATTCCAAATCAAACCTGAAGTAATAAAATCGCCAAAACAAACAAAAGAAAAAAAAACACACAGATTTTATAGCAAGGACTTTTCTGGAGATATATTTGGAGTACTCTATTCAAGATCTTTTCAAAATCTTCCTTACAAATGAAGAGGGATGGAAAATGCTCTTTTCCAGGGCAGGTCTAGAGAGAAAAACTTCAGTGGGACCAGTGGAAGGGAGTAATAGGTATCACTAAAGTTAGGGAGCCACAGTGGTCTGGGGGAGGAGTATGCTATTATTCTGACTACCAGTTCACCCAAATCATGTCTCTTTCTTCCTGAAATTATATCTAAGTCATAGTTCCCAACTTCTCATACATGTGGCTGTGTGTTTTCCATTCTGGCCACTGCAGTGTGGAAGGGAATTAGATATAATACTTCCAAGCCTTTCATAAAAGGCCCTAATTTCTCTCCTTTTCTTTCTTTCTTTCTTTCTTTCTTTCTTTCTTTCTTTCTTTCTTTCTTTCTTTCTTATGTTTATTTATTTTTGAGAGAGAGAGAGCGCGCGAGCAAGCGAGCAGGGGAGGGGCAGAGAGAGAGGGAGACATAGAATCCGAAGCAGGCTGCAGGCTCCAAACTGTCAGTATAGAGCCCGATGCAAGACTCGAACTCAGGAACCGTGAGATCATGACCTGAGCCAAAGTCGGACACTTAACTGACTGAGCCACTCAGGCACCCGAATCTCTTCCTCTCCTTCTGTCTCTCTCCCTCTCTCTGTCTCTCTCTGCTGTCTAGCGAAGACAGCAGATACAAATGCAAATGCAAAGAATAGTGGAATTGCAAAATGGAAGGGCCCAGTTGAGTTCTTGAATGGCTGGCTGTTCAGAAAATCAACTTCAGTACAACTACTTCAAACGATTGAATGAATATAAAATAAAATTCGTTTATACTGAATTAAGCCATTAGGATATGAAGGTTGTTTTTTTTTTCCATATTAACTTCTAGAAGGTAATTTTTGCCTAAGACATTTGGAGATAACAAGAGTTACACTGATCAGATGCTTTGAGAGAGATATAATGGAGAAACATCCTATCAAATCAAAAAGAAAACACTTGCTACCAAAGTTTCAAGTGTACTAGTGTGTTTATAGGAGATGTGGACCACGCAGAGAGCAGAGAAAGATACTAGCTATTTTATAACAACTGTCTTATCTCTCCTTTCCTTATTTCTTCTGTGATTCAAAGCTAGAAAGGTCAAAAATATTAGCTACCAGGTTGAGGGAGGAAATGCCCAAAGAGATAGATGGACTAAGCTTCATAGCAAGTGATTAAGCCACAAGACTCTGGCTTGGGTGGTTGAGGGTATTTGATATCAAAAAAAGCTGAGAGTTTGATAATTTTGAGGAACTGAACATTCCAAAACCTATAACTAAATATAGATTATGTTTTTAACGCTAACCTTTGGAAAACTTCTTACCTATGCATCCCTGTGTAAGATAGAAATTTAACTCTTTATTATATAAGTCTGAGTAGTATATTGGCTGTGCTTCATCTATTTATTACATCATTTTTTCTAGTAATTTACCCTTATACATGTGTTTCCATCTTCATGTATTTCATTAGAGGTGATGGAATAGGCAAAGAGTACCGTTTTAGTGGTGAAGCACATGAATCTTGCTCATATTCTTTCTTTAAATTTTTTTTTCAACGCTTATTTATTTTTTTTTGGGACAGAGAGAGACAGAGCATGAACGGGGGAGGGGCAGAGAGAGAGGGAGACACAGAATCGGAAACAGGCTCCAGGCTCCGAGCCATCAGCCCAGAGCCCGACGCGGGGCTCGAACTCACGGACCGCGAGATCGTGACCTGGCTGAAGTCGGACGCTTAACCGACTGCGCCACCCAGGCGCCCCGAATCTTGCTCATATTCTAATAGTTGATGTCAATGATATGGCCACACTAGCAGCAAGAGGCTTTAGGATTAGGTGTTTATTATGTATGACCATTGGCTAGGCCAAAGATGTTACTACTCTGAAGGAAAGCAGTAATAAATATTAGATTAAAATTAGCAGTCTGGTCCATATTCTACTAAATTAATTATAAAGAAGCAATTGCATTTTTATTATGTCCAGTAGGTCACCTGCCTTTAATATACTAATAGATACTAAGAAACAACTTAAAAAAAAGTCAACTCAATAAATACAACAAAAGACCTTTACTAAAATTATTTCCCAAATTTCTTGATTGAATCTTCAACCTGTGTTGTTTTTCCTTCTTCATCTTCTTTTCTTATTTAATTCACAGTGGTATGGTCCTACTGACACTATTTTACTGATATTACACTCATGAAAACAAAACAAAAATCTCTTGTTTCCACCTCATGTTCCATCTAATCTTCTGTGTTACAGCTGTATTGAGGATAGTTGTCACTAGTGATAAAGATAAAATAAATATAAGCCATGAACTTGTTTTTGGCTAGTCACTGTGTATCTGGGCGTGTGTACACGAAGGAGAGGTTGGGAGAAAATCCAATCCATGTAGTTGTTTCCAATTTTGCTGTGACCCTAAAACTGCTCTAAAAATAGTCTTCAATAAAATAAAAAGAAAAACCAAAAACTAACAAAAATCTTTGCATGCTCAAGAAATAAAGCATATTCACACACAAAAACTTGTATGCAAATGTACATAGCAGTATTATTCATAATAGTCAACAAGTGGAAATGAATTAATTGGCAAATGGATGAACATATTTTGATATATCCAAACAATGAAATAATATTTGGCAATAAAAAGAAATGAGTGCTGATAACATGCTATAACGTGGATAAACTTTGAAAACATTGTGCTAAGTGAAATCAACAAGTGTTAAGAGGCCACATATTGTATGATTCCATTTATATGGAAGGTACAGAATAGGCAGATTTATAGAGACAGAAAGTATGGTAGTGTTTGCCTAGTGTTGGGAGGAAAACATTACCTATGTAACTTTGTGCAAGATAGAGTTTTCTTTTTTTTATCATATAAAGGTCTGAGCTAGTATACTGGCTCTGGTTCATCTATTTCTTGCATCATTGTCCCTAGTAATTTACCCTCATACATGTATTTCCACCTTTACTACATTAGAGGCAGTGGAATAGTAAAGGAATACCATTTTAGTGGCTAAACAACACATGATAGACAGGAAATAGAAGGGTAATGGCTAAGGGGAGTGGGGTTTTGAGGGAGATAATAAAAATGTCCTAAAATTTCTTGGACATGTGGTACTAGATGCAAAATGTAGTAATGGATACACAATTTGGTGAAAATACTAAAAACGTTGAGTAATACAGTCTAAATGGGTGAATTTTATGGTTATGAAATATATCTTTATTTCAAGATGCAAAATATCATTTAATTTTTTTTTTATAGAAGTAGGGACCCACAGAGGCAAAACTTCCTGTGGCTCATGAAAACCACAATACAGCCTTGACTATATGCTATCAGAAGCTTAGAATACATGTGCCCTACATCTGCTGTTTTTGCCCCTACTTCTATTTCTGACCTCAAAATTCAGAAGCAATGGCAAGCCAATACCAATAATGTTTGCCTTTCAGAGTCTTCAGTCCCATTTTATGTAATTTTGAAAACATACACATAGTTCGTGAGATATTTATGGTTAAAAATACCTATGGTTCTGAAAAATACAAAAGATCTAACTCTGGGTAGCAAGTACACAGCTTGAACTCAGCCCTCTTCTAGCATGGCAGATTTCCTGAATGACCTCAGTCTGGATCAAAATCAGAACAGAACTAATGTATCATTTTCATAAATGCAGCATATATTAAAAGCGAAAAAAATGTTCTAAGAAAAATTCAGTAGAAATGCTGGTCCCTGTTCTGATATTTAAGTAAAAAGTAAAGACTGGGAAATAGCAAACTGAATAGGACACTAAAGCGTTGGCTGGATTTTCAGATACAATTTACTAAGTATGGGACGTTTCATCTAAGTGGTATTAGGATTCCAGTTCCCCTAAGGATAACATTTGTGAGTGTTCACAAATCTAAAATTGCTCCTATCCTAAATTTGGAGGACAGCTAATACATAAGCTAAATTCAGTTTTTTTCTCAAATACATGGTTTCTTTGGTAGTTAATTATACCCTTTTATGATGAGGAAGCTTGAATTAAATTATTTAATAATCATCTTTTTTTGGGGTTGTGGTAAAGTTAGGCTGTAACAGAGATACAACAATAATTTAGCTACTTAAAAGGGATAGGAATTTCTTTCTCTTTCACATAGTAAATCACGGGCAGTATTAGGGTTAGCTGAAAAACTCTGCTCCACAGGAGCATGGCTCTGTTTTCCATGGTCTCCAGCTCCACAAATTCTGGCTGATGTCTGAAGCTAGTTTATCTTTCCATTATAGACTATTATATTTAACTTTTTAGAAACTTTTTTCATCTTTAGAGTTCATTATTTAATCCATCCTTAATGAAGCAGATTTTAAGGTGGACTAAAGTGAATAGTTTAGAAACTGTCAGAGCCTTCTGATAAAATACTCCTGGATTATTTTATAATAGTCACATCTGTAGAATCTAGAGGCAGGCTACCTGAGGGATAGTTTCAGCTTTATTACTTATTAACTGTGAGAACTCATACATGAAGCATGCGATTTAATGGCTCTGTGTCTGTTTACTCATACAGAGATGTATGTTATAATAATCATACCTCAATGATATATTAAATCAATTAATAGATTTAAGCAGCCTAGAGAAGTAGCAAAGCCATAGTAAATGCTCAATAAGGAATACTGAGTACTGTCTACTAAAATATTAAGTAATTTAAAGTAAGGTAAGATATTGTTGGTTTTTGTTATTTGTTTGTTTACTGTTTCATCGCCAATGCCCAAAGGGCCTGGTAAATAGTAAGCACTGAAATGTTAGAGTTAATAAATACTGATGCATTCCACAAAATATTCTTACATCTATTTATTTGTTAATACAAAGAATCTAACACTCAAAATATGGTTTAATGTAATTGATATAGCATAACATTTGTGAACTAACATATTGGGATGCATCTGTCTAATTTGAATGCTGGATCTTCAACCCCCTAAAGGTTTGTTTAAATTCTGAGTCACATTTGCCTTCTCAATAAAATAGGATTACTAAAAGCATATCTCTCAAATGTTATTTAAGGATCAAGTAATATGGTATAACTAAAGTGCTTAAGATGATGATTAGAAAAATGATAAATGTATTACTGGTATTATTTTTACTACTATTATTACTTCCCATTTGGATAATCATTAAAAGTGTAGGGGTTCTCTTTATGCTGTAATTACATTAACATTCACTAAGCCTACTTTATACCCTTGTTATTTTGTCTTTCATTAACTTTTAAAATGCTTGTTTTCTCAGTAGACATGTTTCATACCATTTTATATTCCATCTGCTCTCACTGGTATATGACTGCAATGAATGCCAACTGGTGATTCATCCTAGTGATTTAGGGAAAGTGTTCTTTAGGTATAATATCAAGCAAGCCACTTTCTCTGTGATCAATTACTCATGTCTTTCTTTCTGAAAAGAGATATTGTTTAACAGGGCTGCCACTCATTAACCTCTCAGAAACATGGCTTCCTCCAGACATCCTCTTCATTTAAATGAATTATTTTTTGCCATCATGTCACACAATAGTAGTACTTCTCTTAGGCAGGGGTTCATTGTTTCTGTAGGCACTGTTGCTAAGAAAGATCTTCACAGATTCTTTGACACTTATCGTCCTTTTGTTATTTTTCTCACTGACAAAGGACAAGAAAATGAGCTTTGACCTTATCATTATTATTCAGTGAGTCTTTAGTGGAGACAGTCCCTTTGGAAAAACTGTTGTCATCCATTTACTTTTCTTCCTACAGAATCCTTTTGAATACCCTCTGACTTTTATGAGGTAAGGTTTTCCTAGTCCGCTCTCCTCTTTGAAGGCAGAGAATATTCATCCCAAATATTTTCATTTGGGTAACCAACAAATTTATGTATTACTAACTCCAGAGTCTTGGCATACGCTGTGTGTTAAGGATAAGTAGGATTTAGTCTCTGTATGTATGTTGCTAGTGTATTAAGAGATCAAATTTATTAAATTTTGAAAAATGAAAAGGTATACATTCGTCCAGCATATTATTTGGGTTGACTCTTGAACTTTGAATGTCCTTATTTTACTTCCAGTCACTGTATTTTCAAAGACAGTATGTTACCAAGAAATCAGAATCATTTCTTTTAGACAAAAAATCCTTCTTTCTCATATTTTTTTACTGAAACAGTGCCAAGATTAATAAACTACAAAAGCCTACTAAATCATCAAAATGATCACATTTCATGAGAATTTATTAACTTTCAGACTTTAGGAATCCAGAAGCCTTTGCATATCTACAGGTTTATTAACATTAGAATGTTATTGCCATAATGCTAATAAGGTCTAATACTACCCAAAATGATCTTTTGTTTTTAGTATAGTTTATTTGTTTATTTTTTTTTCTATGCGGAATAATTGGGTAATTGTAGTTTGACCTTCAAAATATTTTATAAAAATAGTCATCTATAGATATGTTAGCAAACATATGTTTGATTAGTCAGAATGTTATTTTAAATTATATAGGAGTTTGTAATTCTAAATATTGATGTCCCTCTCTGTTTGCCATGGGTGTGGCATTGGACAGATTTCTCTACCCACAGGGACCCTATTCCAAACTTTTTTCCTGTCACACTGCTTGTCTCCTTATTCATTTTTTTTTATTTAAATTTTTTTTTTCAACGTTTATTTATTTTGGGGACAGAGAGAGACAGAGCATGAACGGGGGAGGGGCAGAGAGAGAGGGAGACACAGAATCGGAAACAGGCTCCAGGCTCTGAGCCATCAGCCCAGAGCCTGACGCGGGGCTCGAACTCACGGACCGCGAGATCGTGACCTGGCTGAAGTCGGACGCTTAACCGACTGCGCCACCCAGGCGCCCCATCCTTATTCATTTTGAACTACACGTGAAAAGTCTTCATCCTCATTCGGTCTCTCTTGATGGTTCTCTTAACTCTGTCCACTCTTTTGCGTATAATCCTTTTCTTCAGTTAAACACATTGAACACGTTGACATCTTTCTTTTTTGATTAATTAAATATAAGACAAGGACAAAAGTTTGTCATTAAATACTTCTTTGAGGTTTACAAATGAACCCATGAAATATCTCTGCCTTCCAATTACCAAACACATACTATTCACCTGATTTTATGTACCTAGAATTACAGAGAAGCAGAGGGATAGTCATGAGGTGCCAAAAGTTACAAAAGATCTTGTTGGTGGAAAACTGGCATTTTGGTTTCCTTCCTCAATGTACAGAGGATGAAATTATTCTTTCCCAATGCTTCTGTTATTTGTTGCTATATACCAAGCTACCCCAAAACTTATGGGCATAAAACAAAAGCATTTCACTTAACTCATCATTCCATGCGTTGGCAATGTGGTCAAGGCTCAGGTTGGTGGTCCTCATATTGGCCTGGATATTATTTTCTGGGTTTGTTCACAGTTCTGGGGGATTAGCTGGAGTAGCTAGAGGCTCTCTTTATATGAATATTTTCTCTTATTCCCCAGGAGGGTAGCCAGGCTTGTTCATTTGAGGGCAGACTATTTCTCAGGGCAAAGGCAGAACTGCAAGCTCAGAACTTGGACAAATCACTTCTGCTGTATTCTATTAGAATAAAGCAAGTAGAAATACCAACAGCCTAAATTCATAGCATGGGGAAAGAAATTATAATTCTTTTTTACTTAAGTTTGTTTTTATATATTTTGAGAGAAAGAGAGAGAGTAAGTGGTGGAGGGGCAGAGAGAAAGGGAGACAGAGGATCCAAAGCAGGCTCTGTGCCTTCAGCACAGAGCTTGATGAACTGTGAGATCATGACCAGAACCGAAATCAAGAGTTGAATGCTTAACTGTGAGAACTTAGGCATGAAGCATGCTGAAGGTGCCCTAAGAAATTGTAATTATTGATGGGAGAAGTTGTAGGCAATCTTTGTCCAATTTTTTAAGGTACCATATGTAGTCCTACCTCCTGGAGTCAGGTGAAGTGTTGCTCCATAAGAATCAAACAAAATTCACCTGACCATATCAGAGATATATTAACAAAAATATAATCTGGCTTCCCTTCTCTTCTTAATTAGATGCCAACTGAGTTCCTGAATAGGAAAGTTGCTTTATTGTTGTCATCAAAGCAGAACAGAGAGAACAGAACAGGATGCCTTTTTGGGAAAATGCAACATGTGTCTCATAATTTTGAATGTTGGGCAATTTCTGGAGGCTCTTTCCATTACTGTTTAGATGCTTAAAACCTTGATAATAAAATAGCCCATGATAGTGGGCTAAGAGCAGAGTATGGAATAACAGAGTACCCATGGAAAAGATGGAAGCTATTTCCAAGTTCCTCAATTCTGCATCCTTCCCTCTCATTTTCCATGACCTGCAGAAGACAAAGAATATCTTAGAACTTCTGAAATACCATGTGAATGAGCACAGAAAGCAGAGAAAATGTGCTTATATTAAAGAGACTGATGATCCCTAGAAAAAGAGAAAACTTTGATTTGTGAGTATGAATGCAGTTGGTCAAATCAGTATACGACACTGTGCAAATACTGACTCAGTGCCGCAAGGCAAGTAGATAATACTTTCATAGTGAACTACACTAAGTAAATTAGTGATTATGGATGCTTGATAATATCAAAAGTGGAAATAGTAAAAATATATATCTATAATTTAAATAAGATAAGTAAGATAGACCAGGAAAACGTGTGTGTGCTTTCTTGTTTACTTTCTCTCTGGCTACGTTTTTTTCTCCTATCGAAATACATTGCTAGGCTTTGTACTGATAAAGGACATTTATATAATGCAAGATAATGAATGTTGTAGGAGCACATAAGAACTTTCATATGAGCATATAATTCCTTAAATCATTGTCATCTTTGTTCTCAGTGGATTAGAGCTTCAGTCATTTCTATGGTTGATTTTGTTCTACTTGGGATTTAATTTTAAATTAAATTTTAATGAGGTGTAATTTCTTTTCCTCATAAATTGAAGAAGAATAAGGATGAAGTTTCTTCTTTTTTCCTCAAAATAGAATTCTACTTTAAAAAAATCTTAAAAATGCAACTACCCTTTGAGATTTATAGCATAGTTTTTAGCTTGGGGCTTTTCTTTTTGATCACTTACATTTATGCTTTTCCTCTTGGACCTTTCATAGGAATCTATAAAAAGAGCTTTTCTCTCAAAGATGAGCAGAATTTCCTCTTAATCTTAAGTTCACTTTCTTGGTCCCAATTCACAAAGGTGTTTTTGCTGCATATGTAGAAATTCACCAAAAATATATGCCTAAAATTGTTAAATACACATTAGTTTTCTTGGGAAATGTTATTTTATTTATAGGTTTCTGCTGCCTGGTAGCATGTATATTTATTCTTAAAAGGAAGATGAATATAGTATTTAGAGAATAAATAAAACATATTTTGTTAAGCTGCTGAAGATAAAAACAAATCATGTTAATTAATTTGTCATATATGATCTAACGGCAAGCAGTTTAGCTGTATTAGTTTCAACTGAATTAGATTAGATTTTTAAATAATTTTTTTAGGAATTCAGATCACTCATTTAACAGAGATTTGCATTTAAATATCTTTTAACATTGTTTCTAAATTATTTGTTATTCAGTGAGTAAAACTGATGGTTATTGCATTAAAGTTTTAATGAATAAAGGTGGGGAATATTTAATATAATTTCATGATAATAAGTATGAGAGTAGATTAATAATGAAAAAATGCAAAATACAATCTTTCATTATAGCTGGAAGGTTAAGGAATTAATTTTACAGACCATGAAATGGAAATAACTTCCCCACTATTTTATTAACTGATGCTTAGATCAGTATAATCAACTCTCCTATTCGGAGCATGTCTGTCCTCTGATCTAGTAGCACTAGATCAACATTTCCATCAGTTCATTAGGTTAACATAATTCAATAAATAAATACTCAAGTAAGAACTACATCATATTACATGATTATTTCTTGATAAGATGCCTTATTTCGCTACGTAAATACATCAACAATTCTAAAACTGAAACAAGTGTGAATTTGTTAGCGACATTTTTTGTAAGTTAGGCAATTTGTTAGCATGATGCAATCAATACAGGAAGCCACCATTCATCCAGAACATAGGGGAATATTTAGAATACTGTAAACTTCACAATTAGTTCTTTCTTATTGGGTAAGTGAGTTGTAACTCAAAGTATGATTTTTTTCTATAAAAATTAAAATCTGAGTATGTAAACACTCTCGGATGACATATATGAATGACCCTCTACACTTTCAGGAGATGCTGTGATATAGATGCTTTATTTTAAATATATTATAGATATAAGTATTATATCTGTCTGTCTACCCAGATTAAATGTATTTGAGTTTTATCCTTGACAATGTCTGAAGTTTTCCATCATTGGAAGATAAAGGCTTCCAGTTATGGAATGAAAAATTCATGGAATAAAAGGCAGAGTGTGGAGAATATAGTCAATGGTACTGTGATGCTATTGTATGGTGACAGATGGTAGCTACAATTGTGGTGAATATAGCATAACACATAGAGAAGTTGAATCACAATGTTGTACAACTGAAAATAATGTAATATTGTGTGTCAACTATATTCAAATAATCAAAATATAAAAAAGTAAAAGTAAAAAAGTCATGCTTCGGGAACGGGTGGATATATGTGTGGAGCAGAGTGGGGAGTCATCAAAATGACTCCCGGGCTCACCTCTGTCATTTGTTTTAAATGAATACACATGGGAAAAGAAAGCCATATATTTTATTCAGTGGCCAGAGGAAAAAGTAATCAGACGAGCGTCACCATCATCCATTCTTCTATTCTTTCATCCTAGTAAGATGTTCCTAATTTCCAAATTGGCCACTTTAGAATGAATGTGGCTAATGATAACTGTGATGTTCAATATTCCTTCTTGACTTTAGACTTAATTGCTGCCAGGCACCATTTTAATTTGCTTGCTTTGCAGATTAATTCAAAAGTGGTCTTTCAAAGGTTTAAAAGTGTGATATGGAAATGCAGGATATAAGGTCTCACTTCTGACCTCAAATCTTTGTTTTTAGTGCTGGTGCTTTCTATTGCTTCCTCTGTCCCAGTCCTATCCGAGAGAATGTGACAAGCTTCCCACTATTACCTGGCTTCAAAGTGTGAATACATATTTGGGCACCTGGGTGGCTCAGTTAGTTAACTGTCTGACTTCAGCTCAAGTCATGATCTTGCAGTCTGTGGGTTTGAGCCCTACATCAGACTCTGTGCTGACAGCTCAGAGCCTGGAACCTGCTTTGGATTCTGTGTCTCTCTTTCTCTCTGCCCCTCCCTCACTCTCTCTCTGTCTCTCTCAAAAGTAAATATTTAAAAAAAAATTAAAGAAGTATGAATACAAATTTACCTATTACTATTAGCATTAACCGAAGAGTAAAAATAAACTCAAAATATTTAATTTTTAAGGAAAGTAGACATATCTAATTCTACATATACTCCATATAACTTATTATCCAATGCAAGGTATTTAATATACAAGATTTTGTGGGAATTTCTCCTAATCACAGAGTGATTTCCCCATCTAAGGAGAAATAATCAATAGAAATCTCGTCCATATTGTGGCATTTTTTTTAAGTTTATTTATTTTGAGAGAGAGAGAGAGGGAGACAGTGCACATGAGTGGGGGAGGGGCAGAGAGAGGGAGACAGAGAATCCCAACGAGGCTCCATGCTGTCAGCAAGGAGCCCTACCCAGGCTCAGTCCCACAAACTGTGAGATCGTGAACTGAGCCCAAATCAAGATTTGGACGCTTAACTGACCGAGCCACCAAGGTGTCCCGCAGAGTATCAATTTTTAATACATCGTTTTACATGCTGCAGTTTTGTTAGCTTTTGCTATTTATTATTAGATATTATACGTCTTCAGATTCTGGTATTACCCTTATCTAGAACTTGCTTGTGTAATTTCAGATCCTTTCATTTACAAGAAAAATATTTTATATCCTTTAGTTTTTCAAAACCCCAAATTGTTAGTGGACATTTTATTATTATTTTTTAAGGATTTTATTTTTAAGTAATCTCTACACCCAATGCAGAGCTTGAATTTATAATCCCGAGATCAAGAGTCACATGCTTTACTGACTCAGCCAGCCATTTCATTATATTTTTAATCAAATTGAATATGATTGATATTTTCTGAGACAAATATATGATTAAAAGTTCCTAACTCAATGCTACTACCATGCTTTCCGTTTCATAAAATGATGACCTACTATAAGATACTGGTTGAAAATCTGAGCCTGCCATATCGAGTCAGGCTGCCTAGATTGAAAGCTTTTCTTCATATTTTACTAACCTTTAACCTTAAATAAATTTTAGCTCCCTGTTATATATAAAGAGAAGGATAATACTTGTCTCAAAAGATTTTTGAGACTTACGTGAGTAATCCCTGTAAAATGCTGAGTACAGCGCCTAGCACATGGGAGCATAAATACATCTTAATGTAGCTATTCTCTTCTTCTATTTACCAACTTACTTAGTCTATCAATAACCAAGTGTGCATTACCCTATAATTGAAACCACAAATATGCTCTATACTAAATTATTGCATTTAATAAATAAATACAATGATATTTTGAGTAATTTCATGATTAAGAGGACCATTATAAAATATCTGTGAAATATTTTAGAGTATTTTAAATGTTTATAAAATCATATTTTATCTGTTTTTAACCTTATCAAACTACCATTTTTAGATGTCTAAAACTTAATTGTAATTTGTTTCTTGTGGTCTTCTGCACAGGTAGATGGACTCCCACTCAAAGTGTGATTTGAATATAGAGACCAAAGATGCCATGCACACACACCAATAAGGTATGAAAAGCTTTATTATTTATATGATTGACACCTCTTGGGAGAACACTGAAGCCTCTCAAGTAATTCCAAAATCGCTAAATTTTTATTGTGGTTAGAGGGTGGGGCTAGATGAAACTTTGCTCCTATGGGTAGGACGTATGTGAATTGAATTTCCTGTCTGTGCCCGAAGAAGGAACACCCAGACTTTTATCAGCTTGTCTAGACTTGGGGCTCAAGGAAAAGAGGGAAGGGTAAGGCTTTAAAGCTCTCAGTAGTCAAATATCAAAAAATGGTGTCTGTGTCCTCGTTACACTGTGATCTTAAATTTTAATATCAAAATTGACTGAGTTAAATTAAGTAGAAACAGCTCCTTACCGTATTTTATTCAAAGGTGACTTTGATTGATTTTTACTGGATATAGTAATTCTTGTTTACCAGTTTGTTTGTTTTTTTATTTTTTTTCCAACGTTTATTTATTTTTTTGGGGACAGAGAGAGACAGAGCATGAACGGGGGAGGGGCAGAGAGAGAGGGAGACACAGAATCGGAAACAGGCTCCAGACTCTGAGCCATCAGCCCAGAGCCCGACGCGGGGCTCGAACTCACGGACCGCGAGATCGTGACCTGGCTGAAGTCGGACGCTTAACCGACTGCGCCACCCAGGCGCCCCCAGTTTTTAAATGATATAATTGTGAAACACATGTGAAGCCAAGAAATACTATTTTACCCTTTTTTTTATACCATTTCTAAGCCTTAATTACATACCACTTTATATTTTAGTTACTCATGTTAGTGTTTTGTCTATTGAATTGAATTTTGAAGTCTTACAAGAAATGGGTTCTGCGCTGTACTATTTTTGCTTTTTTTTCACCTAGATTCACATAATCCTAGCATTTAATTGGGATTTATAAAATTAATAAGTTAATCATTAACTTACATAAAATTTTATCAGTGAAGTTTCTTTGTTGCTATAGCATCCTGAAAAAAGTAAATTATAATTTGAATCAATACTTTCCATTAAAAGCATTACTTTTCTCAGTATACTATTCCTGTAATTAATAGAAAAAGGCACCAATATGTTTCCTATAAAAAAAATAAATTTGAAACTAACAGACCGCACAACTGAACCATTCTTACAAAGCTGGCAGTAGAGAGAGGTTATAAATGTGACATACTCTGATGAATATAGCATTTGATTCAAATAAATATATAAAGATACTTACTTTATTTGGCTTTAGTTGCTATTTTGTGCATATTATTCTAGATCATGTTGTACTTGATTATTAAATCAATGTGTGCATACTGAATTTCCAAGTATGTGAAGGGTTTTAAATGCCTTTTTCAGGATTATATACACTGAAAAGTAGACTTGAACTGGCGTAATAAAACCAAACAGACAAAACCAGATCTGAATGTTTACACATTCATTTCAAGAATATGACTACCCAAAATGTATTTCCTCATAATGCATATATGTGAGGCTATTATATATTAGTATAAGTAATGATCATATACTAAATTTATAATAATTAAAATCAAATAAATAAGATTTATTGATAATAGCATTCATAATTTTTTTTTAGAATTCTGGTCAAGGTTGTATACTAACATTGTTATAAACTCAAATGCCTAATGCCTATGAGGAATAGGCAGATCATATAAACTAATGAAGCTGCTGTGTAAATGTCCTTGGAGAAATTTCTGGTGACCAAGGAGTTGAAATACTTCCTTCAAACTAGTGAAACTTCACGACACCAATACAGTTAGAGCAAAAAGACAAGTGATTACTAAAGCATTTCTGTTTGTGTAAAACACAATGGAACTATATAATATTAGACACAAATGTATAGTAACATCGTTTAAGAGATATGTACACAAAATTATCCTAAACATGGTGGTGAGAAGGAACAAGAAAAAAAGACTCAAAGTGTTTGACATGGGACATAGGACTCTGGATTCCAGTTCTGGAGGAGAGACTCAGGGAATGCCCAGGTAGATGGTGGGAGGAGGTACCAGGATGCATCTGGCTTAGAAGACAGTTAATCTCACGCAGTAGAGCAGTTCAGTGACTGAAGGAAAGATTTCTTCAAGGAGATGAAATTAGCTCTCCACTTTTTTTGTGCTTCTGAATCTCGAGAGAGAAAATTTACACAACTGACAGAGTTTGGAGCTGAATTAGTAATAAGGATACATAGAAAACCAAGCAAAAAATTGCAGGGAAACCATAAGACATAGTTAATGGTTAACTTCATAGTATACATAATTTTGGTTACATTGAAATTAATTACAGTGAAAATGCAAGCCACATATTTGTGAAAGATATTTATATGTTATTGAAAAATGGCTACTATCAAAATTACATAATTATGTGTTTAGAAACAATAAGAAAATAATAGACATGAACTGGCAGTTGGTGAGATTTACTGAGTGATACATAAATATAGCAGAAAGCTACCTAATTTCACTACTAGATTCCACAGGAAAATCCATAGGTAATTATGTATAGGTGAAATACCTTGGTCTTTAAATGCTGGTAATACTATGGTGATTTTTGTTGTACTTTTTTTTTTTTTTTCAACGTTTATTTATTTTTGGGACAGAGAGGGACAGAGCATGAACGGGGGAGGGGCAGAGAGAGAGGGAGACACAGAATCGGAAACAGGCTCCAGGCTCCGAGCCATCAGCCCAGAGCCCGACGCGGGGCTCGAACTCACAGACCGCGAGATCGTGACCTGGCTGAAGTCGGACGCTTAACCGACTGCGCCACCCAGGCGCCCCTGTTGTACTTTTTAACACCATATTAGGTAATAATATTCCATCAAACAACAACAATAACAAAGACTGCAGGTAAGATAAGGCCCAATGTCTGTACATTGCTAGTTTGAACATAATGACTTAAATAGCTGATGTTTTTTTTATATGAACTATTATTAAGCAATGTTTATTTATTTTAATTTTTTTAATGTTTATTTATTTTTGAAAGAGAGAGACAGGAAGAGTGGGGGAGGGGCAGAGGGAGAGAGACAGAGGGTGACACAGACTGTAAAGCAGGCTCCAAGCTCTAAGCTGTCAGGACAGAGCCCGATGCGGGGCTTGAACTCCTAATGGTGAGATCATGACCTAGGCCAAAGTTGAATGCTTAACCGACTGAGCCACCCAAGCACCCCCAAACAATTGTTTATTTTTAAAAAATAGTCACACATCATTACTGAAATTTGGAAAGTAATTAAACATATTTAAGTAAGAAAACATTTTCATAGGTTGTTCAGCTTGCTTTTATTCACAAAATATTATCCAAATGTGAGAAAAGAGGGCTAAAACCAATCCAATAATTAGGTGATTATAAAGATAATTAAAACTGCACAGAGAAGGCTGTTTCTTTGATTCTTATTTGCGTTGGCTTGTGTTTTGATTCTGGCATTTAGAATTGATGGCCTGAAATCTAGTAAAATCCCATTACCGTATACTTTTAGAAGCACGGATCATTGCATACAATTTTAATTTAGGGAGGCTTTTTTAAAAACTGGAAAAAATTTAGTCATGCTTTCTGTAATTTTGAAAAGATCTTTTTAAATAGTGACCTAATCATGATCAACCAGAATTCAGCATATAGTACTTAGATTTAATACTCTAGGCTATAATCAATACTGTGTTGAAGGCATATACTTTGTTATGAATTTGAGTATAATTCTTTTTTGTTTACATTTGTTTTATTTAAGTGTCCTATGTGTTGATAATATTTTACCAAATATAGAAAAGTATCATATCTAAATAT
The DNA here is from genome assembly GCF_018350155.1 of Leopardus geoffroyi. NCBI lineage: Eukaryota > Metazoa > Chordata > Mammalia > Carnivora > Felidae > Leopardus > Leopardus geoffroyi. Next base: position 217,900,537 of record NC_059326.1, on the reverse strand, counting down.
TGAGCATGTCACTTAACTTTTAACAAATATTTGCTGCACGTTAACAAGGTATGATTTGGGAAGAATTCTTGTTGGAAGAGGTCACTGAGAGTATGTGACCTCAGGTTGACCCCAAAACTAGACCCTGGGCTTTCAGAAGCTCCTCACAACCCTCCCCTGTCCTTGCAATGTACATTTTGCGCACCGTTCTCACACTAGGAGCTGTTTCAGTGTTGCACCTTTGAGAGAGTAAGGAGCTGTGGAGACCATCTAGGCTGAGTAGGTGACTGAATCCAGTTAAATCCTTTGACAAACTTTTAAGATTCTGGCTGGCAGGTGCAGAAATGTAACTTGTCCTGTTGCTGCTCAAGACAAGCCTCGTATGCAAGTTCCTTTGCTTATTAAACCTGCCTCTGGCCAGTCTGGAGGGGCCTTCCTCCTTCTTCCACCTCCCCTTGCCCTGTGTGTGGAAGGGCCAGTTCGTGAACCAACAATCATTCTAGTAGAATTTGGCAAATGAAATAATTATGTGATAAACACATTATGCATTGTGTTCAATAGTGATATTTTCTGTGGAAAATATTTATTTTAAAATAAATCGGGAAAGGAGAAATGGGTTTTGGGTGTTGTAGTTTTCAGTGGCGTTTGAACCAGGACTGGAAAGAAGTTCTAATGGTTAACTTCATGAATATCTGGGGAAAACTAATTTCAAGGATAATGATCAGTCAGTGCAAAGGGAAAATGCTTAGTGTTTTTAAGGAAGAACAAGGAGTCCAGAATAACTGAAGTGAAATGAGTTAAGGAATTAGAGGAGAGTAAGATCAAAGAGATAAAGGGTACTTGATAACTTCATGAGGACTGACTTTCACTGTAAAGAACAATTGATAGGTTTTGAATAGAGAAATGAGATGATCATGCTTACCTAATTGAATGGAGGGAAGGGAGGAAGAAAAGAAAGAAAAGGAAGGAAGGAAGGAAGGAAGGAAGGAAGGAAGGAAGGAAGGAAGGAAGAGAAAACAAAGAAGAAAAAGAAATGCACACCAGTCTGTATTCTCTGTTCAGTCTGTTCAAATAGATGGTAGGAGCCAAAGTGAGTAAGAAAGAACTCTTAGAAGTATACTGCGATAATCCAGGTGCACAAAATGCCAGGATTGTAGCCGGGGATGTGGTGAAAATTTATTATATACCAGACAGATTGTGAGGGTATAGTCAATAGGATTTCCTAAAGTATAGCCTATGAAGGATTATAGAATAACAGAAATGAAGGATCACTACAAGATTTTTGACCTGGACAGGTAGGAAGATGTTGTGGTCTTTTTTTTTTTTTTTTTTTTTTTTTTTTTTTCCATCAACTTGGGCCACTTTGAGAGTAGAACAGATTTTGGGGGCAAAAATTAGAGGTTAAAATTTGGACATATCCCACTTCATTAAACTTTCATGTGGAAATTTAGAACAGTTCATTTGAAATATGTTTGGATTATAGGAATGAAGCAAAGATAGGGGTTGTAGACCTCCAAAGATGGAGGTCTAAGTTTGAGAATTTTCAATTTATCTCTATATTGATATATCTATATGTTCATATGGATATTGATGTAAAAATGTATAGAAACTGGGAAAGTGGATAGATCATCAAGAGCCAGAATTTAAGTTAAGAAAAGAAAAGAAAAGAAAAAAGAGGGCTTGGTCTACTCTAAAATACAGAGTTAGACGGAAGAAGCCAGTCAGGGAGGCTGAGTAAAATAAAAGAATACCCAGTATAGTAAAGGATCCTGGCAGCCAGCTATAGTGGTTACGCCAAAGTGGAAGGAATAATCAACTGAGGTCAGTTCAACCACTGGCTATGGTAGGATTTCTTCCCCTTATTTGTTTACTGCTTTGTGTTGGTAATGCTGTTTTCTTTTCTTTACTAAATTGATTTTTAAAAAAAATTTTTTTTCAACGTTTATTTATTTTTGGGACAGAGAGAGACAGAGCATGAACGGGGGAGGGGCAGAGAGAGAGGGAGACACAGAATCGGAAACAGGCTCCAGGCTCTGAGCCATCAGCCCAGAGCCCGACGCGGGGCTCGAACCCACGGACCGCCAGATCGTGACCTGGCTGAAGTCGGACGCCCAACCGACTGCGCCACCCAGGCGCCCCACTAAATTGATTTTTTTAAGTGACTGGAATCTATTTCACGTGTCTAAGAGCAGGATTGAAGATACTACCACCCAGTCCATATCTTAAAGTGCAAATAATGTAGATAGGTTCCTCTCTCTGAAAAAAACTTCAGATATAAATATAGACATATATTATTTTGGATTTATTGAATATATAAAACAATGATTGTTTTAATTATATTTGGAAAAAATGTTTACTCAACTAGCTTCAATTTTATCTTAAGTTTAAACAGTCAAAGCTAACTAATTTATTTTGTTTGAAAGTAAACACACTTTAAGAATTAATTTTCCTCAGATTTTACCAGTGTCTCAGTCCCATGAGAATCAAGTGATGGAAACTAATATTATTGAATGTATTGTGTGCATCTTAATGAAATAAAATTATCCAAATACAATAGAGTAAATATTATTATCTCTATTTTTTGTGTGGGTATCGGTGGGGAAGTTATATTTTTCTTCTTTTTTTTTTTTTTTTACTTCTCAATTAGGAAATTTTTTTTTTTTTTTTTTTTTTTTTTTTACAAAAAAGCTGATCAGTCTTCTAAATGCATTTTCCTACTACAGGAATTTCATAGATTATTAGAAAATTATGAAAAGCATTAATATTTCATGAAACTGGTAATTTCTTTGACCAAATAGGACTCCTTGATTGATAGCAAAAACAATCATATACTTATTAAGTATGAAATCTATTAGCTCTGTCCTCACAAAGACATCAGTATATCAGTCATTGTGAGATCCAGGAGAGGGAGAACTCAAACCAGTTTTATTAAAGTGCTGAAAAATTGTAATCAAATGAATATTTCTTCATAATCAAGCTTAAAATTTTAATGTGTCTTATTCTATGTGGTATTAATATGATTTCCTCATTGCAGTTGTAGGTTTACAACTTACAGGTTGCTTGGTTTGTTGTGATGTGCTTAGTATTTGAAGTGTGGTAAACCCAGGCATGCAACGTAACTACCAATTCCCCTTTTCTGACTCAACATGATTTTTTTTTTCATTTCTATACAGCTGTTACACGTACAGTCATTATAGCCTCTTCTTAATTTGTTTACTTCTTGACACTTATTCTAGTTATTATAGAATAAAGTGATAAGAAGTTTAATAGATATCTAATTCATTTTTGCTGACTGCTTTAAGCCACTCAACGTTATCCTCCTCAAATATTTGTCTGATTCATGCTGGAATAGCTCTAGCAATGGGAAAACTTAATTACTTTCTAAAGTAAAAAAAAAAAAAAAAACAACTTTCTAAATGAAACCTAAAACTTAAAAACTTTCTGTTTTCTGGAAAATTCCAATGATTAGAAAAATTTCAAATTTTTCTTAAGTGCAAAGTATATTTTATTTTCTCAGCATCAATTTAAATCTTTAATATGTGTCAGCTACTGGGGCTAAAGTTCTTGAATGGTCTTTGAAAATTTTATAACATGGTAATGGAATACACAAATTTGTCTATAATTGGTATTTGCTATTTAAAAAGGCTTGGTAACAGACTAGTCAGTGTTAAATTTCTAAATAAATTCCACATTAAGAATGACCCTGGGTATGATATTTACTCCTTAAAGGATGAATAATAAAAGAGAAAGCAAAAGATAATTCATGGCACAGGAAATGAATAGTATACAATCTCCTTGTGAAGTTTCCATATTTTAGTTTAGGTTTTATTCTCCAGATTAAACTGAGGCAGGTTTTCTGCATAGCAGTCTCAGAGATTTGCTAATGATTATTATGCACAATTCTGCCACTCTCTTCCTCTTTCTCATGTCTTAAAGGGTCCAAATTCTGTCCAAAAACAGATTTTTTTTTTTACAATCCCAATCATTAGTAAAACCACACATTCCCTAATTTTTTTTTAATCTTCAGCCTACATGTCACCAGTTATTTCAAGATTTCCTCAAATACAGTGACTTTGAATCTACACAATAAAGTTTTCAATTAAAAAAAAAACCCTCTAGTTTGTTGATACTCATTTTAAATGTCACCTGGTTTATATTCCATGAATTATCTGATGAGGAGAACAAAATCAGAACTATTCCTTTTCATTCTGAAAACTTCTGTTGAAGGAGAAAGAGTGATTTACATTTTTTCCCCTGATACACATAACATTTCTTACACATACTTCATATAGTCTCAAATAAAATTCACTGGCTGATTCTATAGAAAAAATTATATAAAAACCATAATCATTCACAAGTATATTTATAATAGTTTATATTTCAAAGGTCTCATATCCTATTGATGGGTAGATATCAGTGGTTTAATAAGCATTTTTCCATATTCAAGTGGCAGAAACAAAAAATCATATCTTATACTAAAGCTCTTTTATAGTCTTGCTACATTCTAGTTCCAAATCACATGCAGTAACTTAGCTGTTTTTTCCCTGAGTAAATTATGTTTTGTCTATAAAGATGTAAAAAATTTCTGTTATCAGTGAGATCAGAACTGCTTCTAGGAAGTAAATAAAATGATATTTATTTTTATAAATACTAGTTTATTTCATAAAAATACAAAAATATAAATATACATTTATAAAAATATGAATGAATTAACACAAAGACATTCTTCAACTAAATAAATATGGCAGTAATAGTCATTCCTATTTCTTTAGGGATATATTTTCATATTAATTTACAAAGCAGTTGCACAATGTTTAATAGTAAAGGTGACTATAAGTCAGTTAAGAAAACATTTATAAAGTCTTTATATTTAAGGAAAGGCACAAAAAGCCTTTTATGTAATTTGTATTGATTATTGATGTGATATACTTTCGTTCAGAGATTGCTAGGCAAAGAGAGTGAACTGGTTATTATTACTTTTTTAAAAATCTATTATCATTCATATTCATTCACAGAAACTTACTGATTAAGCAAACCCTTACTAAGACAACACCTACGTATTGTTTGTAATTTCAATTTTTAAAAAATTTCCTCCAAGGAAGAGAATGCAGGCCACTCAATCTAGTAACAAGAAGCGTACTTCCACTAACATGGATCAAGTCATACGATACTCTTAATCTCGGTCACTGTCATCACCCCCATACATATCAGCAAGCTTTTTAAAACGAGGTCCCCAGTCGCTAAGGTAATCATAATCTTGGTTACAATCTGCTGTGAGAGACTCCAAAGAACTGAGTGAATCGGCTATGGAATCATTGCCTTCGTAGGCGTATGTTGCCAGTGAATCATAAGGTGGTGCACTTGGGTCTGAGTCATTTTCTTTCAATCTTCGATGGATAAAATCTTGTACATCAATATTTTCCCACAGAGGCACAGTCCTCCTTATCTGAAAAATAGTTTCAGGCATTACATCTCTTCTAAGTTTACTGTCTTCTCTTGCTTCTGGATTCCTTAAGGTGCCAATGTCAAAAGCTTGGGTATCTTCTTCCCCACCACCTTCATCATTATAGGTCACAATGTTGTCACGGACATCGTCTTTTGAAATTATCAGAGGTTCCTTTTTTCTCTGCCTCTTCAGTGCAGCAAACAGCACGACTAAAACTATGAATAATAACAACAACAATAACAACAACAAAGAGAAAATAGTGAAAGTCCATGATTCAGGTTTAAATTAAATATAGCACCCTTTGGAACAACAACAACAACAAAGAGAAAATAGTGAGATTCCATGGTTCAGGTTTAAATTAAATATAGCACATTTTGGAAAGGGAAGTTTGTGTGGTATGAGAGATGCTAAGATTTGTTTGGATAAAAAGTGACTATCCTACACAAATACACAGTGCCTTGGGCCAATGAGTAAATGTCCTGTATTGATAAAAGAACAGATATTACAGTCCATTTATTTACTTTCAAGAGTCACTCTCCTGTAGAGCTCTGGCATTGAAAAGTCCTTATTCAGTTATGGCTAATTCATTTAGCCAGCTGTTAATTATGTGATATCTCATTCCTTCCAACAGCAAACTTGCTTAAAAATACTAAAATTCTAAAGCTACACTCATTATTAGCCCAAGATAAATTGAGCAATAATTTAATAGTTTCTTAATGACTCAATATATGCAAAACATCACTCATATACATGCATATATACATAAAAGTGCAATATATGTGTGTATATAATATATACAAAAATATATATGTGCTACTGATCTAATCCTTCTAATAGCTCTTATCTATTTAAATTCCTTTTTGGACCTGGTTTTGAAAGCCTACCTAAAATCTGAGCCATCACTCTATAAGCTCTGATATGGAATTCAAATTCTTACTTATCTTTAACCTGTACTCATCTTACAAGATAGTTCAGATTAAAGATAGTTCAGACTAATTATCTTGTTATTGAGGATTTCCTTGACTTATAGAAGTACATTGGAACTTTCTGGCTGACCTGTTATTTGTAATCCCTCTATTTGCTGTATCGTTTTATTTTTTATATACTTGTGTTATCAAATTAATTGTGAACTCCCCACATGAAATATACTTTCTTATTTTTGTTATGTTACTAAAATGTAACATATGCATATATGTGACAATAAATGTCTGTATGCAAAATAAATACATTTTGCAATTTAAAAATACATTTAAAAGTAAGAAAAAATACATAATTTCAAAATATAAATTTTTCATTGAAAATGGAACAAGTTCCTAATTTTGTATATAAGAAAAGTTAAAAATTAAATAAAGATAAACTTTCCCAAAACACACTTAGACATTGCATGAGAGAAATAAAAAACGCTTTTCCTTAATTTAGGCAGCTAAATGTTTTGCTAATACTATTTAGGTTTTATTAAAAAACAAGAACATGTTGGCTCAAAAATCTATCATTTCTTTTCTTGATTTTTGTATTGAAATCACACAAAGCAAACTCATTTACATTGAAACCACACTTCACCATGGCCCTTGAGTTTCTTGTAACTCCATTAAAGTCTGCCCAATGCTATTGTCATATCAGCCAAAACACTTTCCTTAGCTCCTAATAATTGGTAGAAAGAATAAAAAAAATCATTAGTAACATCTTCAGTTAACCTCCATAGAATAGGCTCCAGGTGCTGAGCTATATTCAGAATCATCTTAGAGACAATAAAACAAAAAAACTATTCAATAAAAATGAGACATATCTCTATTTCCCCTCTTAAAGGATGAACATAAGTTAATTAACTCAGCATAGATCTGAAATCCACCAATCTAGTGAATCATGAAGTAGAAAAAAGGTTTTTTTTATAAATTTAATATTGAATTAATTTATAAATTCTCTACTTTCCTCAAAATTTTTATAAACTCTGACTATAAAATAAGAACAACATAGTCAAATTATATTAAGGGTTCTTAGCTAATATAATATTTATTAACTCCCACAAATGGACCTTGGAACCTGTTCTGTTTTTTCTCCTTTGTTGGGTCACAATTACCTGCTTCATTTCCCTAGACTGAGGTTATGTGGATGGAATTTAGAAAGGTAAAGATAATGAATAGAAAAAAGTATATCATTATTTTTATTAATCTATTACTGGAATTTAGTATTTCTAGTATGAATATCTGAATATACAAGTACTGTAGTGATAGTAACAGTATGTGTGACTATTAAACCAACAAAATCATAGATATTTTATATTGCATTTTAGTTATGATATATCTTAAATAATCATTAGACTTGCACTAGAATAAGGCACATATGACAATAATTAAACACATTTTGCTTTTGTTTCTTATTTAATTTGGATAAACATATTTCCTTTTTTTATATATCATATTATTATTAATTTATTATTCTAAATAGTTCCCATAGTTTGATTCCCAAGGTGTCTAAGGAACTAAAACAGTTAAAAAGTCCTGCATCAGGTTTTAATCCTCGACTTTGCCTTGTAACATAGACAAACTCTAAGAACTATATTTCTTCAAACTGTAAAGGTAGGTCTGAGATATTATTGTCCATGCTATATCACTGTCTTGCAAAGAGGCAACTCTTCTAACTATAGAAATTTAGTAACTGTGTGCAAACAACAGGTGTTGGTGAAGATGTGGAGAAAAAGGAACTCTCTTGCACTGTTGGTGGTAATGCAATCTGGTGCAGCCACTCTGGAAAACAGTATGGAGGTTTCTCCAAAAGTTTAAAATAGAAGTACCCTATGATTCAGCAATTGCACTACCAGATATTTACCCAAAGAATACAAATATACTAATTCATTACCTACAATAGCCAAATCATGGAAATAGCCCAAGTGTACATCCACAGATGAATGGATAATATATATATATATATATATATATATATATATATATATACACACACACACACACACACATATATATATATATATATATATATATATTATCCATTCATCTGTGGATATATATACATATATATATATATATGTATATATATCTCCACACACACAATGAATATTACTCAGACATAAAAAAGAATGAAATCTTGCCACTTGCAACAATGTGGACAGAGCTAAAGAGTATTATGCTAAGTGAAATAAGTCAGAGAAAGACAAATACCCTATGATTTCACTCATATGTGGAATCAACATGGGAAAAAAGAGAGGCATAAAACAGACTGTTAACTATAGGGAACAACCTGAGGATTACTGGAGGGGAACTGTGTTTGGGGGGGGGATGGGTTAAATGGGTGATGGGGATTAAGGAGTGCACTTGTGATGAGCACAGTGTGTTGTATGGAAGTGTTGATATTGTACACCTGAAATTAAAACTACATTGTACATTAACTAAATGGAATTCAAACAAAAACTTTTTAAAAAGGTGAAATCACAGCAAAAATGTTTTAGGAACTTTGATAATGAAACCTTCTGAATTAGAAACAATTTTAACTAAAATAATAGAAAATCCCTCCATCTTTATGCAATCGGTTGGGAAGGTGGAAAACAAGAAATGTGTGCCTTCTATATTGTATAAGGCAGGAAGGTGGCTGAGTTCTCAAAATAAAGAAACAGTCTTGTAGGCTTTCTGCTTAGAAAAAACTGTTAAACAATTTAGTGTCATAAGACATAGTAGGTAAGCTTATTAGGGGGCGCTTTTGTTTCCTCATGTATGCATGTGTGTTTGTGTGTGTATTATCTTAATATAGAAATTTAAAAGTCAAATTTAAAATATGCATATTTCCATGTTTCCTAAATTAGGAAAGTAGAGCTATATGACCAAATAAAACAATATAATATCAGTAGCACTTAGCTGAAAGGTAAGCCAAAATTGATACTTCATGGGGATACAAAAATATTTTACAGAAGAGCTGAAATTTCTAGCAGCAGTTCTGAGATGTGGACTGGTGTTGGTGTATGTATGTTCTAAAGCACCCTGAAAAAATGTTTTTCTAAATAGTTGGATCATTTGAACTGAGACAAATGTTTTCCCCTCACTTTTATCAATCCCCCACTGAAGTCACATAAGGATATCTGGCCAGAGGGATTTCATCCAGATTGCTTGAAAGGATTTGCGGTGAAAAGGAGCCAGCACATATGAGCATTGGAACATAAATTTGGCTGGCTCTCATGCCCTAAGCATAAGCATTTTGGATGAATATTTGATGGAAACAATTTTGGGGGGAATGTTTTACAGTGGAACAACTGTTTAATTGAATTAAATCGTTGTCCTGTTAGGGCATGCTCAAATCAAACATTTGCTATAGCAAGCATGACTTTATTTAGAAAATACTGCAGGACTACGTAGACAACAACGCCATACTGATATTTTTAAAAATGAACTTAAACCTTTAATTTGCACCTATGTTCAAATTGTATCAATAAAATGCTCATCTTATATTGACAATTTAAATGCATTTGCCAACTAGGTGTCTAATATACATAACTTGGTATGTGTTAGCTATATTATTTGTAAAGGTAGTCTTTGACTTTGATAATAATGGTTTAGAAGGAGAATTCTGAAATAGACTAATATATTGAATGCTATTTAAAACACTTTCTAAATGACTGAATTTATGTAAGTTACTTAGTCTTCCTTGAGAAGAACCAGAGTATCCATCTTATGGAGTTGATACAAAAAGTAAATCAGTTGTAAAAGTAAATGTCCTGAGAACAGTGACCATGATTAGCTAGTACTAAACAGTATAATACAAAATAGATTTTAAAATGTGTGTGTATACATGCATATGGCATGAGCTGTTAGCTCTGTTTTTCATCTCTAGAAAGCTAGTCCTATCCTCAGAGACAACTAGATTTTTCTTCAAATCGAAAGAACAATTTCAACAAAGAGTTAAAAATGTCAATCTTTCACTCTAGAGAAGTGTGCTTTTCAGTAGCCCCATCACTGAACAGTGCAGGAGAGACTTATTTGAGTCAAATGAACATTCAGAGGCAGAGCTTACCAAGGAGTATGATGATGCAGAGAAGGATGGCGATCAGAGCCCCTGTGCTGAGACCCGCCGAGAGGACCAAGGCCTCTGCATTGCAGGACTGCATGTTTCCTTGACTATCACAAGCGCACACACGGATAGTGAGTGTGCCGGTGCTGCTTTGAATTGGATAATCATTGTCAAATATTAAAATCGGTAGTAGATACGTGCTCATTTTGTTGCGGCTATACCCATCTTTTCGAGTCATGATTCCTGCTGTATTATCTAAAAAAAGAAAAAAAAAGTGGGGGAAACAATTCAGTCCAGTCTTTAATTTTAGAATATAAGGCCTTATAATTTTACTTTTAAAAATATTCTATACCTTTATTATCTACAATGGTGAAGTTCGGATTGAGAGGAAATTCTGGCACTGGTTCAAAGAAAAATTTGTGGCCTCGGGGAGGATCATCTCTGTCCATGACACTGACAGTCTGAATCAGCTGAAACCAAGTCAATAAATGAAATAAAGCACAACAAAAAGCAACGCATGTTGTTTTTATAGGACATTTTAAATCAGTGTTTGGGTTTTGAAAATATCACTGACATTAAAGAAATAAAAAGAGCCCATTTTCAGAAATTATGGCAAAGCTTTTTATGGTTCTGTATAATATAACAATTAGTTAAGGATAAAAAAATGTCCATCAAGTATTACTGTGCAAGGTATCTCTATGAATTATTGTCCGATTCCCAGCCGCTGCAATATCCAACCTTAAAGAAAAATTCAATCACTCCCAACATCTCTTCTTTTAACATTGTTAGAATGTCCCAGTGTGTTTTAATAATAATTGGTTACCAATCTGTTGCCTCCACTAAATAACGATTGTCTCAAAGGCAGAGAACATAACAGATGCACTTTTCAAAAACAAAAGTGCTTAGCACAGCCACTCTTACAGATCAAGGACACTATGAATATAGTTTTGAAACAATGAGTAATATGCCACATGATACCAGAAAGCAAAAGATTTTAAAGCTAGGGGGCACCATAACTACAATCACATTGCATAGTTTATTCAACTTATTTGTTTTTCTTTCAGTGGTATTTGCAAAGCTTAGAAAGAGATACAAATAAATGTTTTTAAAGTTTCATAAAATCAGTGTTGACGTTGAGAAATTATGACACCTCTTAGCTGTGCTTGCTGTAAGTTACAGGTATGCCCTTGTGTGAAGACGAAGCTGCAAATTACAGGTCCCACAAAATATTCTATTGAACATTTTACAATGGAAAAAGCACCGAGCTACATAGCGGGTGCCTGTTTTCCTAGTCCTGGGTCTGCCATCCGTGTGGCTTGAAATCATAGCCACTTAATTACTCTTACTTTCAAATTTCTTTTCCACAAAAAGAGTTGCGCCACTCACTTAGAGGCATAGTAGTCCGACTTCTGTGATGAACAACTGTTGGAATTTCATAGTAGTTTGGCATATCCACAGTTTTTGTTACTGTGAACCTTCTGTAGCCATACTAACCTGATGACTCACTAGTCAATGTGTTTTCCTCTTTTAATACTAACTAGGATTTCATTCATTTTATTGACAGAGTGGCATGTGACCTTACACTTCTTTATATAATTCTTCCGTATGTGTACAATTATTAAGAGAAATTTAATGCACATTTTATCCTTAGAAGATTGGGTCATGACATAGAAAAAAATACTTTTAAGACTTCAGCACTTTTGCTTAACCTCCTGTTCCATATTGGCAATGGTATATCCAATATTTAGCAATATTTTATTTTATTTTATTTTATTTTATTTTATTTTATTTTTTAACGTTTATTTATTGTTGAGAGACAGAGACAGAGCATGAGCATGGGAGGGGCAAACAGAGGAGGAAACACAGAATCCAAAGCATGCTCCAGGCTCTGAGCTGTCAGCACAGAGCCCGACGTGGGACTTGAACCCACAAACCGCGAGATCATGACCTGAGTCAAAGTTGGCGCTTAACGGACTGAGCCACCCAGGCGCCCCATGATATTTAGCAATATTTTAAATCATAAACAATGTAGGTCCTCTGGTTATACGGCAGAGTTCTTGAAGTGATTAGATCAGCCATTGTTTAAGCATATTTTAACAGAGAATACATATCTGTAGCTTAAAATACATTTTTAACCTTGTTACCTTTAACAAGCAAATTGTTATGTGTCAAGTATAGAAACAAGGACAGAAATTTGAATACTAACAGTATCTATTAAAATAATTTTTAGTTCGGGGAGCCTGGGTGGCGCAGTCGGTTAAGCGTCCGACTTCAGCCAGGTCACGATCTCGCGGTCTGTGAGTTCGAGCCCCGTGTCGGGCTCTGGGCTGATGGCTCAGAGCCTGGAGCCTGTTTCCGATTCTGTGTCTCCCTCTCTCTCTGCCCCTCCCCCGTTCATGCTCTGTCTCTCTCTGTCCCAAAAATAAATAAACGTTGAAAAAAAAATAATTTTTAGTTCAGATCAATTATTTTTATCAAATATTAATTTGTAATACATATCAATTACTCACATGAAAAGCATATTAATAGACAAATGAGTAAAGAATATCTATACACTGTTGTCAATTGACTTCTTTCTCTACAAGACATATGTTCAAATCCTAATTTCCAGTACCTGTGAATGTGATCTTATTTGGAAACAGGCTCTCGTAGATGCAATCAAGTTAAGATGAAACCGTGGTGGATTAGTGTGGACCCTAATCCAATGACCGGATTTTTCCCATAAGAAGAGGGAAATAGGGATACAGATAGAATGTCACGGGACAGTGTATGCAGAGATTGGAGTAATTCTTATAAACCAAGGGATGCCAATGGTTTCTGGCACTCACAGGGACTAGGAAATGGCAAGAAAGAGTCTACTCCTAGAGTTTATAGAGAGGGGATGGCCTGCTGACACGTTGATTCCAGACTTTATTCTCCAGAACTGTGTGAGAGCGGATTTCTGTTTTAAGCTTTCTAGTTTGTGGTAATCTCTCATGGTAGCCTTAGGAAACTAATAATAATTTTGGGAGGATCCGTGTTAAAATTATTATGAGATACTATTTTTCGGTAGACATTTTAAAATCTAGTGTTGCCCAATAAATAAGCAGTCATCCACTAGATATATGACATATTTAGGCAACTATTTGGAGGCATTGATGAACATTTACATATCAAATTTATTCCTACTTTGAAGGTTGTATCAAAGGAAAAGAATATCAGGTAGTATATAAATATAAATGTACTGTAATGCTCATTATAGTGCTGTCTGCTGAGTAATATTTTGTTTGTAAACCAAATTTCCATTTTAAGTGGGTAGTTGAATAAACTAATGAATGTATAGCTATGCTGTAAAAATTCAGCATCGTTTTAAAAATAATCATTTGAGGGGCGCCTGGGTGGCGCAGTCGGTTAAGCGTCCGACTTCAGCCAGGTCATGATCTCGCGGTCTGTGAGTTCGAGCCCCGCGTCAGGCTCTGGGCTGATGGCTCAGAGCCTGGAGCCTGTTTCCGATTCTGTGTCTCCCTCTCTCTCTGCCCCTCCCCCGTTCATGCTCTGTCTCTCTCTGTCCCCCCCAAAAAATAAATAAACGTTGAAAAAAAAAATAATAATCATTTGCTAAACTGAGTGTATGTCCATTACATGTTGCAAAGTGAAAAAAGAAAAACAATTTTTAATCCAGATAACTATGTCATGATGCTTTTTTGGCAAGTAAGAATAAGAATAATAATACCCCAATTCTATCTTTTGTGTATGCAAGTGGAATATGGTACATATCTCTGTCTTAGTCTACCTGCTTGGGCTGCCGTAAAAATTATGCAGCCTGGATGGCTTCAATGGCAGAAATTTATTTTTCTCACAGTTTTGGAGACTGGAAGTCTGAGATCGAGGTCTGTGAGAGCTTTCTTTCGGGCTTGCAGACAGCTGCCTTCTTGCTACATCCTTACAATGCCTTCCCTTTAAGTGTATGCATAAAAAGAGAGAGAGGGAGAGTGATCTATCTGTTGTCTCTTCCTTAAAGGACACTAATCCTTTCAGATCATAGCCCTAACCTTATGATCTCCTTTAACTTTATTTGCTTCCTTACAAGCTCTATCTCCATACTGGGGGTTAGGGTTTCAAATGAACATTTGGCCCATTGCAATCTCTATTGGAATAAAAAGAAGACTGTATTTCACTTTTATTTTCTGTGTTTAAAAAAACACGATGGAGGGGTGCCTGGGTGTCTAAGTTGGTTGGGCGTCCGATTTCCGCTCAGGTCATGATCTCATAGATCATGAGTTCGAGCCCCGAGTTGGGCTCTGTGCTTACAGCTCAGAGCCTGGAGCCTGCTTCAGATTCTGTGTCTCCCATTCTCTCTGCCCCTCCCCTGCTCACACTCTGTCTGTCTCTCTCCTTCAAAAATAAATAAATATTAAAAAATAAATAAAATAAAATAAAAAACATGATGAATTATATATGATTCTTAACACCCACCCACTTTTTCCTTAAAAAATCTTAATAACTTGTTAAAATTTCCTTCAATGAAATTTGTGCAGTTACTATCATTTGTAAAATACTATATTAGTGTCAAAAATGAACATATTCTGCAGTTGCTTAAAGTTACTTTAGAGATATCTTATATATGAGGGGACTTTGCAAGAGGACTTTGTAACTTTTGTACAAACAATCTCTTTTTATCTCAAGAAGATTAAAGTTGAAAAATCACAAAGTATAATTATCAACCAAAATGTCTTGCCTGAGAGATTAAAAGAGGAAAATGTAATGAACAAGGTAATTATTTTGATTCCCTTTATACTAACACAGAACAATTTCATGTTCATACTTCATGTGTTATTTAGTAATGTATTTCCATTCTATTCTTGAATATAACTCAGTTTCAGCATAATTATGAATCCAGGTAGAAACTATTTCTTATAGATAGATAGATAGATAGATAGATAGAACTATATGTATAGATATTTATTATACACCAGTATATAAATTAAAGCATATATTACAACTTTTTCTATTATATCATGGGTTCCATAATAGAAACCACTTCAAAAGTTACCTTTTTAGATCACTGTGAATGTTCTGGTAAGGGGAGATAAACAGGTGACAAAGAGGAATGGCAATAATTTGCATGAAAAAAAAAAAAAGATTTGTTCAAATGAATGAATATAATGGTATCTGCCTTTGGACACAGGAAAAAACAAATTTAAGTTTATAATGGTTTTATTTACCTGCCCAGGCTTTGCATTTTCACAAACAAATGTTTCATAGTACATGGCAAATTCCGGAGCATGGTCGTTTATATCTAGAATTCTGATGAAGACAGGGATGTGGCTACTTTGTTTTGAGTTATCTGCAACAAGAACATGTGTAAGACTTCAGTCTCATTTACAGAGAAGTAGTGACACCACTCTCCCCATTTGTAACTTAGCAACAGATCATTTATGTGGTATTCACTTTCTCAATTGGATTGCTGATGAATATCTCAGCTTGCTTACATGGTCCAGAAGGAAAGCATGATTCAAAAGAGGAGAATATGATTGAGAATGAAGTATTATTATTTGTAAGGCATAATTTTCTTAGATTACTTATTTTTATGAGGTTAGATTATATTTCCATCCTACAGTAAGCTATAAGAGAAAATTAAATTTAAAAAGTGGATATTTGATAATCATTAAATAATATAATATCCAACACATGCTCAGGCTGCTAACGATAAAATTATTTCACTCAAGAAATAGAGTCTACTTATTGCTGTTATTTTACCACTTCAGTGTTCAGATGGATGTATTTCCCACTCACTTATTTCTGTGGCTGTAATGGTGATGTTGTGCCAAGGAGATGATTCCCGGTCCAGGGGTTTCAAAGTGTAAATAGAGCCATTTTCGGAGTGAATACTAAAAATCCGGTCCATATCAGTATGCCGATCAATGGAGTATCTGGCAGAAAAGAGATTCATGAATCTAGGCATTATTTTAAGATTATTAGTTCATCTACTATTTCTTAAAAGTGATAGGCAATTCAAACAATGTTCTCATAAAGTCATGACAGTAAAATGCTAATAACTTTCTTGAATTTTTATTTAATGTAACTGTCACTTAGACGATTTGATATGTTTGGCCTTTTCCATCATTACTATTCTACGATTGTGTGACTTTAGAGTTATTATTTATACTCAGGAATACTTGCAGCAGCCTTTGAGTGAGTTTTTAATTGTCACTTGATTTACTTATCCTATCATAGACCTATTGCAGTGCTTGAGACATATTAAGTAGTCATATTAAATTTGATGGAGTCAGTTGCATAGATAAATTGAAATTATGTTAAAAAGAAACATAAGAACTTGTCCACAGAGTCCTTATGGCTATAAGTGAATAGAGAAACTGTTGTAAAATACTTTGCTCTTGAATGGCTCTCTTTTAGGGAACATATCAGCTGAATCAAAGGTCATCCTCCAATCTATTCCTCTGACCTATTCCAGATAAAAATGAAATGACATATTACACAGAGTTCCATGACTCTTTCTCATCAGGGTTGGATATGGACACTCTATGATTGGCAAAATAATGCCTCCTCATGTCCCCCAAAGGATGCCTACTTCTTAATCCCTGAAACCTATGGATATGTTACTTTACATGGTAAAAGTAACTTTGCAAATGTGATTAAGGTTAAAGTCATTGAGAAGGAAGACTATTCTTAATTACCTAGATAGGCCTAAATGAATCATGCAAACCATTTAAAGTGGATGAAGAAGGCAGAGATGTGCTCTAGAGAGATGAGACAGGAGGAAAAAAAAAAAGAGATTTAAAGTATGGAAAGGAATTGATCTCTTATTGCTGGCTTTGAGGATTGCAGGAAGGGGTATCATGCCAAAGGATGCAGGCCACCTCTAGAAACTCAGAATGAACCTTCAGCTGAAAGACAGCAAGAAAATAAGAATTACAGTCCTGCAACTGCAAGGAACTGAAATCTACTAATAACCTAAATGAGGAAGGAAACGATTGCTCTCCTACCGTGTCCAGACAGGAATATGGCCCTGTCCACAGTAACATCTTTAGCCCAGTGAGATTCATCCCAGATCTCGAACCCATAAAACTTTAAGATAATAAATTTAAGTTACTTTAGGCACTAAGTTTATGGTAATTTGCTATGGCAGCAATAGAAGGCTGTAATGTAATCATAAGAAAGATCTTTTAAAAAGCTAGCTTATAATAAAATACCTTAGGTCAGGCCATGTTAGGCTGTACTAACACATCTCTTTGAGATTTCTGCTGCTGAGTATCTAATTAAGCCATATAGGAAAATAAGTGTTTCTCAAACATTAACGTTCATATGAATTACATTGGGATTTATTTATTTATTTATTTATTTTTAATTATTTAAAAAATTTGTTTTTAACGTTTATTCATTTTTGAGAGACAGAGAGTGACAGAGCATGAGTGGGGGAGGAGCAGAGAGAGAGAGGGAGACACAGGATCTGAAGCAGGCTCCAGGCTCTGAGCTGTCAGCACAGAGCCCAGCACAGGGCTCGAACCCATGAACCAGGAAATCATGACCTGAACCAAAGTCGGATGCTTAACTGAGTCACCCAGGCACCCCTACATTGGGATCTTTTTAAAAACGGATTCTGATTCAGTAGGTCAGGTGTTGGAGCTGGGATTTTGTATTTCTAACAAACATCTTAGGTCAATCCCATGTTACAAGACAAGACTTAATATTAGTAGCTATATACCATGGGATAAACTGTTCAGAATAAAGATGGAAAAAGGAAGAAAATGACAGACAACAAAGAAACTAATCAACATCTGGTGTAGTTCTCATTTTTCTAAATATCTTATTAAAGTCACTTAACAAATGAACTCCTTTTTGATCTGGTGAATTTGGAAATTGCAGCTCCCATTATAAATCTGTAATATATTCACTATCAAACATTGACTTTCATAAACATAAGTAATAGAAATTGAGCAGCCAGTGTTCCTTTTTTTTTTTTTTTTTTTTTGCTTCCAAGATTTTATTTAAATTCAAATTATTAGCATATAGTGTAATATTGGTTTCAGGAGTAGAATTTAGTGATTCATCAATTACATACAACATCCAGTGCTCATCTCAACAAGTGCTCTCCTTAATTCTCTTTGCCCATTTAGCCCAAATCCTCCTGCCTACCCCCCCTCCAGCAACCCCCAGTTTGTTCTCTACAGTTAAGTAGTTAAGAGTCTTTTATGGTTTACCACCCACACTGCTTTTATCTTATTGTTCTAAACATTGGGAAACATTTGTAATTTAAAAAATATTTGATGAAAATACATTTAGGTTTTCTATGATTTTTTTGTTTGTTTGCTTTGGTTGTTTTAAAAAAGAGCCTGTGATTTAGTCTATGGCTATAAGACCTATATTGAACTTAAAGGATCCATTCGTAAACTCAGATTTGTAAAATAATTATAATAATTTAACATCATGGGCCTTGCCTAGTTTATTTTATGCTAAATTTTATGAAATGATTGTCTTAACTGACAGATACTATTTCAAAGTAAGTATTTGAGCATGTGGGAAAAAAAATATGTATGTACTGGATTTCATCTCAAAAGTGGAATAGCTAAAAACTTTGCATGGTTGGTTTTAGATTCTTGTCTGTACCTTAGTCTCAAAATATAAAACCAGTCCAGTCACCTTCTCGCCCTTTGGAAGAGTTGTGCAGTGGGCAGTAGAGCTACATGGAAATGGTAGTATCTTCTCACTTTTTCAATAATCATAATGATAATTTTTCTACATGGTGTCATGAAAATAATTTGGGAGATTTGAAAAAAACCTTATATAATATATGGTCACTGCCTAATACTAGTGATACTTTTGATGTGGGAACTCCTAAACAGATCACTAGAACCAAGATATAAAAATCAATATATAAAATACATAATGGCGTATGCATATATCTCCTAGGAACAAAAGTTCTATCAGATTTTAACCAACAATTCAATGTCAGACAAGGATCTGAGATGACTCTTATTTTTCAAATAACTATTAATGTACTAAAATTGAGGACAACTGTCATATTAAATTTTCTCTTTTTAATCTCTATAGCTTAATACATGCCTAAAAAAAAATACAGTGTTTCCTATCTCTAGAGGTCAAGTCTCCTATAATTTAGTTCCTAACGTGGACTAGGAGAGTCATTAGAACATTTCTTAAAAAGTTCTATTTTACTTAAATAGTTACACCAAATTCTGCTCATGAATAAAACAAACCTAAAATGAACACAAAGAAAGCACAGTAAAAGAACAAAACTCAACCACATCTATGTATTGAATGGAACTCAATTTATAATATTTGCCTGAATATATATGTATTTTTTCATTGTTGGAAAAGTCAGTAGCAACCATTATCTGCTTATGGCTAAACAGACATTGGATTTCTTCTTACTGTTTGAACTGCAGATCAAAATTAAAAAAAAATCCTTTATGTTTATTATTACTTGCCCTAGAGATTAGCATGGGTGTTTCTATGATTGAGGAATAGCTAACAATTCTAACCTTATGTAAGTCCAGCTTTGACTCAACTTGGAACTTATGTGGGACTGAAATAAGTCTGGGTTTCTGACTGTTCTACGCTTAGATTCAATCTTGAAAGGAACTACTTTTCAGGTTGAGGCTTCATGATGGAGAACCACTCTGACAATTTAGAAATAGCTCAGTTTAACATGAATACTGCCAACTTCCAGGTCTATGTTTGCCCTGGTGCAAATGACGTCTCACAATTTGTCGAAACCCAGAAATATTTTTCTTTTATCCAGCAGCCAGTATTCTATTTTCAACACAGAATGGGGCATTTTTATTTACCTATTAATAATAAATACAGTGGATTACCACAGATGACCAGAAAGAACCTGATAAACACTTAACACAGAACAAAGCTATCTCTATGTTCTAGTAGACGGCCTATTAAAACAACACTATTTTATTGATCTCCTTACATTTAAGTTTGAGCAGTAAGTTTTGTTTTTTTTTTAAAAGACCACTGGTATAATTTTTTAACTGAACACCTTCTTCAACAACAGGATGTGCAGAAACAGCAAATAAGTAAAAAGCACAAGAGAACTGAGGTGTGGAAGCGAACTCTGGTTTTACTTTGTTTGCTTTTAATTTTTAATGTTCTCCCATTAAGAATCTAACACATACCAGATCCCTGCATTTTCATCTAGCACAATAAAATATGTAAAGTAAATTACAAACACCAGAACAAATCAGTGCTATGCAGAAATATGTCAAAGATAGTATTCCCTTTCCTTTCCTGAATTCCAGGTACATCTTTCCCTGACTAAGTCAATATAATTAGGTAATAAGTTTGTTCTTTTTTTTCAATCCACTGCTTTCCAGAAATGTGTTTTCTATCTATGACCTATGGAAGTTTCATTGTCCTTCAAAATGAGAATGTGGCTATATAATGCTTGAATGAATAGTTCAAATCTTTTTGTTGTTGTTGTTTTTTCAAATATTAGTGGCATTGTTTTTATTTTTTATTTTTATTTTTAAAATTTTTTAATGTTTTTTGGTTTTGAGAGACAGACAGAGACAGAGCACAAGTGGGGAAGGGCAGAGAGAGAGGGAGACAAAGAATCTGAAGCAGGCTCCAGGCTCTGATCTGTCAGCACAGAGCCTGACACAGGGTTTGAACCCACCAATCATGAGATCATGACCTGCGCCAAAGTCAGACACAACCAACTGAGCCACCTAGGCACCCACCATTATTTTTAAATAATCATAATTTGTAAATAAATAATAATTATCCTACTCTATAATAAAATCAGGCAACTATTAAGGAAACTGTTACACACACACACACACACACACACACACACACAGCACAGCTTAGGGTGGAATCATGTACATTTTCCTGAAGCAGCACTAAAAAATCATTTTTTTTCCATCAGGTTTGTTGTGTACATACTTCTCACTTTGCAGTAAAAAAGATTTCTTCTAAAATTTGTTGAACTTTAAATGTTGAGTATAAAATAGGTGTGAAATGAGACAACATGTTCTTTCAGAACCTGTAAAGCTATAATCAACCCTATAACTTGAGAAATCCGTGATTACTAATGGGGTGAAACAGAACTGACAACAGCTGCTAATTGTAATCATAATTTCATGTTGCAAGTGGCAGATGTATTTCAGAAAATATGTTTGATGAACAGATTTACTGGTGAGTGAGAAATAGTTCCTCAGATTTCCCTGGAAAATATTTGTCCATGATGCTTATCATAGCCTATTTTCTGCTCTGGGGATCAGTCATCCTTCTAAATTCTTTAAGAGCAAACAAAGAGCCACATATTACAATGTTGTCTCCTTGTTGAATTATTGCTAGTTTTTCACACTGTAATTTGATACATAAATGTTTTCTTTGCATATATCTTTATGCAAATAGGAATCAGCCTATATGTTAACAGGCTTGGCAATATTTTAGAAATACAATTGAGGATAAATTTGTTTCTTCAATACTTTTCTTCTTTTCATAATTTCTGAGATTTTATAGGTAAACCACTGTACATTGTTTCTTTCTTTATACTTGAGTTCTGTATAAAACAAATATTTTGGGGACAGATATAAACTTAAAATGTACCAGCCACTTTTATATACTATGAAGCAAGGTTGCAAGTTTATCAGTCTCTGAGCTAGAAATTTTACTGCTAAAATTGTATCCTGAGGAAATTCCAGATATAGAAAAGTATATATTTATATATACACTGAGCATATTATATATCTATATCTATGTCTATTTACATCTATGTCTAATACATATATATACAGGTTGAAAGACTGTTTGCAACTAAATTTCCATCAGCCATGTATCACCGACATGGTAGTGTGTTATTTATACAATAGAAGTTTATTGAGAAGTTTAATGGCATTATCAAATATTCACAGTTAATAAAAATACATACACCTCTATGTATTATAATGATCTCTATTACTAAAATTAGGTGATTGATAAATTAAAAGTTTCAATACTTGATAAAAATAGAATAAAATGCCACTGAAGTATCTATTGAGAAGAGAATTATACCTGTCTTCTTTGCTACAAAATTTCCTGTGTAAGAATGACTAAATATGTTGATCAAAAACATGTTTAAAATGATATTTTGAATGTCCCTTTGTAACAACTATAGAATAACAAGGGTTGGATTTGCCAGTTCCCTACATACACACACACACACACACACACACACACACACACACACAATCCACTAACACTAAATGAAATATATGAAACAATTATTTTTGAAGGATTAGACACCAGAGAACAATGACCATAATCTCAGAGAAAAGAGAAAGATATGAAATGATACATGAGACTTCCCTAGTTTGCCGCCAGGGGGAGGTTCCAGACAGTGAAACAGGAAGTGGGATCCCAGATGGAGTCTGTCAGCCCCCTCAGTTCAGGAGATAATGCTGATAGTCCATGTTGAAACCAAACTGCCTAGAATTTTAAAGATGGAGTAATTCAAGGGAGAGAGTTTCATAGATAGGGAACTACCGAAATTTGAAGAGAACGCTACTCAACTTTTCAGCGGAGTTCTGATCAGAACTCACGTGGGAACAGATAGAGTGAAGCAACAGAGGTATTCAATCACAAGGATAAGAAGGAATGAAACTGTGAACTAGCCTGTCACTGGGAAGAGTTCTAGTTTCCACCAGCCAAAGGGAAAAGTTCAAACTCAGGGGGCTTTGGAGACTACTCAGAAGGTTTTATTTGATTTTTTTTAAGTTTATTTATTTATTTTGAGAGAGAGAGAGAGAGAGAGAGAGAGAGCAAGAGGGGCACAAAGAGAGAGAGAGAATCCCAAGCAGCCTCCACACCATCAGCGCAGAGCTGGATGCAGGGCTCAAACCCTTGAACTGTGACCTGGGCCGAGATCAAGAATAGGCCACTTAACCGACTGAGCCACCCAAGTGTGCCTGAAAGGTCTTGCTTGATTTATTGGGTAAAATTAGGTCTAGAAAAAGGGCTCAAAAGCTAGGTCCAAAAAGATTAAGATGTTTCAAGTAACTTAATCACACATCTGAATGGAGCTCAAGAATATTTATGAAAATGCAAAGCTATCTAACACTAACCACAGTGAGAGCACAATGTTTGATATCCAATCAAAAATTACAGGCATACAAAAAACAAGAAAATATGACTGAAAGAAAATATGATTGAAGAAAATCCTAGCAATTGAAAACACTGAGAAATGACACTTTTAGAGGAGAAACTATAACCTGTAAAATGAAAAATATTCTAGATGGAATTAAAGCAGGTTAGATATTGGGGGAAAAAAAAAGCTTGGTAAACTTGAAGATGAAGATGAATGGGAACTATTTAAAATGACTAAGAGGGAAAAGAGAAGATTAAATAAACAGCACCAGTGCACTGTGTTACGTTTTCAAGAGACCTAGTATAATTATAATCAAATGTCCTTAAAAAGAAGAATGTAGGGCAAAAAAAATATTAAAGAGATTACAGCTGAAAACTGTTCCAAATTTGAAGAAAGGCATAAAGCTACATATTCAGGAAGCTTTATAAACTTCAAATACAAAATGAATGAAGCATACTATAGACAGGAGCATCATAATCAAACTACTTAAAAGTTGTGACACAATTTAAAAGCATCCTAAGGAACAACTGACAAGTTACAAAGAGAACAATAAAGATTAGGGCAATGCAAAAGTTTTACTGTATTGGTAGAAAAAAACAGCTTTGGCCTCTAAAGCTGTACCTAAATAAATAAAAATAAATATAAATAAAAAAATTATTTAGCACTAAAATGTACATATGAAAATAGGAACGAGTCTCAAATCAATGATCTCAGCTTCTGAATCAAGGAAATAGGCAAGAACAGCAAATGAAACTCAATGTAAGCTGAAGAAAGAATAATCAGAGGAAAAAAAAGAGAAAACAAACAATTGAAAAAATCATTTAATCACACAGGTCAGGAAAAAGACAGAAGTAGATACAAATTAACAGTATCATGGAGGACTATTATTATTAGAGGTATCAAAAAGACAATAGGAATATTATGAACAACTTTTTTTCAACTTTGATGAAACTACCAAATTCCCTCAAAGATGAAGGAAAAGGAAAACAAAGCCAAACAGGCTCATGTAAGAGTTAAGATAAACTGAAGTCTTACAACTGGTAAGGATATAGGATTTGTAGTTGTGACTCATAGAAAAAAGAGCATATCATCCTTTGCTTTTAAATTGTACTAAACATTTAGGGAAAAATAATGTCATTTCTATGCAAACTCTTCCAAAAAATTAAAAGAGGATCTTATGACTGCATTCTGTGAGACAGTTTTACCATGAGGCTAAATCCAAACAGATGTTACATGAAAACAAAACTGTAAAATAATGTCCCAATGAAAATAAGTGCTGGGGCGCCTGGGTGGCTTAGTCAGTCAAGCATTAATCTTGATTTTGGCTCAGGTCATGATCTGACAGTTCCTGAGATTGAGCCCTGCATCGGACTCTGATTCGGGATTTGTGCTGGAGTGTGCTTAAGATTCTCTCTCCCTCTCCCTCTCCCCTTCCCCTTCTAACAAAAAAGTGCGGGGCGCCTGGGTGGCTCAGTCGGTTGAGCGTCCGACTTCGGCTCAGGTCACGATCTCGCGGTCCGTGAGTTGGAGCCCGGCGTTGGGCTCTGGGCTGATGGCTCAGAGCCTGGAGCCTGCTTCCGATTCTGTGTCTCCCTCTCTCTCTGACCCTCCCCCGTTCATGCTCTGTCTCTCTCTGTCTCAAAAATAAACTTGAAAAAAAAAAATTAAAAAAAAAAAAAGTGCAAAATTATTTTTAAACTTTAGTGAATTGAATTCAACAATATATAATAACAATAGCATAATGTGGCTAAGTGACATTTATCCCAATAATGCAGAGCTTGTTCAATATATGAAAAATAAATCATATGATTTATTTAATATATATATATAATAATATGATTATTATTGAACATATGAAAAAACGCTCAACATATCCGCATAGAGATACAATTATACCCCTATTAGAATGGCTAAAGAGGCTCCCAAGTATTGGTGAGGCTATATAGAAACTGAATCCATCATAATTGCTGGTAAAAATGTAAAATTGTATAGCCACTTTAAACTGTATAGCCACTTTAAAATGTAAAATTGTATAGCCATTGTTTAACGTTAAATAATATGCTGGTTTCTTAAGCGTTAAATACATATCTGCCTGATGATCTGATCATAATTCTTCTAGGTATTTTTTCAAGAAAAGTGAAAGCATATAACTGTACAAATACCAATGCGCAAATATTTGTATATGTACTTATCAACTGATCAGTGAACAGATAAACAAAATGTGGTATTTCTGTACATTGGAATACTTTTCAGCAATTGGAGGGATCAACTACTGATGTACATAACAACATGGAAAAGTCTCAATATGGTTACGCTAAGTGAAACAAGTTAGACGAAAGAGAATAAACACTGTATGATTGCATTGGTATAAATTCAAGAAAACAGAATCCATTCTGACCTATATCAACAGAAACCCGATCGTTGTTTGCCTGGGGATCAGGGGTGGGTTTTGGGAAGTTTGGGAGGGAGGCATTAAAAAGACATGAAGAAACTTTTTGGGGTAAGATATATCTACGTTATCTTGAATTTGATGATGTTTTAATGGGTGTATGAATATACAAGAGTTTCTCAAATCATACAGATTAAAGCTGTGCAGTTTATTGTTGGTCAATAATACCTTAATACAAGTGTTCAAAAAGAAGAATGAAAAGGTTGTAATTTTCTGGGGTGTCTGGGTGGCTCAGTTGGTTAAACGTCCGACCGGCTCAGGTCATATTCTCATGGCTTGTGGGTTCGAGCCCCGTGTCGGGCTCTTTGCTGATAGCTCAGAGCCTGGAGCCTGTTTCGGATTCTGTGTCTCCCTCTCTCTCTGCCCCTCCCCTGTTCGGAATCTCTCTCTCTCTCATAAATAAACATTAAAATAATTTTCTTAAAAAGGCTGTAATTTTCTAAGCTAACATGTCTGTAGCTGGAGCTGATGAAACTCCCTACTGTGGGAAATGGGGAAAATGAAGAGAAACTAGACCAAATTCTGAGGGGCAAAATACATGTTTTGCCTTTTGCATAATTTTGTCCCTGAGGGATCTACCTTGTATAACTGAAGTCAGTCAAATTAGTCTATAAATGCAGCACATTATATTAATTATCTCTAATTAGTAAACAGGTCATTAGGAAAGCAGAGTATGACTGCTAAAGAATTGGCTATGTATTCAGATCAACTGAAGTTTGAATCCTTGGTCTGCTAACTATGTTACACTGTGTCCTTAACTCTTTGCGTCTCTATTTATTCTTCTATAAAATTTGGGTGATAAGAGTTGTACCTGCCCAATAAAGTTGTAATGAGGCTGAGCTGAGCTAATAAATATATATCTCTTCAGACTCTCTAGTTTATACCAGGTGTTCAATAAACGGTAACCATTATTTTACAGAAGAAGCGATAGGCAACATGTTTGACAGTCTCATGTCATGAATTTAATGCCACTATCAGACACTCATCTTCAGCCACCCATTGTATTCATTCATTAATTTCACAACTGTATTTACATTCCCCTTAAGAACCATATAAAGCAATCACTTAAGATTCTGGCATATTTGAAATCTTTGAAATGGTCCATACTATATTCAAACTTTGGGAAAGTATTTACGCTATACTACACAATATGATACTAATTTTAATATGTTTTATATTTGCGAGTATCATTACTTTCTTTACTAATTCTCTGTTATTAGAAAAGGTTGGCATATTGTTTTTTCCAAAAATTTTGATGCCTAGTGACTATTTTTAAAAGATGTTTCCACATTTTCAAATTATCTCTTAATAGCATTCCTAGAACAAATTTTTCTTATAATTTATTTGTTTAGGTCATTTATTATTTGAACTATGACTTCTCCAAGAGAGGCAATGAGATAAGAATCACTACAGCGGAGGATTAAAATCACAGACTCTTAGAGCCAGATGGCCTGATTCTCAAACCCAGCTTTGCCACTGACTAATTGTTGGGCAAGTTATTTAAATGTTGTGTCTTAATATTATCATCTGCAGTCAGGTATAATAATAGGATCTATCTTGCAAAATGATGAGTCAAATACAATAATATATTGAGATCACTTAGAAGTTAGTTCAACTAAGAATCGTGCTATGGAAGGATTTAGTCTTATTACTGTACTTGATCATACATAGTACCATGTTATTTTTTTCAAACAGCTTGTAAATGGATGATGATTATTTTTCTGCAAACTTAAATTATCACAAAATACTTACTTTATTAAATTGTTCATAGCATCTGGATCATATGCTGTAACCTGTCCAATGATGCTGCCCTCCTTTACATCTTCATCTACTTCTATCAAGTAATAAAGTTTACTAAACACAGGAGGCTCATCTATATCTTCTACAGATATTTTGACCACAGCTGTGTCTTTGAAAGGTCCCAGGTGTAGAAATCGTGGATCAGGGTGAGTGTTACTTGCATCCACTCTTAAAGTGTACAGCATTTTGCTTTCAAAATCTAAATTCTGGAGTTAAATAAGAAAAATTAGTATAATATAGCAGATATGACAAGGGAAGACAATATTAAATTTGAATATCCAGCTCTGTTATTGGTGCCAGGAATTGTGGTTAAAAAACTTCCTCAGTTATTGCTGCATAGGTATATCAAATAAACTAGTAATTTTTTGTTTTGTCTTACACTTATTCATAGGGGGTAACTGAATATAATGGTATGCACATTAAGACTGAATCCCACTTATTAATGCAATTCACATTTTGATGGTCACAGGCAAATGTATTATCTAATGGATATACAGATTATTTACTATTATTATTAAAGTTATACAAAGTTAAAATCAGAGTAAATATAAAATAAAGTAGAGATTTAGCAAACTGCTCATATAAGTTGCCCCCTTAGTTCCAACATTTCTAAAACTGATATTTTAAAAAGAAAAAGCATATTTCATTCATCTGAACACTATGGAAAGCAAGATGTGAATGGAAACAGAAAAATCAGGAAAATAGAACATGATCAATATTTAGCTGGATTATTCTAGGTAAAGTTTCATAATGTTCCCCCACACTACATTAAAAATCAAGAAATCCAAAATAAAACACACATCTTCAAGTTTCATCTACTTGAAGAGACAAATTGGAATATTTTGAAAAGTGTGTGAAATAAAGTTATGACTGCATGCCTATTTTTTCAGCCAGGGAGAGTATAAAACAAGGACTTTCGAGGCTATCTGGTCCTACCTTGAGTGTCTGCTATAAGCACAAGCAATTAAGGCTTTGTATCACTTTTTAAGTGTCAGTGGTGAAGATGCGTAACTTGAGATGAAGCCACAACTATACCCCCTTCTATGAAGACTGTAAAGATGGGAAAAATAAATCCTAGGCTTTTCTTCCCTTAACTGAAAAGCAAAAATAAACTATAAGCACTCAATGAAAAAATGAAGACAGCGTAAAGAAACCTGTTTGACAGTTATAATCCCTTCCTGTGTGTCCTTGTCAGTGATGACATCAAACATGTCTGTTCCATCTCCTTCAGCAATGCTGTATTCCATTTCAGCATTCTCCCCCACATCAGGGTCATCGGCTTTTATCCTTCCAACATGGGTTCCAAGAGGTACGGACTCGGGAGAATTAAATTGATACGTACCTGAAAATTCAATCAGAGCTGTTTTGGCATTTCATCTTCAGATAACAAAAACCTTTCTTTTCCTCTGCCTTTTTTACTTCAATAAATTAATTTTAAACTGGGAGAGTTTTTCATCATATTGAATTGTAAGCTGTCAAAAATTATAGATTTATTAAATTGGAAAAATAATTTATAAAGGCAGAGCACTCTCACTTTGTAAATGAGAAATATAAGTTCCAGGAAGATTAAGTGGATGCTCCAAGGTTATTGAGATAACAGATGGTAGGCACGATATTAGAATCCAGAACTTTTACTTAAGAGGGCAAGAAAACCAATTATTTACCGCTTATCTGGAGCTTTCAATATTGTCATTATACATTTTCACAACTTTCATATTATTTCAAAAACATGCACTTATTCTTATATTCTAGGTCAGAGATAGAAAAATAAACCCATACACAGGAATTTCCTTCCTTCCTTCCTTCCTTCCTTCCTTCCTTCCTTCCTTCCTTCCTTCCTTCCCTCCTTCCTTCCTTCCTTTTTGCTTGTTAATCCCTTAAGGGATATGAATGTTTCTGTTTCCTTCAGTTCCAGCCAATTATATTGCATTGTGGTGTCCTTGAAAGGATTTTAGTTTGTGACAATTTGTTCAAGAATCAATAGGAAAAAGTTAAAAAAAAAGTTAATGAAAGTTAGAAATGTTTTTAAACATTTAAAATGTGCTGCATTCTGTATAAGGCCAAAGGCCCTCTATATTAATTTATTTAATTCTAATATCTGTCCTCATAATATCAAGGTAGGGATAGGGCTCAAAGAAATGATCCTATAAAATTGAGAAAAACAGCATGCAAAACTAAGTCTCTCTGATTCAAAGTCTTCTCTTTCTAATTTGTTTGGTGATTAAGGAGGACTTCTAAATCCAGCTGCCTGGATTTGAATTCTAATCACTGGGCAAGTTAAATTCTCTAACCCTTGATTTCTTCATCTATAAAATTGGGTGATAATGACAGCAATCATCTCATAGTTTTTTTTTTAATGAGAATTACATGAAATTATGTCTTTTATATGTTTAGCCCGGGGATAGTTCTTAAACATTTTTTGTTGTTACTACTATTATTGTTCTAAACCTTTTGCTAAGATTATAATGGATCATGGAATTATAGAGTGCCAAGCCATTTGAGAATTCATCAAGTCATACTGTTTCAGTTTATATTTAAGGAAACTGAATGCAAAGTTTAGATTTATGTTAATTAGGCTTATTGTTCATATTCTTAGCAAACTTTTTTAAACATTTATCAGATACATATGTCAACCATCCAAAGCTGAATCATCAAATAGTTTAAGCTTGGAAAAATGCTCTAATGTATTAGATTCAATATCATAAATTTAAATTTGAGACCCCCTCAACTGAACATTTCAAAATAGGCCCTTCATATTTGTATTCACTGCAAAATGGAAAGGATTGGAATCTGTTTGTGTGGGAATTCATGGCATGCAAAGCATTCAGGATTTAACATACGTGCCTAAAATGGTGATGACTAAAAGGGTATTGACTGATTTGACCTTTACAAGTAGATAACAGATACTAGCAAACATGTCTCAGATGCCATCAGAAAGAAGGCATACCACCACTCAAAGGGCCATTAAGAAAAACAAGTGCTGCCATTTGAACCCATTTTGTGTTGATTGTAATACTAGTATCTGATATCTGAGACTTTAAAATATCAAGTATGTGTTTTAGAATCAATTAAATAAGGGAGTATAATTCTTATATACAGATAGGATAACTGTGTATAAGATAATCTCAGATAACTGAGGTCTGACAAGTGACAGACATGGGATTTGAAACCAGGCTGTCAGAACTAAGAGTCCGTGCTCTAAACCGTGAAACAGATATGAGACAGAGTGAGATGATCACAGCCAAAATTGGGAATTCAATTTGTGGGAAATTATAATATTTTGTCGGAGGGATAGGTTGTGGATTTGTCTTTGTTCACAACCGAATAGTTAAAACACTGGTACAAATATAAGCCTCTATTCATAGTGTGTTGGAGAAGGCTTCCTACACGAGAGAAATAAAACCTTCCTTACTCTGGGGAAATCGTGGAGGATTGTTGTTGACATCTGTCAGAGTGATGTTTACGGTGGTGGTTCCAGAAAGGCCTCCCATCTGGCCGCCCATGTCTTTGGCTTGTATAACCACTTGGTACTGTTCTCTATTTTCTCTGCTCATGTCTGGTAGTGCAGTTTTTATTATGCCTTTTAGAAAAAGTAGACAAATATTTTACAATTTAATCACTGAGTTCTAAGATTATCCTATGCAAGATCTATTTTATACAAGTTCATCATAACAAACAACCAAAAAGCTGGTGTACCTAACTGTATGAAATCCATAACCAATTTAATGTAATGGACAGAACAGACAGAATTCTTCCACTGGCTATTGTACAGGGAATGAGCTTGGCTAAATCAATTTAATTATATTTTTTGATTTAAAAAAATTAACTTCATTAAAAAATCTTCAGATGAATAAGCTTACTTAATTTGATGATTTTCACATTCTTTCTGTTTTGAGTATTTCCTAGGACACAAAAAGTGCTAAATCTCAAATTTTGTATTTGGTGTCGTAAATTTAAGCTCTGTAGATAATAGTCTAAAAGGATAACAGTTCAAATAATCTATTTAAATAATATGAAATTTGCTTTTATTTCCATGGAATAACTATGGGGAATAAGTGGAAGCATGATACTGAATCAATAGCTCTTAAAATACAGAAAAATCTATAATTGTGCATCCGGATGTATTACATAATGAGATGAGAAAGAAACCAAGTATGAAAGGCTATTACCTGATTCTGGGTCCACGGAAAAATATGGCTGTCCTTGCAGTATGCTGTAGACCACTTTTGCACTGTTTCCATAGTTGGCATCATCTGCATCTGTTGCGGTCACTTGTATGACAGACGTACCTACACGAATCCCACCCACCCAAACAAAGATACTTAAATACTTCAAACTTTGAAACGGTCTTTCCGAAAAATTATTTCTGGTGGGTCATGCGGTGTGTTAGATGGTGGTACATGTTCAAAGAAATGTGTTGAAATGATGCTGCCTCAAAAAAAAACAACAACAAAAAACAAAACACTTCTCTTTTTTCATTTTTTAAAAAATTTAAATACCCCGTAATTTTATTGTTTGAGCTATCTGAGAAAAAAATCAGCAACCTATTTTTATCACAGAAATGAATATAATGAGACAAATGCACTGCACTTTTAGTTGACCAAAAATATTGTGAGGAACAATTTTTCACTGAATACAATGTGCATGCAATTTTTAATTAATGCATTTCTTGCTTACTGGAAATGTATATTCAAAGATAAAACCAGTATTGGTAACATCCAGGTTGCTTTTTACTCTGATAAATTAAATGTATATTATACATAGAATAAAAAATAGAGGGACCCTGTTTTCATAGGGAAAAAACGGCATAAAATTGACCTGTAATTTTGTGTGTGTGTAAGATATAAATGATTATTAAGCGTCTGGGCCTCCCTTTAAAATATAGTTAACACAGTCATATATGATTATATCTATTGATATGCTACATATTATTTGCTGCACATAAGTAAATCAGTAGATATTTCCCCCCAAATTAAGAAAGTATGGATTTTGTCACATGCAATACTATAATTTAACACTACTCTGTTTAATTTTATTTTCTGAAACTTAAACCACTGTCTTTTAACTTTATCACAATTTTTTATAAAAAGATAAAAAGGTTTTAAAGGGGCTAAACATAATGCAGTATATTAATGGGCTTTTCTGATATCTCACTAATCGCTATAAAGATTCAAAGCATGGTTGTAAAACTACTATTGATTAAAGCCTACCATGTATCCCTTGGGCAAAATGAGTTTGTATGACATTTTCTAGTATACTACATAGAATTTTCCGAAGTTTGACTCTGATTCTACCTAGATTGTGAAATTCTTTAGGACAGGGCAAATTCCATATTGGCCGTATCACTTACTTTAAAACCCCCATACGTTACACACTCAGAACTGGTCTAATTTAGTTGTAATGAATGTTTCTCAAAATTTGCATGTATATGCTTAAAAATTATTAATTGTATGTTAAGATTATACTAACAGCTCATTTCCCATCAATGTATCTGAATACTAACACAGGAATCTAGCAGCATTCGTTTTTATGTTTTTTTTTTTCAAAATTAATTAGCATAGAAAACTTGAGTTTTTTCTCTTGAGGCCTCTGTTTCCTCAGCTGCAACAGAATTGATATGTTCTGCAAGAAGACACAGTACAACTCACTCGTCCATCCCAGGGGTACTCCTTTGTCATTTAAAGAACACTCACTCATGTCCTAGCCAGACCAAGGCAAAAATAATAGTTATATTATAATATAATATGTATAATCCAATAGAATACAATAATGTTTATAAGTTCAACTAAAGTGTTTTTCTGACTTATATTGAATTTTTAAATATAATTTTATGGGAACATATATTAGTGAGAATAATAATTATTTTCATACTTGAGGATTATTTGAAACATGAATTATTAAGTGTAATCAGTATTCTAAATGTAAGTAGTGAATTCATCAATTTCATGACCGGTATTTTCCTAACCAGTTTCATTTTTCTTTTACTGTGGGTATAATTTCATAGTGAAAACAGGTAAAAACACTTCTCTATACCTTTTGACACTTTTAATAATGTATTTTGCTGTTAAATTTGTTTTCTATTGTTTGCTTTTTATTGTAGGTATGTGATCTTTGAACATATCCAAAAATACTTGACCTAAAAAAGAAAAAAATAATTCAATCTAAATAATAAAAATCAATTTTGTAATGTAACTAAAATGTT
Organism: Leopardus geoffroyi; assembly: GCF_018350155.1. Taxonomy (NCBI): domain Eukaryota; kingdom Metazoa; phylum Chordata; class Mammalia; order Carnivora; family Felidae; genus Leopardus; species Leopardus geoffroyi. Next base: position 217,866,552 of record NC_059326.1, on the reverse strand, counting down.
AAAAACACTCATATAAACTACGATCTGTTCTTGTAGATTCATGGTAATGATTAGGAATGCTGATAAACCCTGATAAACACTGACAGCTTAATACTATGATATTTATAATAGCAGAATGAAAAAAGAGAAGTACTTAATGTGTTGGACATTAGGGAATGGAGAGTTGTACTTTTTTTTGCATAAATGCAATGACTTATTATCAGTTAGTACTATTTAGCAATAAAATTAGAAGGTGGTTTTTATGTTTTTTGTACCAATTTCGTAAATATGCGTTTATAAAGATGAATTAAAAGATTTTGATTTTTATCTCCCTCTGAATATTCTGAAATACTTATAATTTTCATTTGCTCTCAAATAATCTAAATATTTTACTTTTATATTAAACAAAGATTAAAAAATTATAGTGAAGCTTAAATGACAAATGTATCATATGACATGACATTTGTCGTATCATGATAAATTTATTTGCAGGCTTTGTCCTGTATGATGTAATCTCTCCAAAGGCAGGGGCCTGTCTGGTCTTATTCAGATTTTAACTGAAGCCCAGCATGGTTTCCAGCAGAAAGTCATAATGAGAATGTACGTTTATAGACTGTAAGGTAGATGAGGCAGAATACCCAGCCCTTAATTTGTATGATTACTTTATTCTTATGATTAGCATAAGATATAGGCCTTGAGACATATAGAAGTGGCTCATGGTCACCTGGTAGGTGACAGAGATGGGATGCATCCTAGACAATCTGAGGAAAGAAACACCACTCTAAATTCTTTACTAAGTGGCTTGTCTGGCATTAAGGCTGTGATTAGACATGTTATTGAATCCACAGGTAGTGAATGCTAAGAAAGGGCTTGGGTTAAGTCATAAAGGGTTCATTGATGAGTTATATGTGCCAACTGTGAAAACTGCAAAAGGATTTCTTGTTGAAGTGATGGTGTTGGAGAGGAACTGGGTAAGTTTTTGAGAGACCAGTATGGTGAACTACCCAGTCAATGAGAAAAAAGTTGGGCTCTGCTATAAATATTAAAATCAATGCATCCCATTTGCCTTCATTATATATCCTTAAATATTGTCCAGATTATGTGTTCTGATCGGAAGATGCTAATGCATTTAAGATTTCAACAATTAGAGTCTTTTAATTTTAACTAAAAAGTGATTCTGAGCAACACAATGGAATGTGGCATATGGTTTTGACAGAAGGAAGTAGGGGCAGAGAGATAGAGCAAGGAGAGGAGTTGGTGTGAGAGAAACAGGAGAGACACTTCGGACAAAAATAGGAAGAAAGGGACAGTATCGAGACCATTGGGGGTATATTGGGGAGAAGGGTAGGATAATAATAAAGAAATTTCATTTTATTTTAGAAGTAGTAGTTTTTTAGCTCTGGTTTAAGTGAAAATCACTAATATAAGGAAGATAATATTAGAATTAAATGACTGTGCATTACTTCATTTATAGAAGCACTTTTTGTTGTCTGATTATGCATGGGCTTTAACTATTAGTTTAAGATCATCCTTTAGTTTTTCTCTGCAATTGATTATTTATATCAGTAAAAGCATAGAAATAACATCTACAAAATTATAGTGAGTTAATATTTATTTTCCCTTAAAGCAGGATGATGACAAAAGAACCATATAATTTAAAAATATAAAATTTATAGACTTTATTTAGACATGTTTTATATATTAACAGGTCTAAAATCTTAATGCAAAATGCACTCACTCCCTTTCCTCTTATTTGGATTTAATTTTAATGAGGGGGCATTTGAATTAAGAGATAAAAACTTAAAAAATGTTGCTTTTGAGGAATTACTAAGAATCTAATAAAATTGGAAGTGTTCCAAACTATGTTTTGCATAATAAGCATAACTATTTTACAGTGGGGACAAATAGTAAGGCATTAAAATTATCCAGCTTTCCCTGCATTTATTAAACATTGTTTTTCTGTTTACAATAGTATAGTAATAAACTGTGTTTTGGGGCAAGCCAGTTTAATTCTTTTGGGCTCATTTTTACTTATTTATTAAAATAAGTGCTTAAATCAAATGTAGTGTCTTCTATGTGTATGTATAATACGTACATTTATATTTAAAACTAGATACACATACGAAGTCTATTGTTGGGCCAAACAGGAAGCAATTAATACAGTGATGTCAATTTTAGTACTAATAATAACTATCCTCCATAAATAGGATCAAGATCTATCTGTAACTTTTAAATCCTCTTTTATTAATATGAAAAGCTGCAACCAGAGCCATACATCTCTATGTTGTTGTTGTTGTTGTCTTTTCTGTTTTGTTGGAATTCTAGGCACAGAGGCAATAAAATTGACAATTACTCAAATTCTCACTTAAAAAAAATAATGTTTATTTATTTTTGAGAGAGAAAGAGAGACAGAGCAGGGGAGGGGTAGAGAGTGAGGGAGACACAGAATCTGAAGCAGGCTCCAGGTTGTGATCTGTCAGCACAGAGCCCGACGCGGGGCTTGAACTCACAGACTGCGACATCATGACCTGAGCCAAAGATAGTTGCTTAACCAACTGAGCCACCCAGGTACCCCACCAAATATGCATTTTTAAGGCTGCAACAATAAGAAATTGTGCTGCCCATATTTTAAAGTTTATATAAATATAGATTGCCTTACAGGAAGGGCTTTTTGCACAAAATAATCTATAAGCCTTCTTCCGTGTATAAACTTATATATTCTGTATTTTATGGTATGGAATGAACAAAGATTTTTTTTAAATAAAATATACAAGTGCTTACTCTAGTCCTGATATTATTACGTATTTGATAAATATTAATGTAACCTAGATGAGATAGAATATGTTTGAATTAGATAAATGATCGGAATATACAGAATAAGAGATAATATTCCATTAAATAGCACAAAATAATATGGGAGAAAATGCAGGTATCTGAGTTTAAATATAAATAGTCTCTGATAAATAAGTATTCTGGTTTTTAAAATGAGTTAATTGAGTTAATTCTTTGAAAACTTTAAAAGTTATTCAACTATAAATCAGTTATTATCAAAATGCGTCTTATTCAAATATCTGTCATCCAAATTATACTTTTTATTCCTGTATGTATATAAAATCTATTTCCAGAAGGATAAGTGACAGTTTTTGTACTATTTGTCAAAATACCTGGTAAAATAACATATATGCAGGGTAAACAATAATGTGTTATCAAGGTTAAAGGGTGTTACCAGAAAACCAAACTACTTTAGAATACTCATCAACAGGCAGTTGAAATGGAACGTATGATTTTAGTTGTATCCTCATCTCAAATATAAGCCCATAAAGACATCATCATATGTATCTACATTATCCCACTGGTCGACCTATATGGATCAGTCCAGTACTTCCACGGATCTATACCAAGCTAACATTTTAAAATATTAAAGAAAACACAGCAACTCATATTTCATCCTAGGCTGTATGATTTCCTAGGACTCCTGTCTAATTTGATAACTCTCTTTCATAATATTGGAATGAATACCTAAAAGATAAGAGAACTGCCTCTTTTCTCAGATGGATGAGATTTCATTTGAGGTGAAAAGAAATCACTTCTTTGCAAACCCCTGGTTCTTCTGTTTAGATGACACACATAGTTAAGAAACATTTTATATCATTTCACTCAGCAAAGGTGGTTATAATTTTGTTTTCCTCATAAAAAACTATTTTAGGCTGAAACATGTACTAATTGTAATAATGTCAAAGTTAATCACTGAACAATGATGAAATAATATCCAACTACATAGTATCAAATTATGAAAATCAGTTGTGCATATTTTAGATACTATAGCAAGTTTATATCACTTCTTTTTAAATATGTAATGACTTAATAGCTCTTATTTTATTAAGACATCTAAACATACACATACAGATAAATTACATAATAACAAATGTTTTTTAAAATTGTAGGCAGCCTTAAAAAAATGAAACAATTATTTTCAGTTTGCATGATAAACTATTATTTGGTAGTAGAACACAACTAAAATAATATTAAAAGGCTTGGAATATTGTTATTAGGCTACCAGGTTATTTGATCTTAATTCAGCTGCTTAATCATTCAGAATCCTGGCTCCTAATTAACAGAATGGGGATTTAAAGTTCTATTTCCCATTCTTTCCACATGAAGTTGTTTCAATGATCAAATGAGATGATCAAAAGAAATTTGTCAAATGCAAGTATTAGTTGTTATGCAAAATAATGCAAGCAAAACTGTCGAAAACTGCTGACACTATTTGATATCCCTTTTTTTATTTCAAGCAGAAATACATTCATCTTGACTGCTATTTGAATAGCAGTTGAGTAGAGGTGAAGGTGTTGGTAGAAATGCAATGGAATAACTGCTCTCATTAATCATATTGTTAGATCATATTTTTAGATATCATTTTAGGTATAAGGTACACCATAGCAGGAATCATTGAAATATATACAATTGAAAATAATTAGAAGTGAGACAGTTAAAACTAAATAGTAGTTTTCAGTTATAGTTCTCATCTTGAAAGAACCATATATGGTAACTGTATGTCCATAATTATTACCTTAGCAAACAAATAAAAATGTTAGTTTACATGGATTAACATATACCTACCGACTCCAGACATTTCAGGAACACTGGCAGTGTATAAGTCTTTTGTGAATTTTGGTTCATTGTCATTGATATCATGGATTTTAATAATAAATTCAGATTCCGGCTCCACCTGCCGCCCAGTCTTTCTGTCTATAGCCTTGGCACGAAGAATGTATAGGGATTTTTCTTCTCTGTCTAATTTCTTTGCAGCATGAATATCTCCTGTATTTTCATCTATAACGAACAGACTGCCAGCCCCATCTCCTGTTAATATGTATTTTAAATTTCCATCTCCTTTATCTTGGTCAGTGTGAAGCTTCAGAGAGGCAGAAAAGAAAAGTTCTATAAATACATGCATTGCTATTACAGAAAAAAATTAATTTTGGCACATATCAACTCTTCACATAATGTCATTAAAACAACGATCACAGTTGTTATCTTAATTTTCAGGTGAGAATACTAAACATTCCAGTTTTATCATTCTCAAAAATGTTAAATAATTACATCTGTACATCATAGGGGACTAAATTTACAATGAAATAAAAATGAATAATATATCTTTTGAAACACAGTGTTGAATGATTCAAAGATTTAAACTGTGACACATTAACAAGAAAAAACAAAACATCCATAAACCTAGAGCTTGAGTATAAAATAGTGACATACTCCTGGTTACATTTAATATCACTAAACTAAGAGATGATGTGAGACGTTTTGAACTTTTCATGATAAGTTTAGAATATATACCATAACTGCAAACTGATTTTACCTCTCATCAGTAAAATATTTGTAGATTCAGAGGCTCTGTCTTCAGAGAAACCAGAGGGATGGAATTTTATTTCAAAGATTCTTCTCTATATGATTTTGGGAGAGTACACTTTCAACCAGGATATCCTTTGTTTGTTTGTTTGTTTGTTTGTTTGGAAATTTACTTATTTTATAGACTTCTTTAAAATTCAGTTGATATAAAAAACACAGGGCTTTTCCACTGGCCGTATACATATTTTTTCATAAATTATTTTTCTTCTGATACATAACCAACTAAAAAATAGACTTTTTAATGTAGGAGGCAGTCTACTGAGTACTTAAAACAGACAAACAGATCATGTATTCACAGAAATTTAGAATTGGAAAAAATCTTGACATTTTTTCAAACCTAACACTGTTCTGAAACTTGAGTCTTAACTAGCCTGTCCCCTAGAAGACAACTATGTTGTCTTCTATCATATATCCCAAAATTCCCATTACTTCCTGGCTCCACCTATTTCTGTGTCCCATTGTATCTTTGAATTATTTGACTTTTTAAATAGTTTTTTTATGGTAGCCAAAATAAGAAACTTGGGATGCATATTTTACTCTTCTTTACTTTTAATCTCAGTGCCAAAATAATCATATGCAGTCTTCTCTGAAACCCCTTCCCTACCCATCTATGTATCTCCATCCTATGGCTATCACCCTGGTTTTGTCCTGCATCGTATCTTATCTGGACCACTGTAGCAATCTCCTAATTAATGTCTGCCACCCCTCGCAGTCTACTCCAAAGAGTTTTCCATTATAAAGGTGATTTTTCTTTTCTTTTTTTAAATAATTTTAAAAAATGTTTATTTATTTTTGCGAGAGAGAAAGCATGATCAGGGGAGGGGCAGAGAGAGAAGGAGACAGAGAATCCAAAGTGGGCTCTGTACTGACAGCCTGATATGGAGCTCGAACTCACTAACCTTGAGATCATGATGTGAGCTGAAGTTGGACACTTAACCAACTGAGCCATGCAGGTGCCCCAGGGAGGTGATTTTCAACGTCACAAATCTGGTCATGTTACCTCTTAGATTAAAAATCTTCAACAAGGTACAGGGCAAGAGAAATATAAATCTAAAGTCTTACAAACCTGGGTTATACTCATGCAAATTTTTGTGTTCTATTGGGCAAATGTGTGTGTGTGTGTATGTGTGTATGTGTGCATGTGTGTTTAATCTAAGCCTGTTCTATTAAAAAGACATAATATTCTTTACAAAAATAATCTTTACTTTTATTATTCTAATTTTTTGGACTCTATCACCTTATTTATACATCTTCCATAATCTTATCCTCATCTCCAGATACATTACTGCCACCTGTACCCACTTCGTTACCATTCTGTACCAACCAATTATATTGTTTTGCCTTGTTCTATCTTCTTCATTTCTCAGAGAATACTGTTCCAGTTTTTATTCTTGATGTTTGCATATTTTCCTCTTACCCTTTAACACCCTTTCTCTTCTCTGCATTGTCTCCTAATTAAACATTTATCATATCTCATTTAAAATCAGGATGACTTTTCCTACTCTCTAGATTAGAACACATATGCCAGCTCTGTAGTTACAAAGCATATTTCATTGTCCTAGCGTGATATTCACCACATTTGGTGAAATTATTTATTGTGCCCACTAAACTGTAAAATTCCAAAGAGAACGATTGATATTATTCTTTTAAATTGCTAGGATTTCATTGAAGGTGACAAAAATATGGAAAGACATTCCATGCTCATGGATTGGAAGAACAAATATCATTGAAATGTCTATACTACCCAAAACAGTCTACACATTTAATGCAATCTCTATCAAAATACCAATAGCATTTTTCATAGAGCTAGAAAAAACAATCTAAAAATTTGTATGGAACCACAAAACACTCTGAATAACTAAAGCAACCTTGAATAAGGAAAGCAAATCTGGAGGCATCACAATTCTGGACTTCAAGTTATATTATAAAGGTGTAGTAAAACCTTATGGTACTGGCACAAAAATAGACATATAAATCAATGGAACAGAATAGAAAACCCAGAAATGAAGCCACAGCTGTATGGTCAGTTAATCTTTAACAAAGCAGGAAAGAATATCCAATGGGTAAAATACAGTCTCTTCAACAAATGGTGTTGGGAAAACTGGACAGCAAAATGCAAAAGGATGAAGCTAGACAACTTTCTTACACCATACATAAAAATATTGAAAATGGATTAAGGCCCTAAATATGAGACCTGAAACCATAAAAATCCTAGAGGAGAACACAGGCAATAACTTCTTTACATGGGCCATAGAAGTTGCTATGATACGTCACTAGAGGCAAGGGAAACAAAAGCAAACATGAACTAGTGGAACTTTATCAAGATCAAAAGCTTCTGCACAATGAAGGAAACAATAAAAAAAAACTAAAAAGCAGCCTACAGAATGGGAGAAAAGATATTTGCAAATGACATCTGTGATAAAGGGTTAATATGCAATATATATAAAAAACTCTACACCCCCCCAAAATAATCCAATTAAAATCAGCAGAAGACACGAATAGACATCTTCCCAAAGAAGACATGCAGATAACTAACAGACACATGAAAAGATGCTCAACATCACTGATCATCAGGGAAGTACAAATCAAAAGTACAATGAGATATCATCTCACACCTATCAGAATGGCTAAAATCAACAACACAGGAAACAACAGGTGTTGGCGAAGATGCAGAGAAAGGGGAACCCTCTTGCACTGCTGGTGGGAATGAAAACTGGTGCAGTCACTCTGGAAAACAGCATGGAGTTTCCTCAAAAAGCTAAAATAGAGCCATCCTACAATCCAGCAACTGCCTACTAGGTATTTACCCAAAGGATACAAAAATACTAATTTGAGGGAATACATGCACTCTGAAATTTAAAGCAGCGTGATCAATAATAGCCAAATTATGGAAAAAGCCCAAATGTTCATGTCTATTGATGAATGGATAAAGAAGTGACATATATAATATATGTGTGTGTGTGTGTGTGTGTACTCACACACACACACAAACATAGTTATATAGTTATATATAAAATATTACACAGCCATAAAAAGAATAAAATCTTGCCATTTGCAACAATGTGGGTAGAGCTAGAGAGTATTATGCTGAGCAAAATAAGTCAGTTATCGAAAGACAAATACCATATGATTTCACTCATTTGTAGAATTTAAGAAACAAAACAAAAGAACATGGGTGAGGTGTGGGGGAAAGAAAGGAAAACCAAGAAACAGACTCTTAACTGTAAGGAACAAAGTGATGGCTACCAGAGGGGAAGTGGGTGGGGGGGATGGATGAAATGGGTGATAGGGATTAAGGAGGGCACTGTGTTGAGAATAGGGTGTTGTATGTAAGAGTTGAATCACTAAATTCTAATCCTGAAGCTAACATTACACTGTATGTTAACTAATTGGAAATTAAATCAAAACTGGAGAAAAACAACGTCAATGGAAATTTTACATATATACACATGAATACAAAGTATTTTTTAATTTTTTGTATATCATTCCTTTTTAGTTTTCCATGTATTTAACATAATTCCAATATGTCAACCTAAAAAAAATAGCCAGGTATTTTATTAGAAAAATGAGTTTATTCAGGAAGAGAAGAAGAACTCTAATTCAGGACAAGCAAACTGTGGCAAGCTATAGGCAAATCTGAGAAAAAGTGACGGTCAGCTTTTGTTAGGTTTTAGGAGGAAATTGAGGAAGATTGTTTTTTAAACAAAAGTTCATTGGAGAAGAACAAAATTTTGAGGTTGTGGCTGCTTCTCATTGGCTGCAAGTGCTGATTAGTGTATTGTTGCTGGGGCAGGGAGAGATCTTCCTTCTTTTTGCAGGTTATGTAGGCTGCAACCAGTGGTACATTGGGATATATACTTATATTTATATTTATATTATATTTATATTCATATATTCATATTCATATTCATGTTTATTTATTTTGAAAGAGAGCGAGAGCACAAATGGGGGAGAGGCAGAGAGAAGGAGAGACAGAATCCCAAGCAGCCTCTGCACCATCAGAGCAGAGCCTGATGTGGGACTTTAACTCATGAACTGTGAGATTATGACTTAAGCAGAGATCAAGAGTAAGATGCTTAACCCACTGGGCCACCCAGCTGCCCCAGGAGTTATATTTTTATATCTTACTTAGATTCAAATACCAATGGAAACCACTCACTTTTCAAACATTTCTCCTCATTTAAAGTATTTTGAAGGCTGAAAAAATATTCAGACAAACATGGTAATCATAATCACTACAATTTTCTCTGAATGATTTTATATTTGATTTTAAAAATTTCAAGGAAACTTCAGTATTAAAATTATGCTACTTGGACTGAATATGGTGTCCAGAGAGAAATTAAACTACAAAATTTTCAGAATAAGTTTGTGGTCTGAAAATATTGAATTTATTTACAAAATGAAATATTTGCAACAGAATTATATTTTAGTCATTCCTATATTGAAATCATAATTTAGATTTACATCCTATTCCTATCCGTTCTAATGTCTGCCATGATATTTTATGTGTACTCTTTATTCTCTTAATTTAAAATGCCATAAGAAAATAAAATAAACTACCATTTTAAAAGAATTATGTCACATAAAATCAAGCACATATTTTAAAGCAGTATCTTTAATTTACAATTTCATTTTAAGAATGAAAACACAATATTTATTATCTGGTGTAATCTAACAAAAAACAAAAGATGCTATATTAAAATACTGGATTTTTCCATCATGTACATTATTAATTTTCAATTACACCCTTAGAGTTGATAGAAATCAATAGCAAAACCTATTATAACGTAAGTATAATATCTTCTATATGGAATCAACACTCAGCAATTTTATAGGATCAATGAAAATAAAGTAGAAATCTTATGACTATTGCTTATCTATTATAGAACAAAGCCCACATAAAATTCCTGAAGAAATATGAGTACCAAAATATAGTTATTTTCTTCAGATCTCAATGTACCAAGTAGTCCTCCCTCCCTGGAAATAACTTATTTGCCTCTTTTAAACTTGAATAAAACCATGAAAGCACAATAAATCCTAAATAATGTTTTAAAATGCTAGCTATTATTGTCCAACAGTATCATGTTTTGTACAAAATCAACAGTATCATAATTTTGCCAGCTACAGTTGTTTTTAGAAATTTGAAAAATTTAAATGTACATGCAAAATAAGCTAAAAATTTAAATTATATAGATGCGTATGTAGATAGGAAGAAGTCTACCAAATTCTCCCTTGATCTATAAAAGCAGAAGAGTTCAAGATCAAAAAAAAGAAAGACTAACTTGAAGGTAAAAACAAGAGAGTCATGACTCCTCAGTCCATCCCCAGACTTGAGCCAGTTAACAGACCCAGACCCTTTGAATGAAAGGGATGCTCAAGTCTTCTTGAGGAAGGTCCCCAGTACTTGCCTGAACATTCATACTATTAATCTTTCTCCTGGCCTTCCGCAAATGGGCCTATGCCTTTTACCAAGGTAACTGTGTGCTGGATAAAAAGGAAGTAATCAGACACCTGAAGAGTCCTGGACACAAGCTCTGAATTCTCATTGACTCCAGGAAACCCAAATCAGTGTGATCTGCCAACCAGAGTAGAGGTATGAGGAAGTCAGGTGATTGATGGAGTTTTACCTGACATCTGTCTAATAGTGGGCCCAGTGGGATCCTAAATCCATTCTGTAGTAAAAGATAAATTGCTGTATCTTCCCCATCCTCCAACCAAAACAGAAGCCCAATACCTCGTGGTCTTTGGAGGTAGAGTATTTTTCATTTGGATATGTTATTTCTATCCATTTACTGAAACACCTGAAAAGCTGCTAGTTTTGAGTGGGGCCCAGCACCTGAGAAGATAGGATGATTTGGTCCGTGTATACAAGTCAATCTCTTTCCTCAGCCAGTTTTGTCGTTTCCTAGTGGGCTCATGAACAAAGCGGCCATGGTGGCAGGAGTGGAAGTTATACATGGGTTTAACAACTTGAACATCCACTGACTAAGGACCATCTGGCTACAGTTACTGTTGAATGCCCAATGTGCAAGCAGTAGAGACCAACATTGAGCCTCCAATATGGTGCCATTTCCTTGGGTGATCATCCAGCTTCCTGATAACTAGTCAATTACACGGGAATGCTTCCATCCTGAAAGGTATGATGCTGTTATTTTGTTTTGTTTTGTTTTAAGCTTATTTATTTATTTTGAGAGATACAGAGAGCATGAGCAGGAAAGGGGTAAAGAGTGACAGGAATAGAGAGAATCCCAAGCAGGTTCTACGCTGCCAACACAGAGCCCGACATGGGGCTCGAACTCATAAGACTGTGAGATCATGACCTGAGCTAAAGCCAAGAGTTGGACATTTAACCTACTGAGCTACCCAGGTGCATTGGGACAATGTTTTTGGTTTTTTTTTTTTTAATTATTATTACTATTATTATTACTACTATTATTACTCCTGGTATAGACACTTACACTGGATATGTATTTGCCTTCCTGCACACAGTGTTTCTGCCAAAATTACCATCCATAGACTTACAGCATGTCTTAATGGTATTCCATACAGTATTAGTTCTGATCAAGCAAATCACTTCACAGTGAAACAAGTGCAACAATAAGTAAATACTCTTGGGATTCACTGGTCTTACCGTGGTCCATGGTCCACACCATCCTGAAGCAGCTGATTTGGCACAATGATGGAATGGTCTTTAGAAGACTCTGTTACTATGACAGCTAGGTGCTGATGCCTTGCAGAGCTGGGTTGAGTTTATCTTGAAGGCTACATATGCTCTGAATCAGCATCCAACAAATGGTGTTGTTTCAGGATTCACAGGTCCAAGAATTAAGGAGTGGAAATGGGAGAGGCATCTTTCACTATTACCCCTAGTAACCCACTAGCAAAATTTTTATTCCCTGTTCCTGAGACCTTATGCTATGCTGGCCTAGAGTTCTTAGTTCTAGAGAGATGGGGAAATTTTTCCACCAGGAGACAAAAAAATAATTTCATTGAATTGTAAGCTAAGATTGTTGGACTCCTCATGCCTCTAAATCAATAGGCAAATAATAGAGTTACTGTATTGCCAAGGTGATTGGTTCTGACTATAATGGGGAAATGGAGGCAAGGAGCAGTACTTGGAATACAAGAGATCCCTTAGAGTGTCTCTTAGTATTACTATGCCCTGTGATTAAGATCAATGAAAAACTACAACAACCCAGTCCATAAACGACTACTAGTGTTCCAGACCCTTCAGGAATCAAGGTTTGAATCACCCCGCCAGAGAAAGAGCCATAACCATATTAGGTGCTTCCTGAAGGCAAAGGGAATACAGAATGGGTAGTGGAGGAAAGCAGTTACAAATACCAGTTATTTGTTAGTTACAGAATGTGTCTAGTTATAGAATGACTCATTGAGTACTTACTCCTTATTTTGTTATGAATACAGTGTGTTTTTTATAAACAAATTTCTTTGTTTTTTCCCATTTTTTTCCTTTATCATGTAACATAAGATACATGAACTTGTTATCACAGTATTTAAATATTATTAATTTTACATTATTGTATTTATGTTACAAGATACCAAGGAGAAGAATACACATCACTAAAGGACTATACCTCTTCTGGAAAGGGGTTAGTGTAATCCCAGTTGTGTGCAGAATAGTTGTATTCTGTTAGGCAGAATTATGACCTTGTTATTGTCTTTCTTTGAGATTAGCATGACTTAAGGAGATATGTGTGAGTGCCAAGTTAAGAAGAAGTGGCCTTATCATGGTTAATTTTATGTGTCAGATTGTGCCATTGGATGCCCAGATCTTTGGTTAAACATTATTCTGAGTGTATCTGAGGGTGTTTCTGGATGAGATTAATATTGGAATTGATGGGCCAGGTAAAGCAGGTTACTCTCCCCATTTTAGGTATGAATCATCCAATCTATTGAAAACCTGAGAAACGGAATTTGCTTTCTCTGCCTGACTGTGTTTGAGCTGGGACGTTGATCTTCTCCTGCCTTTAGACTCAGACCGGAACGTAACACGTTCAAGTCTTCAGACTCCCAGTGAAACTATGTCATTGATTCTCCTGAATCTCTGGCTTACCAACTGCAGATCTTGGGACTTCCCAACCTCCTTAATCATATAAACCAATTTCTTATAATATATATCTATATATATTATATAAAACAAATATACATATATATACATATATATGTATACATATATGTGTATATATATATGTGTATATATATATATATATATATATATATATATATATATATATATCCTGTAGACGACTACAATTGAAGGCAAAGTTTGCAAAATCCAAGCAAATTTATTCCTAATCCATTTTCTTTTAGGAATGTAAGAGTTTTTTGATTACTTGCTTGTTTTAAATTTTGTTTAAAGTGTTTATTTTATTTATTTATTTTGCACACGCACATGCAAAAGAGAAAAAGAGGAAGGAGAGAGAGAGAGAGACAGAGAGACGGGGGGGGAGAGAGAGAGAGAGAGAGAGAGAGAGAGAGAGAATAAGGAGAAGGGGAGAGGGAGAGAGAGAAACTCCACACCCAGCATGGAGCCTGATGCGGGGCTCGATCTCCCAACCAGGAGATAATGACCTGAGCAGAGAGCAAGAGTAGGGTGCTGAACCAACTGAGCCACCAGGAGCCCCTGTTTAACATGTTTTTAATTTCAAAAGTATGGTATATCGTCCAACTCTTATTATCAACAATCTTCACATATTCCTAAAAAATATATATGTGGAATTTTCTAACTGTTCAGTTTTTAAAGAGGAATGATATAAGAGCTATAGCTGACAGTTACTAAAAATAATGATTAATCATACTTCTGATGTCTTAATAATGTTAAAATATATGTCCAATATATTAAAAATAGTGTGTTGTGCAGCAGTCTTCAAGTTAGATTTTTCTTCTTTATTTCAGATAAATTGAATTATCTTTAAATTTACTTGTATTAAGTATTGGGTTTATAACTAATATATTAATACGCAGTTTTGAGTAAATGAAAATTAAATATAAGACCACTGATATGCAATGTAGTTATGCCATAAAGATTTCCAGTTTTGACTAAAGAAACATTAGCTGGACATACCTTCTCATAGTAAGCAACTAAAAATCTAGACAAACTACATGAAGTCGCTGTTTTTAGGAATTACACAACAGAAGGGAAGCAACAAAATGAGTTATAAATTCATTCTACCAGTTTGCCTGGGAAAAATTTTACTGTAGGGATGTGGAGTATGTACAGAGAGTGGCAAATCTGCCGGGCAGAGAAAAACAGAGATGGGAATTCAGGGCTGTTACTGTGGCACCGATTTGCTAGACAGGATACAAAGGGGCGAGAGCCACAGAGTGCTCCAGTCAGAGCATCTGTGTAAATATGGTAGAATCATATAGTGTGCATGTCCACAGAGGCTTAGCATAGAAAATTTCTGGGGATCTAAAATTTTAATAGAGTATTTCACCGATTACAAAGAATGGGAAGAGAGGAGTTTGGGCACAGCCAGAATGGTTCAGTCTTAACTGAATGTTGTGGGTGTTAAGAATTGAGAAAAGCCATGCCTTGGGAGAAACAACTGTGTCTATGAGTGAAGAATACATCCTAAGAAAAAAAATACAGAGGGTGCCTTGATGGCTCAGTCAGTAGAGAATGTGACTCTTGATCTTGGGGTTGTAAGTTCAAACCCCACATTGGGTATAGAGCTTACTTAAAAAAATCGCCAGGATTTAATAAAACTTAAAAAATGAAAATTCTTTAAAAATAGACAAACTAAAATGGACCCATTCAAACAGTTCTTAAAACAATGTTTGACAAGAAGACTGTATCATCTACAATTCCCAGAATATAGTAATATAGTAGTATGTGTCAATTACTAAGTTCTAGGAAAATGTGTTTTTTAAATATGTATTTAATATATATGTTAATATATATTTAATATATATGTGTGTATATATATATATATATATATATATAATATATATGTGTGTATATATATATATATATATATATCTCCAATGGAAACAGAAACACAGACAATCCCAATATGTGAGCTACTAACAGACATACATGTAATTGGAATAATGTTCATGCACCTACAGTTGCAAAAGGGAGAAAAGAATATGACAGAGAATATTTTTTAAGAGATAATGGTAAAAAAATCTTAAAAGCATCCAAGGAATAAACATAAGTTTAGGTTAAAAAATATAACAAGAAAGACAGCTGATTTCATATTAGAAATAATGGAAGCCAGAACTGTTTAGTAAAAATAACCTTCAAAAATTAAGAAATAGTATTTTGAGAGAGAAAAAAAAATGCTGAGAGAATTCACTGCAATAAGACTTTCACTTCAAGCAATACTAAATAGATATCTTTAGGCTGAATGGAAATAATGCTAAATTGGATCCTTGATATAAAGAAAGAAATGAGGAGACTTCATGAGAGCAAAACAGCTGGCATAAGAGATTATCTTAAAGTATTTTTAAAAGAAAAATGGCTGTTTAAATCTTGTATAACATCAACATATTATAAAATTTATATAGCATAGTAAACATAACATACATAACAATAATAGCAAAGTAAATGGAATTCTGCTTTCACCAAGTTTTAACACTATGTAGTAATGACATCATATTCCAGTTAGACTTGAATAAGTTAAGGATGGATATAACCCTTATCCTTATATTCCTTTTATAATCCTCAGGGCAACTGCTAAATAATACAAGGAGATAAAGCTAAAATGGCAACTGTGGAAATAAAATGAAATGCTAATTAGTAGACAAAAAGAAAGTTGAGGAGACAGAGAGAAATATTTTTCTATAAACAAAGGCAAGAAACAAGAGGTAAATGGTGAATAATTAGAACAAATGTAAAACAAGAAGGCCAGCAGTATATAAACACAAACATATGAGTGATTACATCAGTATCAGTGGGCTTAAAAACTCAAGTAAGAAGACTATTAGAATCCACTACAAAAAGGTACTTAAGTATATGTAGATTACAAGAGCCAAGCCTTCAACATGATAGTATAAATGAATTTAAAGTAAAAAAAATAAAAATGTCATAAATATTAATTATAAGAAAGCATGTAGGGCTATATTAAAATTAAACAAAAGAAACTTTAAGAAATAATACAGAAGAAACTTAGTAACACTGAAGGGGACATTATCTCAGAAAGATATGACAATCATTATTGTTCATGGAGCTAAGAATAAATTTCTAAATGAAACACTTGTCATAAAACTAAAAGAAGTAGCAGACAATCCAAATCACAGTTGGGTTTTATTATGGAAATGATTAGTTTTTGTTTCTTACAAGAAACTAATACATTGAGTACATATAATTGAAATAATGAGATTTTAGAACAGATGATCACAGTGAGTCATAATACTGCCCACATATCATCAAAGCAGCTATACAAGCAGCAACATACAAATGTACAATGTGCAGTAAATGTACAAATAATAGGTATGTTCTTCTAATCCTCTACATGTATATTAATAATGTTTTTAGAATATTTTTATTTACACAAAAATTACAAAGCTATCTCTATCACTTCCCACATCCTCACACTTAGTTTTAGTTATTAACCTCATATTGTGGTATATTTGTTACAATAATGGACCAATATTGATAAATTATTATTAAAGTGTATATCTTATTCAGAGTCCCTTGCTTTTTACCGCATATCTTTATCTGCTCCACATTACATTTAGTCCTCATGCTCCTTAAACTCCTTTGTACTGTGACAGGTTCTCAGACTCTCTGTTTTTTATTATCTCCATAGTTCTGAGAGTGTATGTCATACACATATAGTGATATATCCCTTTTTTGGACTTTATCTCATGTTCTTTCTCATGATTATTCTAGGATTATGTGTTTTGGGGATAAAGACCACAGCAGTGGCCTTTTTCATCACGTTTCAAGGGTATATTCTGTAATCATGATATATCACCGTTGACGCTAACTTAGTTGACTTAGTGTTTGTCCAGTGTCTGCCCTACACAGTTACGGTCTTTCTCCCTTTTCTTACTGTATTTTTTTTTTAAGTTTATTTATTTATTTTGAGAGAGAGAGAGTGCGTATGCATGAGCAGGTGAGAGGCAGGGAGACAAGGAGAGAGAGAATCCCAAACAGGCTCTGTGCTGTCAGTGCAGAGCCTGATGTGGGGCTCAAACCCACGAGCGGTGAGATCATGACTTGAATTGAAACCAAGAGTCAGATGCTTAACCGACTGAGCCACCCAGGTAACCCTTACCATATTCTTTAAAAGGAAGTCGCTACATTCTGCCAACATTTAAGGAGTAGGGAGTTACACCTCTTTGAAGGGAGACTATCTTCATATATCATTTGAAATTTCTCTACATGGGAGCCTTGTTTATTCTCTCCCCTTTACTTATTATTGTTATTTAGTTATATCAGTTTGGACTCTTGGATTTTTTTTGCGGGCGGGGGGGGGGGAGCTAATACCAGTGTATTTCATTGCTCCAATTTTTTCAGTTTTGCCCACTGGGAGCCCTTACAGTCAATTCTTGTGTCCTTTTGCCATATTCCTATCTTTGTAGTGTGTTTTTGTCTATGTGCATGTCCTTAATTTCTGGCAACACAAGGTACACCACAATGATCTTGTGTATTTCTTGTTATATTCCTAGAATCATCCTTTTTTTTTCAGGAAGACCCAGTTCTCTTTACTGGAGAAGGACAGTAGAAATCGAGATCAGAATGCTAAATGTGTTTACTGCTACTAGGTGTTGTTGCTTTTAGAACCTTTCAGCTGACAGAACAATGAAATTTATGGCTGACTACTAGTCTGTGTATATACCTGCCTAGATGACACCAGTTGTATCAATATACAGTTCATTCTGATATCTATATTTGGATATTTTAACATACTAATTTGAGTAATTAGAGAAGAAAAAGACAAATAATAGGAAAGGTACAGAATATTTTGGCAGTGCTCTTAGCCAAATCAATCCCAATAATACTTCAATAGCACACAGCCCAGCATCTTCATAATATGCATTCTTTTCACATACACATGTGAGACTCATCAGATTATGCTATGTATTAAATTGCATTGGAGATGACCAAAATATCTAGCCCATGGCCTATTGATGTAGGCTCTGTATTATGTTTGTTGTTCCCCACATATATATGTATATATGTACATATATAAAATATGTATAATATGTAATATATGAAGTTAATACTATCCCTATCAAAATTTCAGTGTTACATTTTACAACAAATTGATAAGCTGAAACTAAAATTTACATGGGAATGCAAATGACCTAGAGTAGCCTGGACAATTGGAAGAAGAAAAAAGTAGAACTTATATTGTTAAAGTTCAAAACTTATTCTAGAATTACAATAATGAAGAGAGTGAAGTATTAAATAGACAAATGAGAACAAAATAGGAAATCTAGAAATAAACTCACAGATATACTTGATTTTAGAAAAAGGTGCCAATGAAATTTTGTTGTGGAAGCATTCTCAGCAAATTCTGTAGCAACTCCATTGATATTGGTATGTAAAAACAGAAGAAACTTCATTCATACCTCACATAATCCATAAAAATTAATTTGAGATATATTACAAACTTAAATATGATAGCTGGAACAAAAAGATCATCTTGGAAAAAACATGAACTTGACTTCATGATATTGAAATAGGCACATATTTCTTTTGTAAAATCCATAGGTCCAAACAATAAATACAAATAATATTTTTATTTAATGAAAATTAAAATATACTCATCAACAGACAATGTGTTTTTGATACTCTGCTGTTAAGTACATACACATTAAGGATTGTTGTCTTTTTGGAGGAATGGCCTTTTTATCATTATGTAATGTTTCTATTTATCCCTGATAAATGTTCTTGTTCTGATATTAGCTGTATCTGAAGTTCATCTAACTACTCCAACTTTCTTTTGATTACTGTTGCTTTGGAATATCTTTCTCCATCTCTGTACTTTTAATCTAACCCACTTTAAGTATAAAGTGGTTTCATTTTAGACAACATATGGTGGAATTTTGTATTTTTATATTTTTTATCCACTCTCTACCAGTGGTGTGTTAGACTCACATTTAAAGAGTTTGATTGGTATAACTGATTTAATATCCTCCATATTTGTAATTATTTTCTATTAATTACTGGTTCTTTATTTATTTTTTGTTTATTTGTCTGATCTTTTTCTGCATTTTTTCCGTTTTTTTTTTGAGCATTTTATATATTCCATTTTCTCTCTACCCTTCACAAATCAATTATAAGTTTAAAAAAAAAAAGATGTGAAGGAGCTTTAAATGCATATTACATTTAAATGTAAGTGAAAGAAGCTAATCTGAAAAGACTACACACTGTATAATTCTATGTGATGTTCAGGAAAGCGCAAAACTTTAATCAAATTACTAGTGGTTGCCAGGCATTCAGGAGAGGGAGGGAGGGATGAATAGATACAACACAAGGGATTTTTGGGGCAAACTACTCTGTATGACACTATAATGGTGGATACAAGACACAATTCATTTGTCGAAACCTATAGAACTGTACAACACAAAGAATGAGCCCTAATGTAAACTATGTATTTTAGTTATAATGTAACAATATGGTTCACATCAGTTGTAACAAATGTACCACTCTACTGCATGGTGTTAATGGAGAGGGATGGTCCGTTTTTCAGTAAACCCAAAACTGCTCTAAAAAATAAACTCTATTAATTAAAAACAAAACACAAATTATAAATTTATAAAAAAAAGTCCATGTAAGATTGAGAATCAAGCCACAGACTGCAGAGAGAGAGTATAAAGTAGCAAAGGACTCATCTCTCTAAATATGAAAATACTACAAGTCAATAAACAAAAGACAAATCCAGCCAATACAAAGTGGGTCAAAGGAAAACAGGCATTTCATTAAAGTTGATACTTGACTAGTCAATAAACATAAAAATGTTCTCAATGGCATTACTCTTCATCAAAACGCTTCAGCTGTGAAAGCTCAGTGGGGAGTGCTACACATATTCCAGAAAACCTGAAATTAAAAATTAAACTGAGAAAGATACGTTGTGCAAAACAGTTCAATTTGGAAGGAAGCTTGTTTCACAGATCTGATACACGCTTTTGCATTTTCTAATAAAATCATTTAGGGGCACCTGGGTGTCTCAGTCAGTTAAGTGTCCAACTTCAGCTTAGGTCATGATCTCAGGATTCCTGAGTTCGAGTCCCGTGTTAGGCTCTGTGCTGACAGCTCAGAACCTGGAGCCTGCTTCGAATTCTGTGTCTTCCCCTCTCTCTGCTCCTCCCCCAGTCACCCTCTGTCTCTGTTCGTCTGTCTCTGTCTCTCAAAAATAAATAAATATTAAAAATTAAAAAAAAATCATTTATATACTTTCCCTTAGACCAAGTGCATGTACTTCTTATTACGTATCCATATGCCAATGCCCACTTCAAACACTTGTATAAATTTGTTGATATAGGTTTTATTTGTAATAGTCTGACACCCAATAGTAGAAACGTGAAATTATGTATATCGATAAAATTCAGTACTGCTCAGCCTTAAATAACAAAATACTGATGCATTCCACAACATGTATGAATCTCAAATACTTTCCAGTGACTACAATCATTTTAAAGAGCCATACAATTTCATTGATATAAAGTTCAAAAACAAGCAAAACTTATTTGTGATAATAGAAGTCAGAGTCTTGGTATATTGATTGGGAAACTGAAAATGACACTTTCAGAAATACTGGACAATCTCTATACCTTGATCTGAAAAGTAGTTACTAATGTGTGTGTGTGTGCACCTATAAACATATATGACATCATCAAGCTCTTAAGATTAGCTTTACACTTTATTGTATATAGATTATGACTTAAAATTACTATAAAAGGGTGTTCCTTAAATAAACAAACAAAAAAAAGCAGATGACAGCTCATAAAGGCAATGGAATGCCAAGGCAGGGCCTTAGTCAGATTTCTGGCGCTAGCTATTTGAGTTTATAAAATGAAAGCATGTGTTGGGTCTCAGTCAATCACTGATGTGCTGGGAGATAAGAAATGCCCTTGGCATCCAACAAAATATCCATTGTGTCAAGAAATTCACCCAATATCAACAGAAAAAAAAATTGCTTGAAAATGGCTGTGAGTAAAGTTCCTAAGTACTAGGGCATGACATAGTTCATATCACATGACCTCTATTTGCAGCCTGAGGAGTTACAAATATGTGTTATGGGGGCCTGCCACTGATTCTTAGTTCAGTTTTGTTAATCACATAACAAGTATAACATCAGAGGGTACATTTAAAGGATTAGAACAGCCATGTGGCTTGCATGGGTGTATTTCTTCTACTGAAGTACAAGTTTTTATACAGTTACTCCTCTATAGATAGAATCAAGGAAACAAATTTTGTAAGCATATCACAGTACTTGTTACACAGAGAGAAGTGCTCTACTCAACAGGCAATTGAAACACTTGTTATTCAAAACAGGTGACTGGCAAGGGTCTCTGGGTTGTCTTAATAGTTTAAAGGAACACATTCTTGAGTATGAGAGGAGGTAAAGTGAAGTCTTCACTAGAATTGTTTATAGCCTCTAGAAAAGGAATGGACAAGGAGGGGAATGCAATTACAAAACACTTCATCTTTCCATCTAAGAAAATTTTTCTTCCATTCTTCTTTATCCAGTGATGTCACACCTACTTAAAATTTTTGTCTATGTAAAGAATGCCTAAGATCTAATTTTAATGTCACTGAATTTACCAGTGCATATTTTTAAAGGTGTTTTGGAGTAAGTCATAACACCAACCCCCGTGTCCTAATTAGGGCTACCTACAAATGCAATTCCATTATCAAGCAGCAGGTCTTGTCCAATATCCTCTACCTGCAAATCCCAAATATGCCTAGAGATGAGGGCAGGGGTGGATGAAAAGTGTTAGTAAAGCAGTTTTTATTACCAGCTCTGTAGGTAAATAACATTCCCGCTAAGTTTAAAAGTCAACCTTAGGTGGAAAAGTAATAAACAGAAATGGGAGGCATACCAAATGGAAAAGGCATTCATAAGAAAAGATTAATAAACCAGGTAGGGATGCAACTGTGCCATTTCCAAGTGAGCATCTCAGGGCAAGAGAATAATACTTTTAGTTATTCCTCTCAGATCTAATGTGACCATTGGCGAGTGGAGAAAGAAACCTTAGGACTTGTTATTCACATAGAAGAAATATTGAACTCTCGCTCATCATGCTCTCATAAAAATATGTGTGCTGATTTGTAAGCACTGGCCCCATTGTTTTATATGTTCTGTAGGTACAGTAGGAGTCCACCTGGAGACTCTGAGTAGGATTGAAATAACATTCCTAGAAGGTTGCCAACTTGCTGAAAACATCTTGGTTATCCAAATAGGGACGTCAGAAAATGCTCTTTTCCAGGAGATTGGCAATGGCCAGAAATTGGTCTTGAGAGAAAACAAAGCCCTAATTATATGGATTAATTTAATAATAACTTTAGCAGAGCTGTCAAGAATGGTGGAAAAGAGCTTATTCATTACAAGGAAAGGCTACCAGACATCATGCGATGGCTTTGTGGTGTAGAAAGGCAAACAAAGGAAGTTCAACTGTGTGGGTCATCACAAAGAAGTATGGCTTTTATCATTGCTTTCTAATGGCCTGAATATCACAGATGAAAGGAGTCCTTGCTATGATACAACCCACTGGCTTTGAATAGAGGAGCAAAGTTGAGTCATCTCTACTGGGTATGGATGGACCGGGCGACACAGTGCATAGTTCTAACACCTGGAAGCCAGTGTCCTAAACCCTTTCCTATGGTAGCTGGGATATTTTTATGACTACAAATCAAATATAACCCAGAATTCACAGAATAATGGTCTTTGGTCCCCATCTCAATCAGTGGAATGTATGGTATGTAGAGAAATTACTACATTAATCTCTCTGCCAAAGCTATATGATGAACATATGACTTAGAGAATTAAATTAGAGCCAGACTTGTGTAAATAATAATTCTCCAGGCAGAGAAAACATTTTATGATCTAAACTGAAGCCATCACTTAATGAAAGGACTCTGAAAACAGTTTGTCCAGAAAATGAAGTAAGGTTGGCCTTATAAAAATTACACACTCAATAAATGCTTGCATCAATGTATAAAAAGTTCAAATGACTGTCATCACTGGGGGAATAAGAGTAATTGTGCTGACAAAAGAATATTAAAATAACTCAAAAGGGATATCATCATGTTTAACAAGCTTTGCAAGGAAATACCTATTTAAAATTGCATGAGTCAAATCCCATTCATTGTCATGGTGTTAGTAAGATTAATCTTTGTAGAAAATATACCACAAACTATAAAACAGATAATTAAAATGTGTCTTAGAAATATGACGATTTTGACTGAGGACAGAGATCAGACTAGGAAGTTAGTTTACCTTCAAGGTGTTTCCTTTGCATTACTAGACAGACCCTCCTTAGGTTGAAAGAAGGCATGTGAACATCACCTAACCTCAATGTAAACATGCTAAGAATAGGTGTCCTAAAAAAAAATAATGGCATTTGATAGGAGAAGAATTCTTTTCTTTTAGATGTGTTAGTGGACTATCCCTGGTTTAGGTTTGCCTTTGGTAATTAAATTAAAAAAATCCATTATTAATGAGGTATGCTGTCTGGAAAATGTCACATGTGACTACTTCAGTACAAAATGGAGATGATTTGTGACCGAAATTTACCCAGTTTTCTAAAGCAGGTGATTATCCATTTCACATAGAAGCCTATTCTTTAGATATGGGCTGGAGATGCATCCTGTAGGGATCTGGTGAGCTGTACTGAACTCCTCCACCTCTCTTTCCTTTATATCTATCTATCTATCTATCTATCTATCTATCTATCTATATGTATATATGTATATATATATATAATATATATATAAATTAATATATATAATTATATTATAAATAAGTAAATATAAATATATATTCCTTTATATATATATTCCTTTATATATATGTGTGTATATATATATATATATATTCCTTTGTATATATATATATTTTTTAAGTTTATTTATTTGTCTTGAGAGAGAGAGAGAGTGTGAGCAGGGGTGGGGCAGAGAGAGAGGGGGAGAGAGAGAATCCCAAGCAGGTTCTGTGCTGTGAGCTTGGGCTCAATCTCATCAACTGTAAGACCCTGACCTGAGCCAAAATCAAAAGTTGAACACTTAACCGACTGAGCCATGCAGGCACCCCTCCTTCATATATTTCTGTAGATTACACGTATCCTTCAAATACATGAAATATCAAAGGCTTGATATTGGGTAATGTGTCTGATCAATGCAAGTCTGATTTGACAATTCCTTATCATTTGTCTTATTATTAGCTCAGAAGGAAAGAACAATTGTTTATCATTTCTTAATCATAGGCATCCTACTGCTGTTCTCACAGATGTATTTTTCCTTGGACTTCAAAAGTCCTCTCAAAACGTTCATCTTCAATGCATAGTTTCAATTAAAAAAAAAAAATAAGAAAGAAAGCAAGCAAGAAAGAGAGAAAAAAAATTCCCAAGGAATTTTGTTGTTCTAAGACTAATTCTCATTGTATTAAACCAAAATTCTCCTTTCCCGAAGGAACACACGGTTTGCGGAGAGTACAAAGTTGAATGGTGAAAAAATTTTAAAAACAGTAAAGAAAGGGGCTCCTGGGTGGCTCCGTCGGTTAAGCGTCTGGCTTTGGCTCAGGTCATGATCTCATGGTTCTTGAGTTTGAGCCCTGCATCGAGCCCTGTGCTGACAGCTCAGAGCCTGGAGCCTGCTTCGGATTCTGTGTCTCCCCTCTCTCTGTGCCCCTCCCCCGCTCATACTCTGTCTCTCTTTGTCTCGCAAAAGTGAAGAAAGATTAAAATTAAAAAAAAAAAAACAGTAAAGAAAGTAATTAGGACGCATGCTATAGAATTGATCTTCTATGCAGTCTTGGCATAGAACATACTGGCTGTAGTGGATGATCCACATTAACTTCTATCTAACCTCAATGTTTATAGATGCTTTCATAATTTGGCAATATATTTCCTCATTTTTGTTTGAGAAGATTAAACTTCCCACTTAGTAATATATCAAACATTCTTATTTAAAAACCTAATAAGTCAGTAACTTGATGTATAAAGACATTATATAATTTAGGTTCAGTTATGACAGAGTGAATTTGAAATTTTAATTATTATTCTATTAAATTTTCTCTATTATACTTCAAAAATGTTATTAAAAATAAAGCTTAGACACTAGTGTACTGCAAGTACACTCACAGAGCATTCTCTCTGAGACATTTCCATGGATACCACTTTAATGAATTTATTTTTACACAATAAGAGTCCTTATCCCTGTTTTCTATTTATACTTTCTTCGTAAGCAGTTTAGTCAAATGACTTTACATACAAATTATATGTAATGACTCTCACAATGACATCTTCATCCGTAATTTTTCCAGTGTTTTCAAATCTAATATGTAAATGCCTGCCTTTTATACCCATCAATGTGTCAAATAAGCCGTTTAAAACTTTATATGGCCAAACAAGATTCTCTTATTTCTCTCTGAACTAGCCATTACTCATCTCTTCACCTGCTGTTTCCA
Organism: Leopardus geoffroyi; assembly: GCF_018350155.1. Classification (NCBI taxonomy): domain Eukaryota; kingdom Metazoa; phylum Chordata; class Mammalia; order Carnivora; family Felidae; genus Leopardus; species Leopardus geoffroyi. The sequence goes on along the minus strand of NC_059326.1, from coordinate 217,840,546 downwards.
CCGTGGTCAATAGTGTTACCCTTTGTACGATCGATCGCACTGAAGTTCTTTTCTCTCTTTTCTTGAAACCTCTCCATCCAGTCTATCTGTAAATCCCATGGTCTCAAAACTCTTTTGTTAACACCTTAGTTCAACTTAGTGTATCTTAGCCAGCACTGTGGGCCACCTTAATTACTTCAATACCTCTTACTCCATCTCCTTGAATTTCATTTTCCATTAGAATCCATGTTCCACACAACAACCAGACTGATTCTTTTCAAAAAACAATCAGTTTCTATGAATCACCTGCTTAAAACACATCATCTATGTTTTTTCATTGTCCTAAGTTACACACACACATCAAAAACCAAAACCAGGCAAATAATCAAAAACCACAAAGAAAACCAACAGATTACCGTGGCTTCCAAGAACCTACCTGACCTTGCCTCTTTCTACCTCTCCAAATTTATATAGTCATTACTTCTCTCCTCACTCACTGAATTACATCTGCATTGGCTTTCTTTCTTCACCATGGATTTCCATATAACTTATCATAAACTCTTCAATTTAGAAAGACAAATTAATTACCTTGTTTAAGATCATGTTAGAATTTTATTGTGGAAAAATATTTAAACAGATTTCCTGACTTATAATTGTTCATTCTTTTCTATAAATATCTAAACTCCAATTAACAACAACACTCACCACAGCTTCCTTCATTTGTGATTATCAATTATGAATATGAATTCTCTCTCTAACTGGATTTCTGAAAAATTTAGAGCACTTTTGTCTTTTTGGTAACTGCTCAATTTTTCCCATTCTCGAAAAATTATATCTCCACTTTTTGGATCTTAAAAACTCCTTTCTGTGGTGAAGATAAAAAGTTGTAACATAAGAGAGAAAAATTAATGATAATTTTTAAATTATAATAATCCTGATGAAACTTCATAAAAGTCAAATGCTGATTAAGTCATGTGTGTCCTCATAAAATTCAACCTAAATAGCAGTTTATATGGGACTGTTAGAATATTTTCATAACAAGCTGTTAAATACTCACTGTAAACTAAAACCAAACATCGCTAATCTATCATTCGTCAGCTGTTCTTTTTCTTTTTAGCTGTTGGCTCTATGTCTCTTTTCAAACGTTAGCTCTCACTATCTGAAATATCTCCTCACTTCTTTGCAGTGTTAACTTCTGATTGCTGTTAAAAGTTCAGGTTAGATGTTACAATATTAAGAAGCCCTTAACTTCCAAGTGCTGCTCTAACAATTTACTACAATCTTACTTATTTACTTATTTATTTATTTACTTATTTATAAAAGTTTATTTATTTTGAGAGAAAGGAAGAGTGGGGGAGGGACAGCGAAAGAGGGAGAAGAGAGCGCCCAAGCAGGTTCTGCACTGTCAGTGCAGAGCCTGACACAAGGCTTGAACTCATGAACCATGAGATGATGACCTGAGCCAAAATCAAGAGTTGGATGCTTCCCTGACTGAGAGCCACCCACATGCCTCAATTTACCATGATTTTAATGGCCTAAACTAACACAATTTATTATCTTTAGTTTTTACAGTCAGAAATATTACAGGTCTAACCAGGCTAAAATCGAGATATCACCAGGGTCACATTCCCTTCTGGAAACTCTAAGGGAAAATCTATTTCCTCATCTTTTTAAGTTTCTAGAGGCTGCCTGGTTCCATGGCTCATAAGCCCCTCCTTTATCTTTAAAGCCAGTAATAGCAGGTCAAGTGATTTTCACATGGCAGCTCTCTGAGATTTTGTGGTTGTAGCTCAGTCTCTTCTCCTTTCCTCTTCTCGCTCACCCTCCCCTCTTCCCCCACAACCATCTCAGGATCAGCTGATTACCAACCTCAGTGCTCTGTTGTCACATAATGTACCAATGTCACAGATTGTAGGCATTAAAAAACATACCTGTACATGAATGTTCATAACAGCACTATACACAATAGCAAAAATGTAGAATTAAAGACCCATTGATGGATGAGGGATAAAGAAAATGTGGTATATTCATACAATGGAATATTACTCAACTATAAGTTGAGTGAGTGCTTAATGGGAATGGGTTTTCTTTTTGGGGTAATGAAAATGTTTTTGATGGTTGTACATTGAAAATGTACTAAATTACACTGAATTATATACTTCAAAATGGTTAATTTTATGTTAGTAATACTTCTCTGAAAAACTTTAAAAAAGGGGTGCCTGAGTGACTCAGTCCGTTAAGCATCTGACTCTTGATTTTGGCTAAGGTCATGAGATCAAGCCCTGTGTTGGGCTTCGTACTGAGTGGAGCCTGCTTGAAATTCTATTTTCTCCCCCTTTCTGCCCCTCCCATTCTCATGCTCTGTCTCTCTCTCTCTCTCTAAAAACAAAACAAAACAAAACAATAAACTTAAAAAAAAGTAATGAAACAAGAATTTGGCTACTCTTTATTTGATTTTCTTTCTTTTGTGTTATCATGAACTTTTACAATACTACCTAAAGAAAAGGCATCCTAAATACTTCCAGTGAAGAGATCAGTTGTTTGGGAATGTGTATTATGTAAACAGTAGACTTGTCATCAACAGTCTTGGACACTGAAAGCTAAAGGAGTGACCGTTGTTGTGAATGTGTATATTCATGTTCAAATTATTTTGAAACTGAATTCCATACTCAATAAAATTGTTAATTAAATGTAAGGATAAAATCAATATAACTCATGCATGGACACAAAGAGCTTACCACCCATGTGCCATTCATAAAACAACTGACAAGTTTAGACATCATATTAAACTTTCAAAGAATAATATAATTAGTAATATAATTATGATACAAGAGGCTGTTTGTTGAGAATGGTATTTAGAAATTTTCTCAACATAAAAGAAGACAACCAGTGACTTCAAACACACATCTCTGTAAAGTACTGCCATCTCAATTAGAAAACAAACTAAAATGTAACATCGTTTTAATAATGGTAGATATGAAGAGAGAGAAGAAAATTGATATGATTTTGAACCTCTGAATATTTTGTCATTTAAGTGAGATTAATTTTAAATTGTGTATTATAGCTCCAATTATAAACTTGATATCACCTGGTGTATTCAGAACTTGAAAATTTAGATGAAATTGCACAAATCCCCTTTTACTATATACTATTATAATGCAAAGCTCTCTATATTCACTGAGCCATTATCAAGAGTATCTATATTCCCTTCCCTCTTCTCTTGTAAATTTTCCAAATCATCCCAGGTACAATTGTTAAAGTAAAGAAAATAAGAAAAAAATTAACTCACTTAATTTCCAAACAAACTAACCAATGAACCAATCAACATACCTACTAACAATTCCATATGCAATTTTTATTTTATTTGAGGAGATTTTTATGTACTTATTTGTTTGTTTGTTTATTAAATCAAAAGCAACAAAGGCAGGCACAGCTGAGTGCAAGATCTGTACCAAGGCACACTGAAGACTAACCCTCTAACTGATTCTAACTAACATAAGACTCTAGAACCCCTCAGGTAACTTTCATTATAGATGTGGACTCAAAAGCCTAATGAGGAAGCGGAACCTTCCTCATCATGTCTTCTGAAAATGTCTCCTTATTTACACCAACTACTCCCTCTTTTAGTGTTTTCTGTTTATCTTTCTGTTTATCTCACCCCTAATGGGAGGGACAAGGGTTAGTATCATCTCATATGTCAAAGAGATAATAAAGGTACCTCAATGCAGAATATTTCTGGTTTTGGCATAATGATTTTTTTGATTCATATACTTAATTATTTGGGCCATATGAAAATAAAACTTCCAATATTATTAAAGCAAATAAACAAACAGACCCAGGTTTTTGTTGTTGTTGTTTTTAATTCTCAGGCACTATATTTACCAAAAGCTTGTCAGTCCCGCTTTCTTTTCTTTTTAAAGTCTCTTATTACTTGATTTCAGAAAACTTATACAGCATACTAAATCATTTCATCATTGATAGTTGCTCAAAATCAGATTTATCATAACAGAGTAGAATGTATTATAAAATAAAACTAATTAAAAAAGCTAAGAGGACAATAGATTTCATCTATTATATGACAGTCCAGGCACAGTCACTGTGACCACTACACAGAAATCTAACACTATGTGTTCACTGTGTTAAAGGCTTTTTACTATCAAATCCAAGGTTTTCTTTCTGACTTTTACTGATCCTTCACCACAAAGAACAGGTAGCTTCCTGTCGCTAATAATCTCCCTGACCTCTGTCCTCTTTTGTTGGACAACCCATCCACAGACAAAAACCCCAAGCTTTCTCCTTTTAACTATTTTTTTGTTGGTTTAGATTCTCCCCAAAGATCTCACTCTATAATCAGTTTATCATATTTTTTGTAAACAAAAATTATTTTCTTTTTTAAAAAAAAATTATTTTAAGAGAGAGCGCAGGGAGGGGCAGAGAAAGAGAGAGAGAGAGAGAGAGAGAGAGAGAATCTCAAGCAAGCTCTGCACTACCAGCACAGATCCTGACGTGCGGCTGGAACTCACAAACCAGGAGATCATTACCTGAGACAAAATCAGAGTTGGACGCTGAACCGACTGAACCACCCAGGCGCCCCACCAAAATTATTTTCTTAATAAAAGGAATCTTCCTGCAGCTAAGTCAATATATTTTCCTACCCTGCCCCCCAAAAAATCTCTTCTCTTTGAACAAATTAATCTGCACAGTGATATCATGACAATTTAAAAGAAAGTAAACAATCATCTGTGTTACTATTATTTGCAAAAACAATTATTTGCAATCATCTGTGTTACTATTATTTGCAAAAACAATTACTTTAATAGACAAAAATACTCCATGACAATTGATCAGAACTCTTTAAATCCCATTAGAATTGATCACTTTAGAACTACAGATAGTGATATAATCTTCAATCTATAGCATTTAGATTTTGTCTTTTTTCAAGAATAGTGTTTGCTTTGCTCAGAAGAAAATGGAGAACATAAAATAGTACCAAAGTAATTTACATTCCTTTGTAGTTTAGCAGTGGAACAGCTTCTGGCTCTAATCTCCTGTGAGATGCTATCTGTTGGACTTTTAAGTATGTCACTTTGGATATGTCACTTATATCTTAGACTCTCTCAAAGTATATAGAAAAATAAGGGTAAGCACAAAGACACTGAATGCCAATTCTATGTTTCCTGGTTTATGCTGACAACAACTGTGCATTGCTGAATTTTGAGCTCAGCCAGAACATTATGAGATAAAATCAGCACTACATAAATAAATTAGATATAGAAATGTAGATCAAATAAATAATAAATAACTAGCCATTACTATTCTCCCAAAAGTTTCTGAACTAGAGAAGCCTGGGAATGTTTATTTAATTATTGTATATATTTTTCTCGAATAATGAGTGCAAATGCAAATTGACTCTTACCATGTATCCGTGAACATTAGTGCAGATTGGTGATTAGGTCTTTGTCACTCTTTATAAAATGATACATTATTTCAATGGACATTGTGAAGTTACTCCCAGAGATTAGGTAACTCAGTGAATGTTAAATGAATCACAAAATAAGAATATGGAAAAATGTACCTTTAACTTGAACTTAAAGATTATTAGAAAGAAATGGCACTGATTAAAAGTTTGAAAATCTTTCTGAATAAATACTACTATGATTTTAGAAAAGAATCCATCTCACTAAATTGAAGGCTTTATACCAAATTATATTCACGGTTCATGGAAGCACTAATATTATCGTTTTCCATTAAAATGAAAAGAAAAAGTATGAGTGCTCATGCTAAGTGCAATCAAGAAATTGTGAATAGTACTTTCATACACTTTATAATAGAGCTGTCGTTGTGTTCTGCTTTATTGTTTTGTTCAAGGAAATATTCTCTTCATAAAATTTATGTTCAATATAGAACAAGCCTTTATGATGATTCATACACACACACACACACACACACACACACACACACACACACACACCTATTTTAGAACGTGGAGATTGAGAAATATTTTTTAATTTTATATTTCACTGCAGAAAGACTAGACTAGACTTCCAAGAGCATCACAAGGAGACCGTTGTTCCTACTCCCTAGGAATTTGGTCTACTGAGTTATGGCCTATCCTTTCTCAATGAATGCACAGGAATCAAAGTCATAAAATATATAAAACTATAAATGATGGTTATTTTCTCCATTGATCTTTTTCTCTTCCCAGAAAAATGGTGTGTTGATTGAAAAAAATAATTTTGCCTTCATGAATCAAATAGATTTTCTCAATACCATTATATTTAAGTCTTGTAATTATTTTGTAAAATACAAGGATACATCTTCTGATCCAGCAAAATTCCAGTATCTTATTCCCTTGCTAAAAATTTCCAGCTAATAACTAATTCTTGTTGGTCTCCCAATGATTTTCCTGGGTCAGACAATGAAGAGATTAATCAATGACTAGAGACTATTGTCCTTTACCGATGATATTCCTTTTTAACTGAACAGTTGCAAATCTATCTTAAAAAGAATGGAATCTCTTGTAATTAAAACATCCAGGATACATTGACTTTTAACTAGTTTTCCTTTTACGTCATTAAAATAGTTTTCCTATTGCATCATTAAAATAAAATATCTCTCTTTTGCAGTTGGTGATACCCTTGTGCACTTTATGAACAGGAAACAGTAATTGAACAACTAGAAACTGAACCCACTATTTTAGCCTAATTATGTGAACACTTCTGGGCTTGTCCCAAGAAATGTGGACTTCATAGTAATAGAATGAGCCAGAGGACTAGATTATTTGGTTCATTTTCTCTCATGTTCTACGTACAGCTGATTCAAAAGCATTGGAACAGCAGTAACAGTAACACCAAAATTAAAGATTTTAAATTAACTCTATGACCATGTAAAATAAAGCAAAACATTTTATATTTCCATAAGCATTTAATATGTTAAATAACCATGTAAATCTTTTTGGTGGGTTTAAACCTATATACTGTACTATACTGTAATATTATTATATTATATACCATTTTTGCCAACTGAATTTACTGCTATGTATGTTCCGATCAACCTATCTCCTCTTCAGAACTAGGGCACTTTCCCCAGGTCACTGATGAAATTCTCTTGTTACTGCAGCTCAGTGAAAGGGAACCACCTCACCCAAGTTAAACTCCTCCCCTGAAGCTCCCCACATCCAATGCTTGATGCACAGTACAAAGTCCCAGGTTCCTTGTCTCAGTGTTGGGTAGCTCTGAGAGCAATTCCAGATCTAGAACTCTTCACGGGATTGGCTTTTGCCCCATGTCCTAGTTCAACTTCTCTTTCCAGTCTTCAGTCTTTACTTCTTGTGGCTCTGGTTCAGAGTGTTTCCTGCTACAGCTTCATACCAAGCTCTCAGGATCTGCCGCGGTAGGAAACAATCTAATATGCGATCCGTATTCAGATGATCTTCTAAACACACATCACCTGATTTCTCCCAATTATCCACCCAAAAACAAAATATTTAATTTCTGTGAAGGTACCACTTATTTTTCCTTTTCTTTTGTCGTACAATAAACGAAAGAGCCTCTACTGACTTTCTCCACTTACTCTACTGACATTCCCAAGACAGTTCTTCACAATTTGGCTTCTACCCACAAAATTGGAATGTTCTTTTACAGTTAACAAACCCAGTATTTCTCTTAGCCCAATTACATAAATACATTACTGTGACATCATTTACCATGTAATTATTGCAAATTATCCTTGTTTGAGCTTTGCAATGTTGAATTTTTCTAATTCTCCCAGGGCTTGTCTTTATCTGTGGTTTTCTGACTCTTTCTGGAATGACTAGCCCTTGGGCTGGAATGTATGCATTCCTTAGTTTCTGTCCTGGAGTCCTCTTCTGTTGTCTTATGTTCTTTTCTCTTGTCTTCTTTCCCTGTATGTATTGCCCCAGTAATTTAATTACCGTCAGTATCAGCAAACCCCATACTTACCTGTAAGTTTCTCTAAAGGAGTAGCCTTGCTCATAAGATTCGAGACCAAGTTCTGTTTGAAATTAAAACTGTATCTATCCAAATTTAAATGTATTATAAATTCAAATCCTTAAGAAAGTTATTTAATTACTTTAATTATAAGTTTCCTCAGAAAGAGTACTTACGAATGCAATTACAGTTCTACATCTGTTCTAATGTTCATTTGTTTAGTATCAAAATATATTCCAGGCACGGTTTTAGGCACTGTGAATACAGCAACGAACACAAGTGAAAATGCCTGCTAACTGGAGCATACATTCTGCTAGGGGGAAATAGTGAGAGGTATTCACATCCTATTTTAAGTGACATCTATACGTATAAAACTCTGTTTTGTGGCACCTGGGTGGCTCAGTTGGTTGAGCGTCAGACTTCAGCTCAGGTCATGATCTCAACGTTCCCAAATTGGAGCCCCCCATCGGGCTCTGTGCCACCAGCTCAGAGCCTGGATCCTGCTTCAGATTCTGTCTCCCTCTCTCTCTGCCCCTCCCCCACTTGCCCTATCTCTCTCTGTCTCTCAAAAATGAATAGATATTAAAAAAAATTTTTTTTTAAATAAAACTTTGGTTTTTATTTCTTATGGTCTTTATTTTACTTTTCATTAGATAAAATTATGGATCCAATGTGAACCATCAGCTTATGCAATACAGTATCTGTAAGAGATAAAAATAACATTAATTTAATGGATTTACATTTTAGTAGAATGCCAGGCATTCAAACAATGGAAATACAAAATGATATTATTAGAGTATATATAGAAGTATGTTCAGGAAAGAGAAGAAACCTGGGGATATTTGAGAGAATGTTTTCTGGAAGTGATGGTATAAGAGATGACTTTTGATAGATGAATAGATATATATCCCAAAGAGGTGGATGGTCTGAACACAGTAACCATTTCAGGATAGTCAGGGTTCTAACTTTTGTCAGGAGTAGTGCCTAGAATTTAGAGAGTGATGGGGCCAAGTCTGGACAGATTTTCATGTCACATGAATTAGATAGAAGTGTTAAGTATATAAACCAAATTAAATATAAAGATCGCATCTGTCCTCCCCTCACTGACCAGAAACACAGTCTATATATATCAGATATATAAGTATGCAACTATTAACTGATGTTTTTTTAATCCTCCTTAAACCTAAAATCTCTCCCTTTTTTGTTTTTTGCTTTTTGTTTTTTTACTAATTTATCTTAGAGAGTTCTCATATCATTTTATATAGTTTCATGTACTCGTTTTCCACAGCGAAGGAATTGTTTATTCTTATTTAAGTAATCTTCAATGAATGGATATTTAGTTTGGATCCTTTGTTGTTGTCATTGGTT